>NC_072402.2:22873750-23500000 GCF_028858775.2 Pan troglodytes | reverse complement strand
CCTCCAATCTGGGCGCACTTAGCTGAGGCAATACTATCTCATCATTACTATCTTGAATTTATTGTCCATGAAATAGGCTGTTGCCTGCTTTTCTATCAAAACAAATATAAAGACTAATCCAGCACGTAAAAATGTAAGTCAGACTACTGAATCTTTTTAGCTGGGCTGGATATACTGCAGAGCAAAAGAAGTCTGCATAACATTGTTTTAATATCGCCCTTAAAATAATGTATTTTTTCTCCTAAGGACCCACTGCATACAGTGACTTTCATTAATTTCAGGATGTGGAAACCAATCTTTGTGTATCTGCCTTTCCTTAAATGTTGTCTGTGTAGGAAAGTTTTAAAAAGCATCAGTATTTTGCCTATCCAGATCAAAATTGGAGCTAAAAACAAGGACATAGAGTTCTGAGGAAAATATAAACAATCAAAAAAACAATATTTTCGAAGAGAATGAGTGCAAAAGTGGATATAAATGATTTGGAGAAAATTTTTAGCACATCTTAAAAAGAAATATTTATTATTTTTTCATAAAGTTTTAAGATCAACAATCCTCTTATCAAGGAGACTTCTTTAGACAAGTGATGGTTACAAATTAATTTGACACTGATTTAATTAAAATATTAGGTTTACAGATTTAACATTTTCAGATATAATGTCTTCATAAGGCACTTATATAGGGGTAAAAAAGAGAAGTAATTTAAGATTAGTAGAACATTAATTAAATTAAACCAAATCTTTAATTATTCTTAATTTTCTTTTTTGTGGGAAGTTTGGCCTTTAGTAAAAACTTTTTGCCTTTTGTATCACAGGTAAACATTTCTTGCTATAATTCAGACAGCTGCAATTTGCAATTGTGCCAGAAAACTGTTCTGGTATTACCTAATAGCTGGCTGCTATTAGATAATGTATTTTACATAGATTAGCCTAAATTAAGATCAGGAAGAACATCTTTTTTCCATTTTATTATTTTTTTCATTTTCTGAATGATGAGTAACTGTCAGTGTGTGGACACCTCTTTTCAAGGAATGTGTGAAGCTGTCACCCTGCTATATCGGCAGGACAATCCAGATGTTACACAATATTAAATCTGGGGCTCAGCATCATGATGATTGTCAACTGAGAACAACCTAATCATATGCCTGAGTCTTGGTAAAATGACAATTTTTGGAGAGTTGAAGGATACCAATAGCTTTTAATATTTCAAACCAATATCTTTCTCGTGTTAAGTTTGCAATATTTTCTCCTAGGATAATATTAAAAATACTTAAAAATCTATTTTGGAAGAGAATTGGCTATAACTTGTGATCAGATTTAATTAGTACTTACAGAAAAAGAATTCTTGTATTTCCGAGGTTTTCTCTTATCATAGCTATCGAGTCTGAGGAATTCTGATCTGAGGACAATGTACGTGCCACACTGGCATCAGAACCTGTTTATGCAGGTAATGGCTGGTTTAGGATACCTCTGAACTGTCACGTACCATTTGAATTAATGAGGCCATACAGGTCTAAGGTCTTGAAAAAGGCCTCTCTAGATTAGGGTCTATTAAACCTGCCACAAGCTGCTTAGTGTTTTAAAAGTGACAACAGAGGCTCTTTGGTTTAGCATTCTTTTCTTTTCTTTTTTTATTTTTTTAATATTGAAAAAAATAGTTTCCCATTCTATAGTAAACACTCTACTAACTTACAAGAATTTGCATTCTTATAGGATGAAATTCCTACAGATTTATTAGACACTCAACAAATCTTTTAAGAACATCAAAACTCCAAACAAGAAAATATCAAAAATAAAAATTAGGTAGAAAAGCACATTTAAGAAACTGCATGGTAACTTAGTAAATGAGGCAGTTAATATCTTGTTTTATATTAAAAGCAGCTAAATTTTAGCAAATTAAAATAGTAGAAACCTTAAACAAACTGGCCTGTTTAATCAGGGATAAGCAGGAGCATTATCCATTATCTCTATTTAGTCAGAATTCAATATTTAGTTGGAAGACTAAAATATCATGGTACATTCATATGAAAAACACAAACATCAACAAATAAAGAAATGATAATTAGCATTCTTTAAAGAGCACTGAAGTTAATATCATTCTCCTGATGATAACTTTATTGTCACAATATTGGCTTTATAGTTTGGTGTGCATTCTTTGTTTGCTTTCTGTATGATTTCAAAACTCTCTTAAATGACTACAGTTTCTCTGAACCATGAATATTATTTCATTAATAGACTTCTGTTTTTGCTTAGGAAAATTTGAGTGTAAAATCAATTTAGTGTTCTCAAACCTATTAGGTGCTTAGCCTTTAATTTGCTGCACATTAACATTAAATGGTCAAAATATGAGGTTATTTTTGGAGTGATTATTATGATGGTGATAAGGCCTGACACTTGCGCCACTTCAAACACGCAACCACCAACAGTTCCATTACAACAAAAGAGCTCCCAGCATAACACATTTTAATAGTCAGAAGAGTTGTGAATTCACAGCTTTGCACAGCAGGTGTGGCTGCACATCTTTGCACCCCTAAATACACTTGCTCATCTAATCTGACAGATTAGACAATGGCACAAAACCCCCATCACCGATGTCTAAACAAAGACTTCATTTCAGAAGAGACAAAGCTTCATGCAGACTGTGTTGCCACTAATAACTTTTCTAAGTGGAAAACAATGTACATTTTACTAATGAAAAACAAATTGCAGCAGGGAAGATGAATGTCTTGGCTTTTCTGACATTTTAAATAATCTGCCCTCCCTTCCCTTTTGTGCCTTTAATATTTACCTTCATATCAATCTTTGTGTAATTTTGTTAATTGGCCATGGTGCTGACATCAGAAAAATGGAAAGCATCACAATCACAGTCCAGGACCTTAAAACCCATGTTGTAAGGGAAAAACGATTTTGCTATTCTTTATAAGCAAAATACATGAGAAAGCAGTACCTTTCATTAGAACCAGAGGTAAGCTGGACTTTGGGGTGCCCACACTACAGTGAAAATACACTCAAAAGGGCTGTAACCTGATTTTCTATGCAATGTCATCACAGCTGAACATTAAAAGTGAGACTGGAGATGTGCATATTTACCATCAGGAACTGGACTGAGCATTAATGGGCTCCGGAGGCTTATTTGGAGGCAGTTGCACTTATCATGAATCAGGAAAAGGAAATAGCAGCCCTGGTGTGCTGCAGGTCAGTCAGAAATGTCGACTTGAGAGATTCATAAATCTCTGGCATGACTTCAGCCACTGACTTTCAGAACCTCCTTCTAGCGTTTTCCTATAATTTAAAGATTATGTAAGGTATATCGTGAGTGTGTTCGATGAAAATATTAATTTAGAGATAAATCCTGTAAGTGCTCTGAAGCCGCGGCTTCTGCCGTGCAGTTACACTTCAAACAGGACAGGCTGCTAGTTTTGTCAACAGTAGGAGGTCATGGAAGGCTGCCAAAGAAAACAAACCTTTTTCAGTAAAATACTTTCAGTTCTAAGTAGTCACAGAATATCTCTTGTACTGTTTTATTGCTGATATTTAAACTTTGATAGATTGTCTTTTGCTGACAATTTCTTGAGTCAGAAATCTTAATCATAAAATGAAGTGTGGAACATACACTAGTGAGACAATTAATCACAGCAAAGTCTGTCTGGCAAGTTCAAGTAATTTTTTGGTGTTTTTGCTTTGGCGCCAAGAGGGGAGGGGTATGGCAGGAGGGAGTGGTAAAAGTTATAGGGTAAACTATTTCTCTGTCGTTTTTGTTGTTTTTGTTGCCTGAAAGACCGATGACGTATTTTAGTAAGGAAAATCCTGAGCCTTTGAGAAAAATGATAGAATTTTTCCATTGAAGAAATAGTTTTATTAACAATTATAATAAGGTGCAATGTCATTTTCATTTATCAATATGGTATAATTGATCCTAAAATAAAAGTATTCTGCATCTGCCTCTTTGTGTAATTGGATACAAAATTTAAAATATGAGAGGAAACATGCAATGTATATTCAGATTTGTCATACACTTAATAACCTAAATTGGAAATTAATGCATTTGAAAATATTGCCCAGGTAAAGAATGGTGAAATTTGATGTAATTGATTTCCAAAACCGCCTCTCACCTTTAAGGCAAGCATTCTGCTGGATAATCAGTTACTGCAATTTTCATTTGCATTCTCTGACTCTCTTTGATTTCCAAAGATACCTCTTTTGAAAATAAAAATCCATTAATGGCCTTCCATCCTGTGGTTAGAAAATAAAACACATGGTGACTATAGTTATAAACACCAAATTCTATTAAATGGGTACAGGGTACTAGTAAGTACATATTCTGTTTTCATCATTGTCATTCATAATGAGATATTTGTTTGACTTTTTTATTTTTACCTGTTAGTATTATTCAAGCCCTAAAGATATATAAGAATACATGCAAATTTAAAATAATATAAATGAGGATTTCACATATTCTTAATGATATTCTGGAGTTGTAAAATATAATTAACATCATAGAGTGCCTGGAGTACCCAGGCAGAAACCAAATGAGAATTTAAGTCTCAGTATTACAAGAGTGTTGATGCAAAACTCATAGTTCTCTCTCTCTCTCTTTCTCTCTTTCTCTCTCACTCCTTATTTTTTCAGACTACAGTTCAAGTGTTTTAATACTCATCTTGGTATCTTGACTGGTTTTTAAAGTAACCTGTTCATGGAGAACTCTGACACCTCTGTGCAGGCATTATCAGCACAGCGCTATCTGTAAGCTATGCATGGCCACCTTTATTGTTTTACTGTTTTAAAAGCTATGTTCCACTTTCAAATTACATTAAGAATATAAATTTCAACCTCAAAATTATGATTCTGTACAACAGAGGTAGAATGTATGCTTTGTAGCACAGGATCCCTTTTATTTAATATTAAGCATTCATCCTCTCACATTTTTCTATTTTTGAAAACCATTTGAAATGAATAGACATACACCATAGGATTCTAGACCCTGTAGAATCCTAGGGCCTGTGGCAGACTGAAGCCTAGCAGCCTCTTGTACAGACACTGCCAGCAGAATATTTGAAGTTGATGCAGCTTAGGAAGAGGCTGATCTTCACAGAAAAGCCAGAATTTCTATAAAAAAAAAGTTTTTAAAGGTATTTTACCCCTAATCATAGACAAGCATTAAAGATCTTAAAACATGACTGTGATCAGGCATTTTTTTTTTCTGGCATACTTTTTAAGTGAAGACTAGTGTCTGCACAATTTAGGATGAAGGCTTGACGTTCTCATACGTCCCATATAGTCTCCTTTTGAAAGCTATCATCTATATGATGTTCCTGAGTACCAGCCTGTTCTATTCATTAATATTGCTAACATTAATGGAAAAGCACAAAGATTATTCTGAATTGATGTGAAAAATGCCTGGTCCTAGCTGTCTTATGGCTTGACTGAGATTGGCCATCATGTATCCAGATTCATCCCTTCATATTAGTCTACTGACAAACCCTCACTCTTTCTTCTACCTTTTTATAAGTATCATTGCTTACTTCTAACCACACATGGAAAAAAAAAAGGTTATCACTAGGTATTAAGGAAACAGAAACAATGAGAGATATAACATTCCTAACTATTGGTTTCCTTTAACAGAATTGGTTTAGAATTTTAATTTAAGTTCTAGCTGTGAATTAACTCTACTTAGAATTTCACCATTTGGTCAGCACAAGATATTTAATATAAAGTTCCAATACCATTTATTTAGCATTAAAGATATTGATTTCACAAACCGGAACTGAATTTCTAATTGTTTACTATTAGGAAATATTACACTGATGTGATAGAAAATAAATTTTTTGGATATTTCCCTTAATACAGCTATAATACCAAAAATCTCCACTGTAAAGATTTTGCAGTTGTTAATTTGGTGGATAATTAGCATTCTATGATTGCTATCATGTGACAGAACAAATACTGGGCCAGAAAGAAAGAGATACCAGAAGGGAAAACTACATGTGAGAATTTGGGGATATGGCTGGCATAATCAGAAAACAAGGAAGTTTATTTATCTGCTCATACCTGCGAATAAAAATCAATAATTTCTGCTGCCAACCTATCACATAGATGAATATTTCTTCATATAGTAAATAGTTGTAGCTCATTAATTAGAGTTCAGGTATTATTTTCTCTGCTGAGGTCAGCAAGCTAAGTAAGATATAGTCCTTGTCCTCAAGAGAAACTTAGAGTTTAACCAGGAAAATTGACAGCAGTTCCTGGAGTCCCACTAAAGCGTTTATAACCCTCTGTCGTCATGGTCTGCAATCCCAATCAGGTCCACAAGGCTGCCTGAAAGTTCTTTGATTTTTCTGGTCAGCTCTCTCACCCATTCTTTACAACAAGTGTTTCAAACTCAGTCCCCTCTCTCCAAACCATTTACCCTAACCCCAATCCCTCAGCCTCAGGATATAACCTTTACTACCACTCAGTAAGGAAAATAAAAGTCACGAAGAGTCAACTCCTTTCACTCGCTGACATTCGGCAGATACCTATGCCAAGTCCTTTCCCCTCTCTCCTGCCACTTTCATTACTCGACCAAAATTGCTGTCACCAGGGCTGCACATGGATAAGATTTAGTCTTTCTCTTATTTGACCTCTGTGTACGGACTCCATTGTTATCAGAACATATTCTTCCCCTTGCCTCCCCCTTTCTCCCAGGCTTTTCTAAATGCTATACTTTTTCTCAAACTGCTTTGCACATTCCTTCTCTGGGAACTTTGCCTGGTTGCTTTCCTTTGCTTGTCTCTTAAATACAGATTTTTTAAAGTGTTTCTATCTTTAAAATGTATGAAAGAATTATTATAAAGCCTGGCATAGCAAGAGTGATCAAGATTTTTGTTTGTTTGTTTGTTTGTTTGTCAGGGCCTAAACAGATTTTTTAAAAATCCTGTCACTTTTTCCTCGTATTTTTCACTATATTTCAGGCAGCCACAATATTCAGTTAATGACCATTGTGTACAAAGCATCAAATTATGGAAGGACTTTCATCCCTGTCTACAAGATTAACTCTTTTCTGTGCATTAAGTGAGGCTCACATTAACCCTTTGCAATCATTATTAGCATGCAGGAGTTCCCACCTGTTGTGCAACACATCAACTTTTGATTTAGTACCATTATGGATCATAGTCTGTGCTCTCTCTATATACTTTTTCATAAACCTTCCCAAGTATTATGACATGAGTACATCCAAACCCCTCAGTACCAAAGTTACTACCTCAAGAATTTGTGTAGATGCTTTGGAAACCATTGGCCCCTAAAGTTTTCTATAAAAACTTAAATATAATATTACTTATTAAGTTCATTTCATCTGCAAAAGTAGCTTAGTCTGAAAAATATACTGAATATTTGTTAAGTCACCATACTTTAATATATATAGCTTGGCCCTTTTCATTATGTTGAATATTAAATATGTCACTTTGGTACATGTTGGGGCCACGCTGCGGTGGCAGTTGGACTGGGGCATGGCACCCTATAGCACAGAAACTATCATAAAAGCTTTAATGAGAATGTTTGCATAATTGATTGTGAAATATCCTCAGTTGCCATTTTTTTTTTACTTTATTTGTGAAGACTGATGTTTCTTAAATAAATAAATAAAACCCTCATCTATACAATAACTATTAGGACGAGGAAGTACAGATTTTGAGTAACATTAACTTTATGTTCAGGGCGTGCATGGCACCCAGTCAGATTTGCTAAATTAAATAGGTTTTATTCTTGTATTCTTGGAACTTTCTCGATAGATTCATCATCAGGGTTATTTATGCTGCTTTGTGACAGCAAAACATTGAACTGTAAGCATTAGTGGAAAGAACATACATTGAAGAGATCATGAAAATGATGACTGGTTTCTATGCAAAACTGATGTTCTTGTGAATTATTTTGCTGAAGGAAAGTATTATTTTTCCATTAGCAAATAAAGAGAGGAAAAAATTAAATTAAATTAAATTAAATTCAAAATTAATTTGGAATTTCATCTTTTGTAAATCTTTAGAAATGGGAGATTTACCCATTTGCACATGGTCCTCACTTGTTGATGAAGAAAGTCTTACAATTACATGCTGACAATGGAGAGAAAGGGAGGCTCAACTAAAATCCCTCTACTCAATCACTCTACACTTTTATAGGCAGTATCTATGTTTTACTCTTCTCATTCACCAGGGCCTGACAGCAGAGACCGGAGCTAGGGAGGTGGGGGACAGTGGAGAAGTAAAGATATAACCTGCTGGAATGGAGGTATAGACATTACAGAATGTGTTTTCCTGTCTGTAGTGGCATTTGACAGAAAAATTAGAGCAGGCACCATCTTCACTTTTATCCTTCCCCTCAAATAACCTCTTGTTACACTATCTTCACAGGGTATGGGGACAGAATAAAGAGGATGCAGGATGGTAGTGATGGGGGTTGGACAGGGTCTTGCTAGAGCTGCAGATATCAGCTTCACAGATCTTGCTGCTTTGCCCCCTTTGAAGATCTCTATTGTACAAAAGGCTTGTCAGTATCCCTGATAACTACTAGGTTGATCATTTAACCCTCTTATCACTTAAGAGCTAACTCTTCCTTCAATGCTGAATCATCACAGTGTGCAAGAACAAGACATGTCATGTACATGGAAAGGGGACACAATAAATATGATATTTAGAGGAAAGCAGGAAATAGACAGTTTTCATTTATCTTCAGAGTTAGAAATATAGACCTGAAAGGACAAAACAGGGATGTGAGAATTCTATTTTAATAGCTATAAAATTTGAGATGTGGTCAGGTATTGAACAAGCTCCACTGTGAACAGAGAAATCTACTCTATGAGAAATAAATTCCTAGGCATAATTTGGCCAATAGTCAGTACTCCAGGTAATTTAGGGGTTTGTAGATTCAAATTTTAGATTGTTAGAAATTATCTATGTTCATTATACAATTAAGAAAATTGACTCAAAGAGACCAAACTCCAAAACTCCTCTAACAATCCAATGCCAGAGCTGAGGACACTTTCTGCATCTATCTTAGAACTCAGTCCAACATGTCACATCACCTGTTTCTAAACCTCAACCAGATGTCATCTGAATTGGATCAAAATTATAACCTTTACCTAGGAATGTGTACTTAACCATGACACATTTTACATAGGGTACCAATAAATCATTTCATATAAATATTACTTTTTTCTACCTTTTGACAAAATTATTGTTGTAAAGTTGAATACCTTCAGAAAGTAGTTTCTTAGAGGCACAAAACCACTAAGCTACCTTTAAAAGTAAAGCAATAACTAGAAATAATTTACCCTTTTGTACAGAGTACTTCTATGTTATGAGAAGCTATGAGAGTTTGGGAAAAATGATAAGGTTCTACTTAATACTCTGTGTACAATGTAAATGTACTAAAGCAATTTAGAAAAACTCTGGCAGGGGGAGATAGGGCAAGGTATCTTATTCCCGGGGTTACAACATAATATTATTATACTAAAAATGTTCAGTTTTCTGCCCCCTCCCAAAAAAAATTAAAAGGCATGCAAAGAAACAGAAAAGTGTAGCTTATAGACAGGAAAAAAAGGAATTAATAGAAACTGTCCCTCAAGAAAGTCCATGCATTGGATTTACTAGACAAAGACTTTAAATAAGCTATTTTAAATATTTTCAAAGATCCAAAGGAAACCATGTCTAAGAATTTAATAAAAGTATAAGAACCACATTTCACCAAGTAAAGAATATAAAAGAGATGTAATATATATATATGCATACATATGTATATATATACACATATATAATACATAGAGAAAGAAATTCTAGAGTTAAAAATTACAAAGATTGAAATGAAAAATTGTTTACTGGTGCTCAATAGCAGATTAAAGCCAGCAGAAGAATAAATCAGTGAACTGGAAGATAGGTCAATTGAAATTATCCAGTCTGAAAAATAGAAAAAATAAATTTTAAAAATATGAAAAGAGGTTAAGATACTTGTGGGACATCACCAGGCATAACAACTTATATATAATGTGAGTCCCAGAGATGAAAGAAAAGGGACAGAGTATTTGAAAAAAAATGACTGATGAAAAACATTAATCTGCACATCCAAGAAGCCTAACAAACTCCAAATGGGATAAATTGAAAAAGAATCTCAATATAATAATCAAACTCTTAAAAACAGAAAGAAAGAAAGAAACTTAAGGGCAGTGACAGAAAGGTGATTCAACACATACAAAGGATTATCAATAAGATTAAGAAGTGATTTCTCATCAGAAACCATGGAGGCTAGAAGGCAATGGAGTAACATACTCAAGGAATCAAAAGAAAAAAACCCGTCAATCAAGAATTTTATACATAGCAAAACTCTTCTTCAAAAATTATGAAGAAATTTAAACATTCTCAAATAAACTAAAACTGAGTTTGTTGCTAGTATATGTGCCTTACGAATTGTTCTTCAGGCTTAAATAAAAGGACAATAGACAATAACTTGCATCTATATGAAGAAATGAACACTGGTAAGGAAACCAGCACAGGTAAATATAAAGGAATATAATATATAAAAGACAGTATTAATATATTTTTTAAAATCCTTCAGCAAAATTATGTGATACAATATTCACATTCAAAATTTAGATGTACTTCTATGTGATAGCAATGAACAATCTGAAAATAAAATTAAGAAAACAATTCAATTTATTAATTATTAGTATAATACTTAGAGACAGACTCTCTCGCTCTTGCCCTGGTTAGAGTGCAGTGGCTCGAACACAACTTACTGCAACCTTGAACTTCTGGGCTCAAACAATCCTCCCACCTCAACCTCCTAAATAGCTGGGACTACAGGTGCACACCACCACACCGAGCTAAATTTTAATTTTTGGTAGAACCCAGGTTGATCTTGAACTCCTGGTCTCAAGTGATCCTCCTGCCTTGGCCTCCCAAAATGCTGGTATTACAACTATGAGCCAGCCCAATTCCATTTATAATAGCATCAAAAGGAAAAAATATACTTAGGAAAAACTTAAACCAAGTTAGTGCAAGATCTGTACACTGAAATTTATAAAACATATGGAAAGATGCCCTTCGTCAGTAAATTTCAAGGCTTACTATTATTAAGATGGCTGTATTTCCCAAATGATATACAGATTCCATGCAATCCTTACCAAAATTCCAAGTGCCTTTTTTTCCAGAAAGGACAAGTGATCTGAAAATTTATAATGAAATCCAAGTGATGCTAGATAGCTAAGACAATCTTGAAAAACAAGAACAGTTGGAAGACTCACACTTCCATATTTTGAAACTTACTGCAAATCTACAGTAATCAATACTGTGTGGTGCAGGCATAAGGTTAGACATATAAATCAATGGAATAAAATTGAGATTCAAAAAATGAACCCATTCATCTATATTTAATTAATTTTCGACAAAGGTACCAAGAGTATTCAATGAAGAAAAATAAATTTTCAACAAAAGGTGTTGGAAAAACTGGATACTCTTGTGCAAAAGAATGAATTTGTACGAAAACCTACTATAATAAACAAAAATTACCTCAAAAAAATCACAGACCTAAATGTAAGGCCTAATACTATAAAAATTTTTAGAATTAATAGGTATAAATCTACAGGACTACTGATTTGGCAAAGATTTCTTAGATATGACACCAAAAGCACAACAGACTAAAGAAAAAATAGATAAATTAGACTTCTACCTAAACATAAAATTTTGTGCATCAGAAGACACCATTAGTAAAGCAAAATGACCATAGAATTAGTGAAAATATGTGTAAGTCATCTATCAGATAACAGTCTAATATCCAAAATATAAAAATAACTCTTACAACAGAAAGAGAAATAGCCCAATTATAAAATTGGTGAAGGACTTGAATAGGCCTTGATTCAATGAAGATATGCAAATAGTCAATAACACAAAAGTGCTTAACATCATTAGTCATTTTGGAAATGCAAATCAAAGCCACAGTGAGGTACCACCATACACCTCCAAGGATGATTATTTTAAAAGAGAAAGAAATAAAAATTGTTGGTGAGGATGTAAAGTTGGAACCATCATTGCAGGTGGGAATGTAAAATGGCGCAGCTGTGGAAAACAGTTTGGTAATTCCTCAAAAAGTTAAGCAGAATTACCCTGTGTCACAGCTATTCTTTTTCTCTACATATATACTCAAGAGAATTAAAAACATATGCACACAAAATATGTATACAAATGCTGGCAGCAGCATTATTTCCAATATGCAAAAAGTGGAAACAATCCAAATCTCCATCAACTAATTAATGAATAAATAAAATGTGGTATATCCATGCAATGGAATATTATTTAGACAAAATTAATGAGTACTGATACATGCTACAACATGAAAGAAACTTGAATGTATTGTACTAAATTAGTCACAAAAGACTACCTACTATATAATTCCATTGATATGAAATGTTCAGAATAAGTAAATCCGTAGAGAAAGAAAGTAAAGAATTGTTTGACTGGGTAGAGGGGAATGGGAATTGGTCGTCATTGTTAATGGATATAGTGCATCTTTTAGGGGTGAAAGAATTAGTGGTAATGGTTGCACAACACTGCAAATACACTAAAATCCACTAAATTGTATAGTTTAAAATGGTGAATTCCATATTATATGAATGTTTTCTCGATAAAAACGATTGAAAAGGAATTATGGAGCCTCCATCCACCTGGACTCCCAAGTGACTATGAAAAGCAGAATCTTCTTGTCAACCACATAGAGAATAAAGGGGAAATTGAATTTGTTTTGAGCCACTGAAATTTGGAGTTGTTGTGTTACCACAGCATAAATCAGTTTACCTTACTAATGCAGCTAATGAGTAGGAAATGTCTACAAATTACTTTAGAAATCCATGCCGTTGGTTGTGTGCGCATGTCATCCCAGCTACTTGGGAGGCTGAAGCAGGAGAATCACTTGAACCCTGGAGGAAGAGTTTGCAGTGAACTGAGATCGCTCCACTGCACTCCAGCCTGGGAGACGGAGTGAGACACAAAAGCATCAAAACAAAAAAAAAATTTCACGCTGTGTTAAAATCTCCAAAGTCCAATCACCTGACAGTATATAACTACCAATTTCTTTATCCTTTTAAAGGGCAATCCTGGTTTGAGATCAACTCTATATGTCATTGAACATATGGAACTATTTAAAAGTGCCATAGAACTTAGTGAAGACTGTAAAACCAAAAAACAATTAGATATTCGGAAAATAAATCCATAAGGAAATATTTGTTAGATGTTTCCAAACTTTTATTTACTTATTTATTTTCCTTTGACATTACTTTTCTCATCATCTTAGAGGACCAAAGCAGGAAGGTTAGAAGGTAACTACCTTCTTATACATCAAATCATTTCCTTTTGCTATTTTGAAAAGTAAACCTTTCAAATAATCCTAATATCCTTAATATTGATGTATGAATATCACTGCCTCACATTTAAAGTGAATAAAATTGATGCAAATTGAAATTGCAGCAGGTTGGTGAAAGGCTTACTATATATGCATCTACTGAACTTCATTTTTTGCAAATCACTTTATAATTTCAAAAATATATCCTTTTTCCTACTTCCAAAATCTTTACCTGTCACAATAGTACTATTAACACACTATTTGTTTAAATTTTTCTAAGAATTATCAAAGATGTAAGTGTGTTTATGTTAATTATGTGAGATTCACATGAGATTGATTTTGTAGCTTAATTTCCCCCTTAAGGCTCACAGGAAGATTTCTTCTTGGATTGTATATATGTAGATGAGGATTCTATGCCTCAAGACCAAAATTATGTCCCAGATTTTTCATATATCCTTGAAATGGCTTTGCTAGTGTCACAATTTTTATTCCCAACAAATAATAAAATTTTCTATATCTGCCATTAGTATCCTAAATTATTGTTGTTGTAGTCATTTGTTTGAAAAAGCAACTGTAATGAGATATTTAAATATAAATTTGCAGATAAATCAGTTTGCATCACTCTTTTGCTTAAAACACTTCCACGTGCTTAGACTAATATCCATAAAACTTAACACGGTCTACACAAATCTGTGTGTTCTGGCTCCTGCCTGTACTTCTGATCTTACTTTCCTCCAGAACCATGAGCTCATTCAAGCCTTAGAGCCATCTCTTTTCTAGTACATTGTTACCTTCACTCCAGATTTCACATGGTTGGGTCTCACCTTTGTGATCTCAGTTCAAGTAACGCCTCTTCAGAGAAAGAATTTTCTCTAACAATGCCAGGTAAAATACTCCTATTACTTTAAATAACATTATACTGTTTAATCAGATTAATTTCTTACATAAATTTCCTGAGTTATTTATTAGTTTACTTGTTTATTGTTGGCATTAATATTATGCCTCTAGAATAGAAGTCTATGAGAGCAGATGATGTATACTATGTGCCTTGAAGAATGCTAAAATTGTGGAATGAAGAAAATACATGAATAATGCCTTGGATAACTCTGACATTAGGTGTGATGCTCCCCACCCCACTACCTAACACATGCATATCTTTGCACACAACGTTCTCCAAGTTGTTCAGTAACTCCTTTGTCAAGATTAATCTTGGACATTCTCAGATTAAAGAAACCTCTACAATCCAAGTAACTTCCAAAAATATATTAATAACCATTTATTTGTACCATTCAATATTGTGCAAATAGTCAAAAAAGTCTGATTTCGGACCATGGGTTGTTGCATGGAGTGTGCTTGTTTTCCTGGACCTCAGTGAGCATTCTCTATGCTTGTCTAAGGGCAGGATTTGGCCATGTGTGGTTAGTTGATTACAACAAACATATGGGGAAAATGGCTGAGAATGCTCAAATATTGAAACCATATGTTACTGCATAGGAAACTATGCCTTATTAAAAAACAAAACAAAAACTGAGAATCCAGCTAGAAACATACAGTTCAGAGCTTTTGCTTTCAAAGCTTAACAACACTCAATTTATTAGACTAAAGACTTTGTTTTAGATTGAACAGAACCTTTACATCTCAGACCAGCTACTTAAATAAAAATATTTCCTTTGACTACAGAAGGTTACAAAAATCAAACATCTTGCATAATTTTCAAAACTGTTTAAAAGTGCCTTAAATCCTGTGAGATTTTTAATATTCTGTTTGAAATGCCATGAGGACTTCATAAATTTTATATATACTGTTTATATAAATGGGATGTTTTAACTATTTTTCTCAATTACTGTCATACCATCTTCATAGGAAAATGGTGCAGACAAGGAACTTGACTGTCATACTTAGAAAAGACATTAGTCTTGTAATTAAAGACTAAGAAAATTTAGATCAGAATAGCATTTGTACCAGAAGTAATGCTGGGTATCAGTGGAAGACCTTAGACTCACACACATTTTCTTCTGATCCTCAGATGAACCTTATTACTATCCTTCATCAAATCTAACGTGCTATTCAATATAAAATACACCACCATTAAGAAATAAAAAATGCTGCCAATTTAACTATGAAATAATGCTAAAATATAATATAAACTCTTGATTTCAAAGAGTTTAAAATGTGAAAACATATGCATGTTCAAATCAATAAAGTATGGTGGTTATACAAACTTGAATTTTGGCTTAATGTCTTAAAATAAAATATAAAATATAAAGCACTTGAAGAAATTTAAAAAATGTTGTTTTGGTGCTCTCACATTTTCTTTTTCATTTTGATGTCTGTTCTCTTAGCTAAGGAACTCAATGTTTCCTCCTTATTTTCACCCCACACCACCTCCCAGCCCTCTCCATACTCACACAGCCCTGCCTGCAGACAGTCCTTTCTGAGCTTCCTATTCCAGGTAGGGTCAGTACTCCGGAGTTTTCCATTTAACTTCCTCCCTCTTTATTGCCACTGTTAGATATTGATCTGGTAAATTACTGTGAGCTGGAAGATTTGATAGTCAAAGATAACCATGTTAGCATTTTAACAATATTTGCATTTTAACTGTGGAATCCTAGATTCACAAATTTTAGCCCAAATAAACCAGTCTTTTACAGTGTGTTTTGAAGTATAATTTCAGGCTACATTTTGAAATACACAGACATTTAATCCATGCAAATTATACCCTCATTTCCATTCATATATATAGGGAGGCAATATATTATAATACAAACAACATGACGTTTATGACTCACTGAGACCTTGTTCTAACATGCACTGTGTAATCTAGAAGTTGCTTAACATCTCTTAATTTTATTTTCCTCATTGTTAAAGTGAAAATCATAATAAACACATTTCATAAATTGTATAAGCATTAAAAAGATACCAATTATGTAAGATATTTTCTAGTATATAAAACTATTCTCCAACAATGTAAAATGATATGCAGTGATATAATTATATAACATAGAAGCATATATTATATATATATATGCATATGTTTTTGACCTATATAATACATGCATATGTGCATTATTCTGTTCTCAGGCTGCTAATAAAGACATACCCAAGAGTGAGTAATTTATAAAGGAAAGAGGTTTAATTAACTCACAGTTCAGCATGGCTGGGGAGGCCTCAGGAAACTTACAATCATGGTGGAAGGGGAAGCAAACATGTCCTTCATCACATGGTGGCAGCAAGAAGAAGTGTAGAGCAAAGAGGGGAAAAAGCCCCCCACAGAACCATCAGATCTCATGAGAACTCACTCACTATCACAAGAACAGCATGGAGGTAACCGCCCCCGTGCTTTAATTACCTCCCACCAGGTCCCTCTCACAACATGTGGAGATTATGGGAACTACAATTCAAGATGAGATTTGGTTGGGGACACAGCCAAACTATATAAACATCTAACAGGTAAATATGTATTCATATATACATAGTTTCTCTCTTTTGAAACCTCCATCAAATTGTCAAATTATGCCTAAGTAACATTAAACACCTAACCTCTACTAACTCTACTATAAATCACGAGCTGTCGTTCTTGATGGTTTTCTATCTAACTTTGCATGTGCTGTTTGTGCACACATAAAAATCTTCACCTAAGGATCTAGGCAGCTATAGAACTATTTCGTGTCATGTCAATTTTTTGAAATAATTTTATTTGTCCTTACACAAATGAAATCAATTATCTATATCACTAATGTATTTTTGAGTATTTGGTCATTATGCTTTTCTTTCTATGTGATTTTTCTCTTTTATCATAATTCAAAACCGTATTGCTTTAGTAATAGCACAGCCCTACAATGAGATTGTCAGACCTTATGAATCTGTTGATTTATGAATTTCTCTGATAATTCTCCTCTTTCCTAATTTGCTCATTTCCCTCTTCCCTTTATTCTCCATGTCTTCTGTTTAATTTTGCCTTTAAAAAAAAATTGGAACTCCCTTCTCACCTTTTCATCATCTCTCTTCAAAATTCCAAGGTTTCTTCTCTTAGTCCAGACTATAAATCCAATGAACATGCATTTATTTCTAACTTGCATTTTTAGATAATTAAGATTAAAACATATTTATGGATTAAAAATTAATTTTTGTTCATCCCATACTTAACTGTATCTTTCCTTATAAAGTTCTATAAATAATTTTTTCAACATGTTTATGTTCTCTGAAATCTGAAACTTTTTAAACAAATACAAATGCTAAACATTTTAAAAGAAACATGTGGTCAACTGTAGCAAACTTCTATTGCATGGAAATCCCACTACCTATGGAGAGGTTATTAGATATTGAAACACAGGGTGGAATTGCCAGAAATGAGGGAGATTGGTTTTGACCAGAGACAATAATCAGAGTTCCCCCAACCAACCTGGCTGCTCAATTGGTCTCTTTGGAATTGGACAGAATAAGAAGAGAGCATAGGACACAGGTTTAGAATGTGATTTGATGGGTGTTCTAGTATATATGGATGTAATATGATGTTTACTACAGCTAAAGGAACAAAGAGAAAAATGTGAGTATGGATGTAAATGTGTATATATATCTACAGTTTTACCATCCTGCTTTCTGAAGTATCACTGATACTTTAAGGCTCAAACTGGTAAGAATAAGCTGACTAATAATAAAGGAAAATACCTTGGTATATTTTTATGTATGTTCTTTAAAAAACACTTTGCTTATAAATAAATAAAACCTTTCAGCTTTCTCTGTATCTAAAACTATATTTGCCTAATTATCAAATATTTAAAAACAGTTTTTGGAAAGAAGTGTAAGTCAGAGCTTTGTCTGCTAAGTGACATAAAAAGCTGTTTGAGAAGACAGGATATATCATTTTTTAAGTTATATTTTAAATATGATGAAATTTAAATATCTGCAGTATATTTAAATAAATACACATAATAAGCAGACAGTGATGTATTATCAGAGCTGGAGGAATAAGACAACAAAGCAGGTGATATAGGTTAGGGAGGCATATATCTAGTATTGAAATTCAAAGTCATGAGGCTATATGAAGTTTTTAAAGACAAGAGACTATAGAAAGATTGACAGGGAGTTAATAACAGAACTTGGGCAAGTATTCACATTTGATGACAAAAACATAGAGGAAAAAGTCATTAATTAGAGAAAAACTAAGACTATATACGCAATAGGAAGAAAAATGAAACATTGTTAAGTAACACTGGAAAAAAACAAAGCACGAAAAATGCAAAGAAAATGGTAGTGGCCAATGGTCTCAGATTCTACTGTGAAGTCTAGAGGAATGAATATTGAAAAAATATAAATGGACTTGTGATTGGTGACCTTGGGGAATTCAAATTCAATACAATTGTTGAGGTGAGATAATACGCTTAGGAAGTAAAGGAATTAAGGAAAAGAGAAATAAGATGGAGGAAGACTGCATAGTAACGTGAAATCCTTTTAAAAATGGACAATACTGGAGAACTATGTAGACAATGGTAAATGTTCAGTGGTTAGGGGGGACTTCAACATTGTAGAAGGAAGAGGGTAATTGATGGAGGAGAAAGGACAAAATTATGGACTTGACAGTCAGTTTAAATGTTAATGGAGAGTTCCTGAGTGTGTAGGAGCAGCTGCTGACAGGAGCTAAGGATATGTCAGTTTTAACTAGCACCCCTAGGCAGAAGAGTCCCAAATACTGTCTCTTGACTTGACCTCTTCCCTGAACTCCAGTTGAGTGGGTGGGCTTGTCACTCAGGGAAACACCACAAGTGATACAACCATGTTCCTATCCACCTCATTCTATTATTAGTCTACAGACACACATCTTTTTCTGTCTGCCAATTTGTCTCTGTTAGCTTCACCATACCCGTACTTTTCTTTTCACACTTGCCTCCCAAAAATACATGACTTAATACATTGACAGTGTCACTGCATGTGATTTGAAACCTAGAACCTAGAAAAGGAAAAATGTTGAATGGATCAATGAACAAATGAATGGATGGATACTATTCTAGTCCTTTCTTACGCAGGAATGAAAAAGAAATAACTTTTCTGCCTTTACTGCCAGATATATACAAAAAATATATTGTATATTCATTTGTAATAAATGCTAAGAAGATCAATAATGCTCAATGAGACCATTGAGAACTGTAGACTGCAGGAGCTATTTTCTATTGGTTGATCAGGAAAGGCCTCCATGAATAGCTGACATTTGAGCCTAAAACTAAATGAAATGGGAGAACAAACTACACTTGATACTTGGGGGAAGCGTTTTGCAGGTACAGGGAAGACCGACTGTAAAAGTCCAACAGTAAGAATATACTTCGCCTGTCTGAAAACCAATGTTAGCTTGATTAAGAGGCTGGTCTTCATGTGAGGAGGAAAATGAGACCAGAGAGACAATGGAAGCCCAGATCATGGAGTGCCATTTTGCCCAAGATGTAGGTTTGCTAGATTTAGGAAATAAAGACACAGAGTATCCAGTTAAATTTGAATTTTAGATAAACAGCGAATATTTTTCATATATCTATGTCCCTCATATTGTATCACACACAGGCATTAAAAAAGTATTTGTTGTTCATTTGAAATTCATATTTAACAAGGTGTCCTGTATTTTATCTGGAAACTTTAACATGGTGACATCTTTGCATTTTACTCTGACAAGGAATTGTGCTGAAGTATTTTGAATGAAGAAGTAGAATAATTGCTTTTATGGCAAATAAATAATAAAGTGGTAAGGATAATCACATGAAAACTTGTGAGGGGGCTATTGTTACAGTCAAGGCAAGCTTGCCAGAGCGGTAGTGGAGAAGAGAGGGTAGCAGTATAAAGTAGTGAGGAAGTTACCAGTAGTCGAAGTGACAGATTAGATTTGTGATGAAAAAGAAAGAACAGAGTCAAAAATTATTCCAAGATTTATTGCCTAAATAACTAGGAAAACAGAGCTGACATTTCCAGAAAGAGAGAAGATTAGAGGAGGAAAAAAATTGATACACAAGATCAAGAGTTAAAATTTTTTATTGATGTATATTTTCCCTACAATAAATTTCATCCATTTTAAGAATAGCATTTCATGATTTTTAGTAAGTTTAGAGTTGTGCAATCACCAATACAATCTAACTGCAGAATATTTCCAGCCCCCACTCGAAAAAAAATTCTTTTAGCCCATTTGCAGTGATTCTGTATATCCATGTTAGCCCCTTGGCAGCTACAGAATTACTTTCTATCTTTACAGATTTGTCTTTCCTGAATGTTCCATGTAAATGGAATCTACAATATATTGTCTTTTGTGCCCAGTTTCTTCTACTAAGTATTATGTTTTGAGGTTCATCCATGTTATAGCATATATCAACTCTTGGTACCTTTTTATTGCAGAATTGTATTCCGTTGTATGGATATATTACTAATTGGATTGTTTCCAGTTTACAGCTATTATAAATAATGCAACCTTGAACATTCATGTACAAGTCTGCATATAGATGTATGTATTTACTTCTCCTGGGTAGATTCCTTGGAGGAAAATTTCTGGGTTATAAGGTAAATTTATGTCAATAGTTTGGTTTTGAATTAATCTCCAGTAGAGATTTTGAGTGGGTACCTGCCACATGGATCTGGAGTTCAGAAAAAAATGTAAATGTAAAATTGGAATTTAACATCACAAACATGATTTTAAAGTCATTGGGCTGAGTAAGGTAACATAAGTAGTGAATGTAATTAGAAAAGAGAAAAAGTCTAAAGATTCACTCCTGGCACACACTAATTGAAAGGTTAGGAGAGAAGGAAGTTTGATGAAAAGAGAAAAAAGGCAAACAGAAAAAGGGTCCAAGCAGGTACTTTTTGTGTCCTATCATATCTCCTTGAGCAAGTTTTAGGCTCAGCTGAGCTGTGGTGGACAGTTTCAGTACATGCTAACAACCTTCCAAGTTTTTTTTTTTTTTTTTTTAATCTTAGAAATGTTTTATTTCTCTAGTTGGTTACAATATTTCTTTTTTTTTTTTCTTTTAGTTGTTGAATCATGCTTTTTATTTTTTTTATTTTTATTTTATTTTATTTATTTATTTATTTATTTTTATTATACTTTAAGTTTTAGGGTACATGTGCACATTGTGCAGGTTAGTTACATATGTATACATGTGACATGCTGGTGCGCTGCACCCACTAACTCGTCATCTAGCATTAGGTATATCTCCCAATGCTATCCCTCCCCCCTCGCTCCTCCCCACCACAGTCCCCAGAGTGTGATATTCCCCTTCCTGTGTCCATGTGATCTCATTGTTCAATTCCCACCTATGAGTGAGAATATGCCATGTTTGGTTTTTTGTTCTTGCGATAGTTTACTGAGCATGATGGTTTCCAGTTTCATCCATGTCCCTACAAAGGACATGAACTCATCATTTTTTATGGCTTCATAGTATTCCATGGTGTATATGTGCCACATTTTCTTAATCCAGTCTATCATTGTTGGACATTTGGGTTGCTTCCAAGTCTTTGCTATTGTGAATAATGCCACAATAAACATACGTGTGCATGTGTCTTTATAGCAGCATGATTTATAGTCATTTGGGTATATACCCAGTAATGGGATGGATAACTAAAGAGCTTCTGCACAGCAAAAGAAACTACCATCAGAGTGAACAGGCAACCTACAACATGGGAGAAAATTTTCGCAACCTACTCATCTGACAAAGGGCTAATATCCAGAATCTACAATGAACTCAAACAAATTTACAAGAAAAAAAAAACAACCCCATCAAAAAGTGGGCGAAGGACATGAACAGACACTTCTCAAAAGAAGACATTTATGCAGCCAAAAAACACATGAAAAAATGCTCATCATCACTGGCCATCAGAGAAATGCAAATCAAAACCACTATGAGATATCATCTCACACCAGTTAGAATGGCAATCATTAAAAAGTCAGGAAACAACAGGTGCTGGAGAGGATGTGGAGAAATAGGAACACTTTTACACTGTTGGTGGGACTGTAAACTAGTTCAACCATTGTGGAAGTCAGTGTGGCGATTCCTCAGGGATCTAGAGCTAGAAAAACCTTCCAAGTTTTTCTGCTTTACTGCCTCCAGATTTCTTCCAAAGTAGAAAAGCTCACTCAGCTCTTGTGGTGGTGTATGGAATCAAAGACCACAGAGGTAATTTTTGGTGAAGAGAAGATGGGATACAGGGATTATAAAGGCCTCAGTCTCCTATTCTTTGGCAAGATAATTCTGAGATTGGCTTAGCCCATAAACAATCCTGGTGATTTTGCTGTAAGCAGTTTCAGAATAACAAAAAGGCTGACTGGAGTTGATTCAAGGAAAAATAATGGAAAGAAAAGAGAGGAAATTGAGATGCCTCTAGGATCTATTTCTAGGATTTTTGCTGCAAGGCAGAGGAAAGAAATGGCATGGTAAGTAGACAGAGATAGGCAGTGAAGACAGTTCAAAGGAAGGATTTGTGTTAAAGGCAGAGGATGTTACACTGCATTTGTACAGTTGAAGGGAACAGTAAAGATGCAGGAGATAGAGGGAGAATTGCTGGAGTGATATCTTTGAATAGATGAGAGATATGATGAGGGTGCAAGTGCAGAGTTTTACCTTAGGAATACAGATTTTATCTGTTTTAACAGGGAAAGGCAGAGCTTTTAGATATAGATGTGAATATATTGGTACATTTAATAGTGGAAACGTGTGCTTGCCTCTTGACTTGAAGAATAAATTCCTATCCAGATAGTGGATAGCCACCTTCTACTTGAACCCACCAACAAGAAGGAATTTTTATGTTTTAAAAGAACCCATTCTATTTCAGACAGTCCTAGGGTACCACAATTTTTTCTCCATAGTATTGAGCCAATGGGTAGACAATAGAGGTGTAAAGTCTTAGGAATGGATGGTAGAGGCACATTTGTTACAGAATAAGAAACAGCAGTTATAGCAGATGAGGAGGGTAGGGCAAATATTCTAATCCATCAGCCAAGACTAAGATTGGAAAATACTAATGTAGGAAAACAAAATCCCCAGGAGAAATGATAGTTTTGGCAGTCACAAGTGTTAACAGACAAATTTAACCACAAAGCAAGGTACAATGTAACTTCTTCAGCATAGGTAAATCTATTTTATTTTATTTTATTTTATTTCACATTTGAAATTCTCATTCAACCTTATTGAGTTGGGTACTGACATAAAGATCTTGATTCACAAGTCTTATTGGAAAGGTGTCTCAAGTAAAATCACATAGTAAATTGTTACAATAAAGATTGGAAAACTGCTCACTTTAGTTCTATTTCTGCCAGTCTCAGGCTGTATAGTAATTCTTGTCAATTCTAAAGAAAATAATGACTTATGTTAACATTTAATGGGTACCTGCTATGGTCTCGCATTGATAGGTGATAGAGGTAAAAATATCTCTTTCCTGATGACATCATTTCAGCGAAGTATTCTTTAAAAACTCTGAGAAAAAGTGTACAACAACACGCTAGTATTCAACGACTTTATCTAAGAGGAGTCAGTGAGGTCATGATGGAGCAGGAGTCCCAGAAAAGGAGTGTTAAAGTATAACGAGGTTGAGTAAGGGGGAAAATTTCAGACAAGAAGCCAAAGTCCCTTCACTCCTTGTAAATTTAGTCTTGTGTCTGTACAGTTGGACTATATCAGGGCTTTTCAAACTCTTTTTCATAGATTTCTTTGTAAGCCACATTAGCTGGAGAGAACTTCATGGAGAAAGAAGTCAAGATGAATGATCAGAGCCTTAATACTCTCACTTATATTTCAACCACAGATATATTTGGAAAAGTACAAGGGGTTCCATTAATTTAAAAAATTCTTATGTGGAAAATCACTGTTTTATATGATCTCTAAAAGTCCTATCAAACAATTCCATGGAAAGTCTCTAAGGGCCCATTGTACTCATTGGTGTGATCCAAACCGAAAATGTGTCCTGGGGACTGCATCATAGATGCCAATTTTGAAGACAGATAGTGGGAAAAGGGCAAAAGGAAGCAGTGGTCTTTGTAGGGACAAAGTAGACAAAGGCATTGGATAAGAGTAAGATAATTTGCTGAAACGTAAAGGCAGAAAGGAAGTGGAAATATATTGCAGACAAGCTGCCTAAGATCACATTTTGTCTCTGAAATGCCAATTAGAACATCCAAATAAAACACGATGAAGTTATAATTATAAAATATGTCTACATCTATACAGACATATTCATATATTTATGTGCATGTTTTATACAGGCACCCATGACTTATAAAATTATATTAAGAGATAATAGTGAAAACTTATCTAAATGCGTGGCGCATGCCCTCTAAAAGCAGTTCCAGACAAAAGATAAGAAAAATACAGCTTATAATACATACCCAAAAGAATCATAATTGTGGGGGTAATTCTAGTATTCCTTTTATTTATCATTTAATCCAATCTGAAAAGTCAAACCTGTCGACTGAGGTTTGACTTTTCCTCCCCATACACAGTATTAAACTTAATTATAAGTTGGCTTTTCTTGTTAATGAATTCTCCTTTGAACAAGCTAGCATTTTATCTAAAGCAGTTCTCAAAGCTATAAATGATATCTCCAACAAAACAAAGTTACAAAAGTTTTCTCATTTAAAAAAATAGGTAAACTACTTTTTAGACAAGCCTGGAGGTATGATGTAGGTTTTTGCATTGCATAAGTAAATGCCTTAGTTTTCCATGGTTTTCTTGCTCAGATTCTAATTTTTGATGCCAAGGGCCATACAGTCTGTTTTACATGAATAAGTCAAAAAAAAAGGTGAGATGTTCTATTCTTAGAACCCCTAATTTTCCTACAAGTAATTTTTTTTAGTGGGAAGAGAATCGAATCCATCCTTTCCCTCCTTATCTTACATCATTTTTTTCTGACTAGATAGCAATAAAATAATTACCTTTACAAAAAATACAGATATTTTTATGCCAAATACAAACTAACTTTGGTTTATCTCATGTGTATGCAGTTAGTGTGTGTATCTTTGGAATTGTGGTCCAAAACATAAATTTTTAATGTATTTTATAAAAAACATTTACACTTTAGCCTGCTCTGCCTAAATTCAATGGTGCTACTGTGTTTCGCAGCAAGACTAACTTTCTGACTTTGAAAAGTGTTCTTCATGTTGCTTTTTATATGACATCAATTTCATTGTGCACCAGAGGTGACTGAGAAACATATTTTGTTGGTTACGAATATTACAGTAAGTGACTGTCCTCCATGCAATTTTCAAATAAAAATCAATCAAATCTTGTGTGGTGATGTGCAAATTTTCAGTCAATTTTAACTGGCTTGGCTCTTCCAAAGGTTAAGGTAGTTTAATGGTTGAAAGCACATTGCAGTGCAGTTAGCTGCAAAAGTCAAAGGCTGGAGGATGAGGATTTTATTTCCTTTTAGCTTTTGCCATGTCTGTTTTCTGTCCAATCTGCCTCTTGCTGCCATTTAACCCATGCTTTTAAAGACAAGAGGGGTTGAGAACTTGAGGGCCTCTGGCTTCATTTTAACAAGGCATCGCTAGCACTTGGGTACATAATTTGTCATAAATGTCAGAGGTCACTGGGTGTTCAAAACCTACATCCAGCAGATGGTCATTATGACAGCAGTTACGTTTCAAAGGCAAAGGATGTTTTGTGGTATTTACTTTAGTGTGTTAGTGTCACACCTCAGAGTATATCTGAGAAGATTCTACTTTAAATCAAATCATGCTTGTGGTTATCTGCCTAAGAAGCAGTAACAGAAAACAGATGAGCTTTCAAAAGATACTCTATTTGGTTATTCTGAAATAAAGTATACACCAAACAGTTCTTTTTCATTTTTACCTCATGTTCAAGTGCTGACAATGAATTTCCCAGCTTCACATTTCTGAGACGAGTTATAAAAATAAAATTAAGAAGCAAATTATTAAAATGTGCTAATGTGAATTTCTTTATCTAGCTTAGATCATTTAAACTGCCTAAAATTATAACAGCTATAGATGAATTTCTATGCTACAGCTAAAGATCATTATCTAATAGCATCATCAGATGGAACAGATAAAAAGTAATAGATTAGATTTCACTATACCTCTAAATTTACTCTATTTTTTAACTTATGTTATTTTATACTAAACATTTTTCAACAGCACCTGACACCTAAAATTGAAAAGCAAGACTAAAATCCAATCATATTTTTATTAGATAATCCAAGCAGAATTGGTGAAGAACTAAGCATTTATGTTAAATGAAGAGGTCCATCATTTCTCAAAACACACTGAATTCTAAGGCATGAGTTTAGCAACAAGAAGCCCTGGACATAAACTAGTCAGGCACCTATGATAAAAAAGATAAAAAATATTCTTAAAACTGATTGAAAATAAAAAGTGAGAGAACTCTAGTGCTACACTGAGAGAAGTGTACTATTGAATGTCTGAGCCTGTAGGGAATGTGAGATTATTTCCTAATACAGCTGATAAAATGGGCTGGGAAAGATGCTGATACAGCTGTGGGGCCTGGATCTATCCACATAGCTGTGGGAACACCAACTCTGTTAAAACTCAAACAAACTTCCTGTGAGATTCTTCACTAATGTTGCTCATGATTTTATCTTACAAAACATAGAAGGGGTAACAAGAATTGTTACTCTGAACTTCACTTTGAGATATAAGGAAGAATTGCTTAATGATCTAGCAGTGACAGCAATCTTGGGGGAAATTAAGACATCTTATAGGAAGAATTAAGTTTAGCTGCATGCAACAGAAAACCCAAATTAACTAGTTTAGTGCATGAGATTTCATTCTTTGCTAGAAAGGTCCAGAGGTCACCTCTCCAGGATTCATGTAGCAAGATCACAAATTAGTGCAGGTCCCAGGCTCCTTTCAGCTTTTCATTCAGAACAGAACAGGTTAAGAGCACAGATAGCCCAACTTCACCACTTCCTAGTTATTTAATCTTTGGCAAGTCACTTCATCTCCCTCTGCCTCAATTTCTACATCTGTAAATAGATTTATAATCACTAACTATAAATTACTTTAATGAAAATTGTTAATTGGAACTGTGGATAGTAATTTGCAATAACTACTCAAAAGTAATAGTAGGTAATGTTTAATGAGTGCTTCTCATTTTCAGACTCTATTCTTAACTCCTTACTTGCTAAATAAGGTACCAATTGTATAATGCAGGATCAAAACACCGGCCCAGTTAATGTGTCTGCATGATTCCTGCTCTTAAGTACTATTTAGGGTGAAGAAATTGAGATCCCTAGTTTATATGATTGTTGTGAAGCATGTATAAATTAATACATATAAAATGTGAAGAATCATTCTTGCTACATAGTAAGTACTAAATATACTGCCTGCTATTAGTCTTTATCTTCTTTATTACTACTGCATTTCTGATGTGTTCCTCTTCAACCTAGTCCAAGATGGCTGCTAAAGCTCCAATCATTTCATCCTCATTAAAGAAGCTTATGTCATCTTCCTTTAAGGACACTTTCTGCATACACATAATCTCTATTTACATTAAATTTGTCAAAATTTAGGCCCAAGAACATGCTTTGCTACAAGAGACTGAAAATATGGTCTTTATTATGTGTTCTGGTAAAATTTGTGGACTTTTTCACTCAGAAAGTAAAGAAAAATATTAAATACTGGGGAGACATAAGCAGCAGTTTCTGCCATGTTACCTAGGAGTTCATAAAAGTATAAAAATTGTCTATTGGACATTCTCAGACAGACATGTAGGTTTTTAGGAGAGCATTTATTTAAAAAGCAGGCAAAGTATAGGCATGATGTGATGTCTAGAACCTCCTCCTTTGCCTTTACACCACCAAAAATATTTTTAAGAGAAGAAAGGATAAACAAAACAAAAATGAAACCTATATATAAATAAAGAAGAAATATCTAATGGAATAAATAAAGAAGGAATATCTATAGAAATCATATGGATTTTTTGAAGAGCTCATCTTTATAAATGAAAGACAATTTCATAGACCTCCAAGACTAACACTAAGGAACGTCAAAGGAGAGATAAGTTTTAGGGATAATATTGAAAACAGGAAAGTCAGCTTTAGCTGTGCTTGATATACAAAGATGAGCAAAAAGAGAGAATCACTTGGTTTGGGAAGATGGAGGTGAAACCCACAACTACCCATCTCTTATTCTTTATCTTTAACCAACAATGTAAAGACTCTTGATATTGAGGAGAGCATAACAAACATCATCAAGACAGTTACATGTACCTATTGTGCCTTTCCTACATGGTGCTTTGCACATGCTGTTTCTCCAGTCTGGAATACCTTTCTTATCTTCTTCACTCAGTTAACTCCCACACAACCTTCAAGAAATAGTTCAAACAATTCTAGAAAGCTCAGAGTGAGTGGGAGAGTTTCAAGATGACACTCCTGTGCGATGAGATCCATGATCACTCTTACACAGGGGTGGGATAGGGTCAGTTGAGCTAAGTTAGCCAGATAGGTCAAACTCAGAATTTTAGTTCCATATGCCAGAGCTCCTCCTAAGCAAGGAGGCCAGAAATAGGTAGATCTAGCACATGAGTAAATGCCAAAATGGGGACAAAATGGGAGACAAATTCACACATCAAGTCCAGTGAGCTGAAAACAGGGGATAAGTGACCCTTCATATTAGGTAGAAACGTCACAAAAAGTAGAGCGATTAGGTAATTAATCTAATTTGAGTTTTAGTGATCTCCACAAATGTCTTTGGATGTCTTCAAATGCCTTTGGATATCTTAAGTTGTCTTTTCTATTTGTCAGCTTCAGTTTTCTCAGCTATAAATGGACTTTCAGGACAGGTTATGACAATTAACTAAGATAATACATATAAAGCACCCTGCTTTGTTTTTGGCACAAAGCACTTGTTCAATACTATGTACCTCTAAAAATAATGAATGATTGAACACCTTGCCTAAAATAAAGAGTGGAAATGAGTCAACAGTTTCCCAGTTTTCAAAAAGAAGATGACATTATCTTCACTGGAATAACATGCATACTCAACGTTGAACTAACTATGCTTTCTTTCTACTTGACTCCCAAACCAGGTCCTCCTGACCTCTCTCTCAATGTCTTCACCTTTCTGGGTTATACAGGCTCAAATATTTAAAGCCCTATTTGATTCTTTCTGCCTTATCCTTGCACCCATTCACTTGTCAAGGTTTATGTAGATTCTAAATGCTCTGTGTCATTCACATCCATTTCCATTAACGGAGTTTGAGTCCTCATTCCTTTTCTCCTGAACTGTTTAAAACCATCTCACCTGCTCTTTCACCTCTTTACCACCCCCATAATAATGCATCCTCCAGAATTCTTCCTGTCGAATTTCATCTCATTTACTTTAACTCATCATTTCAATCTGTCAGTATCATTGCAAATCCTAATTCTGTCATCTACAACTTATTATCCCTCCCTCACTGTATCCCTTACCATTGCTTTCTATATTGTTTTCCAAATTATATAATTTAAAAATATGCAATAAGATGGAGTAAACTATTTGTCCCACATAGTTTGAAACCATTTGCAAGATTGATATCAATGCAAACCAACTTAATAAAATAAATATTTATATGTTTCCTTCCTTCTTCAAGGTAGTACAGTGTGACAAAAGTATTTTACAGTCTTGCCAGGATATAGGACTGGTTTAAAATTCTAGATTTTCACTTAATAGTTATTTGAAAAGGTATTTTAAGTTCACTGAGTAGGCAAAATGGTAATATTTGTAACTGGATTATGTTTTAATGTTAACAAAATTATTGGTAAAAGCAATCTAGCTCAGTGTTCAGAATACGATGAGTGCTTAATACAATTCAAAAAATTTAATCATCATGCTAAATCTACAGAATTACAAAGAGTGAGGCACAACTATTGTCAGAAAACTTACAGCCCAGTTGAGAGAGATTATCGACGTGATAAGAAAAATGCACATGTATTAATAAAAAAAGCTGAATGTAATAAATCCCAGTGAAATGCAATGGGATTCAAAGCATGGAGAGGTCACACCAGTCTTGAGGATAGGCACTAGCTGATTGTTCTTGAAAGGGACTTCAGGGCAATTGATTTGAGGGGAATTGGTGAAAGTTTTTAAAGAGGGAGTTAAATGATTAGAGCTAGACTTTAATAAAACTCGACAGAGAAACATGTGGGTTATATCATAGGTTTAGGAAGAGAAAGCCAGTTAAAAATGCATTCAAATTGCATTTTTCTCTTACTTGACTCCTCAGCTGCATTTGAAGCTATTGACCATTACTTCTTTTTTGATCAAGTTCCCATTCTCTTCTTTTTTCTTCAAGTTACCTCTCTCTCAAGTTCTTGTCAAAAATCTTCGGTTATTTTTCAGTCTTATTTCTGACACCTTTTTCTCTACTCCTGTTTAATTATTGATGTCTCCAAAGTTCTTCATTAGCCTCCTTTTATAACATTCCATTTACACTCCCTTTACATAAACTTATCTGAATCAAGGCTTCAAATCCTGTCTATATCTTGGCAATTCCCAACACTAAATATCTTTGCAGAATGCTCTTTTGACCTAGAGATTTGCCTTCACCTGGCTCTTAAACTTCCACAATTGAATATTCAAACACCTCTAACTCAAGTAGAGTTAGTCACCATCTTTAAAATAAACTCTCATTTATTCACTTATTCCACAAATAGTTTCTGAGCTTCTATTTTGAGCTATGTGCCAGGTGAAGGTATTAGTATTTGGGCTTCACCAGCAAACAGAGAGATCAGTCCTTCTAAAATGACACTGAATTCACACAGCCAATGGATTTTCAGTATGGTAATTCTGATCTTGACTCTCCTCTACTAACTTTCTAATCCTTAATTTGCTCTCCAATGTCTTCAGGATAAAATTCAAACTTCTTAGAACAACCTTTTCAAACCAGGACAAATAAGTGATCTAGCCCATGCTTACCTACTAAGATCTTTTTTTTTTTTGGCCATATTTTGCAATTTATGTAACTTGCAATTCACATATGAGCAATGCTCTGGTCCAGTCTTAACCTTTGCCTTTCCTGTTTCCTCTATCTGAAAAGCTTTCTCCTCATGATTCCTTTCCCATCTAGCTAATGCCTACTCACTCTTTGAAACTCAGCACTGGCTCTTCCACAATCATTCTTTTATTTCTTTAACCTGAATTATGTATATCTCTATATTCCTATGAACATTTTGTATACTCCATCATAGCACTTACCTAAATCTATTACAAATATTTACTTTTTAATCTCAGTTCAAGTTGTTTCTGAGCTAATGGAAAATGGAGACTTTGCTGTTCTCTCATTTTCTGTGCTACTTATTGTGTTATTCTTTCTCAGTTCCAAATCTATTTTTCTTTCCCTGCTTTGTAATACTATATATAGCCGGACCACGTCAACCTTTCTGCTTTGCCCAGTGACTCAATGTTAGACCTTCTAGTAGAGAGCTCTGCAGGAACATAAGCAAATATTAGAAATAGACTTTCCTCAGGGACCAGCCCACCTATATCCTCCGACTGTTTTCTTGGCCACTTGGTAAGCCTATTGTAGGTCGGCCTGTGCCCTCCAGCAAGTCTCTCAGTCACTAAATGGGACATTCCTAATGCTGAGTGACACACTGCCCCACAGGTTTCCCAACCCCTCTATGGATCACTTTTTTCTTCAGCAAGTTTCTTAACCATCAGCAAGTCATTTGTTTCTGTGACAGTCATACTTTCTCCCATAAGGTCTGAGTTTTGGCATTAAAAGAGAATTCCTCTTTTAAGTTCATTCTTAGTTTCTTCTTGTTCCCTCTCCCTTAGCCTTAGATATAGTAGCTGCTTTCTGCATTTACTGTTTCACTTGACTTGGAGTCCTTTTTTAATCGCATTTATTAGTTAACAAATTCTTTATTTTATATATACCCTGTTCAAATTACAGGTATGGTTTTCATCTCCTGGCCGGACTCTGACTGATATATTTCTTGGCACAATTCTGAGTATGGATTGAGAGCCAAGTAAATTGGGGTTAGATTTCTGACATAATGATCATTGAAAGGTGCTAAAAGTCTAAACTGCTAAGTCAGCTGGAAGGGCTAGATGTGAGGATCATTGAGAATTCAGGCTCTACTGAAGATGGTAGCTGACTACAGATGAGGGGCAAGATGGAGCCAGTGACAACCAGCACCAAGACTTCGAGGCTGAGACACTGGGAAAATGGCCTTACTTTTAAAAGAAAGAAAGAAGCAACTAAGGAGCGGGATTTCTTTAGAGAAAAAGATGGTAATTTTCAGTGACTTATTTTTTAAATAACATGCTTATTTTTTAAAAGAATAGAGATTTTTTTTGCAGTGGATGGAGAATATGTGATCATATTAATTATGTTATCCAACTGGTAAAACACAATCTAAAAAGCTCAATAAATGTCTTACTGGGCAAGGTATCTCTTGCTCACGTAGCAGCTCAGTGTCAGCTTTTGGCTGAAGAGCTCCGACATGGTGATTTGGGGACCCAGGCTCCCTTCGTCTCATGGCTCTACTCTTTCTCTCTGGGAATCCTTGGTTAGAGCTTCTGCATCTGCTTGCAGATGGGAGAAGAGAGTGAGAAAGAAAAGTGGCCAAATTCAAATACCCGTGGCACGTTCAAGTGGGAAAATAAAGAAGAAAAAGCCCATACCACTTCAGTCTTTTTTGATTATATTAAATATCCAGGTTTGTGTGACGCAATCCCAAGTAATATTGGTATCACTGTACTATGAGCTATAAATGTTTTAAACTTCCTATTTTAAGGAATAGCTTTTTATTATCATGGCTTATAATTTGGTTAATTAGCTTGTTTTCAAAACAAGGGTTCTATTCAGTGGTTGCCAGGTGTATTCCATGTAATTTAGAAGAGTTCGCCTCTCTAAATAAATGGGTGCTACTGACAAAGACTACTCAACTTGTGAAAGTCCAACTTGCAAGCATCCTTAATATCATTTCAGGAAAAAAGTCACCTAGCTAAATTTTTACATATATAACAATATAACAATAATAACACTTATTGAAACTTCACTATATGACACACCATGTCATGAATGAAGCATATGGATTATTTTACTTAAGCCTTACAACTGCCATGAGAAATACTGTTTTAGTCTTTACTATGACAGTTGGAAATGTACTTTTTTTTCAATGTTGGGAACAAACAGAACTTCAACTCTGTATTCTACTTGAGCCTTTTTCCTTTCTCCACTTAACTCCTCATTCCACTGTAGCTTATAGATACTTCTTTGGAGAGTTACTATTTGGAGACAAGTTGTAAAAAAAGAATGTCACTATTTTTCCTGCTGAGAACATGCTTTTGGTTTTGCAAGTAAAAATTCAAAGTTAATTCCCACAAAGAAATAAAGATTAAAATAAAAGTTAATCTGCTGTATTACTCTCATAAATATAATATTTTAGTAGAACGAGACCTGATGAATATTTTATGTATAAATAGAAATAATAATGACTAATTCCTATAAAATATCTATGTAGTTTCCCTTTGAATTTGGAATTAAATCTAAACTCTTTAAAAGGAATTTTTCTGTTTAATATGGCTCTTGAGCCGTATCTCCAAATTTGCTTTGAGTTGTTCTCTCATTTTCTTATTTTGCTTTAGTTGCAGTGGTTGTTTTGTTTCATTTTCCCATGAATTCTAGAGTTTCCAAGCTCTTTTCATTTGGGGACTTGTCACATAGCTGCTCCTTTTTCTTGCAAAGTTCACTCTTTCAATCTTCCCTTGCCTGTTCCTTCCCATCTTTCAGGTCTGGCTTAAATTTCACTTCTGAAGAGAAATCTTCCCTGAGCACTAGATTCTTCTAGTATTTGTGTTTCATAACACTCTTTTAGGTTACTTCACAGTATTTATCAAATTTTATTATAATATATTTATTTTGCTTGTTTATTTAATGTAAAAGCTTGTACTATTAATTCAATCTTATATTCACTCATTCAACAAATCTAGAGAAGGAATGAGAAGGATAAGATTATAATTGGATCTGAAAAGTCAAGCATTTTAATATACGTAAAAAAAAAATTGAACATATTTGTTCTAGTTTTTTTCCAGCTCTGTATTGTTATGTAATAAATTATCTCATAAATTAGTGGCTGAAAACAACAACTACTTTATTATACCTCATGTTCTGTGGGTCAACAATTTGGGCCTGGCCGGGTGAATTCATTTTTCCATGTTCCATGGATGGCTGTTACTTGGCAACATTCAGCAGATGGATGGGCTGCAGCACCTAGATTGGGAATAGAAGATGGAGGACAAGGCTCAGCTGGGCTTGGTCACTGGATCCTCTTTAACAGAGGCCTCTGGTTGGTCAGGCTTTTTATATGGCAGCTCAAGGATCCAAGAACAAGTGTTCCAGCAAACAGGACAGAAGCATCATGGCCTGTTGTAAACTAGCTTTGGAAGTCCTAAGTGTCATTTCTAGCATACTCAATTGTTCATAGTAATTGAAAACCAAGCCAGATTGAAACGGAGGGGAATTGACCCTACCTCTCCATTGAAAAGTGTCAAAGAATTTGCAACCAGGTATTAAAACCTCAATAGTATTCACATTCTCAAATGCTATGCTAATTGAGCTCTGGATAAAAGAGAATTGGAAATCATAGCCTTACTCCTAAGGGGTATATAAGAATAATGGGAAATTGTCCCATAACAGTTACAGTTCAAGAAAGAAAAACATATTCCACAGAGTGTAAATACAGCTTTACATGGATATCCAGAACATTCAAGAAAGAGCATCTCTTTCCCTCTCTTGTCTACTCATAAAATCTTATTCATTTTTAGATTCCAGATTAAATGTCAATCTTGTAATCTAAATTAATCATCAATTCAGATTAAATAGTAACACTTTTAATTTGAAGTCTTTCCTAAATCTGTTAAGTCAGAACAAATCTACCTTTCCATTCTTCTCCTAGAATACTATGAAAGCATATTTACTATATGATTTATCATCATATATTCAACGATTCCATATTTTTTCTGCTAGACTGTGTGTGCCTAATAATCATAGTGCAAGTTTTTGATGTGGCAGAATACACACTCAATAAATGGATATTCAATAATGAATATTTCTTTTTAAAGTTTTTTTTAAGAACCAAGAGATAAAAGTGAAAATAATGAGTACTTCATAAAACATAAAACACAGCAAATATGATCCATAAGTTTAGCTCAGAAATCTGAACCATCAGTTGAACAGATTTTTGTGAACTACGGAGTATATTTATAACAGCAATACCAGGAGTTTGAGATCAGCCTGGGCAACATAGTGAGATTGTCTCTAGAAAATAAAACAAATTAGCCAGGTGTGGTGGCTTGCACCTGTAGTCTCAGCAACTCAGGAGGCTGAGGTAGGAGAATCACTTGAGCCCAGGCATTTGAGGCCACAGTGAACTATGATCATGCTACTACGAGACCTTGCCTTCAAACAGACTCTTAGAGCAATAACTGGCACATGGTAAGCGTTTATCAAATAAACCTCGTGGTTCTTTCTATTTCAATCAGAACAACTGGCACACTTGGATATGAATATGCCTGACTTTTTTCTGTATTTTGAGATCTTAGAAGTCAGCAATCTTGTCTCATGCAACTTACTATCCCCTATAACATTTTAACAATACTTTATAATTACAATTTGCATTTGGTTTACAGAGTTTTTTCATGTTTATCATTTATACCCTTTTTAAAGATGCTTAAAGGAGTGGTCAAATGTTTCCACCTTGTCAGGATGAGATCTGAATATAAAGTTATCCATTCAAAACTAATAACCTTTTGGGAAATCTATATAAATAATTTTCCAAGTAATTTCTGAAATTCTGTGTTTCTGGGAATTCTATACAATTTTGAATAGGATATTCATTAAAATAAAACATATATACTGAAAAAGGCACAAATAATAAATGTCACGTAGACTAATTTTTATAATTTGAACACAGTTGTGTAATCAGAATCCGTATTATATACTGATAAAATTATTTTATAATTAAAATATTTATTTGTATTAACACATCTTTTCAAGTGTAAAATTACCTTTGTTTTGGCAATTATATTTTAAAGTCAAAAGCAAATGCTCTTCAAAGGCAAAATAATTAAATTGCTAAAATATAGTAAGTATACCTGCACTTTCATAGTCTTGCCAAATGCATAATTGGGAAAGGTGCTTTGTGTCAGAGTTAAGTGTTTGCTTTAGAAGTCAATGACTAAAATCTTTTTAAGATTTATCACTTGTTATCTCAGAAGAAAAATCTACCATTTCTATAAGGCCTTATCAAATAAGCTGTAAGCTATATAACACATGTATTAACATATAGTAATATAAATAATGATAAAAATATGCTTATATTCTACACTTGGATTTTCAGTAATTAAATCTACTCATTGTATTAATAGTGTTTCCCTAAGAGGCTAATCACCACTCACAACACTGAAAAAGTTAATAATGGAATTTAAATGACACTTTGAAACTGTGGTTGAATCCCTCATGGACATTCAAGTTTTATTTCCCATCAAGACATCTACCTAGAGAATCTTCAAGATTATAAAACACACAGACCTTGATATTTAGTGGGGAAAAAATTATGTTTTTTTACTTCTTTTTTTTTAATAGTTCCTCTTTCCAACCCGCATTGGGTAAAGTTTTTTCTCCTCCTGTAGTGCATAGATTCTGAATGATACCTCTTCAGACCTGGGTTTTCTTTTTCCACATAAGAGCAAGGAAAACAAAATGATACGCAAAAAAGATATTCTGCCTAGAATCTTAAAGTCGGAGTAAACTGTGTTTGAGTTTGCATCTCACGTGATGCACATGTTCTCTATACAGCGTGAGTCTTATAAAATAAACAGTTTTTCTTCAGACTTAATTAAACAGAATCAAGTTTCAGCCATAGTATTTAGTCTTGGATTTCAGAATGCTTCTTGTAGAAAGCACTAGGGAAAGGGAATGTACAGAAAAATCAAGGAATGGTAGGTAGGTAGCCACTAATTAATGAAAAAAGAGCCCTAAATAACTCTAAATATTTAGGCTTGATAGTTTAAATGTGCTTACAGGGGTGGCTATTAGGCTGTTTGAGAGATGGTCAGTTCATTCAGGGGACAATGCATGTCCCTCAGAGCCACCGCTGTGAAGAGGAACAAAGAACCGGGGCAGCCTCACCCTAACCCATTCTCTACTGCAACACCCCTTGTTCACAAAGCCCCTTTCAACTGTCCTTTATTCTAGATGTTTACTTTTTCTGATTCAGGCCTCTTTTTGCTATCTCATGCATTGCATTTCTAACCCTCCAGCAGGCTGGACCCCAAACACAAGCTATCCACAAAGGCTGCCATAGAAGAAAACAAATCTCAAGACACAGATTCAATAATTTTGTATAAATGCTTTATGAATTTTTCACTTTTTACAAAACAATAACCAAATGCACTCTTGTGCAAGCTAAAATAAAGCTCTTGGAGAGAAATATACTGTAATAACAAGTTAAAGTTATAGTATAAGCATTTAGAGGATTCTTTCATCTTAACATTTCAAATAATCACATATGGGCAAATATTACCACCTGAGTAATATTAAGAATGGTAGAGCCAATATTTATTGTGTTATAAAATTGCTATGTTTGGTTTTGAGCTTGATTTTTAGGTTTTTGTTTTTGTAATTTCAAAATTTTAAAATCTTTGAATGTGAAATAAATGAATGTGTGTATATGATATTACCCTATAGAATTATTTGTACATATGATATTTTCCTAGAATATGTGGTTTATATATAAAGTTATATCTGAAAATGAGTGGGGTGTGGCTTTTAAATTAAAGCTTCTTCTAAGTTATTAATTAAAAAAGAACCAATAAAACAATGAATTTCTAATTTTTTGAAAAATATCATCATAATCTGGTCAAAAAAATATTTACAATGCTATTGCCATTTACAGTTGGAAATGTCAACATTTGCAAAGATTTATTACACAATTATCTGAGACATTTATATAAAATTGAATAGATTCTATTCATTCTCAACATTTGAGAAGAAACTACAGTATAATTTAAAATACATATTAAATAATAAGAAAACTAAATAGTGGTAAAACCTATAAGAAAACTTTATTTTTAATTTGGATTAAATTACAGGTCATTGAATCTAGTAAAAATTACTGACTTACTATTCCATATTTTTATTTTATAAAAAACTTGCTAGTTTAAATTTGTTTTAATAAAAGGCATATTTCAAGCCTTATAGGAATCCATATCATAGTAATCAAGATTTATAACAGCATTATACAAATTTAATGCTGTGGATTTTTTTCAGGCCCTTTGATGTAAAAAGTTAAAATAATTTTTTCATATCAAGGGGAAATGTTACTGTTTCCCAGACTACCACCTTCACTTTAGAAGGGAACATGACACACCGGGGCCTGTCGTGAGGTTGGGGGAGGGATAGCATTAGGATATATACCTCATGTAAATGACGAGTTAATGGGTGCAGCACACCAACATGGCACATGTATACATATGTAACAAACCTGCACATTGTGCACATGTACCCTAGAACTTAAAGTATACTTAAAAACAAGAAATAATAAATCATTATTAAAGATTTTCTAAAAAAAAAAAAACATGCTCATGTTCAATCTACTATTTACACTTTTGTTTTAAAATTACTAAAAGAGTTACATAAACACATTTTTAAATTTCCCCATTTTCTTTAAACATGTAGCTCATGTATGTATTTTTAATTGGGACAACCCTGCTTTTCCAAAATCTCAAATACTTTAAATAAAGTGCAAGTGCATGCAAGCGATGATGACCCTTAAAAGCAGTCATAAATTTAGTCACTGGGAAATGAGAAGGCTTCACAGATGACTTAATTTGCTGTGGGAACCTGTGCTTCCTCCATGTGTAACCTCTGCATTTTGCTGTCTGTGACCTTCAGCAACATCCACCTGCTGGAAGCCATGTTTGATTCTCTGACCAGGGAAACGCCTGCTTGACAGCAGAATGGTATCATAGGACAGTGTGATGGAATTTTTCTTTCTCTGTCATCATTAAGGGGGTTCCCCCTATGGTGAGGGGAATGAAAAGTATGATTTAATGTTCTCTGGAGAGTGGCGGGGGGAAGAAAGACTCAAAGCTTCACATGCTGCTTTCGGAGTGGGTCATTTCAGTCCTTGTGGCGAATGGGATGTCCCAGTGGAATTTGCCATAGACTGGTCTGAAAAGAAAGGGATTAAGACCCTTTTAAGGATGGAAATGTAACAAAAGGACCACTTTTATGATGTAGCAGCATAAAATAAGGGCTCTATTGTACAACTGATTGCTAAAGATCTTTGAATTGGGTAGCCTAGCCTGGTAGGCCCTGTTTCCTGAGGGTTTAGAGGCTTGTACAAATGATATGTCTATACTAGAATCAGAGTTCTGCTCTCATTTAGGGGCAAGTAAGAGATTATCAGTTTGTTCCTACGTGATTTTTTTCTACACCTACCGAAAAGTGGCCTGTAGGGAGATTATACTCTAGTGAAAGTTGCTGCTAATTAAAACAAGTAATTAGTGTTCCTCCAGGCTTTGCGGTTTCACTCACTTTTGCCCGCCAGACAGCATTAGTTTAAAAGCAATCCAATTTCTAGCAATAACAGACTGTAAAAAAAAGTCATTTAACAAGTATATAAGTGTAAGGTTACAGTTCAGGCATTGATTTATCTTTTCTGGGCTACTTAGAAATACTGTAGCAAAGTTGAAGAGAAAGAAAGTTAAATAGCTTTAAAAAAATTAATGTTAAGGAAAGAAAAAAGACCACATGCCTCAGTCCATTCACAAAAAGAAAAAAAAGACAAGCAAAAACTGGGAGCATATAAGACTTCCTAAATTGCATTAGGAAACCAAAATTGGATTTAATGCTGTTTTCTCATAGAACCCTCACTTAGCATTTTGTAAACAGATCATTTCATTAAGTCCTTTTGTTTCTTCTCCCGCCTTTGCTGAAACAGGGACTTTTTATTGACTGATTCTCATTGAAATGAATTGGAGCAGTAGAGTTGAACACAACACGCTATTACCTCCTTTTTTTTTCACAATTCCAAAATGACTAGCATGGTTTTATTTTGCATATCTGGTGGGAGGATTTAGTTAAACTAGAGAGATCTTGAGAGAGATTAAAATATTTTATTATAAAATGATATAACAGAAATTAATATTAAAAAAACCATACCTACATTGAATCATCCCTGATAAATTCTTGTCTAATTACTCAGTTCTTGTAACCTGACATACTTCTATAATTGCTGCCTTTGCTGCTTAAAATGATCTATTTCTGAGGTTGGTATCATCAAAGACATGTGTGCTATTGTGCAAGCAATTCAATATAGCTCATCATTAAAATCAGCTGTAACTCTACTTTCCCTTTAACAAATGAATTCATAATACTTTAATTAATGCAAAATTTTCAGATTTATAGTTTCTCCAGTGCTTATTTTTTTAAATGCTGACTATTCCTCTACAAGATAAAAACTTTGCTATGCATTTCAAAGAGCGCTATTCATATAAATAATATTATATGTGTGAAAGTCATTTATTATAAACTGTTAATGCCACAGAAATGTTTGCTGTTATCCCCTTTTCAACTGGTGGATTCCAAATTTAGTGATCTTTTTCAATTGATTACAATTAATTATTAAGTAGCCTGAATGTTATCATTGCAGGTTAATATAAGACTGTATATTTATTATATTTTAGAAATCAATTTTTAGAATATAAATATGTTTTCCATACAGACTAGCAGCTTTTTAAAATTAATAAAATAAATTTTCATCATGTGACTTATAAACTCTTAACTGTATTTTAAAGTTTTAGTATATGCTTTTCCTTTCCTCAAATATATTTCCAATCTTATTTATAGAAGAGTTTGGGACACCAAACTTAAAAAAGAAATGTTGCATGTAAGGGTCAGTAAGTAGACTTTATCTGAATCTCTGCTTAACTTTTAAAGATACTGGGAGAAGAAAAAATAACTTGGTGATAACTTATTTTCCTAGAAAGGAATATGTGAAATAATGAAGATGACTTTCATTAATAACTGCATTCCACGTATAGATCATTTTCCCAATAGAAACTTATAGTTTCCAAAAATCTAAAATCAATTTATAATCCCTGCGGAATGTCAACCATAGTATGCTGAAAATGTTTCCTTCATATTATACCTTTTTCCTGATAATTAGAGCTATGCTCAACTGGCATTTTAAGAGAGTTTTTTGTTTTGTTTTGTTTTTTGCTTCTTGTTTAATGGTAGAAAACCTTCTTTCAAAATCAGTCTTTGACAGTATTTGATTTTCTGAAATTGAATTCAGGCTACTTCTATCAAGTCTCCTTTTGAGCTAAGAACTTGCTTTTTATTTCAGAGTTGATGAGCTGGAGAATGCGACTGGCAGCACAGGCCTAGGGCACCAGAGGGCAGACTGTACAGAGACCTGTGAGAATGGTCAGAACTCCATGGATCATGATGGAACGATCAGGGACACTATAATAGCGTTCATTTTATGTATTAAACCAAATTTGCACAACAATTCCATTGTAATACAAATGTAATCTTTAGAAGTAATTTTAAAGCAGCAAATGTATAAATGCCAACTCTCAAGTAAAAGAAAACAATTTTCCTAAGCCAAATATCTTTTGTAAGAGATTTCAATGGTCATTTGATTTTAGTTTAAAGATCATCTGACCTTATGATTCACCCGATTCTTAAATGCACATCTCAAATATAATTGTCTTCATTTGGAGTTAATGTATAAAAAATAAAAACAGTGAAATAACCCTTTGTGCTTTGTTCTACTGCTGTGCAGTGCTTTTGTCTAACTACAAGAAACTCTAAGTATACAATTATTAGTATTAAAACTGATTGATGTCTCCAAGAGTTCAATGTTAATTTTACTTAAAAAATTTATACTGAAAAAATGGTTTCTCCATATTCCTTGTAATATGGCTATTTAATCTAAGTTCACTCAGCTCAGTCATATAGTCTTTTGAAAACAGAGATGATATGATATTTATATAATACAATAAAGATCAATAGTGTTTATGAAATTTCATAAAATTAAATTTCTTTGAATTTTATTAATATTTTACTAGATATGGGGTAAGTATAAACTTTCATTGTACCAATAATTTAGGAGTTTCTGTAAGAGATAAAATATGCAAAAGATTGGACAATCTGTTGAAGCATGCTATCTAAAGATCAGTCTTGTGTCATTCCATACCAGGAAACACCTCTACCATCTGTGGAATTTATCCTCGACACAGAAGAACTGAGCAGGAAGAGTAGAATTAACATTTATGAAAAGCTGCAAAATGCCAGGCATCAGGCCAAGCACTTTACATATATTGTCTCATTAATTATAACAATTTTGAAGATAAGCACTCAACAGCTAAGACAGATTAAGTAATATACTCCACAAAAGTTAACTAAAGGGGATTTATTTTAAAAATCAACATATTTGCTGAAAAATATGTATGGAGTAACTGCAATGTACCAGCCACCGTGAGCATCACATTGTGGGCAGCTGTGGACAAGACACATGAGCTCCCTGTTGTCTAGAAACGTACATCCGAGTAAGGGAAGAGATGCCATACACATGTAGATAAATAGGTAAATAAATATACAATATACTAATAATTATATAAAGGAGTCTAAGATCTTTTATAATTAACTGTTAAATAAATTTGTTCACAAACTAATGCTGAATTTTTCCAGATTATTTTGACTTTTTGAGCCTAAATTTGGACTTTTACATTTTGTTCTATTTAATTCTGTACATTTTAGTCAGTTTTTCTCATACTTTAACTTCTTTTTGATTCCTGATATTTTCTTTCACTGAAAAGGTATGGCCAGGCAGACCATACCACTTATGTTATGCAGACCCATGCCAAATTGTACTCACCTTTTCCAGGTAAACTTTATTCTGAAGAGATTTTGAACGCTACTTCAACCCTCACCTTAAAGAGAATTTTTGGTGCCAATTGGGTCTACTGGCCTTTGGCCCATGCTGGCTTGACTTGCCCCTTTTTCTCCTATGTTACTCGACTGATTCTGTTTTATGAAGGAACCCTTTGGTTCCTTGCATTTCTTCATCTTCAGTATTATAGCTACCATTCACTAAATGTTTCCTGTGTGTCTACCACTATTCTAAATATGCATTTCTTTACAATTGCATCTCACGTAATCCTCCAGTTGACATACAAGAAAAAGTATTGCTGTTATCACCATTTTACAAATGAGAAAAATGAGGTACAGAGAGATCATGTCCCCAAGATCATACCTTCAGTAAGTGATAAAGCCAGGATATTTAGAAGAAGCCAGTTCAGTGATGTTACTCTTAATTTTATATTTCAGAGTCTTTATAGCACTGAATCCATCTTCCATTTTAAAATGAATGGCCATGGAATCAAGACTCTTTTTCTCTCAACATTTTTAAAGTGTTACCCTAAAGTCTAGAGTACAGGTTAAATTATGTTCAGTGTTTGTTGCCATAGTTGTTACAAATTCTGTGTTAATAATATCACAACATCTTGCATTTCCAAACACCACTTTTCCAAATCATGCTTCAAAAACAGGAAGAATGGCAGAGTAGAAAGGGCATGGGCTCTGCAGTCAGCTAGGGTTGCATTCAAATCTAGCTCTTTTGTTTTAGCTATGTCACTTTGGGCAATTTATTTAATTTCCCCTAGGCTCAGTTACTTTTTCTTCTCATTAAGGATAATATCTGTTTTGGGGGATTGTTATGGGAATCAACTTAACACAAGTAAAACGGTTTGGTACATGCTTTGCATTCAATAATTTTGACTTTATGTTTACTTAGAATTGAGATTGAACTTGTGATTCTTTTTATTTTTCCATAGATGTTTGAGAGAGATTTTTTTCCCCAAAAGTTGAGTCGTTTTGTCAGATACTCTGTGTTTAGTTCCATGACTTACCATAGTCTGCATAGAGTCTGTCATATATTCATTCATCATTCATTCACTCATTTATTTAGCAAGTAAGGCAGCAAGCAAGCATACGTAATAGAATTATTATGCCAGACTCTGTGCTAAACAGTGATTCAGAGGTATGTGAGAGCAACCTAGAAGTTCACATTCATATAGTGATAGAGGTATGAGAGAAATAAACAAGGGAGCTAAGTTTATATTAAAATCTGAATAGAGACAATATTATCCAGATCTTCTCTCTGCTAAGGTGATCGGTACTCAACAGCCCCTTACATTTGGTTTCATCTGTAAAGTTACCTAAATGTCCTTATAAGATTCATTTCTTCTCTGAAATGCCATGCGTCTATAATTGTGTCATGGTTGGTTCTCTTTTTTAATTCTTACTTAAATGACATTGACTACATTTCCTCATTAAGGTTTATAGAATTTATTGGAAATAGAATGCCTAATTTGCAACCAGTATCGCTTTGCATCCTTTACAATAGGTCAGGTTTGTACACAATATAATATTTTCAGTGTGGCCAGTTTACCTGATACCTAGCGGGAAACGTAAATTTTGTAACAGATCATTTGCCCTATTTTTTTCTAATAATTTTTGGGGACCTCCTATAACCCCTTTTATTTTTTCTTCATCATATCCTTTGTTAATCAAAGTATCTAATAGTATTATCTGGGCATTCCCCCACAAAAACCTTATATTACAGTAATATTTTTAATACATATCACATTGACCTGAATATGTTTGGATACATACAGCAGAATACTCAAGCAGCTGCAATGTGAGACACATTAACACACACTTGAAGACACACTGGAACTTTAACCATGATATCCTTGGGTTGAACCTCTGTAAAGAATTAAGGTAGAAAATTTGGCACACTGTTGCCTGTTGGGAATAACTTTACATAAGCAAAGACAGAGCTTTGGTGGCAAACTACCACAGTCAAACTTACAGATGACATAAAGAAGTCTTCAAGGGTTGACCTTTTCTAGCATTCTCTACTTCCAATATTCTGTTATTCTTTTCTTTCAGTGCATTTATACCACATTCTTTTTATTATCACCTGCCTCTATCCTAGTATGTAAGTTTGATGAAGAGAAGAAAGTTTGGTAACTATTGCGTTATCATGATGTTCCTCAAATAGGAATGAATGACATGAACTGGTAATACAGCACAGAAAATATAGTAAGATTTAGATGCTTTAGTTAGTATCATATAGTATTTGGAGAGACACTTTTTTTTTTTTTTTGAGAGAGTCTCGCACTGTTGCCCAGGCTGGAGTGCAGTGGCGCCATCTCAGCTCACTGCAAACTCCATCTCCCGGGTTCAAGGAATTCTCCTGCCTCAGCGTCCTGAGTAGCTGGGATTACAGGAGCATGCCACCATGCCCAGCTAATTTTTGTATTTTTAGTAGAGACAGAGTTTCACTATGTTGGCCAGGCTGATCTTGAACTCCTGACCTTGTGGTCTGCCCGCCTTGGCCTCCCAAGCTGCTGTGATTACAGGCATGAGCCTCGGCGCCCGGCTGGAGAGATAATTTTTTCAAGGAGAAAAGATGTATTCTAAATTAGAGCCACATATGGAAATTAGGATTCTTGCCTCCTCCAACTCTAAACTTATGCAATTGTAAAACTCCTTTGCTAGAAAATGCCAATATCATATCTCTTTTGGAGAGACACTTTCTAAAACAGATATGATACTGGCATTCTAGACCAAAGGGATTTTACAATTGCATGAGTTTAGAGTTGCAGGCAAGAGTCCGCATTTCCATATGTGGCTCTAATTTAGAATACATCTTTTCGCCTTGAAAAAATGTTTACTATCATGGAAAATTTATTGCTATATCTGTAAAATAATGATCAAGCTGTAGAATGAAGACCAGGAAGCTCAAGTTTTCTTTCATTCCATCTTTACGACAATGATTTTATTTATTCATGAGTGGAAGGTTATGGCACAGAGAATAGAGATGTAGATGCAGAAAAGAAAAAGGTGTAATCATTGCTCTTCAGCATTCTCTGGCAAAATAAGATAAGAAAACTTACAATTGAATCAGAATGTGTGAAGGACTAGCATCTAACTAAATGTAGCACAGAATTATGCTCCTAACAGAGATTGGAGCAAGGGAAGAAAAAGAATCAAAGTGAGTCTCCAAATGGAGACAATTAATGAATTGAATTTTTAAAAAGTAAAGAGAAGTAAGGCAGGATGTTCAAAATGATGAAATTCCAACATGCTCACAATAATGCTTTTATCATGTGGACTAATACTTTCCATGAATTAATGTTGATTCAAGCAATTTAATTCATGATTAATGTATGTGTTCTTTGCTTCTATACTAAAGAACTACCTGCAACTCACGAACTTTAAGTGTAAATGCAAATAATACTCTTGTTTCGTATTTAGTTCACGTAAATATTTCAGCAGCACAATGAGATCAATGAACCATATTTTGAAGCCTCTGCTCCCTACAGGTAAGGATTTTCCTCTTTATTTCCTTAACGATTTCAAACCCGCAAAAGTGTCATCTGTATTCCTTATGACCAGTTTCCTTGGGCTAAATTCAGACTTTTTCCTATATAAACTGTTATCAACGTAGCCACCAAAATTGTACTCAAAAGAGATTCAATATTCCTCCACATTTTCCTATTTTTATGACTTCCCTTGCTGCCACACACAATTGACCACAATCTCCTCATGGACAAATTTTATAGCCTTACCTTTATAAACTTCATTGTTTTCCTAATGTTTTCTAATTGATTCTCACTAGAATTTAAGCTCTAAGAAAGCAGTGTTCTCACTTGTTTTGTTCACTGACATATCCTAAACTCTGCAACAGTGCCAGACGCATATAGGCACTCAATAAATACTTGAAAACAATACATTGTTAACTTCCCACTTTGTGGGAAAACAGGTAGAGACTACTAAAAACATGAACAATGTATTTTTAGTTCTTTCTGTCCTTTTCACTAGATGTCAGTTTCTTTTTTCGATGACATTATATGAGAAAGATTATTTAACATTAGGATAGAAATACATGTTTATTACAAAAAAATTAGAAATAAAACATGTATAATTTCACTCTACCAAGGTAAAACTACTGTTTATATGTGAATATATATAGTTTCAGGGTTTTTATCTATGTGTATAGATTGGATTAATATTTAATTAGATCACAGATATACAGTTAGGAACATGATAGAATAAATGGTGAATACAGAAAATTTCAACTGAGATCAAAGAAAGAGACGTACTTTTTCACATGCTAAGTGAGATTAATAAAAGATCAATTTTAACCTTGTTCATTAAGCTTGTAAAGACATTAAAATCTGGTTACTTTACCTAACTTTCCTGGTAGGATGTATGACCTCATTAATCACTTTAGAAATCTGAAAATTGATTTGAGAGGCTGTCTCAGAAAGGCTGTCTTAGTTAGTTCAGGTTACTATAACAAATTACCCTAGGCTGAGTAGTTTAAACAACAAACATTTATTTCTCACAGTTCTGGAAGCTGAAAATCTGAGATCAGGGTGCCAGCATCATCTGGCAGTGAGGGCCATCTTCCACGCTGCAGAAAGCCAACTTCACCTTAAATCCTTCCGCTAATTCTCTGGCCTCTTTTTTTTTTTTAATACTTTAAGTTTTAGGGTACGTGTGCACATTGTGCAGGTTAGTTACATACATATACATATGCCATGCTGATGCGCTGCACCCACCAACTTGTCATCTAGCATTAGGTATATCTCCCAATGCCACCCCTCCCCCCTCCCCCCACCCCACCACATATACACCACGGAATACTATGCAGCCATAAAAAATGATGAGTTCATGTCATTTTTAGGGACATGGATGAAATTGGAAATCATCATTCTCAGTAAACTATCGCAAGAACAAAAAAACCAAACACCGCATATTCTCACTCATAGGTGGAAATTGAACAATGAGATCACATGGACACAGGAAGGGGAATATCACACTCTGGCCTCTTTTTTTAAGGGCACTAATCCCATTCATGAGGGCTCCACCCTCATGACCTAATCACCTCCCATAGGCCCTACCTCCAAAAAGCATCACTTTGGGGATTATATTTCAAGATATGAAATTTGGGTGGGGTGGGCACAAACAGTCCGTAACAAAGGTAAAGCAAGACGTTAATTTATCCTTCCCACTTAGGATGATAGGGTTAACAAAGAAAATAGTGCACCTACTTTAAAAAAATTTTTTTTAACTTGCTGTTATAATTTAAAAGCCATTAACCACCTACTCTTGTCTCATAATCATTGGAATTGTTGTTGATTAATCAATGAATGCATAATTTCTTCTGAAAAATAAGTAAGCCCACATGACCACTTTTCAACATGTATATAAAAATTGTGTTTATTAATTTGGGCTGGGCGTGGTGGTTCACACCTGTAATCGCAGCACTTTGGGAGGCTGAGGATCACGAGGTCAAGCGTTTGAGACAAGCCTGGCCAACAGAGTGAAACTCCAGTGGTGGGTGCCTGTAATCCCAGCTACTCAGGAGGCTGAGGCAGGAGAATCGCTTGAACCTGGGAGGCAGAGGTTGCAGTGAGCTGAGATCGCACCACTGCACTCCAGCCCGGGCGACAGTGCAAGACTCCGTCTCAAAAAAAAAAAAAGTACTATCTCCTAAAATAATTCATGTCTCCTCCAAACTTCCCAAAGATGTATTTTTCTTCCTATTTCTATGAAAGCACTCATACTTAACTCGAAAGCATGACTGAAGCTCGCTTGGCATAAAGTGCACTGCAATTGAAACCCACAGGCCAAGATCCAATGCCTTGTTCTCTATTTTTTCGCCATATGACATTAAACAGACAACCCATTTTTCCAAGTTTTCCTGGGCCTGGGGCTTGACCAATGAGAAAAGTAGGTGAGATCATCTCTAAAGACCCTATCATTCTTATATTTTATAATCCTATAATAAATCACCTTATATTACAAAGATCTTAAGGTTTCTGTGTAGTTAAATGTATTTTGTGCTTTAAATTTTTGTTGTTGTCATTTTTTTCTGTGTTTTTCTATAACCACTTTGATTGACAGAAGCCTCTTTACCTGTCCTTTGCAATGCTGCATAATCTTTAGCAATTAAAGTTAGTCAAACTGATATAAATCATGACTTCCTTCCTACTAGAAAGTTTTATGTGAAATTTGTACAACTAGAAACGTGGGCTATGAAAGTTTCATACAATTCAATTTTTCCATTATAAATGGCAATCTATTTACTTTAGAATTTTTCTAGTGGTTTAGACTTTGCCTGAACCAGCAATTTAGAGCAGCCTCTAAAAAAATAAAATTAAAGAAGGTGACATTCATATTTGTGCTGGCCTCCAACTCAAACTGTGTGTCTCACAGTGAGTCTTAGCGTAAGACATGTGATTGAAGGATACTCCTGTGAATCAACTGCTCAGGGCGGAAGTATGTATGATCTGAGTCCAGTTCAGAAAAGACAGCTGTCCACCTGGAAATCTCTCAGCCTAGTAGAAATGGCCATCCTATGTGTTGTTGTGTCATCCAAGAAGCTCAAAACTGAATGGACATGCAGGCAATATTAATCCTTTGAACCTTCAAAGGAGCCACTGCTTTGTGATTAAAGATAGGTCCTAGTCACCTGGTCCCATTAGTTCATGAATGATGACCTTTTTAACAACACCCTGAAGTCAGCTTTAAAGCAGGGCACTAAAATGGAATTTAATAAAACACAGAACCTAGAAAATTGAAAACAGGAAAAAGTTAAGGTATTCTAACATTACAGGACTTGAAAGCATTGTTTTTCTTTTGCCATATCAAGCAACCTAGTTTTAACCCAGTAAAGAGAAAAATAATGATAAGGTAATGAATATTTTTACGGAATGGGTTACTGTACTTTAGAAAACGTTTTGAGGTCTTTATTAGACCAAAACAGAATAATTCAGTTTTAATGCCATAACAAACTTTACATTTAATAATGTAAGTTGAGTTCTGACAGGGTGTCGGTTTGTATAATTTGTAGGTACTTAATACATGCTTAGTGAGAATGATGAGACTAGTGATCATTTTGATTATTAAAGAATATGAAAACAATACGGCAAAAGGAAGTTCTTCCCTTCTGTTTATGTGGTCATACTTATTTACCACATTTTAAAAATGCTAGTATTTTAATTAAGAAAGACATGTTAGCTTAGAATACCAGAATAAAACTAACCTAATTTTCAGATCATCAATATGAAGAAAAACTTTGTTGAGGGCTTATTTTATTCCCCAAAATTCAGAAGATTAAAACCAATTATACTTTAATGTGGTCATATTTCCAACCTGAATTTCAAATAAATTATATGACCTATTTCAAGACATACACAATTGTTTCAAACACACTTTGAAACAATTAAAGTTTATCTGTGCCTTCTTTGTAGAATCTGGTGTACACTTTTTTTTTAGTTTAAAATTATGCCCATGATGGAAAATTAATAAATAAAACTTCTAGATTTTAGTTTAGTAACCAACTGTGAAGATTAACCTCTCAGAACTATATCAACTTTTTGTTTTATTTTTTCCTTCTTTTGCTCTTTCTTTCTTTTTTCTTTCTCTTACTTTCAATTGCATGATAAATTCTGGATTATGCCTCACTAAGGCTTCAACACTACATTTAATGAAGTTGTTGAACTTTTAACCTTTTAGTTTAACACACTTGAAAACTACCACCAATATCTATTGCGCTTTTTTCTGTAGTTCTGTGTCAAATATAGTGAGGGTCTTTTAGTGTAGGGGACTGTTTACCCAGGCTCTTTGTAAAAACAAATGGAAGGCATTTCATTTTTTACTGGTCTTTTTTAAAATTCTGGAAGAAAAATATGCTGGGGTTCCCTAGAACGACCCCCTCCCCTATCCTGCTCCTCTGCTGGTAATTGGTCTACAAATAAAGAGCTCCTGAGTGTCAGCTTCCAATGAAAAGTCATTTATTCATAACCAGACATCCAGCTTCCCAACAGAAGGGATTGTTTTTTCCAAGATCGTCTTATATCTTTCAAACTCATCCTGTCTATTCAGCCATGCATACTGCCTGCAAGGCAGCACAAGCAACATTTCTTAGTTTCATAACCAAACAGTAGCAATGCTTTCAAAGGAATCAAAAGGAAGGAACTTTTTTTTTTAATGTAGGATTTATACTTACCTTTTACTCTTTGTGTCATTAAACCGTTATAAATGTTGTCCCAAGCTCCGTCCTTCGATAGGGAACCAAAAACACAGGCAGTTCTCTGTCTTATTTGTTGGAGGAATAATCTGATGAGCAGTGAACACTAGAGGGGGAGCTTACCCGTTCAGGAGCATGAGTGAAAGCTTCAGACCCTCTGGGAGAGGATCAGAGTGATAATAGAGCTACTGACTTAAACAAGGCAAGCTAGGATTTGGTCAGCAGTGGTTCCGAAGTCAAAAGGTCAAGAATGGTACGTAGCCAACTTATTGTCACTTTCCAAAACGGCAAGAAATCACAGTGAAATTGAGAAATTTAGCTGCTGCTTATAGAATGATATGGAATATTTTAAAAATCTCTCTGGAGGCAGCTATACTATGAGGAGTAGGATTACAGAGGCTTTCCCCCCCTTGACTAGGGCTCTCTGTCATTTAAATGTCTAAGGAATGATGGAATGAATTATCATAAAATTTTGACAAATTTGATGGCTCAAGCAAAAGGGGAAAATAGGCATTCCGATTATCAGGTTGTAATAAGACATGACATTTAAAATGAGTTTACATGGCAGTTAGACCTTTGCTTTTTTCCCCTTGGTTTAAAAACACTGGGATCCTTTTCTTTGGAAAGGAATTAACTTATTTCAGTTTCTCTTCTCCCTAGCTTAACAATTATGAATCCTATTACCCCAATTATACATTTCCATCTCTTGTAACCATAGTCCAATTGCTTTCCACAATTTGCCTAAATTAAAAAAAAAAAGAACATAACTTGAAAGCAGTAGAATATTTAAGTAGAGATATTTAGTATAAATTTGGTAGAAAAATATAAGAAATATAAGTTGTTCTTTCATTTGTTATTAGGCTATTTTTTTCTGTATCATCTTACAACACAGTAGATAGGATGTATTGATTTAGAAGAACAAACTATACTTTTCAAAAAGAAATAAAGCAATAAAAGTGATTAACCAAAAAACTGAAAAACAACATTGATTTTCTCTGATGCCACTCACCCCTACTTCTTTACCAAATATAAACTTTTCTTTCAAATAATCTATCTCTTTAAGCCACATGAGAAATCCAAATTATGTTTATATTATTTACTAGAAATGTTTGGCTTAAAAAAGATAATTCAATCACAATTAATCTGCTCTTTGGAAACATCCTGAACTTCTAGTTAAAAATTAATAGAGTCTGTGGCATTTTAAAACTATGTACTATTAGTACTATTAGAAAACATATTTCTGTAAAAAAAAAAAAACAAGAAGAGGAAATAAAGACTTTTTAAAGAAATATGTTTAGGGTGATTTTAACTTCGTCAGGCTCCAACTACTAAAAGTGGAAAGAAGTCATCTGACTTTAGAAAGTGAGCTCTGTATAGATGGCCTGATAACTGACCACCTGACTTTACCTACAATTACTTGAATTATACGAACAAAATAATGTGGTTTGATGAAAATTTTCCCCAGCAATACATAAAAATGTGGATTTGTCTTTGCTTTCCAAGAGATTTTTTAGAACTGTGATGACCAGATCTTTAGAATTTTCTTCGGATTCTAGTAGTGCAATCCCCAGAGGTTAGTCAAAAGCTAGTAGTCATTTCCCACAGACCTGGATAGCAACAATTACTTAGACAGTTTTTATTTACTTAACTAAATAAGAGAGCAGAGGAAGTATGAATTAAATGTAGTTATTCTAAGTTTCTAGGGTTTATATCATGGAAGCCAACTGTTGAACTACTAATAAAAATCTATTTTGAAGCTGCTGATCTGGCCCTCGAATGCATCCTTCATGCTCTGCCCACAGGTACCTGCAAATTGTGTAGGTGGCCAAGCAATGGAGACATACCTTGAGTCTGGAGTATGCAGTTTTGGGGTTAAGCAATTTGGAGGAAGCAGGAGCTGGCCAAGTAAATGTAACGTTTCCTTTGTATCATTGGAACTAGAGCCATTTTGCTCACCCAATAAAAATGTCTAGCTAGGCAGGGCGCTGTGGCTCACGCCTGTCATCCCAGCACTTTGGGAGGCCGAAGCGGGCGGATCACGAGGTCAGGAGATCAAGACCATCCTGGCTAACACGGTGAAACCCCGTCTCTACTAAAAATACAAAAAATTAGCCGGGCGTGGTGGCAGGCGCCGCTACGCGGGAAGCTGAGGCAGGAGAATGGCGTGAACCCTGGAGGCGGAGCTTGCAGTGAGACGAGATCGCGCCACTGGACTCCAGCCTGTGCGACAGAGCAAGACTCCATCTCAAATAAATAAATAAATAAATAAATAATAAATAAAATTAATTAATTAAAAATGTCTAGCTAATAATTGTGGTCCCATCAAAGATAAAAAAGCCTGCCTGAAAAAAAGAGAAAAAAAAAACTTCTAAATCACCTGTGAATATTAATTAAACTGTACTGGAACACTTCAATTCCTTAAGTCAGATCTAGAAATAGAAGAGAAAGAGAAAGGGGACAGGGCCTATGAGTAAACATAATATGCTTAGAAATTATATCTAACATTAATCACATTTTTCCTGTGTCCCTTGGCCTGTGCAGTGCTTGAACTCTTTCAGACCAATTATTTCCTTTAATACATGAAACATTTTTTCTTTTAATTTTTAAAATTAAATGTACCTAAATTTAGAATTTTTCTCTTATTCTAACTTAATGCTTAGTAAGATAAGATTTTTTCTTATTCAATTTCAATTTCTCCATTTTCATTTTATTTTTGGAAGGTGAAAATAAAATTAATATAGAAAACATGATATCTCCTGGGCATGGTAGCTCACGCCTGTAATCCCAGCATTTTGGGAGGTTGAGGCTGGTGGATCACTTGAAGTCAGGAGTTCGAGACTGGCCTTGCCAACATGGTGAAACCCTGTCTCTACTAAATATACAAAAATTAGTTGAGCATGGTGGTATGGGCCAGCAATCCCAGCTACTCGGGAGACTGAGGGAGGAAAATCGCTTGAACCCGGGAGGTGGAGGTTGCAGTGAGCTGTGTTTCTCCCATTAATTTTATTGTGCCAAAATTGCGGAGATGAAAATATTACAACCAAAACATTAGTTAAGTCTGTAAACATCATTTTAGACACAGAAGTAAGTTTGACACCTACAAGTATGAAACAGAGAAAACATAAAATGATTGTTGTTCTTATAAATTGTTTAATAGAAAATTAGCTAAGTATTATGGTTACTTGACAAAGAAAAAGTGATATATTTTCCTACAGTTTTTATTTAGAAGAATAGATTAGTGTAAATGTCTCTGATAGTGACTACCAATCCAGAATGAGAATTCATGTCAACGTTCTTTCTTTAAGGTTTTTGAAATATCATTCCCAAACATTTCATAAAAACAGCCTTCTGGGTTTTTCTTCTGCGGCCTACTTATGGCATATTTTACTTTGAAACATAAAATGAAAGAGAGAGAGAGGTGAGCATGTATTTATAAATAAAAGTAATGAAAATATCCAGAATCTACAAATAACTTAAACAAATTTATAAGAAAAAACAAACAACCCCATCAAAAAGTAGGTGAAGGATATGAGCAGACACTTCTCAAAAGAAGACACTTATGTGGCCAACAAATATATGAAAAAAATCTCATCATCACTGGTCATTAGAGAAATGCAAATCAAAATCACAATGAGATACCATCTCGCACCAGTTAGAATGGCAATCATTAAAAAGTCAAGAAACGACAGATGCTGGAGAGCATGTGGAGAAATAGGAACACTTTTACACTGTTGGTGGAAGTGTAAATTAGTTCAACCATTCTGGAAGACAGTGTGGCAATTCCTCAAGGATCTAGAACCAGAAATACCATTTGACCCAGCAATCCCATTACTGGGTATATGCCCAAAGGATTATAATCATTCTACTATAAAAATATATGCACATGTATGTTTACTGCAGCACTGTTCACTATAGCAAAGACTTAGAACCAACCCAAATGCCCATAAATGATAGACTGGATAAAGAAAATGTGGCACATATACACCGTGGAATACTATGCAGCCATAAAAAAAGGATGAGTTCATGTCCTTTGTAGTGACATGAATGAAGCTGGAAACCATCATTCTCAGCAAACTAAAACAGCAACAAAAATCCAAACACCGCATGTTCTCACCCATAAGTGGGAGTTGAACAATGAGAACACATGGACACAGGGAGGGGAACATCACACATTAGGGTGTGTCAGGGGGTGGGGGCTAGAGAAGGGATAGCATTAGGAGAAATACCTACTGTAGATGATGGGTTGATGGGTGCAGCAAACCACCATGGCACATGTATACCTGTGTAACAAACCTGCATGTTCTCACATGTATCCCAGAATTTAAAGTATATAAAAAAAGAATATAAATATTTTTTTAAAATTTACTAAAGATTTGAAATCAAATGACGAGTTTGTTTCTTTACATAGAATTGTGTTAGGAAATGTGGTTGACAAAGTGGAAACGCATATGTCTTTAATAGCAAATTGTTTTCACAGAGGTCAATACGTATTTCACTGATTGATTGATTCAATAAATAAATAAATAAATGTTGAACAACTACTATGTAGCAAGTGCTGTATTCAAGTCTGGCTTATTTTTGTGAACATGGCAAGAAAAGTGAGCAATTTTATGAAGCTTATACCATAGTAGAGGTTTAGGTAAACAAATCCACAAGTATGATAAAGCAAGAGAAGGTTACTATTGCATATAGTAGGAACCCCTTCACCCAGATTCATTAATCTTGGAAGACGGTCAGGATAAGTGGTAAAACTGGCCTGAATGAGTGAAAAAATAATTATGTAGAAAGGAAGAGGAGGGGACTTGAAAAAAAACGCTATTATTAAAGGAAAAATGAATGTGAGAATGCAATAGAGGAAAGAAGAAGGAATGGGGTGAAAGTAATAGGTTCCCAAAGGCTATAATATAAAAGGAAATTGTTAGTCATGTTATGAGTTTGACTTTATCCAGAAGTAATGGAGAGCTATCGAATAGTTTTAAACAGCAGAATGATCAAACCAGATTTGCATTTCAGAAACTTCTTCTTACAACCATGTGGGGAATGAAGAGGGACAAAATTTAAGGCAAGGAGTTCATACAGGAGAGATGATTGTAGTCTAAACTAACAAAGTGACAGTGATTATAGATAGAAGCAGCCCTATCTGACAGCTATTTAGAAGGTAGAATGGGTAGAGGTTACTCTTGGCTTGGATGTGAGAGAAAAGGGAGAAGTGGTAGTCAAAGATATAAGCAGTATATAAATCATACCAAATTATTTCAATGCTACATTTAATTTACTTACACGTGCTAATCCACTATATACCCAAATATAAGGAAATGATAGCATAAAGAAGAAGGTGTCATAAACAGAAGTTTATTTATCTAAATATTTTCCATAATCTCAAACACCATGATGATACTTTGACATTCAATCACTTTTTCTCATTTTTCTGGGAGCATAATTTTTTCTTAACTGTTTTACCTTTTACTAATAATTTTCAAGTTTAAAGAAAATTACTGTTTTCTATAAAATTACATAAAACAAAAATGTCCAAAAATAAGAAAAATTATGGCCTGTCATCATCAATACTTGCCGAATGATCAATTACATAGAAAATACCCAATAACTTACAAATAAACTTTTTCCCCAGTCTTAATAATGACAGGGTCAAACCAAAAACAGCACTTTATGGAGAGATATTATAATATTTAGAAATGTTGTTTGTATAATTATTAATAAGTATACATTAAAATGAGTGCATTAATCTTTTAATTTGGTTCTATTTATCTGCTGACTCATTCAACAAACTATCATTTTATGAAATATAAACATTTATGCAAATTTTATATGAAATTATAAAAATCAAGGGAATTACAGGCTTACAACATTCCCTCATTCTAGGTTTATTATTTTAACACATTTTTGGAGAGAGAAAAAGAGAGACAGAGACAGAGAAACAATTTAGTTAGCACCAAATAATTCACCTCCATTCTGAAAAACTGACCTGGGGAAAAGATGAGAATAACCAGGCAATAGTGAATGTAGATGTTTGCCTAGAACATTTGATCCCAACATTTACAGTTTTGGTAGCAGTGTGCTTTTGGTTCCGTGAGAAGAAAAGTGAGGTCAGAATCCACTGATCTGGCAGTTTCTTTGGTTTCATAATAAACATTCCAGTGGTTTAAGCAAAAAGTAGGAGTAGAGCATAGGGCAGGATGAGAGTGTGGAATTTTGTTAATTTCCTGCTCTTGATTTGGGTGTCTAATAGATACTTTTCTGAATTAAAAAATGTTTTCAGTGCTCTAAAGTCAGAGCAAAATCAATATGCTTTGAATCACTTGTGTCACCCTAGATCTTCCAGGAATCAAGATGAATATGGGCAGGTGGGGTGTACCATGGACTTGCTAGTTGGCCAGTTGTTGACAATTTTTAAGTCTCTCAAATACAGTTACATCTGAAATTGTAATTGATAAATATTTCTAAAATATGGAGCCAAGTATCTCTAGAGTGCTGGTAGGAAAAAAGTTAACTGGAGACTACTGGCTATGAAAAATATAATACAGAAAATTTGTCTTGTGGAGGAATTATCATTCTAACATTTATTAGGACAACTTAAATATTATAAAGAAAGTTCCCTATAAGTAAGATACCATATGTCCTCACTTTTCTAGTATGTTTCACAACATTATTCCTGTTTCTTGGTTTTATTAATAATAGTACCATTTTGTTCATAAGCAGTCTAAGTTTGGATGATAAAACACATGGTTACCCTACTAATAGGACTTTAGGATCATAGATGCTTGGGCAATATGGGCACATAGTATTCTAAGGTGAACCTCCTATTTTCAGACATGATAAAATGACATAGTGCTCAATATCAAATGGTGACATGATATATTTTGATATTCAACGGCTTCTAAAAATGATATTAATAAAGATAAGAAAATCCTAAGGTAATGAAATTATGTAAAAATTGTGTGAACAAGGCACTAAGTATGTATGCATTGTGTAACTGGTGAAAATAAACCTTTGGCTACATAACCTTTACTGGTTATTTTCATGATTGCATTACATTTTTAAAATTATGAAAAAGTAAGATCCAAAAGTTTCTCTGACTCAGGTCTCCATGAATGGTATTAGGGATTTCTAGTCTTATAAAAGGTAAGATTAATGTTTGACTATCAGCACACTATCTTTTGTCATTCTGCACAAAACTTTTAACTTTGGAATATCGTTTTGCACTAGTAAACCATTGGGAGCTTGTACTCACGTTATCCTCAGCTCCAAATGAGCTCACTTGGTTAAATGGTGCAAATTAGGAAGCAAGTTTTATGAAATTTGAAAATCTTAAATGAAAATGATAAAGAAAGAAATGAAGGTGCCCAGCAAAAGACCCAGTGAAACCAGTGGCTTGCAAAGTGTTAAATGTGTTTATTTGCACTTTCAAAGTTCAAATTTCCTCATACATTTTCATACTGATGGAGATAAAATGCTAAAGTCTTAAATCCCTCTATGCCATGCTGAGTTGCTAAGGGCTGTTGAGTTTTTGTTATTTCTCCTCTCGAGTTAGCTCTGATTATGCCTGCTGAGTGAAAAATTTGTATTTGCCGACAGAAATAGGAACCACCCCACGTGCACTTGCACTCAGCAAATGTTCCAATGCATCACAAAGATTTGCTCAACCCACCTTCAGAGGCCAAATCGAGCATGTTATTTTCTGTTTAGATCTGATTCTGGAGCCTATCAGTCAGGAGTGTTTTCCAATCTCTGATTAAAGCAAGGCCTACAAAGCTGGAAGTGTTCACACACAGTCTCATTAGAGCACTGGATAGAGTGACCCAGGCCTTCTAGCACAAAGCTCTGAGTGAACTTCAAATATGAGAGTGCATCAATCAAATCCAAGCAACGCTTTTATGTCATTTTTCTACTTTGCCTTTAAAGTCCTATAGGAATGCCCTTTCCAGCTGTACAGCCGAAATGCATTCAATAGAAACAAAAAAGCAAAGACCCCCCCCAACCCCCTGACCCCTCCAAATGGGTATAATTTTTACCTCCCCCACAAAGCATTAGAGAGTCTTCTGGCATTTTAAATTATTTAGCATGTTCAACAATACAGCGGAGAATATATTCGCATCACTCAATGCCTCTGTATTAATTATTAGTGCCCATTTGAAAGGGAAACCAATAAGGTCAAAGGCAATGAGATTGCATATTGTATGTTTTAAGTAGAGGTAGCTGAGAGATTGGGGGAAAAATAAAGCAATGCTGATGGAGCTTTTTTATGCCCTGCCCCCAATTTTTGCTTTTTTGGTGTTGTCTTAGATCATTAAGAAAACAAAAAAGCAAAAGAATAAAATGAAAAGGATCACCAAAAATCGTGGCAAGAAAGATGATAAGGCGTAAGTCTGAGAAAGAGGAGTGAGGCATTTAATGTTTGTTTTACATGCTGCTCAGGGCACTAGAGTCATTTTCAAAGACACATTTTTAAAAGATACGCATAAAGGCAAACAATATAAATTTGTCCACTAATATCATTAGAGGAAAATGCATGGGTGCAGTTAGTAGTGATTATTAAATTTAAGAACTTTTCCTCCAAATATTGTGCCAAAAAGCATTATACCACAACATCAGTATGAATTGAATAAAATGAGCTTTCGAATTCTGAAAAACAAAATAATTTAAAAGAAGAAAATAAATCTTCACTACAGAGTAGATAAAGTTTCCTGAATTTTATACCTCTTTGTGTATAAGTGAATAGTTCAACTATGGAAGATAATCTATCTTGATCCAATTAGGAAAAGCAATGTACCAAAATTATAGTGCACGTTGTAATATAGGGCAAATATATCGTTTATTCAAGGGAATTCCCTGTATGTATACATTTGTTTCCATTTCTAGTTTTTTTAGGCAAATACTAACCACAAATAGCACTTCACCCACTCAAATATATTGCAGCATGTAAAAGAGCGCTTGAATTTAGAGCAATATATATATATATTTTTAATTCAGCATGTGTTTCTTTACAGGGCTTCAGATGTTTGGAAGAATTATGCAGATTTTATAAATGAGTACTAGAGCATTATGCTACTTGATAGTGTCCCATCTGTGCTTCCCCTGTAGTGTTTGACGGGGCATCTGTGTAAATTGCTTTTTTTTTTTTAGTTAATTAGTTTATTGCATAAAACTTAATGCGCTACCTGATAAAAACTTTTGTTCATTTCAGCACTTTTCCCCTCTGGAGCTGATGTTCATCTTTAGTTCTTATCAGGCCTAACTTCTTCCTTTGTAGGTTCCTAAACTGAAATAACAAAATAATGCTGTTTTCCTCTCTATTTTACCAGGCATATTGGATTCTGTTTCTGTGATAATAAATATTAAGATTGTAACTAATAATTTAAGTTGATTACCTCAATATTTCACATATTTTAACATAGCTTCCCAAAAAAATGTTTTCTAATATATTTTTAAAGGACATTTTAAGATTTTTTTTTAAAGGAAACCAACTTCCCAGAGAACAAATATACACAGTCAAGAAGTGTGTACGACCAATCCTTTTCTCTCGAAGGTATTCCTGCCTCCATTTAAACTGTTTAAGTTATGTTGGTATAGGACCACAAATCTTGTTGAAATGCAATAAAAAAACAAAACACATTATAAAATCAGCTTCTCATTTTAATCTTGTTTAGTTAAAAAATCAGAAATCTTAAATTATAAACTACATTTTTCACTTACATCTCAATATTTGTCCTCTGGAGAAGCAATGTGAGCTGAGGGAAAGAGGCATCCAAGACAGGAAAGAGAAATACCAAAAAATTTTATAGGCAATATCAATCACTGGGTAAAGGAATAGGTTCTGAATCAACATATATGAGCTGTGTAACACTGGGAATTTTTTTTCACACCTCTATACTCCACTTTCCTTATCTTTGAAATGATCTCATAGTGATATTTACCACATAGAGCACTTGTGAGTATGAAATGAGTTTATATTTGTCAGTGCATAAAACAGTATCTGGCATGTAACGATTGCTCAAAAAAAAAAAACATTGGCTATTACCGGGTTAATTTTGGTGAGAACAGCTATTTTGCTACAAATATAGGTAACAATAGTTAACTTCATATATCTGAAAGAAGTCACTGTTATTTTTCCAAAAATTAAAACACCTATTTTTATGTAAGATAGAATATTTAATTCAGAAGACTAATCTTAGCTATTTTGTAAGATATATCGCCTTTTAAGAATAACCAAGAGGACAATGCTTTAGAAATAAATCCTATTTTATAAATCTTTTAAATTGAAGACTTGGCACACAGTCTGCCAGTTTTGAATTACACAAAAGCTTTGATTTAGTGCTGTTTATTTATTTTTCTATCATGATGGTCATTGTATATGTGAGATCCTTATGTCTTAAATACCATATAGGTAGACATTTTTGCACTTATAAGGCCAGAAAAATTATTTATCCAGTGATACTATTTATTTAGTGGACCCTGATATTATAATTCATCTATAATATGATGTGCTAATATTTGTGCTCCATTGTGCTCTCAGTCCAATAGGTTATACATCTAGATTATATATATTACAGATATAGATTATATATAATCTATTGGACTGAGATTATAATTACATAAATTTGAGTTTCATCTTGAATTTACCTTACCTAAAGTCTTGGAAAGCCTGTCAATGAAGTGTGCTCTTGTTCATCTAAAAAAGTCAATGCAAGTGAACCAGCTAGAAAGTAGAATCTGGAACAACTTTTCAATATGTGAAAGTCAAAATCAAAATGTCAACTACTCTGACTTGGAGAAAATTGAGTTATCAACTAAACCCTCACACTATATAAATGGATAAGAATTCAGTAAACTCCAAGAGGGTTCTTAAACTCACATATTATATCTATTCTGTCCAATAGCATAAAAAGTTTAAAAGTTGTTCCATAGGATGGAAATACTTGTAAGCATCTTGCCTCAAGGTTTAAAATATAAAAGTTTCTAACAGTTACTTAACACATAAGAAAAAGAAAATACAATTTGACACCAGTCATAAAATCTATTGAAGAACGAATATTTGTAGTCATAGCTTGCCTTTCCTGTGTGTAAAATGATGCATAATACAATCTTAATTGAGAAGCAATAGTGATAATTTACATTAAGTGTACCAGATATTCTAAAATTTGGTCTCTACATTTTCTCTTCTTTTCTTGGTAATATCATCTTAACAAACACCAGAAATTGAAAATCACACACACACACACACACACACACACACACACACACCATAGTGAAATGTTAACATCAAATTAAAAATTTCTAAAGTTTGGAGAGATTTAAGTAATAAGAAATATTTTATGGAAATCAAATCTATATATGACTTCCCAGCCATTGATGATTCTTAATGGCATGTGAGATTGACAATTACTTAGTTTTCCCTTGATAGAATAAGCAGTTATTAATCACATACCTTTGCTTGGTATTCCACATTGTGCTATAAGAGCTACTTGAAGATTTCTGGATTCCATCCTTACAATTTATGTATTACAAACAAATACTGCTTTGGAAAAGTTGGACCAACTTATTTTTTCTAAGCTTTATTCTATCTATTTGGCAAGATGTTCAAGCTCCTTGGTAAATATGTTAAAATTAATGGCCTCTTCTCTAAAAGCAAAATAAGTCATAATCACAGGTCTGAGATCATCTCCATGTTTTAGCTAACCTGGTTAATTTCTCTTTCTTTAATAAAATTCCACCATAGTTTAATTTTTAAGATGGCATACCTTTTCTAAAGTAACACTCCTTAATTTTATATTTGTGAAAACATGTAATTCTGTTTCTCTCTCCAGTATTGTCACTATGAATTTTTGTATCCAAAAGAGAAGAAAAGAGACTAGTTTTTCAAAAACAGAAACTGTTATAGAGTAATTGGAATTGGTCAAATGAGAAATCAAATATACACACCGCCAGTAGCACTGACAAAGCAAAAAGTATCCAGCCAAAGTTAAAGAATTTCCTAAATTTGCTAATCATTATTTTTTAGACCAAGTTTCCACCCACCTACCCCCACCATTATATCAGGTTGAAGAGTCTAAAAGAAGATAGACCCAAAAGAGCAGTTTAAAATGCTTTAATTTTTTTAAATGTGATACTGTTCTTTTTAAGGGTTCTTTCATATGTGATCAGTCAGAGATACTGACTTTTGTGAGTTAACACAAAAGTGAAATCGCACTTTTAAGTGCTGTCTGTCTTTGGAGATTTAATGTGCTTTGTAATATCTCTGAGATCAGTCAGGGAGAGACGAGAAGAAAGAAATTTGATTTTGAGTCTGGACCAAAGCTCGGTGACTTGAGAGGCACCTAAACATAATGAAAAGGAAGAAGTTTCAAAGAGAAAGTTGGCAGCTATGACCAGAATCCACAGGGCTAGCAGGACTGACATCAACCAGAGGCAGATTTAGAGGGGTACCCTATGATCTCTCTTGATACCATTGACACTTCAAGACCCAGTTTCATTGGGGAGCAGTCCAGTAAAAGAACATCTCCAAAGAACACAGCATGGTTGCAGTATTGAGAAAGACATGAAAATGCAGGCACCAAGGGCCTAACGCTGTCCTTTTCTCCTCCAAAGATCACATACATCTGGGGAAAGCAAAAGTCAACATCTGAAATGTGCTTTTTTCAAGCTTGACTTAAATGATATAAAGTTGGCCGTATAATAGCTAGATGCTTACCTTTGTGACCTAGGTTCAGTCTAATCTAAGAACAAGTTATTAGCTGATTCCTGGTAGTCTTCACTTATCTCCTGGTGAATAACTTTCTACCTCATCTTTTTTTTTAAATTAAATTAACCATCAGCTAAATGTGTGTCAAATATTGAAAATCAGCACAGAGAACCCCCATTGCTTTGTTTGCTTCCAATGTTTTCAATGATCTATGGATTTCTGACATTTCTGAAGGTTGCAATTTATGCCCAAATAGCTACATATGAAATGTAAATTCTAAACTTGGTATAGAAATACCTAAACAAAAAATAATAACAATAGTGATCAGTAAAGTAAAGAAATCATACAAATATTTTAAGCTAGAATGTGTTTGTTGACAAAAGGGGTGGGTGCTTAAGTTCCACAGGTAATGACTTAGATACCCATTCCGCTTACACAGTATAAGAAAATAAAATATTTAGAACAGTGGATTTTAACCACATGTGAGATTTGAAAATTACAGACCAAATAGATTTATCATGATGATGTCTATGATAAGATGGCATCTCACTCCAGTGATGTGGGCTAAATTAATTGAACTGTAGCTACAGAAAGTTTTATACATTTGCTTACATTAGATTTATGTTCAAAATAAATAAAATAATTGAGTTACCTGTCAAAATAACTAAGGTAAAAAAAATACCACTTTTAGCCTAGATACTCAGACAATAATTACAAAGACCTAATAATTACCATTTCGATTTTACTTATACTTCTTCATAAAAATTACTGATTTAGGATATATCTTCATGACATCAAAATATCTGATCAATTTGACATAAAGACTCATTTAAATTTAGTAAAATAATAGTCAAATCTTTCATAGAACATTAAATGAAATATTTTGTTTTAGGGGATTATGAAAGCATTTTGTGTGTACTTTCAAAGTTCTTTAACTAGAGCAGAATTTTAAGAAACTGAAAACTTCCATACAGAAAAGTCAATATTGTAATTTTACTATTACCTAATGTATCTTTTTGGTGAAACCAATCCTAGAGAAATTCTTGAGAATTCATATTTTTTGAGGTAACAAAAATTTGTCTTTTTAAATTATGAAATAAGGTGATATAACAATATGTGATTTTAGTCTAGCAAGAAGCTGAATTTATGGAGTTTCTTTCCCTGTTGTAAAAAGTCAAATAAGATTATCTGATGGTGTTCTAAATATCGGCAGGAACACATGATTATACCACATAATGTAAGAAATTCCGATATTAGAAAGGTATTTTTTAGTACATAAGTTAAATATCAATGATATGGTTAGTAAATTAAGTTATAAAAGTGTTCTTTTGTGTATTACAAGTATTAAAATCAAATAAAATTTTTATTTTTTAGTGTTCCAATCTTTTCTATCCCTTTTAGAAATGTGCTTTTAGGCATTTCTTTTTCTTCTTCAAATCTAAAAAAGTATTTTATGCTAACCTGGAGTACCTAAACTAAATGTAATCCTTGGTTATATTTTGAAAAGGCTATATTTTGTTCTGTACAGAACTAGCACTCTCAGGAACCACATACCCTAGATATGAGTTTATAATTTTGGGCATGCACTATTATTAGCCAACTCAAATTCTATGAAAAATAAATATGTTCCTGTTAGTGTTGAGTATGCCTTTTCTATACCTTACTCTAGATTTCAAATAGCTAGTTATAATTTTAATATTCTGTGAGCTTCCTATAAATAATGTCTGTGATTTCTTTGTAAAGTATCTGTATATACCAATCATGTATATATACTCATAAATGTAAACTAACAGGAGGAAACATGATCCTATGGCAAACGTTGAGAGTAATAAATGTTTTTCCTCTATTCTTATAAGAGAATAGCTGTTTTTATAAATGTATCCATATGAATTTGATGTTAATTATTTAATCCCACAAACATTTATTCAATATTTACATACCAGGTTCTGAGGATCCAGAAATGAACAAAACAGATGAAGTTCCTATTCCCATAGAGCTTACATTCTAGTGAGAGGAGATATATATTAAATAGATAAACAAATGATTATTATATATCTGTTATTGATAAATTATATGAATAAGAGGAAGGCAGGGCACAAGAATAGAAGGAGAATGTAGTGCACCCATGATTAACTTTTTGATCCAACAAATATTAATATAATGGTCTTTCTCCAGTTGGGTTTGCTCTCATAACAAGTCTCCAGCTCAGTAAGAGTGAATTTTGTTTTGCCTAGAATATAAAGTGGAAGGAAATAACAAGGGAATTTTAGCCAGGGAAAGTGATTGATGTTCTATGGCCTAAAATAGTTCCTAATGATAAAACATTAAGACTCCAATTCAACTAACACATTTTGGACATAATTATATGAAGGAATTTAATTTACGTGTACATTTCCCGTTATATAAATGGTCATTTTGGTGCCTGCTATTCTTTAAGTAATTGTGATTTATACTCCACAAAACATTATGTGATCAAACAAGTTAACATTCTTATCCTTGAGTCTCTTTTATTGCTATATTGTTGAATACACCATTACAAGGCAATGAATTTATTAGAGTAGTATTGATCCATGTGCTCTGTTTAGTTTGGTGATTACTAAAATCACTGTTAACATATGGGTGAGTCTTAGTTTCCAAAAAGGCCCAGTGAGGAATTTACTTCTAAATTTTAGTTACTTTATTATTAGTAGCTTTATCTTTACAGTCAAACCTTTAAAATGACCCATTGTTTCAAATTAAACATTATTCTCAAAATAGTATTGCACTTCTTGATTTCACAAAATTTGTTTCGTTTTTTGTTTTATTTTGTTTTGTTTTGTTTTACTAATATATGGGTGAGGGTGATAAAAATATTCTGGGTATTAAATCATATCAAATTGTCTTCAACATAATCCACCAAAAGGAAAATGATTAATAAAGAGATTTATTAACTGTCACCAATTTTTTAACTCATACTCTTTAAGTAGCTTAGGTAGTTAAATAAAAAGTATGATTGTCATGATTTGTAATTACTACTTTCAAAGTACACCAATTTATTTTCATGAGCTAAGTTAGTAAGCCTATAACTTCTCAAGATTCTCTTTGAAACAATTCAGTTATGACTACTGGAAAAAGAAGCAAATGTATCAAGAACAGCTGCTTTTTAAGGGCTAGTTTTTCTAGGTAAATATCTAATTTAAAGGGAACACATTCCTAAAATATTTATTTCCTACCCAATAATTCTGCATTCAGGAGCTCCATATTCTATAAGCTTTGGTTGCCAAAAAAAACTCATTTGAAATTTTAGTAACTATATTTAGTACAGGATTCCGTGAATGCAAAGCAAGCATACCACACATACCATCTCATTAGTTCTCCATATAATCTTTAAAACTATTTTAAATGTATTTTTTGAAGAGCTTAATTTGCCGCTGAATCTTCAGCTACTTAAGAGGACATTTGAAAAGGTGTGAAAGAGACTTTTTTCATTCTGTAATTCTGCAATATTCCTGTTGCACGATATAGAAAAGAAATTAATATAATTTTCAAATGATAGTTGTAAAAACATGAAATATGGGTTTAATTTAATTATACTTAATTGATGTCTTAAACATCAGTTTTTATTATGAAAAAAACATGTTTATAGATATGTTTTAATTGCTGTCTTTCTGTATTTTTACTGTCCCAGAGGACAACAGGAATACCCCACAACCTTGTTTAGAGGACGGCATGAACCAAGACTCACATAGCAGAAATTATGCATATCTTAAACACATTGAATGCAGACATTTCTAGACTATTTATTTTTGTTTTCCAGAAACATTTACATTGAATAAAATGAGCCATAGATGGTGACAAATTTTGTGTCACTCTTAATAGATGTATCATCTACTGTTTGAGGCCAAGAAATGAGTAGTTTCCATAATTAGTAAGGGAAATTGAATAATTGGACTGTGGTTTGTGAGGAGGTTTTTTTCCTCTAAGAAGGAAAACCATGTAATCTGTAAGTCACAGTCAAGTGGGTTTACTTGATTCATTCTTTTTAAGCACACAATTATCTCATGCTCATTTAACATAAGCTACAAAATAAATGTTCAAGCATGGAAGTTTTTCTCTTTCACCAGGAGATCTGAGTTTTTTTTTTTTAATTTGACTTCAGAGTTTTCTTATAAAATATACTCTGTATTTAATTTTAACATAAATTTGGACAAAGGTTAAGTAAAATAAAATTGTCCCCCTAATAAATGAAAACGTTTGAGAGTCTATATATGCATTATAACATTGTGAAAAGATAAAAATAATTTGATTCATATTTTCCCCTGAAGCAAAGATTTTATTTTGAATGAACACCATACAAAAATATTACATTCACAATATTATGACCTTATCCATTTTATTCCCACAATTTGTTGTATAATGGAATGTGTTCTGGCTGGGCAAAACTTTCAAGTGTTTACAACTTGATGATGAACTAAGCAAGTATATCAATTGCTTTTCAATCATTCATTCATTCATCATTTCAGCTGATATCAACTGAATATTGTGTCTCAGACGCAAGGGATATAATCATTAAAAAGACAAAGTTCCTGCAAAAAAGGAACTTGTAGACTAATTCCAAGAAGGAAATGGGCAATTATCATACTGAATTTGAACTTGAAGAAATTTTTCTAGTTGAAATTTTTTCTTATGATTTTCAATAATTGGGGGGAAGAAGAGAGACTGGTCAATAGGTACAAACATACAGTGAGATAGAAGGTATAAGGCTTAATATTATAGCAGAGTAGAATGACTATGGTTAGCAATAATATATTGTGTATTTCAAAGTAGCTAGAAGAGGGAGCTTGAAATGTTCTCAACTTGTAATTATCAAGTCAGGTTATTTGGTATATCATTCTAACATAGAAATGATAAATACTGAAGGTCACGGATATCCCAAATAATCTGACTTGAAATATCCATAACTTAAGTATTTATATGAGTATTGAGTATTTGCATAAGTATCTTGAGTATTTGTATGAGTATCCAAATAACCCAATTTGATCATTACATATTCATGCATGACAAAATATCACACGTACCCCATAAATATGTACAATATTATGTATCAATACAAAATTGAAAAAAATAAATATTTTAATTCATCTGGATGTTTTTATTAACTCAATAAATTGGTATTAGTTTCCTCTGTCTGGTGAATGACATCCCTCAAAAATACCCAAATATCCATTGTATCTGTTACTTTTTCAAATTTCTGACCCAACGCTGGTTAGGAAAAATGTTGAGTAGATCAATTTCTTCTTCAGATTCTAAGTGACTCATCAACTTTTAAGATATTGTTGTAATCATCCATGAGCTTAAAGGAAGGGGAATTCAAAAGGACCTGTGGAGCCCTTTAGAAATCAGAAACTAGGAAAAAAATATATAAGGATATCCTATAACACCAACTTTGGTGGATTATCATTGGTGTTAAATTTTTAGAGAATTTACAGAGTTCTGAGTACCATGAGGCACATAAAATGCATAAAACACTTTTTATATAGGAATCATTTAGTGAATTGTATTTCCATGTATATGATATAGTACTTGACCTCTGGGAGTTTATTTTCTTTGAGTCACATATGTAGCTATATATGTTTGTGTTTATGTATATGTGTACATACCCAAGTATATAAAAAATAGAGAAGTAAAAGTTCTAGGGTCTCCAGATTTTAACATTTCCAATAGTTTTGCCCGGCTTCTACAATAAAGTTGTAGCACTTTCTCGATGCACTATTACCAAGAGTTGGCAGCAATAATATGTCTGATAGTATTATAAGTTCATTCCCAGAAATACTATCTCAGAGAAGCACTAGCCTTGGACACATTGTTTGAGCATGGTAGATTATAAGATTATAAGAATAAAAGTGGGGCAAGGCAAATTGGGTGTTAAGTATGATTTCACTTCTAGAAATATCCTAGTAGTTTTATGTTACAGCTATATAATTCTTAAATTTAGAATTTTTTTCACAATTTTTGATTTTTTAATGCATATTTTTGTTAATTTCACTGAAAAGTTTTTGTATAACATTGCGACTTACTATATTATTTTATCATTACACATGATATTATTATTTCCAATATTTTAAGAATGCACTCACACTTCGGGGAAAACACCACCTAAATTTGCTTTGCATCTGCATTGCTATATAATTTGTATGTTTGAGTAGAGTTTTACTTTAGCAATACTGTAAGCAAAGAAAAGAGTACTTTTTAGCAATCCCTATATTTCTCATGGCTACAATCACTGCTTTCATAGCTATCTTTCTACTGTGTTGGTTAATATTAACCCCTCTATACACCTCCCTACAATAGCATAATGCAGATATTAATTTTCTCAGGATGAACATTGAAGTTTGAAATCATTGATTGTAGTCACTATCTAGTCTTTAAATGAGAACATTAATAATGCAGACCAAAAGTGACAAATAAGTTAAGTTTCCCTTGATGTCACCAGTTTCTGCATTTTAAAAAATTATTTTCTTATCTTGGTGACACACCTTCCATCTCCAGATGCTTAGTAACTTAATGGTCTCATTACTGACCTTCTTACATTTATTCTTATAATGTTCAGGGAAACCATCTATGGCATAGGTAACATCTATGTTAACTCTCTGCCAGGTATTTGCATTTTATTACATTATCATGTTTTAAGCCAATAGACTATGTTACTAAAGATGGCATATATTTAGGGACTAACCTAAAATCTTTCAGAAATCAATAATTTGTGGGCAGTTATGTGTATAGGGAGAAACGGTTTTCTTCAGTGGTTCAGCAAGCATTTATTTGGTATTCACTATGTGCAAAGTATTAAAATGGCTAGAAACATGGTATATTCCACATCACATGCAGTAACAGTACTTTGGCAACAGGGTCTCCATTATACATTCCAAATTACCTTGATTGTTCTACTCATAGAAAAGAGTTGATTTAGTTATGCATACAAATTTTAACAATCTCATAATACTACACATAACAACTTGAATTTTTGAAAAGACATTGCAATTTTTCCCGCTTCAGGCCTACATACAAGACTTACCTGATTTAATAGGAATGCTTGGCTTGTGTTCATTGTGAAGATATTTTAGCCATATTACTTGATCTTTTGCTTATGGCATATTACTAAATAGCAGATTTGCCTGCTGCTGTTTTCTCTCTTTTTGCTCCTAACTAAATAACTGAACATTTAAAGGGGTGTTATTATAAACGGAAACTCAACACCTATGTATTTATATTTTGTTTGGAAAGGAAAAATGATGAAAGTGACTAACAAGGACATAAGTTTATTACTTTCTGTCTTACTCTGCAGACTGAGGATGATTTTATGAAAAGGGAAACATGAATGTTTCCCAAGAAGATACATGTCTACTAAATCATAGTTGTGCCTACTAAATCTGGCTACCATCAAAAATGACACCCCTAAAAAACTATAGGAAAATTAGGGAAACTATTTTTCTCTGGACTGCGGGAAACCTGGTTCTTCAGCAAGTTGTAACTCTTTACTCTTCTGAGTTGGTTTATTCACTTTGAAATCATCTCTTGCTAATATTTACTCTTCAAGGGGATACTGTGATAGATTGCAGAGAGGGCTGCCTTTTTTTTTCTGCTCCCATTACCTTCTACAGAAAGAGATGTGTTTCCTCTGCTTCCAACTGAAGTAATTGTCCCATTTATCACATATTTCACTGTGGGGTAACAAATTATCTTACTGATAACTCACCTTACTAGCTACTTGGCTATATAAATATGCCCACTTTATAACAGTATTTTCTGAAAATTTTGATGGCATCCTGAGAGATTATTACAAGTATTGTACTTTCAGTAACTGTATTCTAGATGTCTGTTTCACAAACAGATTCTAGTGTCCTGCTCCTTATAGGAGTGATAAGAGAAGAGGAAGGCAGAGGGAAAAGTGTGTTGACATGGGCATAGAAAAATCAAAGGACAAAGAAGATTGGTGCTCACTGCTTGCATTTAATATAGTGACGAGAACAACTACATCATCCTGGTGTTACGCTCTCATCCAGTATAGATAGTCCAGGAGAGGGAGATTAAAGATGGCTAAGTGGCATGTCTTATCAGAAGGTTCTGACTGACACGAACTCAAAAGCTTCATGATCCAGAAAGTCATAGGGACAGGTGGAAGTTTCCTGTGGCTTCAGCAAGAGGCAAAAATATTACAGTGTTCTGTGCAGCAAAGAGGGTAAAGTATCTGGTAGAAAAAGGTGGTCATTTGGACATTAAGAAAGGCCAAGTAATGCAGAGGGGAATAATACAGGAGATAAGTGCTTGATCCAAAAGCCAAAGCCCATTAGATAAATAGATGTCCCAGCAGGTGCCAGATTAGGTGACAGCAGTGGTGGTGAGCAACACTCCCATACTCCAAAACCTTACCATTGCATAACACCCAGAAATGTAGATAAAACACAGAGATGGGTAGAGGACACCCTGACTGACTTTATCTTCCAAATGAAGGCTTGAATTAAAACTTAAGTTCAGTTATAGAAAATTAAAATATTACACTTTTTTTTTTTTTTTTTGAAACAGAGTCTTGCTCTGTCACCCAGGCTGGAGTGCAATGGTGTGATCTCGGCTCACTGCAACCTCTGCATCCAGGGTTCAAATGATTGTCCCTGCCTCAGCCTCCCGAATATGCTGGGATTACAGGCGCCTGCCACCACGCCTGGCTACTTTTTGTATTTTTAGTAGAGATGGGGTTTCGCCATGTTGGCCAGGCTGGTCTTGAACTCCTGACTTCAGGTGATCTGCCCGCCTCAGCCTCCCAAAGTGCTGGGATTATAGGCATGAGCCACCACAACCGGCCTAAAATACTACATTTTTTACATAACTCTGATTAAGGACTGAGATTCATTCCTGCTACAGCATTGTCATTCTTCACTAAGTGATAACTTCTGCTAAATGGATAGACAAAGGATTGGGTTACAAAGAAGAACAGTCCCCAAAGTTATATTTAAATGACATGCTCAGAACGTGGTGTAGAAAAGCTTCCATGAATTATGTATGGGGCCTTTGCTTTCAGACCTTCACACAAATATGGGAAAAATGGTTTAATCAGACATTGTAGCATTAACCATGGTCTGTTCATAAAATTGCATTATGAAAGAATCTATATGTTATTTTTTATGAATTGTGATTTCCTAATCATAATTTTGCATCCACATCCCTGATGCCAACATGATGCCATAAAACACAACTCAGCCCTCTCCTGTGTTAAAAGGTAAAAATTTTTCTTTGCTTTCCTTCACAAATACAAAAACGTTTTCCCAAGTAAGTTCTAAACCCAGTCTTCGGTCACTTCAAAGAACTGTTTGTACTTTAGGAAGAGATGTCTTGTTTTAATAAGAAAATGTAATTTATTGCTCATTCAACATATTAAGAATTCTAACTTGCCTCTCCTGAAAAAGTGTGGGAGTTCACATGCCTGGTAGCCCCTCCCCCGTTACTGGTAAGGCTATTTCCAATTTGTTTAAATGAACCATAGACAGGATTGCCGTTATATGTATGAGAAGGAAATGGAAATTTACATTATAAGAATTGAAAACAAGACAAAAAAAAAAGTGTGTGCTCAACCAAAATGAAAAAAATAAAGACTCCATCTAATTTAATTATTCTTACTGAAAATTTCCTTAATAGAGAACAACTCTTTAAACTGTGCAATATCAGATAATGCAATTGCGTTTTATGGAACAAATTGAAATGGATGATATTAGACTTCTACTGAGAGCAAGCTTTAATTTTAATAAAAGCAGTGTCAGGGAGATTCTGAAGGCAACGGATGCCCTAAAGTAACATACAAGGGGAAAAGATGGGGTGGAGGGTAAGGTGATGCCACAGAAAGAGAGAGTGTTGTCTTGGATGAATGTCCTCATTAGACTCATTAGTAAGACATGCTAGGACCAGAGTGATTAGAGTGAACTCAAATAATTCTAGACACCTCAAATTTACTACCATGATTCATTTATTCAACATCATTTATTGAGCTTCTACTATCTCTCTTGGTATTCAAGATAAAGCAGTGAACAAAATCAACATAACTCTCTGTTCTCAAAGAACGTACAACCTGGACAATAAATATATCAGCTAAAAATATATTATGTCAGAATTAAAAGAGCTTCAGAGATAAAGAAAGCAAGGAAAGAAAGCTAAGAGAATGTTGGCGGGTTTCTAATTTTAAATTGGGCATTGGTGGAAGGTATAGAAAGATGAAGGAGTGAGCCACACAGCCTTGCTGGGGAAAGGCTTGTTGAAATATCTGAAAAGCATGATGCTGAATCCAATTTCACTCCAGCTACATACGTTGGCCCCCATTCATATTATGTATAGTTCAGTTGAATGCTGGGATTTATAACTCTGTTCGTATAAATTCATGTGTCTATATGTAATACATATATGCATGTATATATATGTGTATATAATTATAAAGAAGTATATATTCATATTTATTTTGTAAATTTTGTCACGAAAATTTTTTTCATGACAAAAATTTCAATTTATCTAATAGACAGGAATGAGGCATAATGCATTATACCAGAAAAAAAATCTCCTTTTCTTTCTACAGTATTATTCAAAATAAAAGTTATAAAGCTTATTAGAATGTTTTTTAGTGAGGGGTGTAATTTAGAGACAAAAAGAGAACACCAATTATTTTATCTCATTAAATCATTTTAAAAATAAACTCTCTAATTTACGAAGGCCTACCAAATTTTATAATTGAGAACTATCTTGGTCTTTTAAACTTATCTTTATTTTAATTCTTCAGATGAAATGTATGACAATTCTGCAATATCTTCCCAGTTAAACAAAAAGCATGATATATATTTGTGAAATTCAAAGGACATTGTCAACCCCAATGGAGTTAGATTGGCCCACATTTGCAACGTCGTTTGTCTTCATAAAGACAGTCTGTCTGTTACACCTCATCTTGCACTCTGCAGAAATGCTACATGTAATATTAAGAGATTTTTATAGAAAAAAAACATGCAGCTTAAGAAAAAATCCTTTCAGTAACAAATCAATGTATTCCAATACATCTACTCAGTAGCTGTAGCTTAACTACGGTTTGGGAGGTTTCATGAAAGAGAGAGAAGGAAATGAAGGCAAGAGGAGTGGGAAGGAAAATTAAAAAAAAAATGATACTGCCTAGCTACAAGCTGCAGAGGGAAATTAATATTCAAAAGGTTAAGGTGTCTGTGAAATGTATGTAATGAGTAACACTCATAGTTTGTTACTATAGGTTCATTGCCTCTAATGTTGAGGACGGCACATGGATAATTTACGATTCCCATTGTCCCCTCTGCAGGGATTAATTCTGAATTATTTATGTACCTATATACGCACAGAACTGAAACATTTTAGTTAAAGTCAGCCACTCACTCATAGTCTTGAAATTATGCAGCCCTTGTTGCTAAAAATGATGTTAGCCTCTTGTGATTTAAGTCATAACATTTTATTTTCGGTCCCACTGAGAGAGAAGGCATGCAGGAGGGGGGGGGGAAAGATATATTTTTCTAGGATAAATCTCAGAATGCATTTTTTAAAGATGTAAACAGATAATGGTAATTTCGTTGAGTCAAATTATTGTTGTAGAGAGCGTGTAAATAAACCTTTATTTAATTCGTGATTTGTGATTTTATATTGGTTCACTCTAAGACTTGTTTTTACGTGGGTATCTTTAAATATAAAGCCTCTGCCTTTCAATAAAGGGAACTCCACCTACGTACTGATTAATCAAAGAATAAAATTTTATTTTTGGAAAAGTGTTCTAATCCATTCAGATTTCATACCCAACCAGTTCATTTAGTCAACTGAATTCAGAAAAAGTACTGTTTCCACTTAAACTCCGGTGATTACTCACTGCTATTAAAGACTCCTTTGACTATATCAGAATTAATTTTTTAAAATGCAGGTATTACCCCCTTTTCTCAAAAATAACAGATTGTATTCTGGACTGACAATGTGTTTCATAGGGGCTAACCTTATCAGCATAAGAATATCTTACAATTTTTAATGCATTGAATTTTAAACATTTCATTCAATATGACTTTTTTGCAATTTTGGTATAAATTATAGGTCCCCATATATTTAATCAAATTTCTTTAAGTGAAAAAATCAAAATGTCCCATATGCAGTTATTTTAAGAGAAAAATCTGAATGGAAAAAAAAAAAGTCTCCAAACAACTGACCTCAGCCCTTTGGAATTTAGACTGTCTAGTCTCTTCTGATCTTAGAATTTGTGTCTCGCTAATAATTAAGGTGCATCTCAAGTAGACACGCTGTCACATACGGTATTGAGCATGAAAATAGATACGGAATTAGAAGTATTCAAAGAGCAAAAGAAAAAATATATATATATGCACACATATAAGACATCAATTTCTCTTTTAGCCTCCACCCCATACAATTCAACAATTGCTAATAAATTAGGAGGAGGGGCATATTGATGTACTGCTTGACTATAACACAAAGAAGTGTAGTTAGCAAAAAGCTGCAGTGGGTAATGAACAGTATTTTAACTCGGCAGTTTAACCTCCGTGTCTGTCAGCTGTGACCTTTTACCAACCCCAATGAGAGTCTGATTTCTCACTTTTGCTACTCACTGCTGGATGAGTGAATGTAGAATTTGACAGCGAGAGGTTTTACATGAAAAGGAAAGGTACTTAAAAAGCATGTTTTGTGATGATAGGCTACATTTATTCACTGTTCATTACGCTTGGTGCAGCAGCCGCGTTGGTGGATTGATTGGGTGTGAGCAGCTTGTCTGCTATGGAAGTGAAGAGGCGTTATTGACCTGCATGGGAGCTGAAGTGACCTCTAGATGACCCCCCTTTCACCTGAAATTGACCTTGAAAACAACGTAGGGTTCACTCCCATTTAAAAAGGAGGGAAATTCTCCTAACAGCATGTGAATTATTAGAATTGATATATTGAGCATTTCCTTTCCTTCCCCCACCTTTTTTTTTTTAACTTTTACAAAGGTAAATGCTTGTAGGGGGTAAGGCAAGTGTTGGCTTTTAAATTTCTAGACTCTGCAGCTGCTCTGTTTGGTGTTTGTACAGATTTATGGAGAGGGCCAACCAGACTTTGGACTGCTTGATGTAAAATTTTACCATTCATCATTATTGATTAGAGTCCACACTCTATGACAGAGCCCAAACCTTACTATGACAATTGCTATTTCAGTTGTTATGAGCCATAATGGGCCATAGGGATGATTTAAAGGAGCACAATAGCTATCTGTAATTACACATGAATAATCCATGAATTCTACACCACAATGCTTATGATCAGACCCTAACAACCAAGGCTTGAGACATTTATTCTTGTTCTCTTTTTGGCACCTGTGCCAAAAGTCACCAATTTATGAAAATATAAGCACAACAAGCTTACCCTCTCCCATGTTCAAAGTTAAGTTTTAATTCTTGGTTAAAAATAGATAACACCCTTGGAAAGTGATAAAATATTGCATTTTCACAGATGGTTTTATCACTAATTTAACTTGCTTCTTATTAGAAAAGAATGCCAATTATTATTTCATCAATTAGTATCAAGAAAATGTATTAGAAACTAGGTATAATGGTGGACAGAATCAGAAGAAAGTAGAACATTTATTATTATTGTTTTTGCTTTTTCAACAAACATTTTACTTTAAGTCTTTATTCTCATATTTGGCCAAATAAATAATTTGAGGAAAAAAATCAAGATCATAGATTAGGTCCTATGATACAATGGAAATTTGATAGCTCTCATAGAAGCTTTACACTAACCTAGAAATATGTATGACATGCCTCAACAGTAAATTATTCTCTAATTTTATGTTAAATGAGGAGATGGAGAAACTATTTGCCCACTGAGCTTATGCATATGTGCAGCCCCTGAGGCTCAGAGTGCTGGCACAAACATATAACACAAACTAATAAAAGATCACATTTATTAGTGGCTTCTCAAGATAGTCCCATATCCAGAACTTATCTCAGAGAGCAGACCACCTCAAGATAGTCCCATATCCAGAACTTATCTCGGAGAGCAGACCACCCTGTGGATATAATAATTTTAAGGGTATTTTTAGGAATGGCCAATTTTTCCGTTGGTACTTTCAGAAGACTCCAACACTTACAGATCCCAAACTGGGAAATCTATGCTAAGTTTTTGTAAGCTTGCTTTTTCTAGTTCTTAGAATTTTTGTAACCAACTGCTTGATTTACTCCACTTGGAGATTTTAATTTCCTGACAATTTATAAAGCAACTTTTGGCAGTGGTTTTGGTCTATCTAGCACATATTCCAGAAAAGTGTCCCTTCTGCCTGGTTTATGACAATATTTCAGTAGTTCAACCTATTTGGAGCATAATAGTGTTGTTTAACTCAGATGCATTTTTCATACTGTTCAAATATTTACATGCGCGGTTACAGGCTTATTAGCAATCTGGTGAAGTATTTGTAAATCTGGATCAAAATTTTGACAGGATATTTATTGCATTGACTTGACCTATTTTCTATCTAAAGCTCTATTCCATAATTCTTGTTTCATTTGATGTTAATCCTATGCATAAAAGACAGTAACGAGGATATTTGAACACAAAAATATTCTAGCATCCACACAGGAGGATTCTACTAATCTGATTTTGTTCCTACCTCCCCCAGTGTGTGAGGTGCTTACACCTATGACTGTTCAAAACTCCATGAAGCCCCAACTTAACCAATGCAAGTTATCTATTACATTTTACTTTCCTTCTCTCTCATTATGGTGATGAACCCCTGCAAAGATCCTCAGCAGGTTAGGGGACTTGCAAATTGCAATTATTCTAATTTAGGATCATACCATGCTTTTTTTTAATCCTTGGGAACATTTTTTCTCCATTCAAATGCTTCTAATATTGAACTATGTTTTGAATATTCTGCTAAATGGGCTTCATGGCGAGACTGAATATAAATTTTCACAAGTAACTGATGTAGAATTAAATAAAGGATGACACAAGCTTTTTACCTGTCATGTAAACAATTTTTTCCAAATATTATTTATTCTTAACCATTCACATTTATCTGTACATCAAATAAACACAAAGCAGGAATGTGTTTTCTTCAACAGCAAATTCTTTACAGAATGTCACAAAAATAAAGACTTGTAATTGGTATGACATTAGAAATCCATGTACTTATCTAGTCAGCCTCCATCTCATCTTTGTTCCTACCTCTGTATGAAGGATAAGGCAGTTTTGCCCAAAGGAAGAAATAAAAGGGAATCCTCGTTAAAAGGTACATTAACGAAAAAAGAACAGCTTTATTGGGGTATGTGCAGAAAGGGATGTTTGAGTAGTAAATGATAATTTACTTTTGAGGTATATTAAAAAGGTTTAATCTTACTGATCATGAGTTAAATTGGATGTTTTAATCAGTTAGCGAGTGCCAAAAATAATTATGCCAGAGCGCTTAGTCTGCAGAACGTGTACACAAAGCATATAAATCCTTTGCTTCCCCAGGGATTTCTCAGAATAACACACAACTAAAAGACAAAAGCGATATCAAACTCATATAAATTAACATTGCAAATGATCTGAAAAATACAATAAATAACATGATCCCATCACTTTGAATATGTAGCACAAGGAAGGGTGTCCAACACAAATATAGGCATTAATCTCTTGTATCCTTCCTAAACTTTTTTCAGTAAACTTTTCTTCCATTTACTTTCTGTAGTTCAATTCAAGGTCATTCCTTTTATTGAGAGAGCTAGGCTGAGTGACCAAGCATAGAAATGTGTGTTCCTTTTAGAAATAAATGTGAAAAATCAGATTATTTTCTTAATGAGCTTTTATTAGGAACGTAAAATAAAGCAGTTGGAACCAAGAAACTTGAGAGGCCTTTGAAGTTCTAAAAATTCTATGATTTTAAAATTAATATTTACCAAAATTCAAAGTAGTTTTTCAAGATGAAAAACAGTATAGTAGATAAGCCAATGTTTAAAACCAACATTTAAAACTAATGTTTTAAAACTATCGGCGTTAACACCTCTTGCAAATATCTTTTAAAAATGTATATTCTTTACAAAAAGGTTATTATTTTTAAAGTATATTTTCATAATCAGCTTTTAAAATTTTGTTTGTTGTGTGACTAATTTCTGAAATTTTGATATTATCTGAACAAAAGAAAGAAAAAATTGTAAAGATGAATTAAAAAGCTGTGGATAGATAAGATTATTTCAGCTCTTACAAAGTGAGCTTAGATCTGAATTATTTCTGAAATACTAATAGCTAAAAAGGCTGAGATAGAACGTGCTTTATTCCATTTGTATGAAAAATATAAACAATATGTATAATTGTGTTAAATTTGACACACCTCTTAAATTCTAATTTAGATTTCTTTTTGACATATGAATTAAGCACATTTTGGTAGCTTGAGTCAATTATAATAATATAATTTAAAAATAATATCTCCACCATTTTTGCCTGTTTATACCTTTAAAGTGCAAACAGATATCCTAACATAAATAATAAAATCCTTAACCATAGGTTACCTTCAATCACTGATATAAAATATTTCTTTCAGTGTTAAAAATGATTAAAGTTCAGGTAGCCACAAAAAATTAAATTTATTTTAAATGCATGTTTCTCTTTAAATGATAGAATTCACCGTAGTGTGTGTGTGTGTGTGTGTGTGTGTGTGTGTATATATATATATACAGACACATATATATTCAAGTTTGATGTAAAAGCTTATCATTTTTCTGGAGGTTGATGATTATTGAGAAAGCTGAAGGAAGAGTGGGCTGAGGTTAAGTCAATCATCAGTTATACATCTCATGCTTCTTCCATCATGTAACTTAATTGGTTTACACTGATTTTGTACTGGAGTATTTAGGGACAACATAGGGGCTTTTCTGAAGATCAGAACAGCTGCTTGATTTGTTAATGAACAAGATTATCAGTAGCCAATTGCTCACAGCTGAAAAACTGCATCCTCCTGGTTAGTCCACTGGAGAGGGAATTTTTCAAATGTGGCTTTTGTGTTTAACACAGTTGCCTATTGGGTGACTTGGGTAAATCTGCTTGTTCCTTTAGTAACCTAGTTTCATTATATGCAAATTAGAATAGTCCAGACAATTTTTTACCCTTTCTGTAATAGATTTAGGATGAAATAAAATTAATTCTCTTTAGCTCATAGGAACATGTGGCTCTGTTATCAATGATAACATGTGGCTCTGTTATCATTAACTTATGAGTTGTCAGTACTATTTAGGAGGGTCGAAGAGGCCTTGGAGCAGCTTGTAAAAGTAGGGATCTCTAACATCAAGTGTGTACATAAGTACCCACATACACATACACACACATACACACAACACTTTTGCAAACAATATGAGGGAGTTCATATACTTCAGGTTAAGAGACCCTGCAATATAATTATATTGAAATAAACTTCCTTTAATACTCATAAGAATGCTAAGTTAGAGAGAAATGAGTCTTCTAACTAATCATATGGGAAATAACCAATTAGGTACCATGTTAAAGATCAATTAAATATTTTTCTCCAACTAATGGGCCAAATCAAATAGACAATATTGCAAAAGAAATATACACATTCATTTGCATTGCTTCTTCTAGTATCAGGATCATTGAAAGTCTATTTTGTACTTATTTGCAAGATGTATTAATTTCATCCGATATGCAGTTTTCTTTTTTCTAGATTTTCAGCATAATTTCAATGGTCAGCTAAACCATGGAGATATATATATATGTATATGTTCTAATGTTAATTCTGGAAATGAGATTTAGAAGTGAATTCAATGCTCTTCAATGTGTTATCTATTATCTTATCCTATTCCAGTTTTTCCTTAAACATTACCTGATGCAAAAGACTCTTCAAATGGCTGGAAAGTCAGAGAGTTTGTTTTTAAACTTCACTTGCTATGCAGTTAATATACTTCCATTCAGAGAATAGATACAAAATAATCAATTGCTGAAATATGAAAGGTGATATCCCACTGAAGTTCTGAAAACAGATGATGATACTTCAGACAAAACATTTAAATGTAATAAAATTAAATTTTCAATTTTTAAAAATTTAATGTTATGATTAATGAACACATTATTGTTTTCCCATTTCCAGGAAATATTATCTTTGTTTATACAAAATAAGAATTCTGTTTGATTTCTTTATATTTAACCTGAAATTTAAAAACATACAAAAAACAACCTCCATGGTGGTCAAGCATTATAATCATTACCTTGCATATAACCCTTAATTTTCTTGCCCCTATCTTTATTCTGATTAAATCCAAATCTCTTCTTCCTCTGTCCCCACACTCATACTATTGAATCTGGCTAGTGAAAAACACTCCATCGTATGGACTAGTCTCATTTTATATTCATGTTCATGGCCTGCAGTGGGCCCTTAATGATGTCATGTGATAGTTAAATATGTCTTTAGTGCATTCGCATTTCTATTCTCCTAGAAAAGTAGTTCACATCTTCTTACTCCTCAAGTCTCCACACCCTCTTCTGTCTTGACTTTCAGCTGATGACATTTTTTCCCCTTCACTGAAAAAGCTGAAGCAATCAGAAGAGAACTTCCAAAGAATCTACCCTTCACATTTACCAGAACATGAATGCATATACTCTGCTTTCCTGCCTGATGTCATTTTCAAGGCCATTTCCAAGTTCTTTTCTAAATAAAACTCTGACTTTCACACAAGTTCCCATCATTCCCCTCTACTCAAGGACATAGATCCAGCAATTCTACCCATCCTTCACATCCATCGTTCACTCTTTGGTGGACCTTTCCCATCGGAACACAAATATGCTGTTACTTCTCACATCTTAAGATGACTTTTTTTCATCTTTTGTTCCCTTTTATGCAAAACTCCTCAACAGACTTTATTCTGTGTCCTCTCTTCTCATTCTCTATTATATTCACTCTAGTCTGCATTCTCACCACCACAACCTCTACCACCAAATTCATCTCTTTTATTGCAACTCCCTGATACTCAATGCAATGATCACTTCCCAGTATTTGTCCTATTTAACTTACCAGAAATCAACACAGTTGATTATTTATTTCCTCTTTTTGGTGCACTTTCTTCACCAGGTTTCTAGTTCATGGTCTCTTAGTTTTCCTCTTACCTGACTGGTACCTCCTTTGCCATCTCCTTTACTTCTTCTTCCTCCTTTCTCAAGCTTTTAATTTGGATCTTCCCTAGAACTCATTCTTTGATCTTCTCTTTTCCATATCTATGCCCCCTTCTCATATAATCCCATGGCTTTTAAGTAGCATATGCATGCTTACAACTGTCAGTGTATATTTCTAGCTTAAATATCTCTCCTAAACAGATGACCTGACATAGTCATGTAAATATCTAATAGGCAAATTCAATATATAACCTAATATGATCTCTACAAAAGCCAGTCTACCTACAGCCTTTTACTCCCCACCTTTTGACAGTTTTTTTCCTTCAGTTATTCAGGACAAAAGCCATCCTTAAGTAATCTGCCAATCCCATCAGTTTCACCTTAAAACATTCAGAATCTAACCACCTCTTACTACCTCTGCTGTTACCATCCTGATCAGAACCATCATCTTCTCCCACCACCACTGCAATACCCTTCTAGCAGATCTACATGATTTTATTCTTCACCCCTGCAGTATTATTACTACAGCAACCAGAGTGATCCTATAACACGTACTTGTGATCATGTCATATCACTATCCAAACTCAGCAATGACTCTGCATTTCTCTTAGCATAAAGCCAAGATTCTTCAAATGACCTCAGAATCCTGACGTTAACTGGAGCTTATTTCATCTCATTTTCCATTACTTTTCCTTTTCGTCTTTATTCCATTCCAGTCACACTGAACTACTTGGTTTTCTTCATTGGAGTCTGTATTAGTCTGTTTTCACGTTGCTATGAAGAAATACCTGAGACTGGGTACTTTACAAAGAAAAAAGGTTTAATTGACTCACAGTTCTGCATAGCTAGGGAGGACTCAGGAAATTTACAATCATGGTGGAAGGCGAAAGGGAAAGCAAGGACTTTCTTTACAGGAGTATGGCAGGGGGAAATGCCATACTTTTAAAGCATCAGATCTCATGAGAACTCACTCACTATCATGAAAACAGCATGAGGGAAACTGCCCCATTATCCATTCACTTCTGACCAGTTCCCTTTCTCAACATGTGGGGATTACAATTCGAGATAGATTTTGGTGGGGACACAGAGCCAAACCATATCAGAGTCATTGCTCTAGTTATTTCCTCTATCTAAAACATTCTCCCTGTCAATATTTATTTAACTAATACATTTTCTCCAAGTCTTTGCTCAAATCACATCTTATCAATGAGGCCTAAAAAACACATATAATGCTACATACTGAACTTCTTCCCCAACACTCTCAATCCTCTTCACCCTTTTCTAATTTGCCTTCATGTTCATAGCATTTATTATCTTCTGCCTCATTATATAATGTATTTATTTATTACATTTATGTTTAATGTTTGTTTTCTATTATCAGTTCAGAAGTTACAGGTTGTTTTTTGGTCGGTTGGCTTGTTGATGTATAACTGCTTCTTAAATCCATGTGTAACACTTACTCAATAAAAATTTGTTAATTTAATGAAATGTGGTTGTAAAAAAGCATGAACCTAAAAATACATATATATATATATATTTTTAATATCCTTTTGAAAAAGTTCTTATTAAAAGTCTCAAAAACTGTATGTTTTGCTTGGCAAACCTTTATTTTAAACCTAAACATTTCAGTTAACTAACCCAACTCTTTCAATTCTTTAAATATTTATTAAATACTATCACTGTGATTGTAGTGTCTAGTTTCAGGGAATTCATAGGCAGAAAGCAGAGATATCTGCTATGGTAAAATATACTACAACATATGCTGTGGTAGAGTTACACACAGAATCTTCTGGGAGCATGGACCACCTAAACTATGGACTTCTCCACTGACTGGAAATGCTAGTTAGTTGCCTGATTTTTACCTGACTGAAGCTTGGAGATTTATTCTTTGGAGAAATTCAACTGGAGAGCTGATAGATTAGGAACATAATGAATGCCAAAAGGTAAATCTGACTTACTATACAGAAATCTGCAATACTAAAAAAAAGTTCATGTACTTACTAGTGAACTCACCCCATCACCACCACCGCACCCCCCCACCGCCCCCACACACACGGAGAGAGAGAGAGAGAGAGAGAGAAGAGAATAAAGATCCTAAAACATATTCCATCAAGTCTATAGTTCTATAGCTCCCAGAAAGAAGTCCTAAGGATTCTTTTCTGATTGAACTGAATAACCCTTGAGGAAAAACTGGGTGACATTTGAGGGTTTCTCCAACATAAATGACATGTCTTTTCCCAATCATACTGGTATGAAATCAATTACTCAATAAGCTCTCGCAATAGACACTGAGCTTCCAGATAGATTTTTGTGCTTTATTCTTAAATAGATATAGGAAGACAAATTCTTCTAGAAATTTGAGGAAAATCTCTTATTGAAAAGGAGAGACAATTTTTACAATGAGAAATAAAAAGTAATATTTGGAGCCTAGGATAATTTCAAGGGGGTCGTGTCTCCCTTGTGTTAACCAAGATAAGGAATAGAGATTAGGGTTTAAAATCAGAGCAGGTTCAGGGGTGTCATTCAATAAGTCAGTGAGTTGATATAAATTATATGTTTCCTTCATGTTCAGTGCAGTTGCAAGTCATGGGTTATAGATGAAGAATTAGCAAGTTAAGTCTGAAGTTTCTATGTGATATTTAAATCACAATACATTTTCCTATGCATAGATCTTGGGTGCAAAGGAGTAGTCTGGGGTGGGAATGTGTATAGCTGGTGGTTGAACTAATAGGCATAGATGAGCATCCTCAAGAGAAAAAGATAGGGGGCGCGGTGGCTCACACCTGTAATCCCAGCATTTTGGGAGGCTGAGGTGGGCGGATCACCTGAGGTCTGGAGTTCAAGACCAGCATGACCAACATGTAGAAACCCAGTCTCTACTAAAAATACAAAATTAGCTGGGCATGGTGGCACATGCCTGTAATCCCAGCTACTCAGGAGGCTGAGGCAGGAGAATTGCTTGAACCCAGTACGCAGAGGTTGCAGTGAGCCGAGATCATGCCATTGTACTCCAGCCTGGGCAACAAGTGTGAAACTCCATCTCCAAAAAACAAAAAGAGAGAGAGAAAAAAAGATAAAACTGTAAATAGAAATTAGAAAATATGAGATACACCATAATTTTCAAAAAATCTATTTTACATCCAAGTATAAAGATAACATATGTTAATCAGAAAAGCATTCAAAAATAAAATTAGGGATTGGGAAACAAATGTACACAAGATGTACTCCATTTGTTCCTCCAGTACCACCAGATAAAGATTTCTGAGACTTTGAAAAGTTTTTCTCTATATATATTTATTTTAAAGTTAAATTCTACTTTTAAAGACTTTATATAACACAAAGCTTTAATAAATTTTAGAAAGTTTTAATTATTTAATTAGTATATACACTTATTGATGAAATTCACTCTTTTCTATATGTTTTAATTCATGAAATGATATACCTCTTGTATTAGTTTTTTTCACAATACTACAAAGAAATACCTGAGACCGGGTAATTTATAAAGAAAAGAGGTTTGATCGGCTCATGGTTCTTCATGCTGTGCAGAAAGCATGATGCTGGAATCTGCTAGGCTTCTGGGAAAGTGTCAGGAACCTTACCATTATGGTGGAAGTTGACGGAGAAGCAGGCACATCTTATGTGGCAAGAGCAGGAGCAAGATGGCAGGGGGAGGTGCTACACACTTTTAAACAACCAGATCTCACAAGAAATCATTATCACCATGACAGTACCAAGGGAGCTGGTGTTAAACTATAAGAAAATGCCCCTAGGATGCAATCACCTTCCACCAGGCCCCACCTCCAACACTGGGGATTACAATTCGACATGAGATTTGAGTGGGGACACAGATCCAAACCATATCACCTCTATAGATATACTCTAAGTATACATTCAGACCCTTGATATTTAAAGCTTGCCAATGGCAGACTACAAAGATAGAGGGACAAATTTCTAACAAATAAAATATACTATTTAAACTAAAATTTAAAAATTATGAGTTAAAATGTATATCATACCAGGTGGAATTGAGTAGCTTTCAGCAATCCAGTGTTCCCACAGAGAACAGCTAGGGAGAATATGACAAAATACTCAAAACATCTGTTTGAAGGCATTGGAAAACTGATAAGTCACCAAGATTGGAGAGTCGAAGACACTAGAGAAGTGAGAATCTTGAGTGAGCCAGCTGACTTTTATAGTTGATTTTTATCATGGGACACTTGCCAGTTCTAAGGTTGGGCAGGAGTCTCAGAATTGGGCTTTGGACTAAAAGAGTGCTACTCCTAGGAAACAGAAAAACCAAAAGAACTAGTAATCCTTAGGGCTCCTTTCCGGTAAGATTTCAAAGGTGGGTTCAAGTATATTACTGGATTTTACCTTAGAAGAATGACTAAGTTACGGGACTGTGCAGAGCAGAAGACTAAAAGCTAACATAAAATCTCTAAAAAGTAGGTTGACATTTTCACCAGGCTTTAAAAGTAAACGTAGAATATGAGATCTTCAAAAAAAAAATGAGACCCCGAAGATCTCTCCATCTACTCAGTTGAAAACTCTCTAAGATCCAGGGTGAACCAGAGGTAGGCTAAGCCATATGAGGGCTGCAATGTAGCATCAAAGTAGCACAGTCTTTGATTTGTTTAAGGAGATTAGTTTTTCCCCCTTTTGTCTATCGAAGATAAATTCATCTGCAGGCTCCACAATTTTTATTAAAAATTTCCAGCACTCAATCAAAAATTACTTAGCACATCAAAGACAAAACCACATGCATGAAAACCAAAAGAAAAACAGAATTAAAAAAAAAAGATCCACAGATTTTCCAATTTTCAGTGCTAACAGGCAGGAATTCTGAAATAATTATGATAAATATATTCACAAATATAAGTGAAGTGAAGATATATGAAAATGTTAACAGTGAACTAAAACTTTCAAAGAAAATCAAATGGAAATTCTAAAACTGTAAAATAAAATATCTGGAATCAGGAACATAGTAAATGGAAATAACAATATATTAGACACAGAAGAAGACAGTTCAACAGAATAGAATAGCTCTAGGTCAATAGAGTATATCAAAATTGATAAACAAAGAAAAGGGGGGAATGGAAAGACACATCCACAAAAAGTATTAAAAATATGGGACAAATGAAAAAGCCTAACGTATAAACTGGACTTGCAGAAGGAAAGGAGAGAGAGAGAGAATGGGTGCAAAACAATATTTGAAGAGATATTGACTGCAAATTTTCAAAAACTTATAAAATACACCAACTCATAGATTCAAGAAATATTGCAAATTCCATGCAGAATAATTACAATGAATATGATACCAAAGCACACCATAGCAAAACTGCTAAAAAGCAAAGCAAACTAAAAATGAATCTTCAGAAAATGAATGAATGAATTACAACCACATACAAAACATCTATGAATATAAAAACATATTGTTAAATTAGAGAAGCCAGACACAAAATCATATTACTGCATAATCATATTAATGTAATGTTCAACAATAGGTAACACTAATTATTTTGCTACAAGTCAGGGAGTGGACACTGTCTAGAAAAAGGTGACTATGAGTGGCATCTGGAATCTAATAATATTCTTTTTTTTTTCTTTGAGATGGAGTCTTTCCGTCTCCAGGCTAGAGTGCAGTGGCGCAATCTTAGGTCACTGCAACCTCTGCCTCCTGTGTTCAAGCAATTCTCCTGCATCAGCCTCCCGAGTAGCTGGGACTACAGACTCGTGCCACCACTCCCAGGTAATTTTTGTATTTTTAGTAGAGATGGGTTTTCACCATGTTTCACCATGTTGGCCAGGATGGTGATCCACACGAGGTTGACCTCGTGATCCACCCACCTCAGCCTCCCAGAGTGCTGGGATTAAAGGCGTGAGCCAGTGCACCCATCCTGTTCTTGTTTTTTATCTTGCTGGTAAAACAGGTGTGTTCATTCTGCACAAATTCATCAATATATACATTTAGAATAATTAGTTTTTCTCTATGTATTTTATACTTCACTCAAAGTTTACATCTTAAAAAATACATCCAGTTGAGAATTAAGTCCTAGGTCAATGGGTTGGATGGAAAATAGTAGTTAACTAAGAATCAGTTAGAAAAGTAAGATTCAACCCATTGGGCCTGTCTACCTAAGTACAAGTCTCAAAAGCATAACAAAGCAATGAAATAATTATAATTATTAAATAGTCTTGGGAAGTTATTAAATCAATACTACGGCCAGTGCAGGAGATTGGTTTAAAAAAAATTGTTTTAAACCTCGTAAGATTCTGGCTTTGGGGTATTGACAATGCTTTACCTAAAGGTAGTGAAGGATAAGTTAGGCAAGAATTTTAAGATTTAATGTGCTGTCTAAGAAACCAAAAAAGGGAAATATTATAATCATCTTTTGTTTTTAAAGTAATAAGCATATACAGTTTTATCATTCTTTAGCACAATGCTGCCAACTGCATAATTTTCTAGTTGATTTCCTTCTTTTCAGTCTTTCTAGAGTGTTTGACAGTTTTTAAATAATGGTATCAGAATTTGAGTGAAAATAGAAAACAAAATGTGAAATGCACAAGTCAATGGGTGTGTATATGTTTAGGGATAGAATTAAGATTTGCATTTTTTATTAAAGCATATAATTCTATCCTATTTATAGGGGTTATAGATATGTTACATGATAAGAGATGTGACAGAAAAGCTGGTGCAGCAGCAATAATAGTAGGTGACATATTAGCAATATAACCAAGTGCCAACCAAAGTCTTTCACAGTTACTACGCCAAGACTAAAATAGAAATCAGACACATGTTTCTATCAGATGGGGTTCATTGGTAAGATGCAGCTGTTGCCTTCAGCACAGAAATTGAAGATAAATAGATTCATATTTTAAGAGGTTACAGTATCTTCTGATAATCTAAATGCAGGTTACATTTTTGAATAACAGAAAGCAACAAATAATATGAAGTTAGGTGATTTCAAATACCTTGTCGAGTTTTAGTGATTCTCAAAGCACACATCAGACATCTCTACATAATGATTTCTATTCAATTCAATTAACTCTTACTAAGTACGGTAGAAGAGACTGATAGTTGCCTCCAAATATCCATTCTCTCCTTCTTCTTTAACAATAGAATCTCAATTTTTAATAAGCTGACACGCTCCCAGCTAAAAGACTACATTTCTCAGCTTCTGAAGCAGATGTAGATATGTGACCAAGATTGGGTCAAAAGGTTATAATGGCCTGGGCGCAGTGGCTCACGCCTATAATCTCAGCACTTTGGGAGGCAGAGGTAGGCAGATCACTTGAACCCAGGAGTTCGAGACTAGCTTGAACAACATGGCTAAACCCCGTCTCTACCAAAAATACAAATATTAGCTGGGTGTGGTGGCGCTGCCTGTAATCCCAGCTACTTGGGAGGCTGAGGCAGGAGGATCACTTGAACTCGGGAGGCGGAGGTTGCAATGAGCCAAGATCACATCACTGGACACCAGCCTTGGCAACAGAGCGAGATCCTGTCTCAAAAAAAAATAGTTATAATGAAGTATTATTTACTTGAAGAAGAGTAAATCCCTCCTCCTCCTGCTGCCTGGAATGCACATGTGACATCTGGAGTTCCACTAGTCATCTAGGATTACAGGGGCACATCCTAGAAGTGACAGAGGGATGAGCTAAAAGGAAGCTGGTACCCGAAGCAACTAGTGGAGCTGTCAAAACAGCCCTGTTCTGCCTACCTCAGGGCATTTTAAACATGAGAGAAAAATCAACTTACTAGCTCACTATCATTTAGGATGGAGAGATGCAATATGCAGCCACACCTAAGCCTGATACAAGTAGATGTTAAATATAGAAAGTGGTGTGTACTTGCTGTTGTATGAAATACAAAAGAGAAATAAAATTCACCTTTGCAAAGTGGAAATAAACTTAGAATTTAATGTGATGAGTGGAGGCATAGGCATCTTCGTTCACACTTTTCTTAGTAAGTGAAAAATGATGCTTTGGTCATAGGTATAATCCAATCACACCCCTCTGATCTAATTTAAAGAAGGCAATTTAGATTTAGTATCTGTGATAATTAAGATCTCAAATGAAGACTAAGACTAAAATAAGTCAAGATCTCATTGGTTAAAATATCTGGACCACCATATGAATACAGTAGATACGTGAAGAATAAACTCAGATCATCATGTTTATTCATTGAATTTATTCAGGACACTGTGCTATGTGGGAATACATGATCCATTAGATTGTACAGTAATCAAATGATCACATAAAGATAAGCCTAGGTCAGTTGTAGACAACACAAAATACCACACTAACCATTCTTCAATTCACACGGTTATGTAAATCTGTTATAAGATTCCTTTAAAAATAAGATGTGCTAAGGACCATGATTCCTTCATTGAAATCACCACCAATATTGCAACAATATTGGGTTCTTTAATTTGTGTTCCATTGAGTAGCAACAAAAAACCAGAAATTCCATATTTACAACTCCATTATATCAGAAAATATGCCTGGAGTTTTAAGATTCATGCATAATTGTCTTCTGCTCCTGTAAGAACAATCCTTCTCTGAGTTTGTTTTTCAACAAAAAGTAAATTAACAGTAGAACACATCCTTTGTTCATGCAGGTTTAGAATTAATAAGTTCAGTTTGAGTGGAAATTTTGTAACCAAAGCATTTAAAAGCTTATTATAGTGAAAGAAATGCAGAAATACCTATTCCAGCCAAATATTATGTACAGTATATGGAAAAAAAATTACCATTCTGCCGTGGAAAAAATTTATATTTAGGTCACATTCTATAGGAGTTCCCTCCTCTAGACACGTTTAAACATACCCAAATCATATATCAAAGTAGGTATAGGAATTACACTTCAAATATCTACTATGGGCACCCCCATTTTGCCTTGAAAATTATGCTATGTTTCCTCATGCTCTAGCTCTGATGAACGTTTTTGTGATATCCTCGTTTTCATGCCCACTATTGGCTCAATGCCTCTGGTCTAATATTTAAGGATGCAGATTTTTTGCAACTCTCCCTATTCAAGAATTGGAGTCTATTTCCCCACACAGTGCATCAAGACTAGTTTTGTGACTAGTAACAAATGTAATAAACTTGAAGTTCTGCAAGTTCTGGACACTAGACCTCAAAACATCTAGCAACTTCTGCCTTCACCCCCACTGACAATGTTGCCCTGAGACTGCCATGTGAAGAGGAGTCCATTAGACTCCTGGAGGATGAGCAGCCATATGGAAAATGGAGGCTGCCCAGCCAACAGTCCGCGCCATATGCCAGATATCTGACTTAGACTATTTTGGCTGTTGTAGCCTAGCAGATTCTCCAGTGCAGAGGTCCCCAACCTCTGGGCACCAGACCCATACTGGTCCATGGCCTGTTAGGAACCACGCTCCACAGCAGGAGGTGACCAGTGGGCGAGAGGATTACAGCCTAAGCTCTGCCTCCTGTCAGATCAGCAGTGGCATTAGATTCTCATAGAAGCAGGAACCCTACTGTGAACTGCGCATGCGAGGGATCTAGGTTGTGTGCTCCTTATGAGAATCTAACTAATGCCTGATGATCTGAAATGAAACAGTTTCATCTCAAAACCATCTCCCACCCCCACCCCATGGCCTTGGAAAAATTGTCTTCTATGAAACTGGTTCCTGGTGCCAAAAAATTTGGGGACTGCTGCTCTAGTGGAATACAATTGCTTGAAAAACCAGCAGACAAAATCAGCAAATGAACTGCCCAAAATCATAATAGATGATAATCATAACAGTAAATTTAGTGTTTTAAGCCCCTAAATTTTGAATTGGCTTCTTAGGCAGCAATAGATAATAGATAAGGTGCTTAATGATTCTCTTTCCCAACAGACGCTTGGATTAATGACCTGGGTTTGGACCATCTAGAATAAAATCTTTAGATGGCAGTCAGATCCACCTGGAAAGATTCCTCTTTAATTCTTAAACAAAAACTATGTTAATTCTGTACTTGAAAATGGCCATAGAAAGATGAATAGACAGGGACAAAATTTATACCTTAAAGTGAACTACAGAGAATTTATTCAATAGATACTTTGAGAATAAATATAATGTACAATGTAAACTATGTGGGCAAACATACCAGAAAGTATACAATGTTGACGTATAAAGTCTTGCGGTTCAGCAGCTACCCAGCTTTCTTCATTTGGGAATTGGTGAGATCTTTAACCAGAAGACCTCAAATAGTTTCTCCTTACTCATACTGCTTTGAATTCCACTCTTTTATCACAAAGGTTTGGTTTTAACCTATAAACACATTTTAATCTAATTTTCAGACTGACTTGCTGATTGCAGAGTAAGTTTGGCCTACCTGCAATTGCTAAATACCTAGTCTCAGTTTCATGGATATCATCAATCAAGATACCGTAGTATAAACTATTTCTGATGCTGAATACCAGAAGACCAGTGAGTACATCCATGTAACTACAATAAGTGCTTTTATAACATGTAAGGATTTCTGCAAAATGTTTCCTTAAAAATAGCATTTGTGAAGTGACTGATGCAATTATGACCCTAGAGGTATTACAGTGTTTCTGCCTTTCTATAGAAAAAAAAAAAATTTAATAGACTGAGTGTGACATTGAAGATTTCTTTACTCATAGGTCCTTTCTTTCTTAATTGTCCCTTTTTGTTTAAAATTAAGTGCTCCAAATTTAGATTCAAAGCATTTCACTAACTGCTCTACTTAAATCTTGCTACATAGTCATTTATGTTCACTTACAGATCATTTACAAAGTCTCCCAGCTGCTTCCCCTAACTAATTGTCCATGATTCCATATTAAAAACTATCTTACCACTGTTGGACTTTTGTGAAATTCCAGTGTCTAGCTAAGTAAAAATGAAAACACTTTTAATAGCTCTCCTCTCCCACTTAGTAAATCCTTAAATATTTTCTCCTTTCATGGAATTCCAGGAATATGCTCCTCTATATGTTACTGGAAAATCGTGTAGAAAAATTTACATTTTATATAATTCTTCAGCCAAAATCAAGCTCAAGTAACATAAAAAGTCCAGAAATATAATGAAATTTTCATCAACGTAAACCACATTTTACATGTCCAATAATAGAAAGACAAGACTTCTCTTGCAAACCTTCACTCTGCACATCTGGGCCAATTTATCAATCAATTCTGCCCCACTTGCTAAGTTAATTCAGTTAATTCCTATTTCTCATCAAAAGGAAGATATGGTACTTACTCCAGAGTAATGCCATAGTAATTTTACATAATGTCTGACTTTGATTTTTATGTTGTAATTTGTAACCCAGATTTAATCATTAGTCTCTGGACATTTATCTGAGAGGGCCTAAGAATCCACCTTATTCTCAAGTTCTAGAAATTGGTCCCTTCTTGGACTCCTATGTCCTCTGAGAACTAGGTTCTGCCTTGCTCCTGTCAGACCTTTCAGGGACTAGTGTAGAGGGCTCAGTCTAAATTCATCCAGAGGGCAGGCAGAAACAGTAAATGAGACAGGCAAGATGTAAGACACTAGAGAGTTTTGGACTTGCATGTCCCAAATAAAAAGTACAACTGCTTTAGCTGTGACAGATTGTTGCCATATAAGAAAACTAAATCTGTTATTTTTTGGTCTTCCAATTATTCCGAGAGAAACCAGAAATCCATATTTATTCTGAGAAATTTTCCAATTTTTTAAATGTTGGGAACTAATGCAATAATAAAAACTTTGGTCCAAAATCACACACACACACACACACACACACACACACACACTCCTGCAGTCAGAACCTTGGCCTAGGGGCTCCATTATGAAAATTCTTATAAGAATAAAACTATGAAAAATGGGGAACTCTTTCTTGGCAGAAATGTAGAGATATTTTTGAGTTAGAAAAGAAATAGACTCCCTTATTGTTTTGGAGGCTGTCCTCTGCATTGTAGGATATTTGGCCCGATCTATGTCTTCTACCCACCAGATACCAGCAGCACCTCCCCATCTAGTTGTTATGAAAAAATGATTCATAACATTCTGGGGCACCAGCATGGCCACTGCTGAGCATGCCCACTATTTGAACTATGTTCAAATTCTAGTAGTCCCATGGCTACTTATTTGCCATGTGACTTTAGGTAAGTTATTTAAAATTTCTGTGCCTCAGTTTCTTTGTTTCTAAAGGAGAGTGATTATAAAAAATAGTAGGACTTACCTCCTAAGTACTTCATGAGTTAAATGAGCTAATTTCTATGAATCTCTTAGATCAGTGACTGGTACGTAATAAATGCTATATATATGTTTATTGAATAAATAAATTTCTTATAAAGGCTCTGTCTTTGCATCATCTTTATAGTGAAAAGCTAGAAAGAACACAATTGTCCTTCATTAAGAATCCTAGAAATTCCCATAGGGACCAGGTAAAATACACAAATCTATCAGGCCAGGTCACTAGATGAAAATTTACAATGTAAGAGGAGTATCATGCCACAAGAAATTCTGCAAGAAAGCTTAGAATTATTCCACTTTTTTCCACTTTGCTATATGGTAGCTGGGATTGTTCAAAGAGAGATTTGAGCTCTCAGCCAATAATCCCCTTGCCAACTCAAGAAATGTGTATTTATCATGAGAGTGAATGGAATTATGCTGTTAAGACTATCTTTAAAAGAAACCAGAATTTTACCTAAAATAAGAGAAATACATTGTAAAAGAGGTTTTAACTTACTACTTTAGAAGCAGTCAGTCTTTTGATATATGAAGTAGTTGTGTCAATGGGTTAAAAGGAGTAGAAATTATCTCCTTCCCATTGTTTCTCTAGATTTTCAATATAGTCACAAGTGAAAAATAAGATATGTCAGAGATGTGAATTCATAAAAAACAGGGAGGCCACCCATCACCTGCAACATCATCATGAGAAGTTATAACACTAAAATGACTAATTCTTATGGTCAATCTGCATTTCCCAGGATCATCCTTGATAAAATCAAGATGTTAAGTTTTCTAGGCAGTTTGGGAATGGAGATAATACCTGACACTTATTGAATGTTACTGATAAACATTCATTGAAAATCCATTTTACTATCCACAGTTGTTAAGATTTGTCTAAGATTCACTGGCTCTCAACTGGGAGTGATTTTGCTCCCATGGGAACATTTTGCTTGTCACAACTGGATGGGGTGGTGCTACTGGCATCTCGTGAGTGGAAGTCAAGGATGAGGCCAAACATCCTACAATGCAGACGACAGCCCCCAAAACAAAAGACTTATTTGATCCAAAGTATCAATAGTTTTGTGGATGACACGCCCTGCAGTAGAGGGGGATGAAGCATAACCTCTAACTTGGCCTAAATGAGGAAACCAAAAGTTGCATTTAACAGAGTTCCACTACATAATACTGACAATTTGTATTATGCAGCATAATCTGAAGCAAAGAACATAATTTTAGTTTTAGGCAAATCTGGTATAAATCCTACCTCCTCCACCTATTACCTACGTGAGCTTGGGCCCATATGTACCTTAGTTTTCTCATCTATAAAGCAGAGATATTGGTGTCATCTACTTCTCAGAGTAATTGTGGGAAAGAGTAAGTCATTGTATGCAAAGTGCCTAGAATAGTGTCTGGCCCATGGGAAACACTATATATAATTTAAATGTTAAGTAAATGATGAATGACTAAAACAGACATAAAATGCCTATCTTTCTATGTCAATTCCTCCTCTTTTAACCTTAGTGGTGAAACAGGAAATATGACGTTGATTGTAGTCCTAGTGAGGAGCATAATTATTTTATAACATTGGATTTGTTCTTCTTCCGTGCATTTCATTGTACTACAGTATGGCTAATCTACAACTGTGTCTGTTTATGAAGTGTGTACTGTTTACAGAATGCTAAGTAATGCAAAGATGGATAACCTGATTCCTATGTCTAATTCCTATGTCTTCCCCCAATTCAGAAATTCCTAATTGTTGAAAATTAAACTCTGTCTCACATGGAACATGTCCTGCTTTTTTTCCTTTCATTCATGGCTCAAATTCAAATAAAGGTCACACTTGACATCATCATAGCTCTATATAATTGTATGCTGTGTTTGCAAAGAATAAATTTTTAGTGAAAAGATCTCAAAATCTATAATGCACCAAAAAGATATATACATTTGCCAATTGGTTTGCTAAATTGGCTGCTTGCATTTTTCTGAAATCTCTATTTTTCTCTGTCTTTCACCTTTACCAGCAGTCTTCTCAACAAAGCCTTATCAGATACTTCAGAACACTTTCCCTTCTCTGAAGGCTGAAATAAGAATTAAAAAGTGTAGTGAAACACTCAGACATTGTGATGTTTATGGTGGAGTCATGTTCTCTATAATCGGGGCTTTAAGATTCATTGGGAATAAAATATCTGTTTACTCTGCTGGAGGAATTAGGCTCTGTAGAAATTGTTTTAGTTCTCTTTGTTTATAATGATTTGTTAGCTCTTGACTGCAGAAATAATTTTGTTGTTTACATTAATCTATGGTGGCAGTATTAACTTCACATCATACATAAATATAATTATTGATCATTACCAGCTGTAATTCAGTGTTAGAATTACAGATTTACATAATTGTGCTATTAAGTATAAACTTGAACTTCATATCTGGGGTCACAAATAACTGGAGGCAGTAGAAATGGAAAATTCTGATTATATGTCATTCATATTTTAATATACGCTGTTGAAATTTTGATCAGTGTTAATGTAAATATTTTTATGTACTTTACAGCAATGAGATGCTAATGGGTGGAAATTACAGCAATATTGATCTAGCTAATAAAATGTAATACATTAGTAAGAAAGGATATTTATTATATGCTTCAACTATTACTATACATCATCTGCCTAAGGAACATGAGCTGCGTCACCAGCAACAAAAAATGTTTGAACCAGACCCTATGAGCTTCTCCCCATTCACAATCATGGTTTTTCTGCTGAATCTTTTATGCTGATGTGGATTCAACAAGAGCAATGCCATTTCTAAAACATGCAACTATTCTCTCTTTATGTAATTATTGCATGGAAAACATTCTATAATAATCAACAAACAAAGAGTGTCTAAAAATATTCTTTAAGATGCTACACATGTCTGCATTGTTTAAGTCTCAATAAATGTGCCATGTGTAAACTATATAGTAAGTCCTAATTTTTAATCTTAGAACTCAATGAGCTAAAATGCCTAAAAAAAAAAAAATCCAATACTTTGCAAACAGAATTTCAAATGAAGCGATTTGGGCTTTGATGTCAAAAACTCAGTAGACTTCTAACTTATTAACACTAAATTGAGATTTACTTTTTGAAGCTATTTTTTAAATTTATAAAATCAAAACTTAAAAGAAATTTAAATATTAGATAAATTACTAATAAATTACTTCTTTTCTATTACTAATTCATGTATTTTATTGAATTTTATGAGATTGCCATTGTCTTGCATCAGAATTGATCAATTTCATTTGATCCAACCCAACTATGTATTTATCTATTGACCTATCTATCCATCTATATCAATCTACTTTCCTAAGTATTTTTTCTTAAAGGTAATACATACTCATGAAAAAAATTCCAAAATACACCAAAAGGTAAAAATAAAGCACAAAATTAGTCCTCCTATTTCTCCCTTATCCTCAACTCTTCTGCCCCAGTTTGATTTTTAGTTATGATTGTATGAATGGTTCAATATTGTGTACCTTGCTTTTTGCTTATTAAACATAAAACATTTTTCATCTTAAGCATATACTCATGTGTAGTTCAGTAGTGTTAGGCACAATTTACAGTGTTATATAATCAATTTCCAGAACTCTTTTCATTTTGTAAAATTGAAGATCTATACTCCTTAAACAACAAAAATCATTCCTTCTTAGCCTCTAGCTCCTGACAACCACCATTCCCCTTTCTGTCTTTATAAATTTGACTACTTTAGGTACCCCATATAAGCGCAATCATACAGTATTTGTCTTTTTAGAACTAACTTACTTCACTGAATGTCTTTGAGGTTTATCCATGTTGTAGGATGATGCATCTTTTCCTTCCTTTTTAGGGCTAATATTCCATTGTATGCATACACCGTATTTTCTTTATCCATTCATCAGTTGAGGAGAACTTGGCTTGCTTCCACTTCTTGGCTGTTGTGAATAATGCTGCCAAAAGCTTGGGGGGACAAATGTCTCTTCTAAACTCTGCTTTCAAATCTTTTGGGCACATACTCAGAAGTGGAATTTTTAGATCACATGAGGATACTGCTTTTAATACCTAATTTGTTGAGTGGTTTTATCATAAAAAAGTGCTGAATTTTGTCATGTGTTTTTTCCACTTTAATCGAGATGATCATGTGGTTTTTGCCTTCATTCTGTTATAGTAATGTGGTATATATTAGGTTGTTTTATTTATTTATTTTTATTATACTTTAAGTTCCGGGATACACGTGCAGAACGTGCAGGTTTTATCTGCACGTTTAATATATTTAATCTAGAATTTATCCATTTCTTCTAGATTTTCTAGTTTATTTGCATAGAGGTGTTTATGGTATTCTCTGATGGTAGTTTGTATTTCTATGGGGTCAGTGGTGATATCCCCTTTATCATTTTTTATTGTGTCTATTTGATTCTTCTCTTTTTTCTTCTTTATTAGTCCGGCTAGAAGTCTATCTATTTTGTGAATCTTTTCAAATAACCAGCTGCTGGATTCCTTGATTTTTTCAAGGGATTTTTGTGTCTCTATGTCCTTCAGTTCTGCTCTGCTCTTAGTTATTTCTTGCCTTCTGCTAGCTTTTGAATTTGTTTGCTCTTGCTTCTCTAAGTTCTTTTAATTGTGATGTTAGAGTGTCAATTTTAGATCTTTCCCGCTTTCTCATGTAGCCATTTAGTGCTATATATTTTCCTCTAAACACTGCTTTAGCTATGTCCCAGAGATTCTGGTAGGTTGTGTGTCTGTTCACATTGGTTTTAAATAACTTATTTATTTCTGCTTTAATTTCATTATTTACCCAGTAGTCATTCAGGAGCAGCTTGTTCAGTTTCCATGTAGTTGTGCGGTTTTGAGTGAGTTTCTTCATCCTGAGTTCTAATTTGATTGCACTGTGGTCTGAGAGACTGTTATGATTTCTGTCCTTTTGCATTTGCTGAGGAGTGTTTTACTTCCAATTATGTGGTCGATTTTAGAATAAGTGCTACGTGATGCTGAGAAGAATGTATATTCTATTGATTTGGGGTGGAGAGTTCTGCAGATGTCTATTAGGTCCACTTGGTCCAGAGCTGAGTTGAAGCCCTGAATGTCCTTAATTTTCTGTCTCATTGATCTGTCTCATATTGACAGTGGGGTGTTAAAATCTCCCACTATTATTGTGTGAGAGTCTCAGTCTCTTTGTAGGTCTCTAAGAACTTGCTTTATGACGCTGGGTGCTCCTGTACTGGGTGCATATATATTTAGAATAATTAGCTCTTCTTGTTGCATTGATACCTTTACCATTATGTATGCCCTTCTTTGTCTCTTTTGATCTTTGTTGATTTAAAGTCTGTTTTATCAGAGACTAGGATTGCAACCCCTGCTCTTTTTTTGCTTTCCAGTTGCTTGGTAACTATTCCTCCATCCCTTTATTTTGAGCCTATGTGTGTCTTTGCACATGAGATGGGTCTCCTGAATACAGCACACCATTGGGTCTTGACTCTTTATCCAATTTGCCAGTCTGAGTCTTTTAATTGGGGCATTTATCTCATTTTGTATGCATATGGCTAGCTAGGTACCCTGAAAAATTGAATGAATATTACATTTTCCCCAAGTAATTTGAATGCCATTCTTATCATATATTTATTCTCCATATTTCTTTCGTCTATATTTTTCCAAGGGCCAGAGCTTTATTTATTAAATTTTATTACTTTTTGGTTACTCCTCTTTCAATATTCTCACTTATTGAAATTGTCTTATATATTTCTTTATGGTTATTTATATATGTTCTATATAATAGAACATATATTCATATATTATCTAGCAGTTTTCTAATTGCTAAAAAATTGTCATTGATGTTTTCATTCATAAACATTGAATTTGTATACTAATTCAGAGATTATTGCCATTTTTATAGTATTTTAGTCTTGCTATTCTCAAATAAGTTAACATTTCCATCTATTTAAGTTTGCTTATTTTCAAATGTTTATTTCATACACATTCTCTACTAATTTTACTCCTAAGTGTTCTGTATGAGCCTGTTTAGGCTTTCATTAAAAATATCATAAACTAAGTGTCTTAAAGAAAATGTATTTTGTTATATATTTGTCATATTTTTTCATATTTTTGGAGGCTAGAAACTTCAACAGCACGGATTCAGCAAGGTTTGGTTTCTAGTGAGGACTCTCTTCCCAACTTTCAGACAGCTGCTTTCTTGCTGTATCCTCACGTGGTAGACAGAGAGAAAGCAAGTTCTCTGTTGTCTCTTCTTATAAGGACACTAATTCTAGAGGACTAGGCCCCAATCCTTATGATCCATTTTAATTTCTTTCTTACTCCAAGTAAAGTCACACTGGAGTTAGAGCTTCAACATATGACTTTTGAGGGAAGACAACACAGTCCATAGCATATTCATCTTTCATGTTACTATTATAAATGGGATGGTTTTCCATTTTGTTTATATAAGAAAGCCATAAACTTTTTGTATCGGTTTTGTAATGAGAAACCCTGCTCTGTTGTCTTAATGTTTGTAATAGTTTTGGGGTAAAATATATTGGCTATTCAGGTATAAAGTCCTAAAATCAGACAATAATATTTCTTTCTTATTCAGCATTTTTACCTTATATATTTTTCTTGTCTAATTTCATTGCCTAGTACTCCAAGACCATTATTAAAACATAGCGATGGAAATTGATACATTATTCATTATTCATAATGAAAATATTAATTCATTATTTTTTACATGAGAAGAAAATTAGGGCTGGGGGTGGTGGCTCACGCCTGTAATCCCAGCACTTTGGGAGGTCAAGGCAGGTGGATCACTTGAGGTTAGCAGTTTGAGACCAGCCTGGCCAACATGGCGAAACTCCATCTCTACTAAAAATAAAAACATTAGTCGGGTATGATTATGCATGCTGGTAATCCCAGCTACTCAGGAGGCTAAGGCAGGAGAATTGCTTGAACCCAGGAGGTGGAGGTTGCAATGAGCCAAGATTGCCCCACGGAACTCCAGCCCTGATAACAGAGCAAGATTTTATCTCAAAAAGAAAGGAGAGAAAGAAAGAGAAAAAGAAAGAAAGAAAGAAAGAAAGAAAGAAAGAAAGAAAGAAAGAAAGAAAGAAAGAAAGAGAAAGAAAGAAAGGAGGGAGGGAGGGAGGGAGGGAAGGAAGGAAGGAAGGGAAGGAAATTAGATCCAGACAAATTATTCCATGGTAAAGAAAATATATAAGGCTATTTTCAATAAAGAAAAAATACCATGTTATTGGACACAACTTATTAAATACTTTGTTGTTACTATTATATAATACTTGGAAGAAAAATAATGAATAGAAAGCAAATACACATAGATTTTGATGATATTTGTAGATGCAGGGTTTTGGACTTTTCGTTTTAAAACCAGATTTTTAGAAGCAAATATACTTTTCATATTAAGAGAATCAGAAATACTAAAACAGTTCTTCCTCACTCATGAGAACAGTAAATATGGAAAATGCTTAGGTTAGACCTCTACTCAAAATCCATTTTATAGAAAGTGTTTTTTTTCCCCCTGTGTAATAATTATCTCTCAATTCTTTCAACAAATAAAAGTTAAGGGGATAAAAATCTCACTGGGGTACTAATTCCCCATTACAGAACAATTCTTCAGGTGGCCTTGTACCAACCCAGTTCTCTCCCCTTTCTCGCTTGTAGTTCTCAAGAATAGCTTTAGATTGTGGTGAGAATGCAACATCCTGAGATGAGGGGAGCTGGTCAGAACAACTCAGGCTCTCTTCCAGTCCCCACCCTGGAATCAGGATGTCCCTCAAGGCTTTAACCCAGCATGTCTTGTGACCCCCAAGGTATAAAACCAGAGTGGACAACTTTCCAGCACCCCTCAGCTTCAGTACCTGTAGAGTATGCACAAATGAAACTCCATCTGCCCTGAGCAGCTTTCCTGAGCCTTGTAAGACTGGTTCGTAATGTATCGTATGATTCTATTGTTCCTTGATGCCTATCTGTAAATAATAAACCTTCTTTAGGTAACTTCTGTATGTGGGTGTTCTGTCTCATTGGATTCAGACAAGTTAATAACCAGTGCACACTAAAACTGCTTAACACTCATTAATCCCTCTATTCAGCATCAGTACTATTCTTTTCAGGCAATATTTTGTAAATCTATCTATAATTCATTCAACAAATAAATGACACTTGAGTCTTGCTATGTACTAGGCACTTGGACTAGGTACTAGATATATCAATAAAAATAAAAAGTGGTCCACAAACAACAAGAGTAGTTGTTTGAGCAGTGGGAGTAGCCATAATGACAGGGAAAAAAAAAACAAAAAGTATATTACATTTCTCATAGCCTGTTAGTGGACACTGTGAGTATTTGAAATTGTTAAATCCAAATAAAGAGAGGTCTTCATGTACTGTAGAAATGTGGAAAACAACTCAACCTTTCTATAACTCAAAAACAAAGACACTTGTGAAATAGTCTGTAACATGATTCCTTTTCATGTTTAATCTTTATCCATTGTTGAATCTTATTATTCGTTTCATCTTACCCTGTGAATTTCAATGATCTTTGGTTGGCTTGGCTTGGTTTGGCTTTTGGTAATGCTCATTTGATCACATAATACATATAATTGGAGGAAGAAAAAGAAGTAGTTGAATAATCAAATAAAGGGTTATAGGAGAAAAGGTTTTATTGTTGCTGCTGCAGTTTAGTTTTCTTTGTTTTCTTGTATATATTATTTAGTGCTTCCTTTGTAAAGTCAGATAAAGATGGAAAATGTATTAACCTCATCTATTCCTTCTTTGTCATTCTCCTTTATCCCCCAGGCAACTAGTTGCCAGCACCACCTGTCTCAGCTATCTTCTCTGCCAATGTACTGGACAGCCATAATTAAGGTGGTACTAGTTTTCCAGATTGTGTGGGTTTGTAGTTTTTCTACTAATTCTCAAAGCCAATTGCCCATATACCCTAAGTTCTAGCTTTGTCAAATACTTGCAGGCCTCCTGACTGTTTTCTATGCCTATTTATCTGCTAGACTTTCTCTGCTTAGTATGTTTTCTCTACACTTAACCTTTTCTCACTTGAATCACCTCACATCCTCCAATCCCTTTGGCTACCCTAAAGTTTTTCTCTTTTGCTGTGAAATAAAAGTTACTCATTATATAATATTAAATTCAAGTGCCACTTCATCATTAAGTCTTTGCTGATGACAATATCTCTCAGATAACAAATATTGACCACCCTTTCCTTCATGTCTTACCTGTTAGTATTCCACCCCTCCTGTATCACAGTGCCTATATTTTTCATTTACTCAGTAGAGTGTATACTACACTAAGGCAGAAATTTTTCTGTTTTGTTTATTGTCATATTTTCTAAAACTACGCCTGATATTTAGCAATAAATATTTGTTGGATATTGCTCTGATTTGTTTACATGTTTATAGCTTATTCAACTACAAGTGACCTGAGTCCAGAAGCCTAATCAGAATATAAATAAGTGATTAATTAATGCTTATTGAAGTTGTTTTCTTAAAATAACCTTAAATTATTTCATAATATTTTGGAAACCCTACCTAATTTGCATTGAGACTATAAGACAAAGAGATTCTGTTACCAAAAAGGAGTCCAGATCCAGACCCCAAGAGAGGGCTTTTGGATCTCATATAAGAAAGAATTCAGGGTGAGTCCATAGAGTAAAGTGAAAGCAACTGTATTAAGAAAGTAGAGGAATAAAAGAATGGCTATTCCAAAGACAGAGCAGACTCAAGGGCTGCTGGTTGCCCATTTTTATGGTTATTTCTTGATGATATGCTGAACATGGGATAGATTATTCATGCCTCCCCTTTTTAGACCATATAGGGTAAATTCCTGATGCTGCCATGGCATTTGTAAACTGTCATGGCACTGGTAGGAGGGCAGCAGTGAGGATGACCAGAGGTCACTCTTGTGGCCATCTTGGTTTTAGTGGATTTTAGCTGGGTTCTTCACTGCAAACTGTTTTGACAGCAAGGTCTTTATTACTTGTATCTTGTGTTGACTTCCTATCTCATCCTGTAAATTAGAATCACTAACCGTCTGGGAATGCAGCCCAGCAAGTTTCAGCCTTATTTTACCCAGCTCCTATTCAAGATGGAGTTGCTATGGTTCAAATGCCTCTGACATTTCCAATAAATTTTTAAACCTCATTAGCCTTTAAAATTATTATTTTCCCCTTTTCTGCCAGGAAACACTAGAAATGTTCCAGAAACAGACAGCCTATGCTTCCTTCTGATAAGTTACCAAGAGCCCTTTCAGGAGGCTACTCAAGGCTCCATCAAGGTACCATGCTCAACAACTCAGACTCGAGGATACAATGAGAGTTTATTATGGAGACAGACTATAATGAAACTAAAGAACTTTCTCTTTTTTATTTCTTCTTCAATCTACTAGTTCTCTGAAAAAAATATATATATATATGTTGTTTTCATCTCATATATATATATATGGGATGAAATATATATATGGGATGAAATCTCTACCTACCATATGGGGTTATTTCCCAGCTATGTTGAGCCAAGAGAATATGACATCAAAATAAGTTGTTCTTGATTAAATGCAACATCAGATATACACAAGTCAAGCAAAAGCTTTTTTACTCTTAACCTGATTTGCTTGCTATGTGAATTGCTGTGTCCGTTGAATTTAAAGTTTCCTCATTTGTAAAAGGAGATAATGAGGCAGACCTCTTCACAAGATCACTGTGTCACTTAACTAATTAATACTGTAATTATAAAGTACTTAGGAAATATAGTGCACTGTACAAATGCCAAGTGTTGTTATTAGAAACATTTGAGTGCTCAGCTCATCTAGATTTACTACTTTAGCAAGGCAAATAATTCTAAACAGTAAGAAAGCCTCAACTATACATACTAATTAATCTAATTTAAACATTTATTATGTACTGTAAATATGCCTTGTTAAAATATGCATTTTAGTAAAGGCCACCATTAAAATCATGCTTCAGAAATTAAGTTGAGTAGCTTGAAGTCTACATAAAATGAATTCTACTTCAGCCTTTTTACAGTGACAGTTTAGATCACATTTATTTTACAAATAATTTCTCTGTTGGTTGTTTGATTAAGTGTTGATTGCCAGGTACTCAGCTATATTAATTTTTAAGTGAGACTAAAAGGAGGGAAATTAACACACTCCCTTTGTCTCTGTATTGAAACATTTGTAAAGAAACAATACATTTAGCTGCTATGCTATTATTTTAGTCTAATATCCATTAGGGGATCTTTTCTGGAAAGGAAATGCCCTAGAGTGGAAGATGGAAGTTTGATGTGTGCTTTAGGGAAAACTTGATTTTGGCAGTGAAAGCTACATTCTCTCTATAGGTTAAATCTGCAGGTCCCAGAGTTGATAGAACATTAGCAAAGCTTAATAGAATCTATGTGTGGATCCTTATTGCAACAGTACATCAGAAGGCAAAACACAATGACTAATTCTCCAGATAAAATAGAGATTCTGTGAGGGTTTTTTTTTTTCTTAAATGAATCTACTATTAAGAAAAAAAAAATGATTAGATGGTTCCAGGTAACAACATTTTAGTCACTGCACTCAAAAGCTGAATTCTTATTTAGCTTTCTCAATTCTTTCCAAAAACTACAAGCTAACTGGTCCATTGGATCAATACCTAAACCTTTTTCCTCATAGAACTCAAAGTAGAATTGCTATTGCTAAGTATAAAATACATTGCCCCCTATGTTAAACTACTTTCCAATCCTTGTAAGAGTCCACCTTTTGTCAGAGACCTAAAGACCATATCAACAGCTGTAAATAATAATAATAACAAAATATAAAAAGGAATGACATGAGGCTTTTCTGCCTTACTTTATATTCACAAATACCATCAATGAGAATTTCCTTAAGCCTCTAATTACTCTACATTTCCTAGGACAGATTAAACAACTGCCTACACATTTTTTTCCATTGAAAACTACAAATAGGCCAATAAATGAAACCATCTCCCCACCTACAGACTCTTTTATAGCAAATACTCTCCTGTCACAAAACAGCTTGCTTTAGCAAATGACCACCCACTAGATATGGCCCACCCCTCTATCACTGTAAAATGAACTTTTGACTAGAGGAATCAGAATACATAGCTGGAAAGCAAACTTTACGAAATGAAACTTTGATCATATTTACTTCTTTGTCTCTTAGTCACCAGACCCATCAGGTAACTTCTAGTTTCTGAACAATCACAATGAAAGAAAAGCAATCTGTGTCACCATTTTGATTTACAAATAAAATGCATTTTTGAGATTAAAAGACAATGCACTGGAAAATGTATTACAAGAAAGAGTACATTTTAGAAATATTAATAGTGGTTCCTAAATAATAGAATAAACATATTGATGTAATTCTTTCTGAATATTTCATAGGCATAGTAATCATAAAATAATCTGAAAGACATTTACATATTTCTCTTTTCAGCTCTTCCCTATCATTTTATCTTCTGTTTAAAAGTAAAAGAATAGAATATGTCAAAAGATATTGCTCTTGTGTCATTAAAATGGGCAGAAGCTATGGTCATCCATGCATTGTTAAGTAAATTTTAAAACTTAGCTGTAACAGTGACAATATTAGCTATGAATGCAGTTAAGCCCTAAAATCGTTGAATTTTTTAAATATTTAATTTATTTTTAAAACCCAGACTTATATATCAACCTTCCTTACAGTTCCAGCTCATTCTTATGGTCTTTTATACAAGCTTTTAGTTTCATACAATAAGATATTAAATTATTTGTATTTTTAAGTAACCTAGCATCTCCATTAATAGTCACACTCCTTTTATCAAAAGTAGTATCTGAGGCATTTAAGGAAGAATTTATCATCAAATTCAACTGGGAATTTGAAACATATTCTTTAATAAAAAACAGAAATTTCAGTCAATAATAAATATTACACTTCTATTTTATTTGTCTCTATCAGTATCTGTATTTTATTTCTATTGTGATGGCTTATGATTGGTGATAGAGATTTTAGTGTTACTTTATAGTGATATCTTGATTTACAAATTACCCATAAGAAATCAACAGTGTCAAAAATCAAGAAACCAAAACAATGATGTTACGTAAAATGTTACTATTTGCAATTACAGCTGTATGACAAAAATAATTCTAAGCATAGATTCGTTGAGATAAACAGGGTAGGCCATAAGGAATCATGAAGTCTAATTAATAATTTGTCTCTAGTTTAAAGCATTTTTTACCTGAAGGCTTAACTCATCTAGGAATAATCCTTATTTTATTTTCAAAATCCTATTACTCAATTAAAACAGGAATGATCTGGTCATTTTTCAAGCATTATGTTGATTGGACTCATTACTCAATGATTTTCTTCTACAGTGATTGATTAAACTGAGAACTATGTGGTATGTGACTTCCCATGAGAACTATGTGGTATGTGACTTCCCAAGGTCTTGGAGCGATCAGAGCTGGGCTTGAACCCACAATTTTTTTGATTCCCCCATAATAAAGTTCAGGGCATCCTCAAGTAGAGGGGCAGAAATGCTTTTGTTTGATTGGTTACATTGTTTGACAGTGGTTCTGTGGGCATTTGGAAGAGAACCTAAAGACAAATCTGATTAAAGTTTCAGGATCATTTGCTGTAGTGGAGAACGAGTTTTAATCTTTGATGAACTTCTCCTCTTATCTACTTTACTGTTTCTCAAAACATATGTACATCCACCTCCAATCCTACTCCTCTCTTCCCATGCCAATTCCCTGTTGAAATGACCAGAATGACGGTACTTGGGCTGATTCTGGGGCTAACAGACATCCCCTTTTTCTGCTCCTTCAGCATTTCTGATATCTTGGCAGACATACTCACATTTTTATTTCTGTTAAGTGTCCCCTAGAAAAGAAATTTATCATTAGTAATCCTCTTTGCTGAAAAAAACCATTACTCTACTGGCATTTGTTTCTACCTTCCTAGTTATCCTCCTCAAGATTAATAAAATATATTGTACAACTTTTGTAGCAGTGAGATTGTATTCTACACACTGAAATGGAAAAAGAATTAGAAAAGGCAGCAGCTATGGACAGATGGGTAATACACTCAAAACATCAAAATGAAAGAAAAAAATCTATAACATATATTGACAGTATGGATACTAGAATCTAGTTCTGATTTTCATTTCTGACGCATTGCCAAGGCAGCCAAAAATCAACGAATTATAGGCTGGTTGAGTTGGTGCACAGGTGGCTGAGGCAAGAGGATTGCCGGAGCCCAGGAGTTCGAGGCCAGCCTGTGCAGCATGGTAAGACCCAGCCTCTTTAAAGAAACAAAACAAAACAAATTCTAGAGGTTTATCCTCAATTTCCCTAAGCCATTTCTAGGCCTGGTTTAAATTACTCTTAATTAAATCTACTTCATATACCTCTATAAATCTCAGAAGAGCACATGGCAGGTGATATAACAGGAGAAAAAGATAACATGTGAAAGTGGGCTGGGAAGTAAGGAAGACTGAAAATGTCTCAACCTTCTGGAAACGTATTTAGCAAAACTAAGACAACAGTATATTCTGTATAGCATGATCACTCTTCAGAATAGAATATTTTAAAACTATAAGGAAGTGGAAATCAGTCTAATGGTTTCTCTTCACCTTTTACACAGAGTCAGCTACGAATATCAAATACTGAACAGAACTTTGATTTTTCAAAAGTACATCAGAAGCCTGTGAAAATCATGGAAGAGATGGCAAAACGTCCTTGGGCAAACACCTTGTAGACTGCTGACACAGCCTAATACTACTTAGGATGCAACCAACTCTTAAATTTCAAGGATGTACTTTTCCTCCAGGCATGTTTTTGTAAAGAGGAGATAACTACTGCCTTTTAGATGGCTTTCGCTTTGACTTTGTGGGCTTCCTTTTCTCAATGAAAATTTTAAAATGTAAAAATATATTTTCTTCCTCCTTGCATGTATTCTTGTATAATCCACTAAATCCAAGTTGTTAGTCTTTCTCCAAAAACCAATAGGAATGATTATATAGTTACTCAGATACAATAGTCAAGAGCTATAAAGGGTGTAGGATCAGTCAGTCCCATTGCCATAAGAAGTAAACAAGCTGGTTTTGAGAGACTTAATTCAACTTCATCCTGTATGCTTAGTGTACCCGAAGCATAAGCAGATATTTCTTCTGCTAAAATCAGATTCCTTGCAAGTAATGAAAAATAGAGTAGTAATAACAACATCAATAATAGCATTAAATATCATTTTGCAGTTCTGTACAATATGCTCATTCAACATAAGAATTTGTCTAATCTTCCAACAACCCTGTATGTCATTATTATCTTCTTTTTAAATAAAAAATACAATTTTATTTTTAAATAAAATAAGAAAACTGAGGTTTGGAGAAATTGATAGCCTGAATTAATGTACTAAATGGCAAAACCAGGATTCAAATTTACACCCTGTGTCTTCAATTTTCTAGCTTGTGCTACTCCATCATTTTCTTCTATACTCCTAGCTTAGTAAAGATTGCTTTGGTGTCTTACAGTGATAGATACGTTGGTGTCTCTAGAAGTCAGCATCATTTCCTTTATAAATTTATCTGAGACAAATTCTATGCTAGATATGGACAAAAATATAAACAGTTTATCAATGTTCAATAAATTCAATATTTGTTGAGCACTTGTTGAATTTACATACATTGTACTTTGGATTTGAAGTTATATAAAATTGCAGGGAGCATGAAGATGTTCAAGCTCAAGATTCAGACTTAAGAGATATTATTGATAAATGATTATTAAATATAAGCAGGCAGATAACATCTTCAACTGAGGGAATGTAGCAGAAGAGCAAAGAGGCCAAACACCGTGAGGAGCCACAAATAATGGACAAGGGAAGAAGAGGAGCCAAGGATAGGAAGTAGCTAACAAATTAGCCAACTAAACTTCATTGGAATTTCTGTGTGTAAGTAACTGAACATGATACTAAGAAGAACACAAAGTAATAGAAGTCATAGTCAGCTTGATTCATTTTCTAGTAGAAATTATCATCTAAAATAGAAAATGCTATCAAAAACACTAAGTGAAAATTAGCTTTTAATAAGTATTTATAAAATATGAGTGAAGATCAATAGATAAATCTAGTACAGTTGTCACAAACATGCACAAGAATTTGAATAAGCTAGGGTACTTAAATGGTTTCCTAAGCTCCAATCCAGATTTATAGAATCCAAATATCTACTTAAAGATTTTTCTGTCTTTCCTTCTCTTCTTTTTCTCTTTTTCTTTCTTTCTCTCTTTTCCTTTCCTTTCCTTCTTTCCTTTCCCTTTCTTTTCTTTCCTTTCCTGTCTCCTTCTTTCTACTTTCCCATATAATTATGATGAGACAAGCTTGGGAAATGCCAGTTTAGTGACATATACAGGCAAATATTTTGACAGGAATGGAATTTAAAATATTTTTAATATTATCTAAAGTATTCATATAGTTTATTGGAAGAAATGGAATTTCACAGTTCTGGAAATTAATCGTTAGGTAAATAGATGAGTGAGCTTAAGTGAAAGGAAACAACAAGAAAGTTTTACAAATATAAGTATGCAATTAGGTTTCCAGTTTCCAATGCATTATCAATGGCATGCTATCTAGTGCTTACCTAAAAGAAGAAACACAGATGTTAGACTGGCAGACTGGTAAGTCCTAATGATTATGTATCCAAACATAGAAGATGAGTTCATTGTGTGCTCGTGCTCTGTGTTCTGATACCTGAGGAAGTCTACCATTTTTTAAGTTGAAGTTTTCAGAATACTTCACCTTTATCTGAAAGCACTTAGGGAAAATGGTTGTTGTTTTTGTTTAAAATAATTTTACCAGTGGTACAATTTGAGATATTCTAATACCTATTCTGATAAAATTCAATACCTATGTCAGAAAATGTCACTGTGAGACCTATGCAGAACCCCAGAAACTGACTAATTTTGTGCAGAAAACTTGACTTGCTGTATGGTTGTTAAATAGTGTCTTATAAAGTATTAGATGAAGCAAAAGACAAACTAATTTCTTTATATATTCTTGCTTTTAGAACTTATATAAATACTGAAAAGAAGGTGTAAATGTTCGTGATACAATTCGGAGAACTGTATCTCAAGGAGATTACTTATTAATTTCAGAAATATATTTATGTGTAAACCATGGTAGAAAGTATCAAGTAAAATCCTGTTGAAATGAAAAAAAAAAAACAAAGTAAAAGTAGAAGATGTACCAGAACTAATACAAGTAAAATAGATGGAGGAATTTTGGGAAGAACATTCATGAATTGTGGAATGTTTAAGATAAAAATGTTATTTAGCAAGAATCTGGTCCTTTTTAAAAAATCATAAACATGAGCGTTAACAAGGACTATCCTATAAGTCCCTAGTGGTTAATTGGCTGTGCTTCAGGAATCCATTTATTATTTTTTTGGAAAACCCGTGTCCAATAATGTTGACAGTATAAAAGAATGGGGGACTTAGGAGGTAGAACACTTATTTAGTAGATAGAGGCAAAATGAGAATATTATCCCATTCTATTCCAATCTTCAAAATATCACCCTCCCCAGAAATTTCTCAACCAAATACTTTTAAATTGGATTAGATTACTATACAGGTTTTTTCATTTTTAATTCTAACAATAGCTATGGATCATAAAAATAAAGGCTACTGGTTGCTCTTTCCCCAAAATACTGGAAGTCTGGAAGGAGAAAATGGTGAAGTGGAAAGCTGATTCTTTCTGCCCAGATGTGGGACATGAGTGCCCCACGTTTAACGCTTAAAAAAGAGAAAATAAACCTTCTCTATTATAGCCACTCTCATCTCATATTCTGGTGAAAATAAGCAAATAGCCTTCCTTTGGAGACTAGCTGAAGAAAAAACTCTAAAGCTCTCCCCCCACCATTCTTTTATCCTCCTCAGATTAAGGAGCTCTTTGTGTTTGTTTTAAAGCAAGATGACTCAGAGACTACAAACACCATTTGAGATAAATTCCTGACAGAAACATCCACCCACGGGTGCGTTCCCTTGATGCTGCCTTAACCTTGCCTTCTTAGGTGAAAGTCACCTACAACTTTTCTACTACAACTTTATTAGTTAGATGAGAACCAAAAAACTAACTAGTTCAAAAATTATCTGAGTCAAGAAAAAAAAACAAAAAACCTGTTTTAACAAGTATATACTTGAGTACATGATGCTGCATGCAGAGATATAAACAAACAAACAAAAAATTATAATGAGAGAACTCATGGTGGGATACTGCAAATCCTTGTGGTGGATTGTTTTCTAGTCCCATGAAGGAATAATATAATCTCTATTGGTTTTTATTCTTACTTTTGTTCCTGTGTCACACGTATCAAAGTGGAACTTGAAAACAGTATGTTTTTTAATTAAAGCAACCAAAACTCTACACTTTTGTTCCCAGTGGTGATTCTAACATTAAGTCAGTATTTAGCACAGCTGTTCACACTCCATAAAATAAAGTTACCTGTCTGATAGAAACAATGCATTTTAAGCTTACATTTTGGGAGATTTAAATGTGTAACTCACAGCTCAAAAGACTTTAAGACATGAAATTAAATATAGTAACTCATGGTAAAAGGTGAAAAGTCCCTAGAAGCTTAAACCATAGAAAGGAAGCATTAAGCTTTCAACTTGCATATTTAGAAATGAAACATCTAGACATATGTATTAGGAGATGTATAATTATTTCTTAGAAGTTTTAATTATTGGTCACTAAAACAAATTTGATTTCATAAATTAAAAATGTAACAATTATAAGTAGATACTGCATAAGTGAATCTATGTTTATTCTTATAAAACATAAATATAATACTATTTACTTATTCAGAAGTAATTTTCATATAGAATTATACATTGTTAAATTCAATCATCAGAGGTTTTGTGGTTGTTCTTATTTTTGATTATTTGTTTTTATTTTGTTTTGCTTTGCACTAAGTCCAAAACAAGGGTTATGTGAAATTAAAAACATCTGGATACATATTATCATTACTTGCAGAAATTTAAATTAACATTTTATATTACTCTAGATAAAACGATACACATTTTTATTTTTTGAATCCAATATTTTTAAGTTTTTGAGCAAATTATAATCCTATTATAAAAGTCAGAACATCTATTTTCTGTAGGATTATCCTAAATGCATTGAAGCAATAGATCTAGAATTTAAAATTTAGAATTAGAATTTACTATATGGATTGCCCATGTAAATTAGATACAAAACAGAGATTAAGTGTCCTTTATCTCTGTTATTCCCATGTTGTACATTATTTTACAAAAACTTAGCTCTCAAAAATATTTGTAAAATTAAATATTTTTCTATTAATATAATATTTCATACTTGATAGGATATAGTTTCTTTCCTAATAAGATCTTTAAATTGAGCTCAAGTGTTTTGTGTTGACTTGTTTCCACGAATTGTGTAGCTATAATTTAGTTTTTTGAAAGGAAACAATTTTAAAAACCAAAAACTGCATGACACATAAATTACCAAATGTTTTCATACAATAATTTAAAGTGTAGAGATCTAATATGGACAATTCATCTACCTATCCCACATAAAAATGACTTAAAAAAAAAGATACAAGCCATTTGTACAATATAAGTTTACAATGACTAAGAAAGCAGTCGACATTTTTTGTAGATTTCCGTCACAGGTACAAACAGTGAATATTGAATGAGAACAACGAGAAATGTAATGATAACTCTGGAGACTCACAATCTTATAGTTATTTTATCTAATGTATTATCTTGGCTCCTTATAACCAATATATGTTCAAGATACACTACTATGTAGTATATTTCTCAAACAGGCCATGTGCTTACTTTACCCTAGCATCCATCTGAAACCTCATTTTCATTACCTAACACAATAATCTTTATTTTCTTTTCTGTGGAATCCATTCTTTCTCCAGCAGCAGGAATAAACTTCCTCATACACCATTTACAATATGTCAGTCCCTTATCAAGAAATATGCTGCCCCTCATAGTACAATAATATTATCAGAAAAGCCTAAAATTTATAAAAGGCACTGGAGGGTATATAAACTAAAGTCACAAATATTCTGGCATTGATTGATTCATTCATTTATCAAATATTAACTGAGGTCCTGATATGTGCCTGGCAAAGTGAAAGTTGTGAAAGCTTCTAGCAATGAAGAAGTGAGGAAGGAAGCCTAGGTCTTTCCCTCAGGTAGCTTGCACTTCCAAATAAGCAACCTAGACTACAGTTAACTCAGCCCAAGATTACCAGGAACACCTGCAGGTGAGCACGTTGTGTGTATTACTTGTTACAGGGAGGGAGAGCATATGCCTTAGGGAAGTGTAGTGCATCTCAGTGAGAGCACATTAGACAAAAACTATTAAGGGATTTGTGCTCTAGTTGGGTAACACTGGGAGGAGGTTAAGGGAACAAGATCACTCTAGATTGAGTTCTGTCATAGAGCAGGGGTGATTTTATGCCCTTGAATATCTCAATAAATCTTATCTGCAGAAAGGCAGATTAGAGCAGGTTAAAACTGTAACTGGTTTAGAAAAGTAGTAGCCACTCAGTAAGAAAGGGGATTGGTTGTTGTTTGTGGATTACCCAGTGACCCATTTGCCTAGATGGGAATGTTCTGTGAGAATTTTATGTTCAACAGGAGAACAACATGGTTTAGCTATAAGAGTCAGATCAGTTTGTATTAATAATATTCTAATAATAATATTGAGGCTTATGTTTGAGTGTCATAGCAGTTCTTAAGCATCAAAAGCTACTGCTTTTTTTCTCTCACAGATTATACAGGAAATGAACAGAAAAAGGTGATAAATATTACTAGGACTAATTTACATTATGTGGCCGAGAAGACCACTTTGTGAAGATAACATTAAGCTAAGACCTGAGGGGAGGTGATATGAAGAGCTTAGAAAAGAACCTGTCTACCGGGCGCAGTGGCTGATGCCTGCAATCCCAGCACTTTGGGAGGCTGAGGCAGGCGGATCACGAAGTCAAGAGATCCAGACCATCCTGGCCAACATGGTGAAACCCTGTCTCTACTAAAAATACAAAAATTAGCTGGCCGAGGTGGCGCACACCTGTAGTCCCAGCTACTCGGGAGGCTGAGGCAGGAGAATTGCTTGAACCCGGGAGGTGAAGGTTGCAGTGAGCTGAGATCGTGCCACTGCACTCCAGCCTGCTGACTCAGAGTGAGACTCGGTCTTAAAAGAAAAAAGAAAAAAGAAAAAACAACGAAAGAAAGAATGAAAAGAAAAGAAAAGAAAAGAACCTACCTGACAAAGGCAATTGCAAAGATCCTGAAAGAAAGGGCTGGATTTGTTTGAGAACTTAAAAGGAGGACAGTGTGTCTGGAAAAAAAGCGAGTGGAAAGGGACAATGGCACGTGACCAAAGCCAGAGCTACAGGTCCACGTGGGTTGTAGGAAGGGGTTTACATTTTATTCCAAGAATGAGAAGCATTAAAAGGCCATAGTTTGGGTATATAGAATAACTAATAAGCAACATTATGCTAGGCTCAGCCCATGCTTCATGCTAAGCCCTAACCCACGTTAGGCCCAAACCCAGTGCTATGGACTGAATTGCATTGTCACCAAGTTTATATTTTGAAGTTCTAACCCTGAGTACATCAGAATGCCACTGTATTTGGAGATGTGGTCTTTAAATAGGTAATTAGGTTTAAATGAGGTCATTAGGGTGAGCCTTAATCCAACAGGACTGATTTTCCAAAGAAAACTAGGACACAGAGATATAAAGGGAAGATCGCATGAAGAAACAGGGAGAAGATGGCCATCTGCAAGCCAAGGAGAGAGGCCTCAGAGAAACCACACGTACTGTTACTTTGATCTCACACTTTTAGTATCTAGAATTGTGAGAAAATAAAGTTCTGCTGTTTAAGCAACGTGGTCTGTGGTATTTTGTTATGACAGCCTTAGCCAGCTAATACATTGAGATGTCAGTACAGCATCTTTAATGCCCAAACCTATGAAATCAATGCTAAGTATCCACTGAATCAATGTCCACTCTTGCTTGAAAAATAAAAGGTATCACAGTGGCATGCAAAAAGATCATTTCTCTAGGCTTCAAGTCCATGGGGAGCAGTTAGGACAAGAAAGTGACTATAACTCTTCTAGCTCAAAAGTGACGGGACTTATCAGAGGGACCATTGGAATCATACTTTCAAAAATACAACTCTGTATTTATATTATATCTTTCTTCCAAGGAATTCAAAACACTTCAAAGACATTTTCATATCAATTCTCAGAGCACCCTGTGAAGGCAAGTAGGTGGGAAATATTATCATTCCTATTTGACATTTCTATACGCCTACTCACTTGATTATAAGATCATTTTAACTGAATATATAATTTTTTTCAGAGAAAAGAATACATGCCCAAGAAAGAAAAGATGTTCATAAGAAAAAAATAGTATAATTTTGGACTACAGTTACTATCATGTGCTGAATGATGTGGAAATTTGGTGATATACACAATGACCATTGAGATTTTAATTTAGATATTATTTCTTCTTCCTTTTTTATATTTCCTGAGAAAAAGGTAGAAATACTAGCAAAATGGCAGCTGTATTTTTTAAATAGCACCAAACTGAGGATAATTGGTCTGTTTTATTCTCATATTCAAAATATAGTGTTTGTTGCACATTTAAGGAGAGTATTAAAATATTCTGAAGTCCAAAAAGCTTAAAATATCAATTATTCTTATTTTTTCCTCTATGTAAAGTACCAGGATATATGATGATTTATAATGAAAAATAGGTTTTTATCAGGAAAGGCAGTTTTAAACAAAAATGTAATTTCAAACTTTCTAACATTGAAAAAAAAAATCACTCCAATGTATATCTTCCCTCTTTGAGAGGCTAAGGACAAACAGCCCTTATTTGTGTGTCTTCCTAATTTTGACAGCTTTATCTCATCTCACTCACTCTCATGCTTCCTAGCCTTCAGATTCACTGAACTTCATACATTCATTTACTTAATCAATAAATATTGGCTCATACTGTAAGGCATGGAGACAAAGTAGTAAATAAGACTAAATAAGGTCCTTCCCTTCATGAAGCATACTTACAGCAGAGAAATAAATTTTAAAAAGCAAAATAGTTCAATATTATCCTAGATGTACTAGTGATAATAAGCAATGACATGAATGAAAGTGACTGAGTAGATGGAACTTTAAAAATGGTAGTTGAGTAAAACCTCTCTGAGAAGGTAAAATTTCTAAGATCTTTTTAAAATGCACCACTGTTTGAAGAGTTGAATTAACAATTGTTAATTTTTAATTAACAATTTTTAATTAATTTTTAATTAACAATTGTAGGCCAAAATTAATCCCTCAAATCTCAAGAATCTAATGCATCAATTACAGGGCAGGTAATTTGGACTTCTAGAAAATTATCAGGGTCCAATGCAAAATGAAAATGTGAGACCCCTTGTTTAAAAATTGTTTAAGTTTCGAGTAAATTATTTAAAATTTCAAGATGGTGGCAGTGAAGCATTAAACTAAGCATTGACCTGTCTATGCAGGGCAGGTCGTATGTTCATGAAGCTAGGCCTGAAGAGCCTAGACTACTATAGATTGGAAGTCTTTGTGGATCAGAGCATTGTAGAAGTTGAAGACATTAGGCTGGGGGATGGGCACTGCATGGTAGGTCTGATTATCCTGGTAATAAAAGACCTAGAAAACTGGGACTTCCACAAAATGTATGATGAACAGAAATGTACATTCCAAGGAGGAGTGTACCCTCAGTGAAAACAGGGAGGTAGGTCAGCCTCAAGACTATGTTCCCTCCTGCACCCGTAGCTGTATCCATGGCCCCGGAAGTAGTTTTGTAAAAGCATCACTTTCTTCCTTGCTTCAGAACTTTTGCAAATCTGTAATAAACCCCATCCACCACCTGACTCCATCCTGACTATGAACTCCAGGAAGGTAAGAGCTGAGTCTGACTTATTTTCTCCAGCTTTTAACCCACAGTGGATTTTCAATTATTCATTAAATCACCAGTGATTTAATTAATAGATAATTTCATCATATGGTAGGTGACATTGTGGAAATTTTTAGAAGAAAATATAGGTGACACTTTTATATTACAAACTTTTGTTTGGAAAATAGATTATTAAAAGATTAAATTCCACCTTCTCACCCTTTTTTGGTTTTGTTTGTTTACCTTGTAATAGTGTGTGAATAAATGTATTTAGCAACCTAAGGACAAATAGCATCAAATATCAAACTTATTGAGTAAATACCAAAACTAATTCCTAGTCTTCATTCCCTTAGTTATTTTTCCCCCACAAATAGGGCAGTTAGTAATTAACACAAGATTATAAAAATATAAGTGCCTAAGAGCTATTAAAATGTGATGACAGATCACCAATCCGATTTAACATTTTTCATGTAATTTGGTTGATCAGAGAAATGCAAGTCACTCAGAACATCTACTAAAAAGTACATAGTGAGTCCAAAGAAGGATAAATCATTTTTCTCATAAATTGCACAAATAGTTTAGGTTATTCAGAATTTTTGATCTAAATTATGTTAGCATTCAACAACATAATTATTAACATAGATTGTCACTTACTGTCACCTTCAAGGAATCAGCCCCTACATTGCCGTCAGTATAAAACAAGAAGATTAAATATATTTATCCAATATGTGGAATTCTGACCACTCACAGGTATTAGAAAAAGGTAATAATTTGGGACTTTGTTTCTCTAACTTGTCTCAGAATCCCATTTGGGATTTTTATTTTAAAATATACAGATTCCCAGTCGGATGCAGTAGCTCACGCCTGTAATCCCAGCACTTTCAGAGGCTGAGGTGGGTGGATCACCTGAGGTCAGGAGTTCAAGACCAGCCTGGCCAATATGGTGAAACCCTGTCTCTACTAAAAATACAAAAAGTTAGCCGGGAGTGGTGGCATGCACTTGTAGTTCCAGCTACTGGGGAGGCTGAGGCAAGAAAATTGCTTGAACCCGGGAGTTAGAGGTTTCAGTGAGCCAAGATTGGGCATGGCACTCCAGCCTGGGTGACAAAAGCAAATCTCCATCTCAAAAAAAAAAAAAAAAAATACAGATTCCCAACGCCCGTCTTGCAGATACAATTTAAACATGTATAAAATGAGAAGGGAATATGGTTTTCAAACACTAATTTAAAGTGTTGCTTATAACTGGATATTTATGGGGAAAATTGAGTTAGGCACTCAAAATGAACAAAACTGTTCACATATTTAAAGGGGGCTGATTTGAATACACAGGTCAATCTGCTTCTGATTGAAAAAAAGAAAAAGAAAGAAAGAGAGAGAGAGAAAGAAAGAAAAGAAAGAGAGGGACAGAAAGAAAAGAAAGAAAAAGAAAGAAAGAAAAGAAAGAAAGAAAAGAAAAGAAAGGAAAAGAAAGAGGAGAGGAGAGGAGAGGACCCACTAAAAAGATTCTAGGCAAAAACTTCTGGTTCTTTGATAGAATGACTATACTAATAGTTATGATTAGTTTCTATTTAGAATGTCTTCTTCTCTTATGCATTATAACTTTTCCCTACCTTCAGTCAAGAGTTAACTGGGTTCAAATTTCCATAAATGTCTGTTTCCTGGATGGACTGCGGTGTATATTCAAAAGTAAATTCTCTTGCCATACCAGGCAGTATTCTCTGGACATGGCAGCCTAGGAAGCCTAGGCTGTGCTTTCTAAGCCATATGAGACAATAACTTGCCATTACTCAAAATATGCAGTTGGCATGGATATGCAGGCATAAGTGAATTCTCTCTTCTTTCCATAAATATATTCTAACAACAATGTTTGTTTTCAAACCTTTTCTACCAACTCATATTAACCTGTGAAGAAGAATCTGGTTCATTATTTTGTTTGTTTGTTTGTTTGTCTTGAGATGGAGTCTCGCTCTGTCCCCCAGGCTGGAGTGCGGTGGCGCGATCTCGGCCACTGCAACCTCCACTTCCCAGGTTCAAGTGATTCTCCTGCCTCAGCCTGCCGAGTAGCTGGGATTACAGGTGTGTGCCACCACACTTGGCTAATTTTTTGTATTTTTAATAGCGGCGAGGTTTCACCATGTTAGCCAGGATGGTCTCCATCTCCTGACCTTGTGATTTGCCCGCCTCAGCCTCCCGAAGTGCTGGGATTACAGGCGTGAGCCACCGTGCCCGGCCTCATTATGTTTTTTATATGTATTTGTGAAAGCTTCTAACAGAATTGTATCCTAATACACTTCTCTCAAACTGTCAGCATCCTGGACATCCCTGTTGGACAACACCTTGAAGGGCTATATGGTAAGAATAATTAATTTTCAATTTATAGGCATCTGTTATCAATGAAAAAGGAGCAAGAACAAACCCCCAAACTATAAGCCTCATTCCTGTAATATCATTCCTAGTGCCAGTTTAGGCACTAATCAAAAGAATTTCATTAGGTAGATTCAACCAATGTCTAATATTTTATAGAAAATGCTGACAGAAATTAAGTGGTTTGCCATGCAACAGTTATTAGTAAATCTGGTATTTATGACTCAGACGTCTCAAGTTTCCAGTATGTTACTCAGCAACTATACATTTCTTTCTCTTTTTGTATGTGTCAGTCCCATGCTGAGGTTGTTGTGACTGAACTTCTGCAGTGAAATCAATGTATCTAACCTTCAAAGACTGACAATCATATCCTGCTTCCTCCTAGACTTTTCACTTGTGAAAATATACTATGGGCTTCTCTCCCATATTTTCTCTGTACTATAGTAGGCTCTTTTCTGGTAATTTCACTTCTTGGGAATATTAATGGCATAAAATTATGACAATCACTGCCATTTTTTTCTTAAAATGCAGATCGCCAGGTTTAGCAATTGCAGATTGGATTTGAAAGAGAAGAGATTCAAATGCAGTAATCCTGCCAGAAGACATAGCTCCTTCACTGATTTAGAATCAGCGAAATGTGTGACAGGAAAGACTATGTTGGAAATAGGGCTTGATACATGTTTCAAGAGCAAAATTGAAACTACCCTCTCATGGATTGCAGCTATAGATCACTAAAGAGATCTTCACATAAGCAAAAGTCTGCAGGCCCTGCCTTCTCCTTCATCCTTCTCAGGGTGGAAACATCTATTTCAAAATTAGATGTGTCAAATCTTTCACAATTCATTGCTGAAGTACATGCCTAAAACTGTCTTTTATTGAAAAATATATTAATTATATTTCTGCCTTTTTATCATGTAAATTTAGAGCTCATGAAAGGAACCAGATGGACAGCTTTTGGGAATGAATCCTTCCTTTGATTAAAAGACAAGGAGGAAAGTTTCTACATGCTCCATCTCTGAAAAGCTTCCTCCTAAAACTTTTAGCACTGTTGAATTAGTTGGAAACTGTGAACACCATGTTTTTGTTGTGTGTTTTGAACGCCAAGTTTTTGTTGTGTGTGTATATGTGTGTTGGTGGGAGGGGTGGGGACAAAGAGGGAATAATTTTTAGTGCCAACAGCAATCTTAAGTTTTCTTATAAGTATTATCTTGATTGGGTTTTTGGACCTTTAAAGATGAAAGTATTTTAATTAATTAAACAGCATCCCATACATCATGTGGATGTAAAACTATAAAAACTAACAGAATACAACTCTTAACATTTCAAATGTACTTCTTCCTGTTCTGAAATCTCTAACTCATCTTACTAGATTGAATTCACTTTTTCAAAATATTAATCACTAATAACACATCAGACTACTAGGAATATGTATTTGTTGTTGTGAAATAAAGATTTATTGAACATTTATTTTATGTCAGCCCCAGTATAAGAAAATGATGCAATGGTGAATAAAAAGGCACCAGTTATACTCTGAGGACACTGGTATTCTAGTCCAAAATGCAGACAGGCCAATGTCAGGAAACGCACAAGATACTGAGATACCAAATTAAGGAGTTAACCTCAGTCATATTTGGGAGACAGAAAACATGAAAATGGTAGATATGAGAATTGAAGATCTTGGAAGCAGTTGACTCAGCTAATCCAGTTTGGATAATGGCTGATGGTGACATTTGGGGGTGTTTTTAAATGAGTTGGTTTTAATATTTCATATTAAAATTCAGAAATTCATAGCTTAACCTTGTTCATTAGATTTTGGTGTTAAGAAGTTACTGCTGGGGTATCTAGAAAAATACATACATTAATATAGAAATGCATATAAATGAACTGCAGTAAGGAAGCCCGTGAGGAACTAAGAGGACACACTCACTACCATGTAGAATATCTCTTAGCAAGGTATTAATATTTAAAAGATTACTAACATCTTGCAATTTGTCTTGGATTATGGTTTCTACTTAGCTTCCTTCCTTTTCTGGTCACATTGGTTTTGGGGCACTATCTAGCTAAGTTGACAACTATAGAATAAAACCAAAGACTAGGCTTAGATTAACATTTTGGCTTATTGATCTTGCAGTAAAATAGATCTACTGGTATTACAAATCCTATTTATCTTACTTGATGGAAGTTCTGTTGTTTTTCCTGGCTAATTATTAAGATTAGTTGAATCTAATATTTTGTTCTCAGGTATTGACAAAACGCTTAATTGGCAATTTGGCTAATTCTGTTGCCTGCTTCCTCCAGAAACAGGAAACTGAAAGTTTTTACTTGGTTACTGCTATCCTTGGTTTATAGTCAGGCTCAAAATCTTAGTTCTCAAGTATTAGCTTTTAACCCAGCATTAAAATAGAAAAAATTACACACTGATATTACACAGTATTCAGTCTTAGTTTTGTTGTTAAGAATCTTTTTCTAGAGTGACATAACTTTCATCAATAGTGATTTGAGATGTAGCAGCTTTAAAACATTTTTCCACATTACAGAATTACTCTGCTTTCTAACATGATATGGTTTTAATTTTGAAAAGAATTTCACAAAATTTTTCTCCAGTTGAATTGATTTTCATGGTATTAAGTATGGAAAATTATGCTTCTTTTGGATTAATTTAATCAGCATCATCTTGGAACTCTACATTTCTTAAAATGTTGATTATTTTCTGCAAAGCCCTTCTCTCCTACCCAAACTTCTCGAAAGCTCCATGTAAGAAGAGACTTTTACTATCTTGTTCATCACCATATTTTCAACACTTACAAAGACTGACTCATAATAAGCTCTCCTATTTTATTACTTGAATGAATGATAGATGAGTAAGTGTGGGATGTATATGTAAGTATAAAGTCTACAGCCATTACTCTGGGCTTTCATTATGAACAGCATAAAATGATTAGGAATTTTTTTTTGTAATGCTGATGGAAACTCGTCTTTTGCATTGTGTTTTAACTTGTTAGCAGTATGCTCAACATTTTAATTTGTTTTTTGTATTTATACTGTGAAGAAATCAGCCTGTATATCACCCCTTTTAGTAAAAGCCGAAACTTAAGTCTGCATAAGCAGGTGACATTCCAAGAGCACAAGGCCATTAAGGATGCAGAGCTGGGAATCACTGTAGTCTTTGGAGAGAGGCAAAGTAGTGGTTAAGGATGTGGACTTGAGAGCAGACTGCTTGGAGTTAATCTAGGCTCTGCCTTTTATAAGTGTGAGCCCTTGAGCAAGTTACCTAATCTCTTGGTGCTTCAATGGACTCATAATAGAGTTATTGCGAGGATCAAAGGAGTCAACATGTATAAATTGCTTAGAACAGTGCCTACCAACTAGAAAACACTCAATAGATACCAGTGTTTATTCTAGCCACGGGCCCTTTCTACCCTGGGCTAGAAGGCAAGTGGTTTCTTCACATTTTTCTTCATAATTTGTCTTCAAATACATGTACATATTCTATGACACACCATAAAGCATGGCAACTTGTGCTTGTTCTAAATGCTATACTTTAAGTACCATATTATTTTATATAAACGTAAAATAAAATCTTTTATTTTATATTTACAGTTTTATTATATCTATCATAATTCATAGGGATTTGTACATTTTCTTTTAAATTAAAATACCCCCTATCCAGAAAGGAGTGATACACAGAGAGAATTCACTCCAAATCAGTGATGAAGTAGAAGTTTATGTGAAGTAACAAAAGGCGTTGCATCTCTCGTATTAGACAACTCACTGTCAAGTGCCAATCTGCATCTCTAGGGACAAGGTTCCCAGTTCATCTCTGAAATAGAAAACGTTGCCCTAAATTTTTATTGATTTTGGTGACAATAACTAACAGCTGCAAAATTGTCTCCCAGGAATTAGAATACCATGCCAGAGATTTATACTACTTGTACTTTCTCAAAATTAGCTGAAACCCATATGAGGACTTCAAACTAAGTTAGGGAAGAAATAGATTATTTCAGTCACTATTGCTAAAACTGAGTCATAAAGGTAAGAAGTAGAGTTGGATTTTTTGCATAATACTTATACAGAACTAAATTACAAATTTCTTTATTTTTTTGAGACAGAGTCTCACTCTTTTGCCCAGGCTGGAGTGCAGTGGTGCACTCTCAGCTCAGTGTAACCTGCACCTCCCAGGTTCAAGTGATTCTCATGCCTCAGCCTCCTGAGTAGCCAGGATTACAGGTGTGTGCCACCTCACCCAGCTAATTTTTGTATTTTTAGTAGAGAAAGGGTTTCACCATGTTGGCCAGGCTGGTCTCAAACTTATGGCCTGAAGTGATCTGCCCGCCTCAGCCTCCCAAAATGCTGGGATTAAAGGCATGAGCCACCACACAAACCTTAAGTTAAGAATTATTGAAGTTAAAATTAACATGAAAACCAAAGAAGTACTGAAAAAAAATTAGGTGAATGTTTTTATAACCTTGGAAGAGGGAAGATTTCCTAAGCATAACGTCAAAAAGAAAAACCAATTCAAAAATTTAATAGATTTGATTACATAAAAATGTAAAACTTTCATATCACAAACAAATATTTAAAATGTTAAATAGAAAAAATTATAAACAATATTTGAAAACTGTATGAAGTATGTATTATTAAAAATGTTAATCAATAAATAAATCTTACCAAGCAATAAATTAAAAACAAACAACTTAATTGAAAAAATGATAATGGTAAACAAATAGGCAATTCACAAAAGAAGAAATGCAAATGAACATGCAATATGTAAAGAGATGTTTAACCTCTCCATGTAGATACTAGAAATTAATGTAGCACTGTATTAATATTTTAAAGATAGGCTTAGATTTAATAAGATTGACAATATCCATTTCCTTCTAAGGGTAAGGTAAATGGCTATTCCCACTATATAAAGATGAAATAAAAATTGGTACAATGTTTCTGAGGACAATCTGCTAATAGAAAAATAGACATAGATAGGAAAAATACATAATTTTATGTATGAATATATACATAATTTTGCTACTCTCAGAATTTCAAATTATAGCATTTTAATTTATGCAAATAAACAATGTGTAAAGATATATAGATATACATATAAGAAAAATTGAGAAAAATGATATATGTATATACCTTCACACATTGGTTTGGTTATTCACATAAATTAAAACATTCTTGTTATTTACAAGAATGTAAAAAATGAAACACTAGAAAAATAATTAATTATTGTATACCTGTACAATAGTGTATTATAGTTCATCAAAAATGGCGATGTAGCACTATGCTAAAGTAGAAAATGTCCATTGTATATGCTCAATAAATATGCATGTTTGTGTGTGTGTGTGTGTGTGTGTGTAGTAAACCAGCATATGTATTATGGGCCTTTATATTCATTAGAGAAGGCTGAGAAAGTTTTATATCAACATATATATGCTTAACCACTTTATCGGGTATTTATATCATAAAATTTACTGATTTCAAATATACAATGCAATGGTTTCAGTAACTTTACCAGGTAGTGGTAAAGCCATCAGTATACATCAATTTCAGAACATTATATTACCCCCAATAACCTTCCTCTTGCCCCCTTAAAGTTAGTTAATCCCCTTTCCCATTACCAGTCTTTAGCAACCAACAATCTACTTTCTGTTTCTATAAATACAGCTTTTCTGGACGTTTTATATAAATTGAATCATGCAGTATGTGATCTCGCATTCTGGCTTTTTTCACTTAGCATGTTACTTTTTAAGTTCGTTTATGATTTAAAATATGTCAGTGTTTGTTCCTTTTAAGTGGTGAATAGTATTCCATCTTATAGATATTACACACTTTGTCTAATGGACATTTAGGTTGCTTTTGGTTGGGGATCATTATTTACACGCCAACATGTTAATAACAATTATCTCTGGATGTTGGGATTATAAATGCTTTTCACTTTCTTCTACATACATTTCTCTGTGTGTTTATGCCTTAATAATTCAGGAGGGAGAATTAGGATTAAAGCACTATTTTTAACAGGGCTTAATATAAAATGATGAAACAGCAGGTTTGTTTAGAAATTTAGATCCCAATTGAATTGTTTGGCATGGCAATTATTTTCTGCATCCTTACTCCCCTGCATGTTCAAGACATTCTGCTGATTTTCTGTAGAAGGCTAAAAAACTGAAAAATTTGTAAATTTTCCAAAATTTATCTTAAAAATAATACCATAATAGTTAATTTACTTGTTGAAGAGGAATTGACCCAAACACCATTTTTTAAACTTAGCTGCTACTTTAACTTTTACTTGTAATTATTTTATTAAAAGTTTTAGTGTTTTAAGGAGAATAAGTTGAATGTATACACATAATGAATATATATAACATATATGTACATAAACATATTTATAATGATTTATATCAAATATATAATACATAACACATTATACCCTATAGAAACATGTAACAATAGAAATATGAAATACAGAATTTTTCTTAATAGTGGTAATTTGAAAAGATATGATTCAGTTATTCTGAATAGTTTTGATGTATTACAGCATTTTTAAAAAATCAGTTATACTTCTTATCCACAAATACTAATTCATCACATACTTACTGGTTCTTTTATATGACAGAAATTTACTATGGGAGTGAGATTGCACTGTTACTGTTCTCAGAGAACTTTAAAGAGGTAACTTGTAAAAAATTAAATTTCAAAATGATGAATTAAGGCTAACAATAATAAGAAATAGCAAGGTTTACTTGGCTCTCACATATTTTGTGTTGTGCTGAAATCGATTACAAAAATCTAGTTTATACAGAATCTACATGGTAAGTCAATAAATTCCTCACTAAAAATGAGTGGATCTTTTGTGTAGTTATTGTTACATTTTTATTATATCATCATCATCATCATTTTAAAATTTGAAGAATCTGCATAAAGTTTGGAACAAGTGTTTCTTTTGTAAAACCTGCCTTAATTATGCAACACAAATGTTTGAAAGTGTGAGAATTACCAAAATGTGACACAGGGACACAGTGTTGTTGGAAAAATGGTGCCAATAGACTTGCTTGATGCAAGGTTGTCATAAATCTTCAATTTGTAAAACACACAATAATTGTAAAGCACAATACAAAGAGGTATGTCTATGCAAATGGATTTGGGTCAAGGGATTAAGAACCTCAAAAACCCAAGTTCTTATGTCATCATTAATATTTAATGCATTGCATGAGCTTTAAAATCTTAAGCATTCAAATATGTGAAAGTTTACTTGGAACAAGAATTCTCTTTTTTCAATGAAAACATCACTGAAAAAATAGTAGGCATTTTTCTAGCTGATGGTGTATGGCCCAAGCATATCTAAAGTGATTGTGCTTGCCTAAAGTCTGGGCCAGGCGCAGTGTCTCACGCCTGTTATCCCAGCACTTTGGGAGGCCTAGACGGGTGAATCACGAGATCAAGAGTTCAAGACCAGTCTGGCCAACATGGTGAAACCCTGTCTCTACTAAAAATACAAAAATTAGCCGGACATGGTGGCACATGACAGCAGTCCCAGCTATTGGGGAGGCTGAGGCAGAATAATCTCTTGAACCCAGGAGGCGGAGATTGCAGTGAGCTGAGATCACACCACTGCAGTGAGCTGAGATCACGCCACATGGAGCAAGACTCCATCTCAAAAAAAAAAAAAAAAAAAAAAAAAAAAAAAAGTCTGGATCTGAATTTTCCAGTAGTGAAATAAAAATGAAAAGCATTGTGTCTAAGTCCATTTTATGCTGCTATATATAACCCAAACCTGAGACTGGGTAATTTATAAAATAATAGAAATTTGTTTGTCATGGTTCTGGAAGCTGGGAGGTCCACGATCAAGGCACGCATCTGGTGTCTAGTGAGGGCCTTCTTGCTGCACCTTCACATGGCAGGAGGTGGAAAGGCAAATGGAGAGGAACATTGTGTCTTCACATAACAAAAGAGTGGAAGAGAGGGAATCCACTCCCAAAAACCTTTTTGTAACAGCATTAACCCATTCATGAGGATGGAGCTTTCCTGACCTAAAGACCTCCCAGTAGGCCCCACCTCCCAACACTGTTGCACTGGAGATTATTTTCAACACATAAATTTTGGGGGACACATTCAGACCATAGCATATAGTTATGTGATCTTATTAGAAAGGAGGAAGAATTTAAATTTATCAGGGAGAGACAAGGTTTATTCTTGAGATTCATGTCCTCAAAATTTGTATGGCCAATTCAAACAGAAATTTTATTATGAGTTTTTTTAAACATCCTCTAAGAAAACTTAGCAATGTAATATTAAAATACAACTTTATGAATGTGATTCCAGGGAACATAGCAAACACAATACTCTCCAAAACGAGTTTATAGCCAGTTCCAGAATCAGTGTGGCCTCAAATAGCAATGTCCTTCTTGACTGGAAGCATGATGAAGCACCCCATATTTATTCTTCCTGACTTGAACTAATTTCACCTAATTAGATACTCCGGTGATTTACAGTAATCCAGGTTTTAAGTTAAAAGTATCTTAAGAAGGAGTGACTGAATGCTTCCCTGAACCTAACTTTTGAAAAGAGCCCAACTTCTATGCTTCTGTGTTGCTGTTTAGTTTCAAAATATTTACATCTCTAAAATAGATGCCAAAGCTTTCTACTGTTAAATCATAATGATCTTAACTAATGTTCTAACCTGATTAGAAGAAACTTTACCACCAAGGAAGGGGCACCTAAGAGCAAAGGCATTAGTTTCTTCCAGATTGGGCCCTGAAAATGTCATAATTTTGTGTGTTAAAGTAACCAATTACTTCAGTTTTAATAGCTTACTGTGACAGGAAGATACATGGAAGATAACATAGCATAACTAGAGAGTAACTCATTGGAAATCAAATGAGTTTTCTTTTTCCTTTTAATTCACAACATATTTTATTAGCTTATGATAGACTTAAAAGTTTATAAATTTATTGCTGGACTTCTCTAGTGCAACTCTTCTGTTTACAATGTTAATCACCTTGATAGTTGTGGATTTACATTCTTCTCATGTCATAGATGTCTGGGACAGAAAAGCACTAATTAATTTATGTCAAGGAAGAAAAATGCATTTATTTATATCTAAATGAAAAAAGAGCAACACCTTTTTTCATAAATACATGTATCACTTGGTGACAATACAAGATGTTCTTGCTTGAATTAGATACTAGGTCCTGAAAGAAAGTATGGAAAAATAGGTGACTCAGGTTATGTAAGACTATTGAAAACAAAACTTTCTTAAATCTGTTATTGACAGGAAGATGAATTCTCTAAATTTCACTGAAAAGATTCACTATGGTTGAGTGCCAGTAAAGCTTCTGTTTACGGACTCATGAAAACAAAGAATGGAGGTCAGGTAAAGAGCTCAGAGAACCTCCTTAAAAAGTTGTCTGTAATGTAAAAACAAAAAAGGATGAAACCTCAGTATTTTAACCATAGCTTCAATTTGTATTTTATAAGAGCTAATATCAATGCAACTTGCCTATACAGAAACTTGTGATTCCTGGACAGATGTGCAGCCAAAGAGGTTTATTTTAATTAATAAAATGGCTATGAGTAGCATAATTGCAGGTTAACAATCTAACCTTAAGAAAACACTATATTCCTCTGATTAAGTTTATTTCCTTTTACTTTAAATTTTCTCCACATAGCTTAATTTTTCTCAATGCCCCTTTTTCCTCCTTGATTCACCAAAAAAAAGAAGTCACTGTGATATGCTTCAAACAAGTAAAACCATCTGACAATTTTTGCTTGAAATCTTACAAATATCATTTTAAGCTCCTGTTCAACGACAAACTTGCAATTACTTTGAACAAGTTACTTTATTTCTTTGCCCTTAATTTTCTCATCTATTAAAGGAAATTAATACCTATAGGGTAGGATGGTGGTAAAAATTAGACAACATGTGATCAAATTGCCAAGTGCCTAGTAAATGCTAAATAAGTAGTATTATAATTAGTTTTAGTTTTGATTTTTGTTTGTTGTAAATAAACAGACTTCTACTTCTGGTGATTTACCAGCCAATAGTGCTTAAATGAAGTTGCCCTCTGTTAATGGAGTATTTAACTCCTAAGAAAAAGTTTCCATCAGTCTCTCTTGTTCTAGTTTGTTTTTGTTTTTTTTCCTTTTTTTTTGAGGCAGTCTCGCACTGTCGCCAGGCTGGAGTGCAGTGGCGCGATCTCTGCTCACTGCCTCTGCCTCCCGGGTTCAAGCAATTCTCCTGCCTCAGCCTCTCGAGTAACTGGGATTACAGGTGATCGCCACCGCACCCAGCTAATTTTTTCTATTTTTAGTAGAGATAGGGTTTCACCATGTTGGCCAGGCTGGTCTCGAGCTCCTGACCTCATGATCTGCCCGACTCGGCCTCCCAAAGTGCTGTGATTACAGGCGTGAGCCACCAAGCCCAGCCTCTTGTTCTCTTATAGAACCCATGAGAGAATCAAAAGACATATCTGTGACTTTAGTTCATACCACCTAAGCTCCTTTCCATTAGCGAATTTGAGCCGTAAGATTGAAATAATAGCTAGATATGTTGGGAGGCAGGGAGCAGGAACAATAGAGAGCTACAAAGAATGTGAAAGACAATTTAGTGCTTCCCCCTAGCCTGTATTTCATCTTACCCTTTGCTGTCTATGGACTATTCATCAGAATTAACATGAGCTGAAATCTCCTTTGAAATTTTAATCAATTTAACATTGGTGTATCTATAGATTAGATGAAATAACTTTTGCTGTCTCTTCTAAGCACCTTTGTCATATGAATGGCTTACAGCCCTCATATTTCTCAACATGAATTTCTAGATATCCTTCTATTTCAATCTTGTTTTCAAAGGACAAGGTGGAAGATGACAATGGTAATGAAGATTAACTGAAAGACTAATTATTTAGTCACTGGTGGGGGGGACGAGGCATACAGCTAAATCTTTCTGTCAGGAATATTCATAACTAGTTCAGTTTAAATGCCAGATTTATGAGAGCAAGTGATCCATCTCTATCATGTGCCGGATGCTTTATTTAAGGTAGGTTCAGAAGATTCTTAATTTTTCATGCAAAGCTATTCACTGTATATCAATCCTAAAACATTGTTCTCTTTCCACTTCTCTATGTGCTATGCCCTACATATATGTAACCACAGACATTTAGATTGAGTCTTAAATGATTATTATATGTTACGAATCTATATTTTGGAATACTCACACAGCACTTATTTTTTTCTTTTTAACCTGACAACAAGATTCATTTGATTGGTGATAAGTTGTGTGCCAGAAACTCAACATGAATAGATTGCCAGTTAGTAGATTTAGGATAGATAAGGGAGAAAAATCACTAATCTGATATTTAACTGTGGCCCAACAAACACAATCCAAAGTTTATAACTGTGCCACTTAATCTTCAATTTTTCCTGGGCCATATGCCTTTTAAGTTTGTGATACTTGGTAGCTACAAAAAGCTGCTGACAGTAGTTTTATCAATGGTAATAATGAGTAAAAAACTCATGGTTTTGAACAGTCTGTAAATCCTCTTGAGCCAAAGGGACTCTTATTATGCAATGGATTACAGTCAGCTAGAAACCTTGAAGGCTATGGAAGTCTGTTATTCAAATACACAGTGACATGCACATTCTTAAGCAAGTCATGAAGTCCAGGACATACCATTCCAACTAATCTCTAAGAAAAAACATTTGAAATAAGGCAAGATCTTTCCCTTCGGGTGCTTCGCTCACCATTTACTCAATACCTTCAAGATTCTTTATAAACTCTAAAAGTTCCCAATGACTCAATTCTCCTTCATTTCTCTAAAGTGGGCCTTCTCACTCTTTCACCTCTGGTTGTGGCATTGTTTCTGTCCTCCTGGGCTCATGGCAAATATTTACATTGATAATTGACCACAGTGCTTTTTTCTACTGAACCTCATCACGGCCTCAGAATCTTTCTCAAACTTATACTACAAGATTACACTAGCATTTGATCATAATCAGCATGGCAACTGAAATGAAAATCCATCTTTTGCCTTAAATGAACTAATGTTGAGAACATCAGAGATCAGGGTGGGCGGTAGGGGGTTGGGGTGACAGAACGTTGCATGTTTAAAGCATGCAATGCAGTGATTGGGGCTTTGATTATCTCTTAAACCGGGTGGTTGGTAATAAAGTTCAGTGAAGTATGCATTGCCCAAACATTCCAAGTCTTTTATAGAAAATGGGGCAGGGGAGGAAAAAGGAAGGAAGGAAGGGGAAGAGGAAGGGGAAGGGAAGGAAGGAGGGAGGGAGGGACAGAGGGAGAGAGGCTTTCTGGTAAAGATTTTGCTTTGGGCCTATATATTAGTTTTCTATTGCTGCTGTAACAAATTACCAAAAATTTAATGACTTAAAACAACAAATCAGACTGGGCAGGGTGGCTCACACCTGTAATCCCAGCACTTTGGGAGGCTGAGGCAGGCAGATCACAAGGTCAGGAGTTCAAGACCAGCCTGGCCAATACGGTGAAACCCCATCTCTACTAAAAATACAAAAATTAGCTGGGCGTGGTGGTGGGGCGCCTGTAGTCCCAGCTACTTGGGAGGCTGAGGCAGGAGAATCACTTGAACCCAGGAGGTGGAGGTTGCAGTGAGCCAAGATTGTGCCACTGCACTCCAGCCTGAGAAACAGAGGTAGACTCTGTCTCAAAAAAAAAAAATTATTATTTTATAGTTTTAGAGGTCAAGAACCTGAAATGGCTTTCGTAAGACTAAAATCAAAATGTTGTCGGGGTTGTGTTCCTTATGGAGAGTCTAGGGCACCGTCTATTTCCCTGCCTTTTCTAGCTTCTAGAGGCTGTCTGAATTCCTTGGCTTATAATCTTTTTCCTCCATCTTCAAAGCTGGCAATGATGGACTGGGTTCTTCCCACATTCCATCATCTGACTCTCTTGCCTCCCTCTTTCACGTGTAAGGATCCTTGTGGTTACATTGGACTCATGAGGATAACCCAGGATAATCTCCTCATCTTAAAATCCTTAATCACATTTTCCAAGTCCGTTTTGCCTTGTAAGGTAACATATTCACAGATTTGGTAATTAGGACAAAGACATCTTTGGGGAGCTGCCACTCTGCCTACCATACTATATCTACACAGCAGCAACAAAAGAAATAAATCAGGGCGAGGAGACCTAATACTCATAGTGGATGAACTATGTTTCAAACCTCTCCTTAATTACTTTTGCCTCTAGTTATGTTTCTAAGAATATAGCTTATTATATTTGAGAACAGGGCTGAGGGTAAAGTATGCTGGGATTCATCCAAATTCCACCATCCGTTTACTAATCATGTGGCCCTAGGGGGCCCGGCAAGTGACTTAAGCTCTCTGTGCCTTCTCGGTATTTTGCACCTGGAAAGGGGGGTGATAAAAATATGTTTGCTCTAGTACTTCTGAAGATTAAGTGCTTTATTCCATGCAAAGTGCTTAGTACCATCTTTGGTATACGATAAATGTTGCCTCCTATCTTTCTTGGAACTGTTTTTTGTATATAACATAGTCCATAAAATGCTGTTAAATGAACATTGTAGGAAAGAAGTTGCCAGTGATATAACTTTTGGATGTAATCATTTCATGATGCAACTTCTTTTGATTCTTCATTGTATAGTGTAAAAAATACCTGAAAATGCTTAAGCTCTAGCACTTTAGCCATCACAATAAATTCTATACAGTGAAGAGAATTACATATTTAACTCTATTCTAGTCCTTACACATCTGATAGACTAAACAGGAGGTTACAGGTACTTTCAGATCAGTCTGACCATCTTAATAATGTTAAATTGTTGATGTTTCAGATGTGATAAAACATTGGTAACTGAGACGCAGCCTTCATATTATTAATTGAGATCCTATAAAGTGCTTTTCATTATATGTAGTATTTGCAAGTCAATATTCATTTAGCTAACCAAAGCTTTTACAGTTCATGTTTCAGTTTCTTTCAGTATGACATTTTTATATGACATCCAGTTCCAGGAGAAATTTTTTGTTTTGACACGTGCAATTAATATTTAAAAACTAGATGGAACAAAATTAATACCTCCATAGCAGCAAAGCAAAGTAAATCAAGAGAGGGAAAAAGGAAGGTATTGCTTGTCCCTAGACATATTAGAGAGACTAGCTCTAGTTTAGTGACTTTTAAAATTGAAATGTACTTCTAATTTTCTTAAGCTAAGTTTTAATGTATCCAATTGTATTAAGGCATTTTAGAACATATAACCAGGTCTAATTTTACTTCATGCTTTACTCTCAGGCCTTAAATGCCAGCCCAACGAACCAAAACAGGCATGATGTAGGAGAAGGTCAGTAAGGGCAGGGTATCAAACAATTATATTGAACTACTCAATGGGATAAAAATAATGGAATTTCTAGAGCAGACCTGGATTCAATCCAAATACATCAATGGTATACATCCTATTGTACTTCACTGTGCTTCATCTCTATCTTTCAGCAAATCAAACCTACATTGCTTTCAGATAATACAGGTTTAGTCCCCTGAATTTAACTGTTTTAAGGCTATTTTAGGGTTGTTAATTTTTGAAAATACTACCAGTAATCTGAATTAATTTTAATTCAAAAAATATAAAATTATCAAATAATATAATAATAATAAATATCTCAGTGACAAGAAGCTAGACTACATTGTGTCAAGGCTTTTACAAAGAGAAAAAGTAGCCACCATGTTTCATTCTGCAATTAATGTGTAGTGGAAAAAATTTTCCTAGTACTTTTTAGACTTAAAAATGAAACTTAGAAGCTCTTTGTCCAAATGATTTTACTGATAGTGTTGTACGAATATGAAAAAAGAAAATGTTTAAAATATTCTATTCAACACTTCTCCTGTACAAGATACAAAAACCCACCTTCTTATTTTGGGTTGGATATGCTATCTGGTAGGCTTTCCTAAGGATTTAAGTGATTATATTCATAACTTTAGACTGCCAGTTGTTGAAAATTTTCACCATTTAAAATAAAGATGTTAAGTTCCAAACACTCGTCTGAATATGAATTCCCAGAAATCACATCTATCTAAATAGTTTTTAAATTGATTGCATTTGATCCTAGTGAATGTAATATTATAGGGCTAATGAAAATATGATTCAAATGGAAAAATCTAACATATATAAGCTATTTGAGAATACAAGTTAAATGAAGTAAGATAAACTAAGATTAATCATATCTATAGAAAGCTCACTAGTTACTGGAAATTAAAGGTGTTTTCTGAACTGGACAATGTGGCACACACCTGTAGTCCCAGCTACTGTGGGGGCTGAGGTGGATGGATCACTTGAGCTCAGGACATCAAGACCTCTGGGCAACAGAGAGAGAGAGAGAGAAAGAGAGAGAGACCCTGTCTCAAAAATGATAGTAATAAAATTTTAAAATAAAATAAAAATTAAATAAAGATGTTTTCTTTTGTTGGAAAGAACTAAAATCAAGTTAAAATTATTTGTTTAAATAAGCAATTATATGATATATAATTATATATTAATAGTATTTAATATATTATTAAAATTATATACACATAGTTGCAGGGATTGACTAATTTAGAAAGTGCACAGCTAAGACAGGCCTATGGAAGCCATGTGCCACCTACTTAAAAATTATTAACTTATGGTTTTGTGCCAGTGGCCAGAGATGGTGCATACAGACCAAGAGAGCTATAACTCTTTCTTCCTATCAAGTAAAACAACAAAACTCACTGACAATGAAATTTCCAATCTGACTTCATAGCACAGCTTTCTAAGCAATTACTACTAATCTAATAGAATTGGTACATGAGATGAAAATTATTTCTCATCTCTGAAATCAATTATTCCAGAAATGGTTGAATTACCTAAACAACCACCATCCAACCAATTATTTTTTCATGAATGATCAGGCATTCATCTTGGATTGCTGCCAATAAGTAGAATGTTATAGAGACAGAATGGCATATGAAAGAGATATCAAAAGAAGGAAATGAAAAGGAGATTAATTTAAAGTAGGGTTATTTGACAACCTTAGAGTATATATATATATATGTATTTAAAATAACATAAACTAATTAAATCAATAAACATCATTGAGTAATAATATAAAACAGATACTATTCTAAATTTTAATGATACAGCAATAAAAATCTTTTAAAAAGACAGAAAGTCATGCCTGCACTAAACTTTTTATGCCAATTTGTGGGGGAAAAAACTATAAACAAGTAAATAAATAGATAAAACTTGTTAGATTGTGATAAATACCTAAGCAAATAAGCAGAGAAGGAATATCCAGTTTCAGCTGTGAAACACTGGTAGTGCTTAGAAGTTGTCACTCTCATCTTTAAAATAAGATAAAATTTGACAAGCTGAAAATCAATCTTCTTTTTCACCCCTTCCCGGAACTGATGTCACAAGGCAAGTGGCCACCTTGAAATCTGGTTGGAAAGTCACATCCAGAGGGACAGAGCAGCTGAAAGGTGCTGATGTGGAGCAGAAGCCAATTAAGCCATGAGCTGGTAAAAACACTTAAATGGTAATTTTGATGAATGACTGGAGAATGAAGGTAAAATAGCAAGACAGTGAGAACCCTCCAGGGGCTGCAGTCTCATGAAGAATGCGACACTTTTGTGGGCTTTTCCCCCGAGAACCCCACCAGATTTTCAAAATGAGAATCCAGGAAAGAACCCTTATAGCTCTGGCAAAGGAGAAGAAGAGTAACCATTGGGAAATGTGCCTAGAGTCTTCTCTATAATAAAGGCCTTGCATCCAGGGAAAGGACATTGCCAGAGCTCAACTCCAAAGCATTATCCCAGCAGAGAGAAGATAATTCATCCCAACTACAGCTCTCTCTTATCTTTCTGTGTAACCTATGGGGGATGATCACAGGGACCAGAGCTTCGAGGAAAAAGACGGTGAACGCTGCAGCCAAGGAAGAGAATAGAGGGCAGGGGAAGGAAACTTTTACCAGTGGGGAAACACGTATGAAGGTTACAGCTCCAAAACACAGACTGCGATTTATTCTGAAGAGTATAGAAGATTCCCTTTTCCCATACTTTAGGACCATGACAACAAGCTTCCAGCAAAACATCAGTGGGTTACAGCTGAAAGAGCTGCAAGACACAGACAGAATTTGAGGAGCGGAACAAAGGCAAACTCCAAGCAAAGATGGGAGCCAAAAAATAAGGATGTTAAGGGAATTTGAAGGTTTTGGCACCTACAGCTACAGCACACATTAAACAGTCAAACTCTTAGCTAGATTACCATAAAATCTGTGTTAGTCCATTCTCACACTGCTATAAAGAACTACCTGAGACTGGGTAATTTATTAAGAAAAGAGGTTTTATTGACTCACAGTTCCACAGACTTAACAGAAAGCAAGTTCCACAGGCTTAACAGGTTAAATTGACTCATAGCTTAAAGTCATGCTTTAAATTGTGAGTCAATTAAAGACTCACAGGCCTTGTGAGGCCACATAAGACCTGAGAAAACTTACAATCATGGCAGAAAGCAATGGGGGAAGCAAGCACCCTCTTCACAAGGCGGCAGGAGAGAAAGACAGCAAAGGCGGAGGTACTACACACTTTTAAACAGCCAGCTCTCCTGAACTCACTCAATACCACAAGAACAGCAAGGGGGACATCTGCTCTCGTGATCCAATCACCTCCCACCAGGTCCCTCCCTCAACACTGGAGATTACAGCGGCAAACCATATCAAAACTACACACAAAAGGCTTACTTACTTCAGTTCCTATTACACAATTCAACATTCCAACTTTAAAAAAAAAATTACAAGGCATGCTAATTCAGCACAGAGAAAACTGTGTCCCCAAATATGGCACTTTCTTTAACATGCTGAGCTAAAGAAGCAACCTCAAGGTCTCTCTAACCTCACCCCTACTCCTGTGTCTCAACGCTTTTGTGTCTTCCATAGCACAAGATAAGGCTGTTAACTAACGCTTCCTTATCTACCTAAGTAACAGACCCCCAAAGAACACAATTGCCTTCCATGCCTTCCCTGAAATCTCATTATCTATCTCAGAAAATAAGACTGAGGAATGCAACCATACCTGGACAGCCTTTTTCAAGCAATGTTTGCCTCTCAGCTCATTCAAAGTCCAAAAAGAATCAATTACAAGTTAATTTCTGTCTACTCTGTCTACTGGGTTCCTATTACAATAAGAAAACTGGGTTCCTGGTTTCCTATTACAGTAAGAAAACCCACACCCTTGCTCAGCTCCCTAACAATAGGTGCTATCAACTGGTTTAAACCCAGACCACTACAACACTGATTGGACAAAGGACTGACCTTACCTTCTTTCCTGATAAGCTATTACAGTTCTTAAATCAGTTTCAGCCAGCTTATAGAGGCTGCATATACAATTATTAACTATTCCTCAAAAGAATTGCTTACATTCACCATCTCCTTCTTCTTCTAAGAAGGTAATATAAGCTTCTGTACTACATCAGGTTAGTGGGTGATCATTCCCCTGCAATTCCCCCAGGCTATGAGTGTTAAAATAAATTTTGTATGGCTTTTGTTCCTATTAATCTGCCTTTTGTTAGTTGATTTTCAGTGAACTTCAGAAGGTAAAGGAGGAAGCTTTCCTTCTTGGTCCCTACAGTTTTGGTCCTGCAAGCAGGGTAACCAAACAGCTCTGCTCTTCTAGAAGCCACAGTCTAGAGAAACTGGGACCTGACAGGTTGGCCAAAAAAACAAAAAAAAGTAAAATTTTCTTACCAGTCAGATTTCTGCATGTATTTTTGTGGAATCCAGTGAAGCAGACAGTAAAAATTACTGATTTTCTCTTTTTCCGTTCCAAATTTAAGACTCATAGTAGAAAAGAATTTCTGTGACTAGTCTTAGGTGTAAAAACTCTGGTGTCTTTTTGGTATAAATATTCACACTGTCTGATCCCTTTTCTCCCAGAAATACCTTTGCTTTGTGATCTGAGAGACCAAAATAGATACCCCTTTATCAAGTAAGATGGGCCCTAAATTTAAGGGAAAAAAAGCCATCTACAGGTCAAGGGTTCAGGGACTGGCTGGCATGGCAAATTCTAAATTCCTATTACAATAAGAAAACCCACACCCTTGCTCAGCTCCCTAACAATAGGAGCTATCAACTGGTTAAAACCCAGACCACTACAACTCTGACTGGACAAAGGACTGACCTTACATTCTTTCCTGATAAGCTATTATAGTCCTTAAACCAGTTTCAGCCAGCTTATAGAGGCTGCATATACAAACTGTCTTTGTGTCCTACAGTTTGCCTTTTTTTTTTCTTTTTTCTTTTTTTTTTGTGATGGAGTTTTGCTCTGTCACCCAGGCTGAAATACAGTGGCGTGATCTCGGCTAACTGCAACCTCCGCCTCCCAGGTTCAAGCAATTCTCTTGCCTCAGCCTCCCGAGTAGCTGGGATTATAGGCGTGTGACACCACGCCCAGTTAATTTTTTGTATTTTTAGTAGAGACGGGGTTTCACTGTGTTAGCCAGGATGGTCCGGATCTCCTGACCTCGTGACCTGCCCGCCTCGGCCTCCCAACGTTCTGTGATTACAGGCATGAGCCACCAAGCCCAGCCTACAGTTTGCCTTCTAATGTAAGGAGCCAAATTCCACCTCATGTTAATGCTAAAACACTGCCCAAATAAACATGGTGTGTATGTTACACACGTGTTTACCCATTGCACATGCATTCAGCTCCCCTCATGTACAAAAAACATGTATAACTTTCCCCCCCAAACCTGCTAAATAAGTATGATACAGGCCCTGAATGGCATAAAACCCAACCTGCCCTTCCCCTCTTCGAGAAGAGAGCGCCTTCAAGTTCATGCTGGAGATTTCCTCTTCCTGGCTTACAAACCGATATTGCCAGTAATAGACATCTTATAGCACTCTTTTCTATTTAGCTACTCTAGTGGTCTTTTGGAGGACAGATTTTCCTTTGTCTTTGTCTTCTTTTGTCATTTCATCATAAAGAGGATTACCATAGAATAAAATACAGGCCGAAAATCCCTGCCAGTCTGTTGTTTGAGCCAGCCTCTATAGACTGTGAGCTTTACAGTTCTTATCAGATCAGCACTTGTTTAAGACAAACTGTGCTGTGGGTCACTGAAATAAAAACTGGATGAGTTTCTCCTCTTGTCTTGTTTTATGTTCTTGAGGGCTTGACTTGTGACCAAGTGGAAGCACTCTGTCCGTCTCCACCTTAAAATAGAGGCTTTTTAAATAAAAACCTCGGTTAACAAGGTCCCCAAAATATCTTGAGGTCCTTGGGCCGCTCAAAAAGTGACAATTTTTGCTTAAATTTTTGCTTAAAAACATGGGGCATGATTTTTGGGTCTCATCTGATGGCCAGTCTGAAAGGACTAAAAACCTCAAGATATGTGCAATTTTAAACAACACTCTCCTTGTTTCCTATATGCCAAGCTCTCAGGGGAGTTTATATTAATAAAAAGTACCATCCATAAAGGGCTTTTGCTGTCTCAACTCTCATTGCCCAATTAGTACTGGGAAAGTCCAGTTCCAGGAGGACCTGCCCATATCACAGATTAACGGGTCTGTAACTGGCAACCCCCCACAAATTTGTGAGATACTGGAGACACTGTACCAAAAACACTGTTCTCAACCATCTGTGACTGTAACCATCTTTTTGCTCTCTTAGTCTATTTATAGGCATTAATTTTGGGTGATCATGGGCACTGTCTCTTTGACACCCTTTTGCTTATATGGTAAAACTTATTCTAAGCCTAACAATCACCTCCTGGTCTTTCCATAAAGAGCCTTATTAGATTGAATCACTACTAAAATAAGTACATCATTAGATATTCATTAGTCATTGTGGCCAGACAATGGATCTTTAAGTTAAAAAGACTCCTATGTGGGAAAAAATATATATTACAGATGTCTCTTTCTAAACAATTGCCTTATTTTTATTTATGGAAAGAAAGATCAAATTAGATAAAAGATACGAAACTAAAGAGCATAAATCTGACCCAGAACAAAAGTTAAAATCCTTTGAAAGCTCAAACTGCCTGTTTTGGATTTTCTGTGGGATTTGCAAGAAAGGCACTGCACTCTGTAGCCTCATGGCTAGGATTGGGCACTTTCACCACTGCAACCCAGGTTTGATTCCAGGTCATGAAATCAGTTCCTTGGAAATGTAAATCCTTTGACTCAGGAAAAGAAAAACATTCATACAAATTAGTTTACATTGTTTTCAATTTATATTTGTATGACTCTTGACCTTTGGGGATATCCATTTGTTTATAATCCTTTCTTCTCCCATAGACAGGTTTTTAATTTCCTGTTGTCAAACCATTTGTCTCCTTTAATTTTCTGTCCATGCAGCACATGGGTTGTCAGGCCTTTGAGTACAGATGGTCAGCTGAGACACTGGGGTCCTGGAAAATGAGACCACACAGAGATGTGGGTTGTATCCCATTTGTGGCTAGCAAAATTTTTCTTCCTTTATACTACCATTGGGAGTTATCTGAATTTTGGAATGGTTACAGCTTTTGCTCCTTCTTTGGAAAACTTGGCTAAGGCCATAAAGGGCTTCTTGATTTTAGTCTCATGTGCGCTTATTTGTTTTGATTTTGATCATTTGTCTAGGTATATCTGGTTTAAAATCGGTTTGTATTCAGGCTGTGATACAAGTGGTTCTTTAGGTTTTTTGTTTTTTTGGTTTCATTTGTCTTTCCCTCTCTGTTGAGCTGGAGAGACACACCCTGCAGCACCACTGATAGACAAAGTAGTGAGCAAGTGCGGTAGACCCCACTTCAGGCAGTGCAGGGAAACACACTGCTCCTGCCGCTGCCACCACGTCCTCTTGGGTCCAGCAAAAGGCTGGCGGGTTGTGTGACAGAAAGTTTGCTGCTTGTATATTTAATTATTTATTTATTTATTTTTAATAGAGCTCTAAGGTCAAAAGCTTAATTAAAAGCTTATATTTTTCTCTGTTCTCTTTAAAATCCTTTCTCCCCAGGAAACTTCTTAGAAGATTAGAACCCTTTCTCTTAAACCCTTGCTAACTAGAACTACATTAGCCTTTTGAAACGTTTAAAACTCCCCAAATTGACTTCTAAGACTTGTTCTTCCACTTGCTCTGCCCCTGTTTCTTTTTGCCACTTTTGATACCACATGAAGGGATCTAGAGGGGACTTCTAGCAACTCTGAGACTCCTTGAAAAACACAAAAATGTGCCACTGACCTCCTTATATTGGGACCCCCTGTCTTCTTCATGGAACCCCAGGAGCAGTAGGAAGGTTCCTCTTAGCTCTGGTTTATGTTATCCATCATCATTATGATTATTATGCTAAATTGTTGAAGGCCACAGAAAATAACCAAATTTCTTTGTCAATTGCATTTTTAACCATGGCCATTTTAAGCTGTGTTGCCCGCAGTCAAATGCATTATTCTGATGCCTTTTTTTTTCTGAAAGCTCTTTGCAAATCCTAAAATGTTGTGTCTTCAAGGAGGTTCAGCGAAGGGATAAAAAAAAAAAATGACAAATACAGGTTTCTGACAAATTTGAACAATTGAACTGGCTAAAAATTCTAAAACTCTTTTTAAAAATCCCCTTGGATTGTCTATAGCTTTAGAGCAATTTGGTAAATTATAATTTTGTAAGCAGAACTGAAACATTTACCTTTTTCTCTCCTGATTTCTCCAGAATTCAGAAACTGTTCATGCATCTTTTTATTTGATGGCAATATAGTATTTTTACATAAGTTCAGTGAGAATCTGCTCTCTTTTGTAATAGGACGCAATTGCAGACACTGTTTATTTCACCAAGGTTATGACTGGAATAATATTTTTAGATATGACCAAACTAGTTTGAGGGATTGAGGTTGTCTTTAATGAGGACAATAAAAATCCCCTTGGAAAAACTGATCTAGCACCTTGTCTACATGGTTCCTTTACAGGGTTCCTGCCCTTGCAGTAAGCAAAAATTGCCACTTTTTGAGCGGCCCAAGGACCTCGAGATATTTTGGGGACCTTGTTAGCAGAGGTTTTTATTTAATTTGTATAAGTTTTACAGACACGATCTGAGAGCGAGGTTAATCCTAGGCAGGCTTCCTAGTCTTAAGAGGCTTTTAATTTCTTATACAAAGTCCCAAAATTGCCACTTATGAAGAGGCTATAGGATAAATCATTATTCTTACTGCACTTTATGTAAATAATCAGGCTTATTTATTTATTATTATTTATGTAAATAATCAGAGTTAATGAAACTGAACTTATTTATGAACAAGTTAGTCTTGCTGAAAACATCTTTGGTAGAAATGAAAGACTGGAGAGAGAAAAATTATGTTTCAGAAGACCTATAGTATACATGTTACTCAGTTCTAGTACCATCTATTTTTTAATTAGTTTTTTTAATTTTCTGGACTGAATCCCAAATTTTTAGTTTCTTCCCATATCTATCTTAGATTCACCAGACTAACATTTCTAATTTTCGTTCACCCTTTCTCACTTGGAATTACTAAAAATTAAAACTGCCTTTTTTTCTGAGGCCCTAAAAACTGAAGCTAGTCACTCAGGCTTTAAAGAGAAATCAACACAGAGCTTATATTTGAACAAATTTTGTACATGGAGAGAATAAACCAAAAACTCTGTTAGATTGCCATTAATCTTTTCAACTAACTGCCCTCCAAATGCTAAAGAAACTACTCTATAGATTACTCCAGGCATTAACCTTTTCTTCTGTTCCTATGGAAATGCCATTTATTAAAAATCTGTTTGCCTACCTCATATAGAGGCCTAGATGTGACAGCCCATCTGCAATGCCATCTCCTTAAATGAGACACAACTATTTAACTGAACTTACTTATTCACAGAAAGGGGAAACTAGTTTAATGGTATCCTTAGCCACTCAGTTGCGAATTTGGTATTTTTCTCTCCAAAGACACCAACTCAGCTTTATGTGTGTGAAACTTCTAGGAAAGCTTCAGACAGGGAAACGTTGGGGCACAGAAAACAATGCCGCAAAATATGACACTCTGACATGTTGCGCTGAAGAAACAGCCTTAAGGTCTCTCTGACCTTCCCCTGACTCAAATCTCAACCCTTCTGTCTCTCCCAAAGCAGAGGATGAGGCTGTTCTCTAAATTTTCCTTATTTACCTAAAAACTGGACTCCCAAAGAGGAGCACAACTATCTTCCATTCCCTCCCTGAAACCTCATTATTTACTCCAGAAAACAAGACTGAGAAATGTAGCTACATTTGGATGGATTTTTCAAAAACTAAGGTCTGCCTCTCAGCTTATTTAAATTCCAAAGAGAATAATTTTAAAGTTTACTTCTGTCACCTGGGTCCACTCATTGTTCTTAATAATCATTTACTATCCCTCAAAAAATTGTTGAAATTTTTCAACTCCTCCCTCCCCTATGAAGAAAGGAATATAAGATTCTGTATCCCACTCGATTATTTAATTATTCTCCTGTGATTTCCCCACGCTATGTATATTAAAATATATTTTGTATGGCTTTTGTTCCTATTAATCGGCTTTTTGTCAGCTGATTTTCAGTAAACTTCAGAAAGTAAAGAGGGAATGGCAGACACAAAACCACGGATCCAGGAAGCTTAGAGAGCACCAAGTAGAGTAAATACAAAAAGAAAAAAAAAACCTAGATATAATAAATTATATATTCAGTCTCCAGAAAACCCAAAAGAAAGAAAACCTTGAAGGAAGCTGAGGGTCAGGAGATAAAGGTAGAATACCTTGCCTGTGGAAGAACAAAGATAAGAATTAAACAATTTCTGATCAGAAACCATGCACACAAGGCAGAAAAGTCAAATATTTAAAATGTTGAAAAAAAGAAAACCTAGAATTTTCAGCAAAATTATCTTTCCAAATAGAGAAATAAGGACATCCTCAAACAAACTGGAAAAATTATGTTACCAGATGACCAACCTTATAAGAAAAGTTAAAAGAAGTTCTTCATGCTGAAGGAAAGCTAAATAGGCTAAAAACATGGATCTACATTTAAAGAAAGAAAGAAAAGTGTCAGAGAAAAAATGTATTAAGATAAAACAGGATTGTGTTTTTCTTATTTTTAACTGTATTTTGGTGCTACTGTAAGACAACTGTATGTTTAAAGTAATCATGATAACAATGTATTAGGTAATTATAGGTATGAATAAGTGAAATGTAAAACAGCATTGTCACAGGAATTAATTGAGAATGCTCTGCTGTAAGTTACCTGCACTACTTATAAATGAGTATAGTGTTATGTGAAGGTTAAGTTAGACTAATTAAAATGTATATTGTAAACTCTAGAGCAATAACTAAAATCTTTGTTAAACAAGAATAATTGATACACTCTGAAGGAGATAAAATAGAATCATGTAAAATCCTTAATATCAGAGAAGGCATAAAAAAGGGGTAGGATAAGCAACAATTAGTATGATTAAATATAAGTTATAATTATAATACATATTAATCACTTATTACATATTAATACATATTAATCACTGTATAATCTAAAAGTACTAATTAAAAGATAGAAGTTGAATGAGTAGATGAAAAATAATCTAGAGGCAACTTTATCTCATGTAAAATAAACTCACTTCAAATATAAAGACTCAACACTGTTAAAAATTAAAAGAGGCTGGCACAGTGGCTAACGCCTGTAATCCTAGCACTTTGGGAGGCCAAGGCAGGCAGATCACAAGGTCAGGAGATCGATACCATCCTGGCCAACATGGTGAAACCCCGTCTCTACTAAAAATACAAAAATTAGCCAGGTGTTGTGGCACATGCCTGTAGTCCCAGCTACTTGGGAGGCTGAGGCAAAAGAATTGCTTGAACGTGGAAGGCTGAGCTTGCAGTGAGCTGAGATCCAGCCACTGCACTCCAGCCTGGCAAAAGAGCGAGACTCTGTCTCAAAAACAACAACAAAAAAAAATTAAAAGAGTCCACACCAGTATAACCCAGGAAAGCTAAATTAAAGAATGCTGGAGTAGCTATATATTAATTTCAGACAGGCCAGGCATGGCAGTTCATGCATAGAATCCCAGCATTTTGGAAGGCAAAGTGGGAAGGGTTGCTTAAGACCAGGAGTTTGAGACCAGCCTGGGCAACATAGTGAGACTCTGTCTCTATTTAAAAAAAAAAAAATGTGACAAAAAACTTCAGACACAGCAGAATTCAGAGCAAGAAAGATTACCAAAGAGAAAAAATAAGTATGTCATAATGATAAAGAGGTCATCTTCAAAAAAGATTTAAGGATCCTATATATGTATGCATATATCATTGTCAAAATGCATGAAGCAAAAACTAATAGAACTAAAAGGATAAATAGACAAATCCAACATTAGAGTTACAGATTTAAACCCTCTCTATTGGTAACTTACATGTCAAGCAGGCAGAATATTAGTAGGGATATGATATCCAGAACAGAATTAGCAATCAACTTGATCTAATTGACATTTATAGGTTGTTTTTACCAAACATAAGCAGCATACACATTCTTTTCAAGTTCTCATAGAACGCCCACCAAGATAATCTACATTCTCAGCCATGAAACATACTTAGGCACATTTAAAATAACAGAAATTATTATCTAATAACCTTCAAAAAGCCTATAATTAATAACTTTCCAAAACAGAAATAGATAATAATCTTCAAAAAAGGCTAAGATGGTTTTACTAGTGAATTATATCAAATATTTAAGGAAGAAATAATACTGATTCTTGCTTTTTTTGTTTGTTTTTTTACTTGAGACGAGTCTCGCTCTGTCCCCCAAGCTGGAGTGCAGTGGCCCAATCTTGGCTCACTGAAAGCTCCGCCTCCCGGGTTCACGCCATTCTCCTGCCTCAGCCTCCGGAGTAGCTGGGACTACAGGAGCCCGCCACCACGCCTGGCTAATTTTTTGTATTTTTAGTAGAGACGGGGTTTCACCATGTTAGCCAGGATGGTCTCCATCTCCTGACCTCATGATCCGCCCGCCTCGGCCTCCCAAAGTGCTGGGATTACAGGTGTGAGCCACCATGTCCGGCCCTATAATACTAATTCTTGACAATTTTTCCAGAAAATAGAAGCAGAGGAAACACTTCCTAACTCATTTGTAAAGTCAGCATTACCCTACTATCAAACCAGGCTATGACATTATAAGACAAGCAAACCAAAACCAGTATTTTTCATGAACATACATGCAAAAAGCCTCAACAAAATATAAGAAAATAGAATCCAAGATTGTATAAAAAGAATTTTATACTATAACCAAGTGATATTATTCCAGTTAAGCAAGACTGGTTTAACATTCAAAATCAGTACAATTGCTATGGTTTGGGTGTTTGTCTCCTTCAGATTTCATGTTCAAATATAATCCCCAATGTTTAGAGGTGGGGCCTGGTAAAAGGTGTTTGGGCCATAGAGGTGGATCCTTCATGAATAGCTTGGTGCCATTCTTATGGCAATAAGTAAGTTCAGGAGAGATCTGGCTGTATGAAAGAGCCTGGGATCTTCCTTGTCTCTCTCACTCCTTCTCTCACATGTGACTCACTGGCTCCCCTTGACCTTCTGACATGATTGTAAGCCTCTGAGGCCCTCAACAGAAGCAGATGCTTGCACCATGCTTACTGCAGAGTCTGTAGAACTGTGAGTCAAAAGAAATCTCTTTTCTTTATGAATTAACCAGCCTCAGGTACTCCTTTATAACAATACAAATGGGCTGATATGCAATCTACTATATCAACAGGTTACAAAAGAAAAATTATATAATCATATCAGTAGATACAGAAAAAAAGCGTTTGACAAAATCCAACATCCACTGATGATAAAAATTCTCAGAAAAATTGATACAGAGTAACTTCCGCAACTTGATTAAAAAAAATACCTACAGAAAACCTACGGCTGACATTATAACCAATGATGAGATTCAGAAAACTTTCCCCTTAGGATCAGGAACATGGATGACCTCTTTTACCATTCCTATTTAACAATGTAACAGAAATCTTAGCTAATGCAATGAGATAAGAAACAGAAATAAAAGATATACAGGTAGGAAGAAATAAAACTATCATTTTTTTGCATATGGTATGATTTTCAACGTGGAAAAACCCAAAGAATGTACAAATTAATACCTGGACCTAATGCATACATCGAGGTTGTAGGATACAAGGTCAAATTAAAAAGTCAATTGCTTTATTATACATCAGCAATGAGCAATTGGAATTTGCATGGAAAAAAAAGTAAATAACATCCCAAATTTCCAGGTCCATTTGTTGAGAAACTGTTCATTGAATTTGTATTGCCGTTGTCAAGATTCTTGTCTACATATGTGTGTGTTAGTCTATCTCTGAGCTCTTCATTATGTTCTATTAATCCATGTCTATTCTTTCATTAATACAATACCATCTTGATTACTGTTCTTTATAATAAGTTTTCAAATCAGTACTGAACGCCAGCAGTCCTCAACCTTTTTGGCACCAGGGACCAGTTTCTTGAAAGACAATTTTTCAATGGACCGGGGATGGGGTGTGGGTGGGAGTAGAGATGGGGTGGTAGGAGTTTGGTTTTGGGACGACACTGTTCCATCTCAGATCATCAGTCATACTCATAAGGAGAATGCAACCTAAATCCCTTGAATGCACAGTTCGCAATAGGGTTCATGCTCCTGTGAGAATCAAATGTGGCTGCCAATCTGACAAGAGGGGGAGCTGAGTTGGTAGTTGCTCGCTCACCTGCCACTTACCTCCTGCTATGCTGCCCAGTTCCTAACAGGCCACAGACTGTTAATGGTCAGCCACTTGGGTGTTGGGGACCCCTGATGTAAGCCCTCTAACTTTGCTCTTCTTCAGTACCATATTAGCTATGCTACAAAGTTTTGACTTTTCCTATACATTTAAGAATTGGTTTGTTGTTATTTACATAATATCTTGCTGGGAATTTGACTGGGATTATACTGTGTGTCTGTATCAACTTGGGAGGCATAGCTATTTTAACAATTTAGAATCTACTAGCCAATGAAGATGGAAAAAAAATCTCCATTTATTAGTTCTTCCTTGATTTCATTAATTGGTATTGTGTAGTTATCCACACACAAACCTTATACATATGTTGTTGATTTATACCTATGAATTACATTTTTGGTGCTATTGTAAATTAATTTTTTCTAAAGGTGCTGCACCATTTAAAATTTCTACCAACAATATATGAGAATGCCAGTTTCTCCAATCTTCACCATAACTTGTTCTGTCTATCTTTTTCATTATAGCTTTCTTAAAGTGTGTGAAGTCGTACCTTACTGAGGTTTTAGTATGCATTTCCCTATGGCCTAATTGTGTTGAGCATCTTTTCATATGCAGATTGACCATTTGTGTATCTTTTTTGGAGTAATAGCCTACTCAAACCCTTTGACTATTTTTAATTAAGTTATTTTTACTTTTTATTACAGAGTCATAAGGTCTCTTTACATATTGGGTGCAAATTCCACTATGATTTGAATGTTGCCTCCAAGAGTCATGTCGAAAATTAATCTGAAATATGGCAGTATTGAAAAGTAAGGCCTTTAAGAGGTGATTGGATTCACAGATTGATGGACTAAAGGGACTGAGACAGAAAATTGAGACCTGGAAGTGGGGTGTTGCTGATAGTAAATACCTAAAAACATAGAAGAGGCTTTAGAACTGGGTAATGGGCAGAAGCTAAAAGAACTTAGAGAAGCAGGCTAGAAAAAAATCGAGATTCTGGTGCAGACTTAGAATACAAGAAGACTAGGGAAAGTTGGGAACTCTGTAGAGATTGCTTAAGTGGTTATGACCAGCATACTGATAGAAAATATGGACAGGAAAGGCCATTCAGACAAGGTTTTAGATGGAACTGAGAAACAAAATATTAGAAACTGGAGTAAAGACTATCCCTGATATACATGGATAAAGAACTTGGCTGCATTGTATCCAGGTCCAAGGGCTTTGTGAAAGGCCAAACTTGAGAGGAATGAACTAGGATATCTGGTGGAAGAAATTTCTAAGCCACTAAGTTCTCAGGCTGCTGAGTGGTTACTTCTAACTGCTTATGGTGAACCTCTAGAGACAGGAGAAACAGAGGGGGAAAGTCCGTATTTTCCATATAATATTCAGTCTTGCCATGAGGTGGGGAATAAAAGAGCATTTTCAGGAGAGAAATCCAAGAGTGAGGCCCAGCTAGTACTTTCTAAAGAGATTAGCATGGCTAAAAGAGAACCAGGTGCTAAAAGTCAAGACAATGGGGAAAAGGCCCCTGAAGGCATTTCAGAAATCTTTGAGGCTGACCCTCCCCTCACAGACCCAGAGACCTAGGAGGACAGAAGGGTTTTAGGGGACAGGCCCAGGCATGGCTGCCATGTGCCACCTCTGAGCAGTGCTTGCTTCTCCCCACATCACTGTCACTCTGGCTCAAGCAGCCTTAAGTGCAGCTTGTGCCAAAAACTCAGAAGGTACATGTTCTAAAACTTGGTGGCATCCATGTGGTGCTAATTTTGCAGACTTACAGAAAGTGAGAGCTGTGGAGACTTGGCAGGTTCTACCTAGATTTCAAAAAATGTCATCAAAAGCCTGAGGGCTCAAGCAGAGACTGGTCACAGGGGCTGACGCCCCCACTAGAGTTATGCTGAGTGGGTATGTGGGGATGGAACTACTGCAGAGAGTCCCCACTAGGGCAATGCCTAGAAAGCCATGGGAGTGAGACTGTCACTAAGACCCCAGAACTGTGGAGCTATCAGTGTGCAACACAAGCATGGTAGAGCTAGGTGGGCTGAGCCAAGAAACCCATCGGGTTGGGGTTGTTTAAGGCCTTGGGGGCTCAACCACCACACCAGTATGCTAAGGATGCCAGACATGAGGTAAAAAGAGATGATTCTGGGGTCTTCAGACCTACTGTCTGTGTCTCTTAGGTTTTAGACTTGCCTGGGGCTTGTTACCCCTTTCTTCTTGGCTGTTTTTCCCTTTTGAAATGGGAATGTGTTCCCTATGACTATGCCACATTTGATCCTCAAAGCAGATATCTTGTTCTAATTTCACACGTTTGCAGATGAAACTTTGGACTTTGGACGTGTCAGTTGGTGCTGAAATGAGATAACAGTTTGGAACTATAGAGATACAATGAATGTAATTGTATTTGAGAAGGACATAAGTTTGGAAGGAGCAGAAGAATACCGTGGTTTCAGTGTCCCCTCTAAAACTCATGTGAAACTTACTTTTACTTTTATTTTAGGTTCAGGGGTATGTGTGTAGGTTTGTTATACAGGTAAACTTGTGTCACAGGGGTTTATTGTACAGATTATTTTGTCACCAAGGTATGAAGCCTAGTACCCAATAGTTATTTTTTCTGATTCTGTCCCTCCTCTCATCCTTCACACACAAGTAGGCCCCAGTGTCTATTGTTCCCCTTTTTGTTTCCATGTGTTCTCATCATTTAGGTCCCCCTTATAAGTGAGAACATACAGTATTTGGTTTTCTGTTCCTGCATGAGTTTGCTAAGGATAATGGCCTCCAGCTCCATCAACGTTCCCACAAATAACGTGATCTCCTACTTTATTATGGCTGCATAGTATTCCATGGTATGCATGTACCACATTTTCTTCATCCAGTCTTCCACTGATGGGCATTTAGCCTGTCCCATGTTTTTGCAATTATGAATAGTGCTGCAATGAACACATATGTGCATGTGTCTTTGTTGCAATTGCTTTTGGAGTCTTCCTCATGAAATATTTGCCAGTTCCTATGTCCAGAAAGTTATTGCCTAGGTTTTCTTCTGGGGTATTTATAGTTTTGGGTTTTACATTTAAGTCTTTGATCCATCTTGAGTTGATTTTTGTGTATGGTGTAAGGAAGGGTCCAGTTTACATCTTCTGCATATGTCTAGTCAGTTATCACAGCACCAATTATTTCATAGGGAGTCCTTTTCATTGCTTGTTTTTATCAGCTTTGTCAAAAATCAGATTGTTTTAGGTGTGCGGCTTATTTCTGGGCTCTCTATTCTGTTCCATTGATCTATGTATCTGTTTTTGTACCAGTACCATGCTGTTTTGGTTACCATAGCCTTGCAGTGGAGTTTGAAGTGGTAATGTGATGCCTCTAGCTTTGTTCTTTTTGCTTAGGATTGTCTTGGCTGTTTGGGTTTTTGGTTCCATATGAATTCTAAAATAGTTTTTTCTAGTTCTGTGAAGAATGTCATTGGTAGTTTGATAGGAATAGCATTGAATCTGAAATTGCTTTGGGCAGCATGGCCATTTTAACAATATTGGTTATTTATATCCATGAGTATGGAATGTTTTTCCATTTGTTCATGTCATCTCCGATTTCCTTGAATAGCATTCTGTACTTTTCATTGTAGAGATCTTTCACCTCCCTGGCTAGCTGTATTCCTAAGTATTTTATTCCTTTTATGCTAATTGTGGATGGGATTGAGTTCCTGATTTGGCTCTCGGCTTGGCTGTTGTTAGTATATAGAAATATTAGTGATATATGTACGTTAATTTTGTATCCTGAAACTTTGCTGAAGTTGTTTAGCAGGATCTTTTGGGCCGAGACTATGGGTTTTTTAAATACAGAAGCATGTCATCTGCAAACAGGGATATTTTGACTTCCTCTCTTCCTACTTGGATGCCCCTTATTTTCCTCTCTTTCCTGATTGTTCTGTTGAGAACTTCCAATACTATGTTGAATAGGAGTGGTGAGAGAAGGAATCCTTGTCTTGTGCTGATTTCCAAGGGGAATGCTTCCAGCTTTTGTCCATTCAGCATGATGTTGGTGGTGGGTTTGTTGTAGATGGAGCTTATTATTTTGAGGTATGTTCCTTTAATGTCTAGGTTATAGTGAATTTTTAACATAAAGCGACGTGTAATTTTATCAAAAACCTTTTCTGTATCTATTGAGATAATCGTGGTTTTTGTCTTTCGTTCTGTTTATGTGATGAATCACATTTATTAATTTGCGTATGTTGAACCAAACTTGCAAACCAGGATTTAAAGCCTACTTGATCATGGTAGATTAGCTTTTTACTGTGCTGCTAGATTCAGTTTGCTAGTATTTTGTTGAAGATTTTTTGTATCAATGCTCATCAAGTATATTGGCCTGAAATTCTCCTTTTTTTTTTTTCTTTTTTTTTTTATCTCTACCAGGTATTGGTATCAGGATGATGCTGGCCTCATAGAATGAGCTGGGGAGGAGTCCTTCCTCCTAAATTTTTTTTGGAAATAGTTTCAGTAGACACAGTACCAGCTCTTCTTTGTAGATCTTCTGACAGAATTTGGCTGTGAATCTAACTAGTCCTGGGCTTTTTTTTGGTTGATGGACTATTTATTACTAATTCATTTTCATAGCTCGTAATTGGTCATTCTGTCGAGTTTAATTTCTTCCTGGTTCGGTCTTGGAAGGGTATATATGCTTAAGAACTTGTCCATTTATTCTATATTTTCTACTTTTTGTGCATAGAGGTGTTGATAGTAGTCTCAGATGGTTATTTGTATTTCTATGGGGTCACGGTAACATTCCCTTTGTCATTTCTACTTGAGTTTACTTAGGACTTCTCTGTTTTCTTCTTTATTAATTAATCTAGCTAGCAGTCTATCTGTACAACTAATTTTTTCAGAAAAACAAACTCCTGAATTCATTGATCTGTGTAATGGTTTTTAATGTCTCAATCTTCTTCAGTTCAGCTCTGATTTTGGTTATTTCTCATCTTCTGCTAACCTTGGGGATGGTTTGCTCCTGCTTCTCTAGTTCTTTTTGTTATGACATTTGGTTGTTAATTTGAGATCTTTCTAACTTTTTGATGTGGACATTCAGTGCTATAAACTTCCCTCTTAACACTGCCTTAGCTGTGTCCCAGAGATTCTGGTATGTTGTATCTTTGTTCTCATTAGTTTCAAATAATTTCTTGATTGCTGCCTTAATTTCATTATTACCCAAAAAATTCAAAATGAAGTTAATTTCTGTTTAATTGTATGGTTTTGAGCAATTTTCTTAGTCTTGATTTCTATTTTTACTACATTGTGGTCCATGAGAATGGTTGGTATGACTTTGGTTCTTTTGCATTTGCTAAGGATTGTTTCATGAGGATTGTGTGGTCTATCTTAGAGTATGTGCCATGTGGCAATGCAAAGAATGTATATTCTGTGGTTTGGGGATGGAGAGTTCTGTAGATGTCTATCAGGTCCATTTAGTCCAGTGCTGAGTTCAGATTCTGAATATCTTTGTTAATTTTCTGCCTCATTGATCTGTCTAATACTTTCAGTGGAATGTAAAGTCTACCACTATTATTGTGTGAGAATCTAAGTCTCTTTGATGGTCTCTAACAACTTGCTTTATGAAGCTAGGCGGTCCTGTGTTGGGTGCATGTATATTTAGAATATTTAGGTCTTCTTGTTAAATTGCGCCCTTTATCATTATGTAATGCCCTTGTCTTTTTTGATCTTTGTTGGTTTAATGTTTGTTTTGTCAGAAACTAGGATTTTAACTCCTGTCTTTTTCTGTTTTCCACTTGCTTGGTAGATTTTTCTTCATCCTTTTATTTTGAGCCTTTTGGTGTCATTGCATGTGAGATGGGTCTCTTGAAGACATTATACCATTGGGTCTTCCTTCTTTATCCAGCTTACCACTCTGTGCCTTTTAATTGAGGTATTTAGCCCATTTACATTCAAGGTTAGTATCCATATGTGTGGATTTGATCCTGTTATCATGTTGTTAACTGCTTATTATACAGATTTGTTTCTATGGTTGCTTTGTAATATCATTGATCTGTGTACTTAGGTAGGTTTTTGTAGAGGTTGGTAATGGTCTTTCCCTTCCATATTTAGTGCTTCTTTCAGGAACTCCTGTCAGGCAGGTCTGATGGTAACAAATTCCCTCAGCATTTGCTTGTCTGAGAAGGATATTATTTCTCCTTCACTTATGAAGCTTAGCTTGGCCAGATATAAAATTCTTGGTTCAAATTTCATTTCCTTAAGAATGTTGAATATAGGTCCCTAATCTCTTCTGGCTTGTAGGGTGTCTGCTGAGAGCTCTGCTGTTAATGCAATGTCCTTCCTTTTGTAGGTGAGTTGTCCTTTTTCTCTAGCTGCCTTTAACATTTTTTTCTTTTATTTCAACATTGGAGAATCTAACAATTATGTGTCTTAGGGATGATTGTCTTGTGAAATATGCAAGGGTTCTCCACATTTCCTGAATTTGAATGTTGGCCTCTCTAGCTAGTTTGGGGAAATTTTCATGGATGATATCCTGAAATATATTTTCCAAGTTGCTTTCATTCTCCTTATCTCTTTCAGGGACATTTCTAAAATAGGTTTGTAGAAAATTTTGAAATTAGAAAGTGAGAGTCCTCCAAATTTGTTCTTTTTTCTAAAGTTTGTTTCATCTACCTTGAGTTCCTTGAATTTTGATATAAACATTAGGATCAGCTTTTCAATTTCTGCAGAAAAAGGCAGCTGGGGTTTTGATAGGCTATAATGAATTTGTAGATCAATTTGGGAACCAATTTATCTTAGCCATATAAGTCTTTCACTTCACATACACGGGTTTTTTTTTTCCATTTATTTAGATATTCTTTAATTTATTTAAGCAACATTTTGTTTTGGTATGCACATCTTACACTTATTTTGTTTAATACATACCTAATTGTTTTATTATTTTTGATGCTATTGCAAATAGAATTGGTTTCTTAATTTTTGGAATGATTTCTTCTAGTGTATAGAAATACAATTGATTTTGCTATTTATGATTTATCCTGTAATCTCTCTGTGTTCATTTATAAATTTTAATGTTTTTCATTAGACTCCTCAGGAATTTCTGTGTACAAGATCAAGTTATCTATGACTAAATAACAATTTTCCTCTTCCTTTCTAATCTAGATGCCTTTTGTGTTTGTTTGTTTGTTTTTTTCTTTATTTCCCTGCCTAAAATCTCAAGTACAATGTAAAATAGAGCAGGTAAGAGCTGACATTCTTGTCTTATTCCTGATTTGGGGGGAAAACAGTCAGTTTTACACCATTAAGTACAATGTTACCTCAGGGTTCTTTAGAGGCCCTTTGGTAGTTTGTGAAAGTTCTCTTTTATTTGTAACTTGTTAAGTGTTCTTATGAGATGGTGTTGAATTTTCTCAAATGTGTTACTTTTATCTATTGAGATACTTATATTTTTCCCCAAATTTTATGACTGTAGTATAACCAATTAATGGATTTTTGGTTGTTAAACCAACTTCACATTGCTGTGATAAATGCTGCTTGATCGTGAATGTTGTGTAATCCTTTTATATAGGTTGTTGGGTTTGGTTTGCTTGTAATTTTGTGGATAATTTTTGCATCTATACTCATAAGAGATGTTGGTCTGTAGTTTTCTTGTGATATCTTTGTCTAGTTTTGGTATCAGAGTAATATTGGCCTTATGTAATGAGTTAGAATATTTATCCTCCTCTTCTGTTTTTTGGAAGAGTTTATGAAGAATTGATATTAATTATTTTCTAATGTTTGGTAGAATTAAACAGTGAAGCTATCTGGGCCCGGGCATTTCTTTGTGGGGAGTTTTTAAATATCCAGTTCTATTTTTTTCTTATTATTATAGGAATCCAGATTTTCTATTTCTTCTTGAATCATTTTTGGTATGTCTCATGCTAGAAATTGTTCATTTTAAGTTACCTAATTTGTTGGCATATAATTATTTATATTATTTCATTACAATAATATTTCATAATATAAGAATATTTTCATAATCATTTTCTAAATTTCTGTAAGGTCAGTAATGATGTGCCTTCCTTCATTTCATTCTAAAATTTAACAATTTTAGTAGTCTCTCTTTTCTTTCTTAGCCATTCTAGCTAAAGATTAGTTAATATTTTTTATCTTTTCTTTTTTTTTTTTCAGAGACTATCAGAGGAACCATCCCCTAATATTTCAACATAGGTTCTTTTCTATTTTCCCTAAGTGTCGGCCATTCTGAGAAATAAAGAGAAAGAGTACAAAAGAGAGAAATTTTACAGCTGGGCCTCCAGGGGTGACATCACTATTGGTAGGTTCCATGATGCCCCTTAAGCCGCAAAACCAGCAAGTTTTTATTAGGGATTTCAAAAGGGGAGGGTGGTATGAACAGGGAGTAAGTCACAAAGATCACATGCTTCAAAGGGCAATAAAAGATCACAAGGGCAGAAGAGCAGAGCAAGATCACAAGGTCAGGGCAAAATTAGAATTACTGATGAGGTTCCATGTCCCACTGGGCATGTATTGTCTTGATAAACATCTTAACAGGAAACAGGATTCCAGAGTAGACAACCAGTCTGACTAGAATGCACCAGGCTGGAATTTCCCAATCCTAGTAAGCCTGAAGGTACTGCAGGAGACCAGGGCTTGTTTCATCCCTTATCTTCAACCACGTAAGACAGACACTCCCAGAGTGGCCATCCATAGACCTACCCCTGGAAATGCATTCCTTCCCCAGGGTTATTCCTTGCTGGGAAAAAAATTCAGCGATATTTCTCCTACTCGCTTTCTGCAAGAAGAAAAATATGGCTCCATTCTGCTGGACCCCACAGGCAGTCAGACCTTAAGGTTATCTTCCTTTGTTCCCCAAACATCGTTGTTGTTCTGTTCTTTTTCAGGGTCCCCTGATTTCATATTTTTCAAACACATGTTTTACAAACAATTTGTACAGTTAATGCAATCATCACAGGATTCCAAGGTGACATACATGCTCAGCTTACAAAGATGATGGGATTAAGAGATTAAAGTGAAGACAGGCATAGGATATTATAAAAGTATTGATTGGGGAAGTGATAAATGTCCATGAAATCTTCACAATTTATGTTCAGAGATTGCAGTAAAGATAGGTGTAAGAAATTATAAAAGTATTAATTTTGGGAACTGATAAATGTCCATGAAATCTTCACAATTTGTGTTCTTCTGCCCCGGCTTCAGCCGGTCCCTCCATTTGGGACAAGAGACAAAAAAAAAGGTTGCCCAGGTTGGAGTGCAGTGGCATGATCATGGGTCACTACCGCCTTGAACTCCTGGACTCAAGTGATTCTCCTGCCTCAGCTTCTCAAGTAGCTGGGACTACAGGTGCATACCACTATGCCTGGGTAATTTTTTGATATTTTGAGAAACAGTCTCCCTGTGTTGCCCAGGCTAGTCTCGAACTCCTGGGCTCAAGCGATCTTCCTGCCTCAGCCTCCCAAAGTGTTGGGATTATAGGTATGAGCCACTGTACCTGGGTTGTTGAGCTTTTCAAAGTCATCTTTTGTTTTTGTTGTTTTTCTTTATTATTTTTCTATCCTCTATTTTATTTATTTCCTCTAATCATTATTGGTTTCTTTTTTCTTCTTGCTTTGAGTTTAATTTACTCTTCTTTTTCTAGGTTCTTCAGATCAAAGATTAGTTTATTGATTTGAGACTTTTCTTCTTTTTTAATATGCTCATTTATAACTGTAAATATACCTCTAAGCATTGTTTAACTGTATTCTATAAGTTTTGGTCTGTTGTGTTTTTGTTTTAATTCTTTTCATAGTATTTTTAAATTTCCTTTGCAATTTCTTCTTCAACCCATAAGTATTTTAGGAGTGTGTTTAATTTCCATATATTTGTGGTTTCCCCAATTTCCTTTTTTAATTGATTTCTGATTTTATTTCATTGTGATTGGAGAAGAGAACATACTTTGTATTTCAATCATTTTAAGTGTATTGAGGCTTGTATTATGGTTCAGCATATGGTCCATCTCACAAAACATTCCCTGTGCACTTCAGATTATATGTTCTGCAGCTACGGTTTGGTGAAGTACTCCATAGATATATGCTACATCTAGTTGGTTAAAAATGTTTTTCAAATCTCTTATTTCCTTATGAGACTTCTGCTTAGTTAACTGAGAGCTTAAAAAGTTGATCTCATGGAGGTAGAGAGTAGAATGATGTTTACTAGAGGCTGGAGAGTAAGGCAGAGTGTGAAGAGAGGTGGGTTAAGGTATAAACATACTGTTAGGCAGAAGGAATAAGTTCTAAAAATTGGTAGCAAAGTAAGGTGACTATAATTAGCAACAGTATATTCTATATTTCCGAATAGCTAGAAAGCAAAATTTAAAATGTTTCCAACAGAAAGAAATGATAGATGTTCAAGGTGATGGATATCCTAAATACCCTGATTGGATAATTACACATTGTATGCATGTATCAAAATAGTATACGTACCCCATAAATATGTACAATTATTATGTATCAATAAAAAATTTTAAAAAAGAAAATGGGCTATTAAAGTCTCCCCTTGTTATTGTTGAATTGTCTGTTCCTCCCTTCAATTCTGTCCGTTTTTTATTCATTTATTTAGGTGCAGGTAATTTAGGTTTATACATGTGCATATGATTTCTTTATGTCTTTTATTACTTGCCAACATTTTCTAGTTTAATATTTAAGTGTGTTTATAGCTGCCTATTGGATCATTTTTATAATACTGCTTGGAAGTCCTTGTCAGTTAATCCAACATTTCTGTCATCTTGTCATGGGGTTCTCTTAATTTCATTATCCCATATGAATTGAGATTACTGTGGCTCCTCATATGCCAAGTGATTTTTGCTTGATTGTGGCCATTTTGAATACTACATTATCATACTTTGGGTTTTACTTATATCCTGTGGAGAATGTTGATAATTTTCCTTTAGCCTTCTATAGGCCATGGTTCCAATGTCAATTCAGTTTTCAAAGCCATTGCCGTGAATTTTTTTTTTTTTTTTGCTCCTGCATATGCAAGTGGTCAGCCTGAGATCTGACCATAGGTTAGTTCTTCAAGTCTTTCATATGCTAATTAGGATCACATTAATGCTCAAATAAGTCAAGGGTTAACCCAGGAGTTCATAAACAGAATCATTGCTTTTCCTAGCTATTTTCTCTATTATCTCACTGGTATTTTTCAGACCACTGGATTTCGGTCCTCTGGTCAGAAACTGTCCTCTTCTGTGATTGCACTGCCTCTAGAATCAAGTGGCAGGAGGAGAGAAAGACAGGAGAAAATCCAACAGAGTCTGCCCCATCCGCTTGGAGACACACACACACCTCCACCTGAGGGAAAATAAATTTCTTATTCCTTAAAGTTTTAGCTGCAGGGTCACCTGGGTGTAGGGTGCAATAGAACAGAAAAGTAAGGTGAGGAAAAAAATCAAGAGATTTCCCTCACTCTCTCTGAGGTTTCGGAGTTGCCATTTTTGCTCCTCAAGCCTGAACTGGAGGGTTTCTCTTTGATCTGTCTGAACCACAATGCTGACTTCCAACTTCCAAATTGCATTGGGTTCAGGTCAAGAGATAAGTAGAAGAAAAAAAAAAGGCAAACTTACGGTCCATTTAGTGGTACAACAAATTCAGATGCTTTTCCCTTTTTTCCCCACTTATACGTTTCAGTATTTTCAAATGCTATTCATGCAATTTGTGCAGCTTTGATAGTTGCATTCATTGAGAAAAGAAGGATTCCTATTTTTACTGGAAATGCAAGATAATTTTTAAATAATTTCTACAGTTGACATTTCAGAACATTTTAAAAGCATCATTAAACTTTAGTCATTTGTTTTCTTACCTTTTGTGGAACTTTTTTGGGGGAGGGGTTTCAGATTGACTTTATGTGGACTGGAATAATCAAGAAGGACGAATTTCCACCTGATAATATGCTTGAAATAATACACCAATCTTATGAACTAATTCCAAACTAATATGGAATATTTTCTACAATAAATTATATCTTCTCAATTTCTTGTTTCAATTCCCCAAGACTGCCGTTCCTTCACATAAGCTCATTTTGAGTATAGTCCATAGATCTAGCCTTCAAAAATGTCTGCTGGGAAGAGGAGATTTCATAGGTTTTCATCTCAGAGCATTTCTACTCTTCTTTTTATAAGAATTAAAAAAAAAACAAAACACACATCCATTCTTTCCCTCCACCGCAAATTTTACTATTATTTATTTTTAACTATTTTTCTTTCTTTCAAATTTGAAGTTGAGTTTAGATACATTTATCTCCATAAGAAAGAATTCAGGTAGCCACTAATCAAAAATTCTAACTAGCACCTGATATCTATTTCTACTTATATCTGAAGTCAGATATATAATAAATTTCTCTGAGAAATTCATTAGAAACTTTAATTCCAGAGATTCAACCCATTGTTGTCCTTTTTCACATACAGTCATATGCTGCATAATAATGTTTCAATCAGTGATGGACTGCACATAAAATAGTGGTCCCATAAGCTTATAACATTGTATTTTTATATACTTTTTCTATGTTTAGATACACAAATACTTACCATTGTGTTACAATTGCCTACAGTATTCATTACAGTAACAGGTTTGTAGCCCAGGAGCTGTATCATATAGCCTAGGTGTGTAGTAGGCTATACCATCTAGTTTTTTCTAAGTACCTTGTATGATGTTTGTACAATGAAGAAATCCCATAATGACCATATATCAAGTTCATATATCAGAGTTTTTGGTTTTGACTGTACATATACTTTTTTGATGTCAGACAGTGTCTTACACATTCTATCTAATTTAAACCGAATTTTACAGGAAACTAGATTTTAGAGGGGCATAACAATGTGGCCAAGAGCATATAGATATTAACAAAAGCCGGACTATATTTTAGATCATTTAATATCTGGGACATAAATCTCTCCATGCAACACTGTGTCTTTTAGAAGTTCAGGTTTAAGAAAACTGGCTTATATCATCAGTATATAGTTTCCAGCATCATTTCTTTTGTTCCATGAAGAAAATTATGACAATGTATTTATCTGTACGATTATGGTTAAATGTATGTTTGATTTATGTTAGAATCAAATATATATGTAGAAAAATGATATGGTGAGCCTGACCCAGGGAAAATGCTAATAGCTAAGGTTTAATCAATAAATACATTAAAGCTTCTCCTGATCCTGCTCTTGCAACAAATTCCAAACATAAAGTTGCTTGACAAATTCATTTCATGAGTTAAATGAGAGTATACCTTCTAATTTGTTTTCATATTTAATTATCCATTTATTCTTTTGATTCATAGGCAGTAATTTCATACTGTTGATTCCCTCTTGACCTTGTGCTTGTAACTGAATCCTGAGATCTGGCTTGTGGCCCAGGAATATGTAGAAAATTGTTTATATTAGCAGCAAGCTGCCTTGAGCTGCAATGCTTTGATTTAACGTTATAACTGTACTAAAAGTAGCATAGCTTTCCCATGTACTCTCTATTCTGTTCAAATCCCTTGTCATTATAACAGATGTTTGGATTATTGTTCTGTAAACTATGTCAGAATTTCAATCTCTAGTATCTGTTTATTATTCTCCAAGGGTGACATTACAAATGTTCTCATGCACAGTTAATACTTATAAAACAGGCTGTCTTATTTCCCATTAAAAAAAATCTCAGCAGAAAATATTTTTTAAATCAGAGTAAATATACCAAATTTGGGGAGAGTGTTTAAGTATGTATGAACAAATGATTCCAACTGAAAATGGGCAATATTTCAGAAAGTGTTCCAATCATTTAAAAGACAAAACTACAGTTTTATCTTAAGCATATGTGATACTGAGTTTTAAAAATTTATTTAAGTACATGTATAGTTAATTTATCTATAAATACTATTTATATTTAAATGTTATATTTAAATACTATATTAAATAATTTTATTCTGATATTGAGATATAACAATTTATACTGAAGTCTGTAAAAGCCATATGTACTGATAAAACCTCATGGATTTGAAGTGTTTAATATTAACAAATAAAACAGTTATTGGAATAAAAGAATGTAAGCCCAAATGCTCATGAAGATACCAGAAATATGTGGTAAGAATACCACTGATTAAAATTTGTACGTGAGTGGAAAATCTCATTACCTTAAAAAAAAAAAAAAGGTCACTGGCAGCTTTTTAACATACATTTTTAAAGCCTGAACTGTTACTTTCCTTCTGTTGTTTGAGTGAGTTATGGCAGCTTTTACAAGGGCATGAAATAAGATTTCCTGAGGTGACTTGGTCCAATTGGATGTTGAGGAAGAGCAAAATCTCTGAAATAGTATTTCTTCTTTACATTTTTATATTTTAATTATTGCCTTAAAAATTAGTATATTCTAAATTGAGCCTCTGTCAGATATAGGAGCATTATGCCTGAGGAATAATCTTACCGTATCTAGAAAACAAGGTTAGTAGCTAGAACTGTTTGTAGTTAGAACTATTTACATAAAAATAATTTGCTTCTCTCATTTACTGCACATATATTTTCAACTTTCTTGTTATTTCTAATTTTTAGCCTTTTTTCTTTTGAACACAAAAATGTCATAAAAATCAGAAAATGAGGAAAAAGAGGAGACTATTCTTTTGAAATGATTTAGAAGGAGAGTGACAGAATTCTTCTGGGAAATAAAAGGAGAGGGGAAGGGAGAGTTTAAGGAAAAGGGTCAATTAGCTACTCAATCAGCGCCATAGAAAAAAGGTGCTGAAGCTTTTTCTTCATTTTGCTTTAAAGAGTGGATACAGCTACAACAGGGTTCGGCGGCTGCAAGAATACCAACATGCATTACGTTTGCATGTAGGATTTTAAAAAACGAAGGAAAAAAAAAGAAAAAAAAACAAGGTCAGCTTCGGAAATGATGAATGCCTTTTTGCTGAAAGCTGTACCGAACGTCCTTGAGTTTAATCAAAACTATTTGTTTTTAGTCAGCTTTGCTGTTGTCTCTTTTACTCTTGTCCACTGATAGCTTGACATTAATGACATCATAAATCATGTGAAGTGGCGGCTTGGGTTTGGTAGCATTTCAAGTGTATGTTGAGATGTCCTGGACTATCTGAGGGGCTGGTGCAAGGTTGGATATCATCCTGGACTGAATCTTTAGTTTATGGCATTATTCGGTTGGTAAAAGTATGGAATGCATTATTAGTGTGATGGGCTTTCATTAAAGAGCATCTGGCTCCTTATTAAATTCAGACTTTAGAAAGATTATTGAATGGGTGGATTTAGCTTTAATTCTGCTTCTTAAATGTTTTAAAACCTAATTTTAAAATCCCACTTTAAAATAAAGACCTGCCTTTCTGGGCTTGTCAATTCCTATGGTCATTCAATGGCTATAAAGTAAAATATCAGAGTCCCTTTGCACAGTTCAAGTTTGCACGCTGTACAGCCAATTGAGACTTGAACAGTATGTACAATTTGAGAAAATCTATCACTTACACTTTGTAAAAGGCTCTTGTTAAGTATAAAGTATCATCTGTACATTGGGAAATGTACTCTTTGAAAAATGCCTAGCTTTTATCAGTTTTTTGTTTTAGAATGATTTCACTGAATCATGCTATGTTTTATGGCTTGTTATCTGTGCGACTGTGTTCTTAGAACATGCTTTTTATTATCATTGTACTTTACCGTTAAGGGAAGAAAACATTTTTCTTTAACTGTTATTTATTTAATGGCATTTTTTATATTAAAAACTGATATATATATGTGTGTGTTATATATATAATAAGAATAATATGTAGATGATTTACTTTCTTAACAGGTCAATACATAAACAAGTTAAAGAGCTTTCTTTGTTTTATAAGCCAACTGACAAAAAGAGATGTCTTTTCTTCAGTCATGGCAAAGTACAGCATCTTCAAATATGCATTGCATATTGTAATAGAGCAGTTCTCATAGTTTTGAGAAAGTTTAGCCAAAATATATAAACAGTTGTCCAGGTTTTATCACAAAATGCAGATTATCATCTACAAGCAAAGTGGATTAAATTAAATTATTGCTACACAATCCTAGGGCAAAAACTGAATAAAACAACATCAAACAAAACTATTTGACACTTTGGATAATTTAATCCTTTATTTTTAACTGAATTTGAGGGGGAAATGTTGAATATGGGTACAAATAGATTCCTAAAAACTGCATTTACAGATATTTTTTACCTGTTTTAAAATAAAAGCTAAGAGGTTATTTCTCCATATATCAATGAAGTTTTTTTCACAAATTATTTTAGTAAAAATAATCTAACCTGATACAGCATTAGATTTTTTCTTTTCTAAAACAAGATATATTGACAGCATAAATGAATTCAAACAATATTTTATTCTTCCTTCAAATAGAATTGGTTCCTGTTATAAAAAAGGATTTCTTTTTTTTAATGACTCAAATGTAGGTGTCTCTGACTATATTCTGGAGAATATACTCAAGGACTAGTTATTTATACACCTTTTCTTACCCAAACTTCTCCTCATCTCCTATCTCTTTGTTGCACATCTGTCTCCCCTTTTCTCCCAAAAAACGATTTTTGTTTGCTTTTCTCGTTGTGTATTTACTCATTTTTGCTTTCATCTGATCTATACATGATAGAATCAGGCAGGATTATTTCTCTTCAGATTCTATGTGCTATGGTGAAAATAACTAAGTATTTCTTGGTCTGTGCTAGTTCTCCTGATTTAGGTACAGCAAATAATTACTTTCCCCACAAAAACAGAAAGACTGAACTTGCTCCAGAAAACAGAATGCACATCTCCAATGACACACAAAATGTTTGGATATCCTGGTGTGCAAAAGGGATAAATTCCATGATTTGTTCCAGAAAAAGTTATCTTAGACTCACAAGTGTGCAAGTTTCATTTTTCTCCATCCATTTATCTTGTAAACATTTATAATGCATCAAATATATATTTGGCAGACCCCTTTTTCCTATTAACAAAAATAACATTAGTCATAAGTGGGCAAATAAGGTTTTTCTAGTAAAATAAAAATTTAATAAAGAACAACATCAATGTGATTCATTACTCTTATTTGCTGAAGGGTTGATTCTAAAGAATTTTTCTTTCTAGACCATTAGCAAGAAAAGATTGGCAGAACAACTTGGAGAATCTACCTCGTGCAGAACCACTGTTACTACCCCTCTCTGAAACATGGAAACATATGTTTGCACATTTCTACACATGTATACAGCCTTTATATGTCCAAGTTTATTCATATACAAAATTATACCAAGCTCAGGTAAAATAGCTGGATAAAAAGTTTCATTCTTTCTGCAGATTTTCATTTTAATCTAAGCTCCTGTTAGAAGCCTGATGAAAAACTATAAGCTCTGAGTCTATTCTAAGATGAACCAAACTCCAGGTCATATATAAATAGCGAAAGATGGTAATTACAGTGAAAGATGTGCAGCATTATTTATTTCTAAATAACAGACACCCCTGGCAGTATTGTATATCAAATTATTATTGAAATCCTCTGTCTGGATGTTACGCTAACTTATTTTACAACTAATTGTCTTTTACCACTAAGCATGAAGTATATATAAAGTTTGGTAAGTAAAATCATCTAATTTGGCAAGGGACATATTAAAATGAAAGCATTTGTGTCATAAAATACACTACAGCAGCTTGTTCACGATTGTCAAATGCAATTTCATAAATACATTGCCATAAAGATATTTTGAGTAACTTTTTTCTATGGTAAGATGGGATTTATAGAAGAATGCATCACTCAAAATTTCAAAAATGTGTTTAGAAATGGAAAAATACCCTTATTCTTCGAGCTATGACTCCGCAAGGACAGTGCAGGTTAACAGGAGCTACCATAATGAGGGTCCTTCAAAAGCATTCTTCCTGTACCCACGTGAACCAAGTGCAGATTTCCATTCTCTAAGAGTGACAAAGTCAAGTCTGGCAGATAATCAGCATTTAGACATATTCCATAGAAAAATTCTCCTTTATCAGAATTTTCTCCATATTGCGTTCCTAAATTTTATGTAAATTCAAGTCGACTTTTAAACAGATACTAAATGTGGTCTAATGGTAACTGATGGAAAGCAAGGCAGATTTTCCATACAGCTTTGGATATTCATAGAAAGCAAGTCTGCCGCATATACTGGTACAAGTTGTTCACCATACAAGGATACCCAACCGTGAGCATAAGGAGACATGAAATGCACCCTGGCAAGGTGTTTCTTTGTCTATACCTTGGTAAGATAAAATCTTACCAAGCTGGGCATGCAGGGTGTTGTGTTTGTCTAAAGGGCATACCTTTTCCTAGTTCACATAATTATACATGGGGATTATCAGAGGCCTTTGTAGAAAGATCTATGTTTCATTTGTTAAAACAAAACAAAATTATAGCCAATCTCAAAAGTGAGTTTAAATTTGTTTTAGGTGAGACAAAGCTTGAGTTTTAAGTGGCATGGAATTAGGAAATTTTAGGAAGAGGTATCTTCCTTAGGTTAGGTATCTTCTAGGATACCTAACTTCTGAATGAGGCAATACCACTTCCCCATTACTGAGCACCCTTAACTAAATTGCTTTAAGATTTTGTAATTGCCTTTTCATGATTACTGTAATTCCATTGTATTTAAATCCCTTTCAAATGGTCACATATAAATGTGTCAACAGCTTATTCATACCATATTAGAGCTGTTAAAACGAAGACACGCACTTTTTCTCTCATGTTCACGAAGACTAAAAACAAAAACTGAGCTAAGGCTATCTCTGTGAGAAATGATAACTTCTAGAATATACCAGAATTTTCAAATTGAAGAACTAAAGAACATAATGGGACCTTATTTCCTTAGGTTATTGATATGCTAATGCTAATATTACATTAGGTCAGGGTTAACCCCAAAGAATAAGTTATTGAGCTTTGCTAATATCTTCATGGTACTTGTCAATAACAGTCTGGCTGTAGCACTGGTCTTCAAGTCTCAATCTCAAATAGTGTTTTGTATAATAATGTAAAATAAATATGAATAGTTTCCCAGGCCTCGTATAAAATACTTTTTATTTATTTAATATTTATTGACCTTCTATGTGAAGCATTTAGAATAAAATACTGTATATTGAAATTGATTTTATAGATTTACCGATCCTTTCCCCTTATGCAAAGAGATGTCTAGCACCATTTAATAGAAAATATGCTCAGTTTTAGCTATATCTTCTTGAGATAATCTTTTATAGATTCAATGAGATAGTCATAGGACATATTTTTTTCTATGGAAAACATATTGGATATTTTAAAAACATCTTTTTAAAATATGGAAACCTTTTATATGCTTGCTTGTCTTGAGAGTGCTAGTGAGTAACAGAAAGTCACAAGAGGTATATGACGTATGGACTCCAAAGCAGTATTTTACTATAAAAGCATGGAACCCTGCTGGCATATGTAATTTAATGTGCACCATGCCTCCCCTAATTCAATCAGGTCTCTATATCCCTTCTTTTATATTCCAATTGGATTCCATGTGCTAAAGCCATCAAGATTTTCAGGATGAAATGAATGCTTGTATTAATCCTGCAATTTCCATTTAAAACACAGCATCGATTTGATTAATAAGGTTTGATGCTGAATAATTATATGGCAAATATGTAGGCTATAGGAAAACCACAGATGTGACCACCAGCAAAAGCCTTGTGGGAGAAGGGGTCAAAGGAAAGCAATGGCCATGACTGAGGTGATGAATTCTTTGGCTTTTCTTTTATGCAATTAACAAGCAGGGCTTCTATTAATTTGCCACCCCCAGAGCCTTGACTGGTCAGATGCATCTGGGTCAAGGGTCACAGGGGCAGAGTTGAGGTCAGCATCAGAGCAGACTTGAAACAAAATGGGAAAACTAAAGAAATCCAAATGATATAGCTGAATATACATTCTGTAGTATGAAAGGGATGGGGAGGAAGTGCATCTTCTTAATATTAAGATTGCTGTTTTAGAATAATAAAAATGTTCTCTGCACATTTAATTCAAAGTAATCAATCTAAGGTGCAGTGGTTGAGCATCCAATAAAAGAAAATCAATGTGGTCTCTACAAGGGAAGACAAACAATGCTCGCTTTCACTAAAGGGATTATAGGTTAACATTTATTCAGTGTATTATAATCTGATGTCAAGTGGTATAAAATCAAGCCAACAATCCATTACTACCCGTTATAGGCGAGGTGCTGATCTCATGCAAATTGACTTTTCATAGAACTTATTAAATCATTTCTGCGTTCTAGCTAGGAAACATTTTTCTACAGTGGCTGAACCTCAATGAATTTTACTTCACGTCTTGAATGAAGGCATGTCAAAAAGACAAATATTGTTTATCTTAAAATAAATATTTTTCAAAAGTTTATTATGCTTCTAGTCATTAATTTATTATATAAAATACATATTATTTTGTGTTTCTATTAAAACAAGGAATTTGGTCATGATACTGAATCTCAATATTTTTCCTCCCAAACCCTTTCATTTCACCGCTACAGATGTCATTGTATCAGTTCAATAATAAAATTTAATAATTTTTATAATATATATTTTGAAATTTTTATAATACCTTGAGAATAATTGTAATGCATTTTCAAATTTTCAGAGAATTTAGATTTCTTTACAATTTAAGAGAAATAATTCTTGCTTTATCAGGAATATGCATGCTCATAATTTTGAGTTTGTTTTATGTAGACTGAAGTCTACATTTTACACTGTAGATATTGTGAGAATAAGATATTTCTTAATCTGTTTCATACAATAGGTTATAAAGATTCCACAGTTTGGGAATTAATAATTGTCAACATTGTAATTATCTTAAATATAGGTAGCCGGGTTCATTAGCATATTAGCCTAGTATCCCCATTATTTTCTTGGGCAATAAGGTTTTATCATGATTACAAACACCTCTTCATCAAAATGCAGTGATCTTTTGAAGTATTAGAAAAAGTTAGTGATCTCTCATTAAGCATAATAGAAAAATTGCTAGCAAACCTGTCAAAGTTAACATTTTTTTCTAAAGAACTGTGCTTATTGTTAGAATTGGGGCCACTTTTAAGTGTGAGAAAAATCATTACCACATGTTTGAAAATATTGGTGATATTTTACAGATTGCATTACTCCACAGCCTGGTGCTACTTCAAAACATTTCAGAATTAGTTGGTAGTAGAATGGGAAATTGAATTTGTCAGTATTTTTATTATAAAAGCTAAGTTTAGTTTTACCACCCTTGCTTTGATAGAAATCTTTAGCTTTTATTTGTTCTGAAATAGAAGTTTGCCTATTCTGAATGCAAGACACAAAAAAAGGTTTATTATTTTAAATCTTATCTATAAAATCTATGTATAAAATATTTTATCATTATTGAACTAGTCATGTATTCATATTTTTAGGAATAGTGAAAGTTATGAATTTTATCATGAGAATAACTTCCATTATTATCTTTCTTACATATTGCAAATGTTTTGGTATTTAGATAAAAATAGATTATATACTTTTGCTGATTCTGCATAATGAAACCTTAAAAAATTTTAAGCCATGTTTGTTATATTATGGTAACCAGTTTGGGCTTCTATTATTGTTGCTTTGTTTTGCATTTTACACAGAAAAAAAAATGAATGTTTCAAAGAATCCAATGAAATCATCCACAAAGCCCTTGGATCAAATGGAAAATAAACAAAAAATGAGTATAAGCCAATTTTGGTGAGTAAGGCAAAGGTAGTTATGTAGGCCACTAGCTTGCCTGCCTATCCAAGATCCTATTTGGGTCAAATGTATCTCATTTGCATGAAGCACACAGAACTGATCAAATTGAAATCTTAAAGTTTAGCAATATAATTTGATATGACCTTATAACATAGCTTGAATTGACTAGATGTTCTTGTTTGAATGTTGAATTAACACTGAAACAATAGATTCTTCGTATTTAAAACTAAATTGAAAACCAAATGAAAGCTAGTAAAATAAGGAGATGTAGTTATCCATATTCAGACTGTGAATTCTAAACCTGGATTCTCTCTAGAATGTGGATTTTTACCAGGATTTTTCATGAGCCCTTAATTTCTTGTCTCATTTGCATTAAAACAGTAAATTGGAAACACTTGCTCATTTCTACTGTGCATAAACTGCATTTGTTAATCTGCTTTTTATTCTATAGCAAAAAGAATGCTTTAAGGAAATAAAAAGTAACCATAAACCACAACCCCCCAAAAAAGCTAGTGGGCCTTGAGAAAAAAAAAATGGTTTCTTCATTTTTATTTGTAAAAGATTAGTTTGCTTTAGGGCATCTAGATAGCACGAAATCACTTCACAACTAGGACGATGAAAATATGAACTCTAGGCTAACAGTAATGGCAAAAATAATTTCCAACTGAAGGGAAAACCACTTCATTTTGTGCACAATTTCTGAATGTCTTCCACTGGACTTTAAATAAAAAATGGAAAACATTTTAGCAAATATAGGGAAGCACTGAGTATATGGCACTAAGAGGCATTTTTGATGTTTTTGCATTTTTGTGCAGAGAGAGCCATAAAAGGTTGCCAATGGGGTACTGTAAAACCACAGTTAACAGTGAATTTTAGATAGATATAACCAGTTAAAGGTGATTGAATATCAAGGGTTGAGTAGTGCTTATTATACCTGCTGTTGGGAGACTTCAATTCATTATTGTAACAGAATGAAAACAGCACTGCTGCTGTCCAGGACATGCTTGTAGTATTGATTGGGTTTCTCCAAAGTCTTCTCTTAGGATGCAGAGTGCAGTCAAACATGCACAAACATCACTCAGTTCCCCTGATTCTGTCATGTGCTCCTTGTACCTCAAACTAAAGCAGCCTTAAGACACAGGAAAATGCTTTTTTATTTGAAGGCAGACAGGGCTCTAAGCCTGACTCCAGGGGCTATGCAGATGTGGTGACCTTTCTTCCAGAGACCAGATTTTACACTCAAATTATCATTAAAGCTTGTTTTTCCCTAGAGGTTCCCAGTCAACTTGTGTGCTCTCTCCATTAGGGTTAAAAGTCAGAGTGGCACCATGCCCACTGCGCATACTAAATGAAATGGAACATAAATAAAAAGGGGACACGACCCTCCCTCCTGGATATATGGCATCATCCACAATCCAGCCTGATGTAATCAGGCTTGATCAGAACTGCACAGATCTAGGGTAAACACTTCAGCCAGAATTTCCTAGGCTCCTAGGTCTCTAGAAATGTATCTCTGAAGTAGGATATCATCCTCTCCTTTTAATTTTCAGAACCAGTAGTAACTACTGACTCAACCTGCGTAATTCTACTGACTCAACCGGTGTAATTCTACTGAGTCAATTGTGTAATTCTGGAAACCCTTTCCTACAACCTCTGGCAATATCTATAAGCTTAAGATAATTAATCTAATAGTTTAGTAACAAAGAATTTTAAAAGAAAAGAAAAAAATGCATAGTTTATAATGCAAACACGAACTTTTGGGGGGCCTTTAATTATTAGATGATAGAGTAACAGCATACATCACCAGACTGAATGGATAAAACCTTTTTTTAAAATTTTCCCTATGTAGGTTTCCTGAGGACAAAATAACCTTAAAATATGACAAGATTCCTCAATCTCATAATGCAGCTCATTTTAAGGTACCGCATAAATGATATTTGGAAACAGGAAATTTCTCTAATGCCCCAAATGAATCCGGTTACTATCTCAAGGATGGGAAATATTCTTGACCTATTGATATGCTATGTTTTCTCCCACAGGTCTATGCCAAAAAAAAAAAAAAAAAACACCAAAGTAGAAGTCTTTCTCCTAATTATGTACTTTTTGATTTAAAATGCCAATGCAAAGAGTTCTATTTTCTCCTTAAAAGGGTATGGGTTGGGGTTGCAGGGGGAAGCAGATGCTGAAATTCTTCATAAAAACATTTATTGGGATTTCAGGAAACTCCTTTATTGGGAAATTGAGAACCAAAGTATATCTAGATCATCACAGACCTGTACATTAAAATATAAACAAGAGGTCTGAAACTGGGATATACTGCAACGTCTAAATATAAGATCTAATCCTAGTATCTAAATTTAGCCTGATGTGTTTAGTTTTTCTCCATTGATTTTAGGTAATTCTCTTATTTAAAGTCATGTTTTGTATCTGAGTAGAGATGCAAGCCATGTGTTGTATTAGGAAGACTTGGATTATTTATCAGAAGCCCTGAATTCTAGTCCCCACTTCATTATTTATGATGTGACCTTGTGAGCAAGTCACTGGCTCTCCTTGAACCTTTTATTTTTAACTTGCAAGTTGACTCCAATGACATCTGCTTTATCTACTTCTCAGGATAGTCCTGAGATTAAAATGACATAATTTATATGAAAATTATTAGATAGCTGTGAAGATAGGTAGGTAGATAGAGATAGATGCCATTATTATTATTATTATTATTCCAGTTTGCTTGTAAAAATCTAATCTGCTCAAGATGCACAAAATTCTTCTTGCTAGCCTTTAGACCAATCATGGCTTCCTAGCTCCCCCTTGCCTTTTCCTATGCTCCAGATTTTTCAGAAACAGATTTTTCTTACAGGGTACAAAAACCATCTTTAATTAGCTGATTCCCAAGAGGGCCAAGTCTCATCCCCCTTGGTCGTTTGATTCAAGCCTGACCCTTCATGGGGCTTCATCTCTACATGCTACCCTTCACAATTACTTAATTGCAGGGAGAAGTCCTATATTGTTCAGTTTGAGTAAACACTCTGCTCATTGGATTTTTTGTGTGTTTGTTTTAGTGACACTATGATCTCCACTCTGTCCCAATCTCACCCTTCTAGCTTGCCTTTGATCTGAACCCTTTCTTTTATTTCATGGTAATAGAACAAAAATTGCCCTTTTTTCCTTTTAATAATATGAAGAATAATTTAAGGGTTTTTTTGAGTGGTGAGGGGAGTTTTTTTTTTTTTTTTTTAAATTCTGTCCCACTAGATTGTAAGCTTATTCCTGTTCAGGTGCTGAGACTGATCAGATGCCACAGTGAACCATTCAAGCCTTATCATTGTGGAGTCTATGCAGTCCTCGTCCTTACAGCTTGTTTTAAAGATTACTTCATATATTGCCCATGCCTTCCCAAGATAGAGAGAGAGGAGCTAATTCAGTTCTCCTTCTCCCCAAATGATTGTTTTGATTTTGTCCTCACATGACAACTGCAAAGATGATATACAGTGTTTAATTACTGAACATTACAATCCTGTGACTTACCTCTGTGCACATTCCTGACTTTTCCCACATTTTTATCTACTCCCACCTCTCCACCTGTCTTGTTAAAGTGGTTAACAACCTTTGAGAAGAAAGAAGAAAGGAAAGGAAAAAAGAGGAGCAAAAGGAAGAAGGGAGATAGAGAAGAAAGAAAGATAAAGGAAAAGGAAGGAAGGAAGGAGAAAAAGAGCAAGCTATCATTTATTGGTGATATGCCCAAGTCCCTTAACACCGGTAATTTCTAATCTTTACCATAAATTAATTTTGTAGATAAGTTCAGACGTAAAAAGATTAAATAATTTTATTCTTATTTTGAAGACTAATATATTCACTCACATCTCTGTATATTGACTTCCTTCTTTCACTACATATTCACTTCCATACCCCCTTAGGGGAAACTTATTTTGATATAAATCTGCATTCCATCATGCCTCTGAAACTCACCATTGTTCATATTCTAATTCATAATAATTTCCTGTGATCATATTATACTTTGTAGTTTCTCAAAGCACTTTTACATAAACACATTTGATGCTCACAGGAAATCTGAGGTGGGAGTTATAATGCACATCTTACCATTAAAAAAACACAAGTCTTTGGATTAAAGGATTTACTCAAGCTATCACAATTGTAAGCAGCAAAATCATGACTAGACTTCAAGTCTCCTGATGGTACTTCTAGAGCTTCAAAGCTTAAAGTTTCATATGTTATTATGTACATCGGTAGTAATAGTTTAAAAGTTAATAGTACAAATTTCAGTCAAAAAATTCAGAAGTTCAAAAGTCCAACTTAATTTTGTCATAGTTGAACTTATTTTTTTCCTTGAAACCTAATTCCTGCCTGAGTATAGAAAACGATCTAATCACATTTAGGAAAATGTAGTCAAATTCCTGATTAGTCAAACAACACATTTGGAGTAAACACCTTCCAGTTGTCTCATTTTTCTCTGGGCCTTTTTGTCTTTCATCCCTTGGCGTGGTGGCCTATGTGCTCTCACAACAAGTGTGAAAGTGCTTGGCCCAAAGTCATTGGGCCCTGCCTGCATTGCATTGGAGAGATGTGGCTTAGCCAGCCTAGGCTTTGGACACTGACCTTGGTCTTACTGTCTTCATGGCTGATTCCTGAGACTCTTCTGTGGCTTCCAGCCACACAGTCCACCCTGTACCTGTTGTGTCCCTTTGGTACCTATTTGACTTTTAACACTTCCTCTGGACGTCTTGGGAGCAAAATAACTATTGGGTGTTCTCTCATGATGCTCATGGCTGCAGGAGACTTGAGAGCTATCTCAGGTCCTCTTCTCAAGACATACTGCATTGTCGTTCCATACTGCTTTACAGGACCATAGCATCAGGATTGCTGCTACCCCAGAGTTCCTCTAGGAAGCAAACCATGGGTCCCCTATGCTTCTAAACCCAGTAAACTTACCAGGCGTTACTATTATCAGATGTCCCTCTTCCAGCAAGCTTTGTTCAATATCAATTGCATTCATTAATTGTTTACTTCAATAAAAGTTTCTATAGTACTTACTATTTTTCAGGCATTGTTCTAAGATATATGTCATTAACATTATTTTACAGATGAGGATATGAGCCAAAGAGAGGCTGAGTCAGCTGCCCAGAATCATATAACTAGTAACCAGCAGAGCTAGAATTTGAACCTTGACAATTAATACTGATGGATGGTGAGAGTGATTCACATGCATTATACTGACCACACCAGACTAATGAGGACCTTAACAAGATGATATTTATAAAATTTACCCAAATGGCCTCCATGCCTCATGTTCCTCTTCCAGTGCTTATCTGGACTATTTGATGTCCCTATAAAGCTGTTCTTATGGGCATGGCTATATCTGTATGTCAAGAGATATAGATGGCTTTTAAATGGTGAATTTGTTCTGTTCAGAATGATGAATACATTCTAAAATATAATAATATATATAATTATATAATATATAATAATAATACAGTATCAAGGCCATGCGTATTTCAATAGCACATATTTTATATTTAAATTAAATGTAGTCATAAAGGTGGTTATAGTATAGATATTTCTTCAATATATTTTACTCATTATTAGTGGGGTTTTGGAAAAAAGAAATAGAATATTCCAGAGAATAGACCAGAAATTTTTATTAAATTAATCTGTAATATCTTAGAAAAAAATCAATGTTGTATTATTTCTAACACTTTGTGAAATTAAGCTTGGAGTCATAGATACTTCTTGCAATTAAATTCTCTTTCCTCACACATGAAGTAATTTTTCAAGAAAACCAAAATGCTAGAAATATACTTAAATAAGGAAAATCATCCATTATAATATAATTGGAAACTTCATCTTCTCACCAAGATAAAGTAACAGGACCAGATTTACCTTCCCCATGAAATAACAACCACTACCAATGGTGTTTAAGATGAAAAAGGACATTGATCCTTGAGAGACAGGAAACAAATGAGGCAAGCCCTTTGATTGCCCTGACTCACTGCCTTGAGACAGGTTCTAGCCTAGGGTGCAGAAATGGGGAGCCCAGGAGTAACTCAGCAGATGACCTGAGTTGAGATGATGGAGCTGAGAGTCTGCAGTCAATGCAGCCAAAGGTCACAGAAAAGAGTACCACAAAGGAGAGAACTGAACAGAGAGAGAACCTTGGAGATATGCAGAGTCTGCCTCACATACTCACTTGGGTTCTGAGCCACACAGCATCAGAGGAAACTACAGTAGGCCAGGGGAAAAGATATCTAAGAGTAGAGATAGTTGTGCCTGGAACTCCCACAAAACCAGGTGATGGAAAATTCAAAATTCACAAGGCATTGAGTAGAATAATTAGAAGGGTTTTGCCTCAGTAGTGGAGCTCCTTAAACTTAGCATTATTTGGGTTCTGCTTTAATAAATCTTAAAAGCTGAACCCAAAAGGATCAAACTATTTTTAAGTAATACAAGGCACAAAAATATTTATAAGAATACAAAAATATGCAGCAGCTAATAAGGTATAATTACGTCTAGCATCTAATTAAAAAATACCAGCCATGCAAAAAAGCAGGAAAATAAGACTCATAAAGAGGAAAAAAAAATATGATTGAAGTCAATCCAGAGCTGACAAAGGTGCTAAAATTAGCACATAGGGATATTAAGATAGTTTATTATAACTGTATTACACATATTTAGAAAGTAGAGATATGATGATATAAAAGACCTGAACTAAACTTACTAAGATGAAAGTACTGAAAAAATAATTTAAAAAATAAACAAAACCTCAATAAGCCATGTGACAACGTTAATCCACCTAATATGCATGCAGTTAGAGTTCCCAAGGAGAGGAAAGGAACAGATTATTCCAAGTGTTGGCAATAATATACAGGAACTGAAATTTTCATACATGATTGGTAGGAATCTAAAATGGCACATTCACTTTGGAAACCAATTTGATAATGTAATAAAAATTAAAACATATACCTACCATATGATCAAGCCATTCTACTCCTAGGTATTATTTGTGGCAAATGGAAGTATATGCCCATGTGAAGACTTGTACACAAATGTTTGGAGAGATTTTATTTGTAACAACCCCAAAATGAAAACAACCCAAATATTCATCAACATATAAATGAATAAAGAAATCATGGTATATCAATGTGGAATACTACTCATCCATAAAAAGGAATTAAATATTCCTTTACATGACATAAATGAATCAAAATAATTATGCCACTGAAAGAAGTTAGACAAAAAATAGTATATACTATATAATTCCATTTACATAAAATTCAAGGAAATATAAACTAATCTGTAGTGACAGAAAACCAATCAGTGGTTTTCTGGAGACAATATGGGGGTCAGGGAGAGTTGGAAGGAAAAGATTACCAGAGGGCATGGGAAGAATTTTAGGGGCAATGGAAATGTTCATCATCTTGATTATCATAATAGCTTCATGAGTGGACATATTCATGAGAACTTTTCAAATTGTTTACCTCAAATACATTCAGTTTATTGTGTGTCAATTCTATATGAATAAAGCTGCTTTAAAAATTGCATATAATTAAAGGACACAAGAGACAATTTCCAATAAGAAAAGATTTTTATAATATGATTTGATAGCACATGATGAGGTCAATGAAATTTGGTTTCACTCTTCTCCTCTTTCTCTAACTTGCACTTGCTTCTTTAATAATAAAAAATCAAGATTAATTTAAGGGATTTTGGGCAGTGAATATGACACTACTTTCTATTGTATTGGTGCTAGATTTATATAAAGTTTCTCCCCACTTATTTTTTAAGTAAATAATTAACTATGCTCAGAAATAACTCAGGCTCAATATTTCACACTTGAGGCTTTTCATCAGAATGTAGTGACCTAAATTATCATTATTGTAATGTGCATTTAATCATTTAATATGTACCTCAAAATTTATTGAAAAATAATTTAATTAAATTATACACACATATAAAGAAAAAAGAAAACAAATTCAAAAAATTAGATTTAAAATACAATTGTGACATTTCTGTGATAATTTTGAGATTTAAATATTGTTGTGACAAATTTTTCTCTAAAATACATTAAAGCAATTTAGAATTGTACATTATCTCAGGACAATTAGCCTAGGCAATTGTAAAATCTTAAGTGTGAGTTGTCCATAGGGACTTTCCCACTCTTTACCAGAAGGTAATAATGTTGTGAAAAATGATCAGCTTTAGGCTGTTTCCAAAGAACAACAGTCACTTCTACAAGATCAGTGAGAATCCATCATGTGAGAAGAGTCTCCTAACACATTTTTCCTTTCTTTGGTCTCTCCTTCCTCCAGTTCATATTTCACATTGCTTCCAGAGTTTCTGAAGTAAAGATCTGATCATACCACTCCTCTTTTCTAAAACTGTCTGTGATTTTTCAGTGTCTAAGTTCTCATTTAGAATGTGTGCATTACTTTCTACCACTACCTCCTATGTACTCCATCTTTTAACTACGAAAACTCAGAAATATTTTTCTTTAATAAACACTTATGTGTATACATTATTCTCTACATTTCTTAACCATCACTCCTCTGCTGTGTGGAGCTTGGACTAAAGGAGCATAAGAGGTAATGACGGGAAAATGTAGTGTTAGCTTTTGTGAAAGCTGACAGTGACTTGAGGTAAAGTGATGGCAATGAGTGTTCAGGGGAACTCTCTGTGGACCCTGCTTTTCTACTTTCTAAATATTATGCAGGGCCCTTTGGCAGTCACCACACTGGTAAGTCTTTCTTTTTTCTCCCCACTATGTTCTCCTATCACTCTGTACATAGTCCTATCATTGTACCTGTCCCAATTCAGAATAATGATTTATTACTGATGGTGACAGAAGACAGGCAAATTCCTAGGCAGGCAGGGGTGGGTTCCTGGTAGAGCTCAACCTTCAACCTGAGGAACAAACTGCCAGTTCCAGAAGAATCCCTGACCAGAGTGAGAACTTCTATCCCCATGTTACCCACTGTCTCTTGATTGGTTCCTTCTGGATGATGCCTTTTAACCAATTGAATGGTCCTTTTTCCAAGATCACCCATGAAATAATCAGCACGCACTCCCCATTCTAAACCCATGAAAACCCTGGACTCAGCCTCACAGACAGGTCCCCACTTCAGGTCTCCTCTTTTTGTCAAAAGGTTTTCTGTCGCTCAGTGAAATTGTACTCTGCCTTGCTCACTCTCTGGTGTGGTGTCAGTGTGCCTCATTCCTCTTGGTCACAGGACAAGAACCTGGAACCCACTGAACAGCAGGAGTGAAAAGAACTGTAACACTCTCTTCTGCTTGCTGAACTATGGGAGTGGAAAAGCCACTGGATGCCACTGCCTCCCACTCATTAAACTACAGGAACAAAAAGCCATGACATTACTATCCTTTATTTTCCAAGGCCTTCTCAGAAGCCACTGTAAGGCTACTCAATATGCTGTTCAGGGTCCCCTCAAGAAAATCATGTCACACTCAAAATGGGTATCTGAAGAGAGCTTAACCCATGGGACTCTTAACAAAATATGGGCAGAGTTACATAAATGGGGGCAGTGCAGCTCCCTGTGTTGACAATCTTAAGAAGTTGTCAGTCACCTTGACCTGAAGAGGCAAGATAAGGAAGCGGTTACCAGAATCCAGCATGCGCCATAGCTATAATGCCTCCTACAAAGTATTTAGTAGAGGAATTCAGCCACTGACAAACTGTGGCTAAGTTGGATGGGAGCATGGGAAAATAAAAACCCTGACTTCATGCTCCCCTGGCCTTCTGAGGGCAAGGGATGCTAGCCAATGCAGTCCATTCAGGCTGGCCTCCTGCAATCCGTACAAGGCAGGCCAGAGAAGGTGGAGAGTGGATCTGGAGGGCAAATGCAAAGCTTCCAACAATTCAATGCATGGAAAGGAAATGAGTTATGGATTAACAGATAGAAACATGAATGATAATCCATGCATGGAAAGAGAATGAACAGTTGGAGTTTTCATGTGGACCTTACTGTCTGAATAGAACAGGGCCATGATGGTGACTGAGGCTTAAATTCCAAGTCTCTTTCTAGAAATTTGTCAGTATTTCTTGAAGTGTTTTTCCTAAGAACGTTTGCATGGGAATCATTACATGTTAAAATGCAGATTTCTAGGCACTGTGTCAAGTCTACTGAGTCAGAATCTCTGAGGGTAAGACCCAGAATTTGAGATACCAACAAGTTTCCTAGTGATACTGTTTCAGTTTTTTTTTTTTAGAACTACTGACCTAGAAGCTTTTTGGAGTCATAAAATTCAGAAAGTTCTAGACAATTTTCTTCAATTTGTCACTGTACACTGGTTTTAACCTTCATGATAAATGCTACTCATAGTTAAGGTGTTAGTTTTCATCTGGAGATAATGTGAGACAAGCAAAATACTCATTGAAAAAAATTGCCAGGCTGTGAGCCCCTTGGGGGTAAACTGTCACTGACACAGAAGGAAATCTGCATTGAGAGGCTTATTTCTCTCCCTCCTCTTTTTCTGTGCAGAGTGTGTCTCGGGGAAGTCTCAACTCCCCAGCCCTTTGTCACAGACAGCTGGTTTGGAACCAAACTTAGTCATTACTATGCACCCTAATCCCAGAGGTTCCACAGCCCTTAGACTAACAAAGCAAGCTCATTTTCAAGAAGCTTAATGTTGGTGATACTTCATCAGGTATTAGCAAATGTTCCCCCTAACAAACACATCCTCAGAAGCAACACTGCTGAAAGCAGCGCATGCCAACAGGAGGATGGCAGCCCAGTTCCTAACCAAGCAGCACCAGGGACTCATTACAAGGTGTTGGGTACAAGGATGAAAGCACTCATGGTAGGTCACATGCATGGTTGCTAAAGCAGCCAGCCTCCCAACCACGGCTCTGCAATCCAGCACATGGAGGAAACATCCAGGCTGGGGATTAGAACTGTGTGACTTTGATATCTGAATATTAAGATCTTTCATTTTCCTTTTTGCCATGTAGACGAAAGAAAAAAAGATATAAGGAAATTGTTTAATATGAGGGAAAATAGTCTATATTATCAAGGAATTAGCAACCTGTGGTGAAAACTAAAGCATCAATAAAATATTGTGATTTAAAAAACATACTTTTAATATGTTTAATATTATGAAATATATTTTAGTCAGGAATGTCTTTAATTTGCTATCTCAGTGAAGTATTCTGATGACATGTAAAATTAACTGATGCTTGGAAATATTTAAAACTCTTTAAAAAATAGAAGAATACAATAATAATTTTAATAGTTATAATATTAATACCTGGTTCATATTGAGTAGTTACTATGTTTTAGATGTGCTAAGCATTTTGCATATATTACTTCATTTAATTATTTTAACAGCAACCTAATGGCAAATGTATGATCTTATTTTTTTCCCATTTTCAAATGAAGAAAACTGAGACTCACCAAAACTTTGGCTTAAATTCCTAAGATCCCATCATTTGTAAGTGGGAGAAGAAACTTTTCAGATGAAGAAAACTGAGACTCACCAAAACTTTGGCTTAAATTCCTAAGATCCCATCATTTGTAAGTGGGAGAAGAAACTTTTCAGATGAAGAAAACTGATACTCACCAAAACTTTGACTTAAATTCCTAAGATCCCATCATTTGTAAGTGGCAATGTTAAAGTTCTAACTGAACAACTACGAAGCCAGTATTTTTGGTTAAAACACCTATCTAATACTATTTGATATATATATTCGGTTTAAGTTCCCAAAGATTAGTAATGCTCTAGAAATGTTTACACTGTCTTTTAAATAAACATTCCAATGGAATGTTATTTATATATAAGAATTATAACGTAAAATCCCAAGATCTAGAATCAGATCCAGGTGCAAATAATGATTCTGTATTAATTAGCTAGATGATTGTGCATCTGAGTCATAATTTTGTTATCTACAAGCAGTATTACTAGGTGGAGCTGACACAATGTGTATTGAATGCCTATTAATTAAAATGGTGACTGTTATTACACTGTAGCTATTTATTAAACTTCCAGAGCATTGGCATCTATTAAATAACAGCTATTATTAAAATGGATAATGTAGTCTTCATACTGAAATTCAGGAGTACATTTTTACAAATAACATGCATTCACTTATATTCACCAATCATCATACTTACATATTGTCATTCAGAAAAAAAGGTGTTGGACTTTTAGATGACCTGTATTGCAGAATAATTATTTTTCAGCTTAAAATATGTGATATCAAATTTCAGTGCCATCTCTTACCCAAAAATTAAAATATATTTTTACTTCTTAATTGTGACTCTTAAATATGAAGCCACAACTCAAGAGTAGGGTAGAGAAGCAGCTATGAAAAATGACAGTGAAATGTGAGATGTAGGTGTGTTCATAGGTTGCTTGGGTGGAATGAAGATATAGTTAATTAAAACTGAGGAAGTTAAGGGACTTTGAAGCCAGAGTGTTATTAATATGGATCATGAAACAGTGGGAGGATGAGGTCAAGATGTAAGGAGAGAAAGACTGAAAGACTGTGACCCATGTACTAAAATCACAGAAGCAGATCTGTTGGCATTGGTAGATAAGCACAATAAAGATAAAGAAAATAGTTGAGTTTTTGAAGGTACTGAAAGAAGTTTGGAAGCAGCAATAGGAAGGAAGGCAAATGCTAATTCCCTAACCCAGATAAATATCTCAGGACAGTTTTTCTGCTCTTGGATTCTGTTTATGCTGGAGAGGTCTCTATACCAAGACAACTAGTTCGATCAGAAACGCAACAGAAGCCAGCCACTCCCTGGCTGCTACTATCTAATGTTTTCATTTGTCTCTAAGTTGGCTGCATTTGCATAAACTTGTTTATTCCTTTAAGAACAGCCCAATCCACACTTACTATTCTGCAAATAATCTCACCTTCTACTTAAATGAGATCAAGACTGGTGGCAATGAGCTTTCTCAGTGTTTTTCTCAAAATTCCTCAGCTTCTTCATTTATCTTCTCCTCTCTTTTTCCCATCTCAGATGAAGTAACTTCAGGGCTCATTCATGGGTGACCTCATTCCATCACTTCCACATCCTCTGAGAACTTGTCCCAGTAATTACATACTCTGCCTCTTCCCTCACACATCTCTCTCTCTCTCTCAACTACATCCTTTACCTAAGACTGCAAACATGCTAACGTGTTTGCTTATGTCCCACCACTCTCTAATCTGTGAGCTCCCTTTTACTGGTAGATTTCTAAACAGACAAAAACTATCATAACAAGAGCAGTTTCCTTGCTTTATCTTTCACCATTTTCTCTACTGATCTAGTGAATCTGTCAGTGGTATAGTAATGATTGGACTCCGACGAGTGGAGGAACACCAGGGTTCTTAGTCCTTGGGCCGGTTTGGATAAAATGATGGGGACACACATAGAATGGTTTTAAGGAGTGGAGAGTTCAATAGGTAAGAAGGAAGAAGCACCTTCGTATAGAGACAGAGGGAGTGGGGCTCCAAAGCCGATAGAGGAAACCCCCAGTGCGGCAGGGAGCGGGGGGGTGTGGTGGGGAACGTGGCATAAGGCTTAGGGGATTAGTTTGCTCAGGCATGTCACTCACATACCCCAGGAAAAAAATGGCCCTCCCACCCTCGCCTTTTAATATGCAAATGAAGTGCTCCACATGCGGAAATGTGTGGGCGGCCATGTTGTCAGGCACATGTTGGAGCAAGGGCAAGGAGAAGAGAGCTGGAACCGCCATGTTTGGGTGGACCCAGTTTCTAATGGCCTGCCTTTGCATATCAAAGTTTGCCAGCCCTGAGAGCCTAGGCTTTACTGCTAGAGGAGAAACGTTTCTGGAGCTGCTTTAAAAGAAACGAAAATTTTCCATGGACCCCTTTTCCTCTCTATCTGCCTAAAATAATTTCTTAATAACACCCATAACAGTAATAAACACCCAGACTTAAGATTTTTTTTCTTCCATCCTCATCTTCAGCTGCTCAGTAGCATTGTTTTCATCGCAGTTCTCCTCCAGTGCTTTCCATGATGCTGCCCTCAAATTGCTCCTTCTATGGTATCTTTGTGGACTATGATTCGTCATCCTGCTTCTTAAACAGAAGTTTCCAAAATTTTGATCTTTGGTTTCCTTATCTCTCTGTTCTTCCCCCAAAAAGTATCCTACAGTAGCCTGGCTTCAGTTACCATTTCTAAGCTAATCTATATATTGACCATCACCTACATCACTAGCTTTCTCTTACTTCAAAACTGCTTTCTGGAAACTAAATCCTGCATGTGCACACTTATAAGTGGAGATAAACACTGAGTACACATGGACATAATGATGGCAACAAGAGACACTGAGGAATACAAAAGACAGGAGGGAAGGAGGGGACAAGGGTTGAAAAACTACCTATTGGGTACTATGCTCACCACCTGGGTGACAGATTCATTCATACTCCCAACCTCAACATCACACAATATGTCTTCATAACAAACCTGCACATGTACCTCCTGACTATAGAATAAAAGTTGGAAAAAAAAAAAAAAAAAACTGAACCAAAACTACTTTCTGTCCACCTCCACCAAAATGCCCTGCAAGCACCACAAACTAAGTCCAAAATCTTTCTCAGATCACCTCATTTCAACTCTGGGCCACCTTGATTGCAATATCTTCCTTTTTCCTCATATACAAACAGATTTTAAATCCCATGGACTCAACCTCCATAAGATCTCAGACAATAACTACTCTGTTTCTGTCAACACCCTCTTCACTATCTTTCATTGGGTAGTGAACAATACCTTTTTTAAAAAAATTATTATTTTAAGTTCCAGGATACATGTGCAGGATGTGCAGGTTTGTTACATAGGTAAATGTGTACCAAGGTGGTTTGCTGCCCCTGTTAAACTATCACCTAGGTATTAAGCCCAGCATGCATTAGCTATTTATTCTGATGCTGTTGTTCCCACAGCTCCCACTGACAGGCCCCAGTGTGTGTTGTTCCCTTTCCTGTGTCCATGTGTTCTCATTGTTCAGCTCTGTCAGGCCTCTGAGCTCAAGCCAAGCCATCACATCCCCTGTGACTTGCACATATACGCCCAGATGGCCTGAAGTAACTGAAGAATCACAAAAGAAGTGAAAAGGCCCTGCCCCGCCTTAACTGATGACATTCCACCATTGCAATTTGTTCCTGCCCCACCTTAACTGAGTGATTAACCCTGTGAATTTCCTTCTCCTGGCTCAGAAGCTCCCCCACTGAGCACCTTGTGACCCCTGCCCCTGCCCACCAGAGAACAACCCCCTTTGACTGTAATTTTCCATTACCTTCCCAAATCCTATAAAACAGCCCAACCCCTATCTCCCTTCACTGACTCTCTTTTTGGACTCAGCCCGCCTACACCCAGGTGAAATAAACAGCCATGTTGCTCACACAAAGCCTGTTTGGTGGTCTCTTCACATGGACGCACATGAAATTTGGTGCCGTGACTCGGATCGGGGGACCTCCCTTGGGAGATCAATCCCCCATCCTCCTGCTCTTTGCTCCATGAGAAAGATCCACCTATGACCTCAGGTCCTCAGACCGACCAGCCCAAGGAACATCTCACCAATTTCAAATCCGGTAAGTGGCCTCTTTTTACTCTCTTCTCCAACTTCCCTCACTATCCCTCAACCTCTTTCTCCTTTCAATCTTGGCGCTACACTTCAATCTCTCCCTTCTCTTAATTTCAATTCCTTTCATTTTCTGGTAGAGACAAAAGAGACACGTTCTATCCGTGGACCCAAAACTCCAGAGCCAGTCACGGACTGAGAAGGCAGCCTTCCCTTGGTTTTTAATCATTGCAGGGACACCTCTCTGATTATTCACCCACATTTCAAAGGTGTCAGACCACACAGGGACGCCTGCCTTGGTCCTTCACCCTTAGCGGCAAGTCCCGCTTTTCTGGGGGAGGGGTAAGTACCCCAACCCCTTCTCTCCGTGTCTCTACCCCTTCTCTGCTTTTCTGAGGGAGGGGCAAGTACCCCTCAACCCCTTCTCCTTCACCCTTAGCAGCAAGTCCTGCTTTTCTGGGGAAGGGGTGAGTACCCCAACCCCTTCTCTCTGTGTCTCTACCCCTTCTCTGATTTTCTGGGGCAAGGGCAAGAACCCCTCAACCGTTTCTCCTTCCCCTCAGTGGCAAGTCCCGCTTTTCTAGGGGAGAGGCAAGTATCCCAACCCCTTCTCTCTGTGTCTCTACCCCTTCTTTGCTTTTCTGGAGGAGAGGCAAGTACCCCAACCTCGTATCTCTGTGCCCCAATCCCTTATTTCCATGCCCTGAACTCATATCTCTGCGCCCCGACCCCTTCTCTGCTTTTCTGGAGGGCAAGAAACCCCCACCCCTTCTCCGTGTCTCTACTCTTTTCTCTGGGCTTGCCTCCTTCACTATGGGCAAGCTTCCACCTTCCATTCCTCTTTCTCCCTTAGCATGTGTTCTTAAAAACTTAAAACCTCTTCAACTCTCACCTGACCTAAAATCTAAGTGTCTTATTTTCTTCTGCAATGCCGCTTGACCCCAAAACAAACTTGACAGTAGTTCCAAATAGCCAGAAAACGGCGCTTTCAATTTTTCCATCCTACAAGATCTAAATAATTCTTGTTGTAAAATGGGCAAGTGGTCTGAGGTGCCTGATGTCCAGGCATTCTTTTATACATCAGTCCCTTCCTAGTCTCTGTGCCCAGTGCAACTCGTCCCAAATCTTCCTTCTTTCCCTCCCACCTGTCCCCTCAGTCCCAACCCCAAGCATCGCTGAGTCTTTCTAATCTTCCTTTTCTACAGACCCATCTGACCTCTCCCCTCCTCACCAGGCCAAGCTGGGTCCCGATTCTTCCTCAGCCTCCGCTCCTCCACCCTATAATCTTTTTATCGCCTCCCCTCCTCACACCTGGTCCGGCTTACAGTTTCATTCAGTGACTAGCCCTCCTCCACCTGCCCAGCAATTTACTCTTAAAAAGGTGACTGGAGCCAAAGGCATAGTCAAGGTTAATGCTCCTTTTTCTTTATCCCAAATCAGAAGCTTTTAGGCTCTTTTTCATCAAATATAAAAACCCAGCCCAGTTCATGGCTCGTTTGGCAGCAACCCTGAGACGCTTTACAGCCCTAGACCCTAAAAGGTCAAAAGGCCACCTTATTCTCAATATACATTTTATTACCCAATCTGCTCCCGACATTAAATAAAACTCCAAAAATTGGAATCTGGCCCTCAAACCCCACAACAGGACTTAATTAACCTCACCTTCAAGGTGTACAATAATAAAAAAAAGTTGCAATTCCTTGCCTCCACTGTGAGACAAACCCCAGCCACATCTCCAGCACACAAGAACTTCCAAATGCCTGAACCGCAGCAGCCAGGCGTTCCTCCAGAACCTCCTCCCCCAGGAGCTTGCTACAAGTGCCAGAAATCTGACCACCAGGCCAAGGAATGCCTGCAGCCCAGGATTCCTCTTAAGCCATGTCCCGTCTGTGCAGGACCCCACTGGAAATCAGACTGTTCGACTCACCTGGCAGCCACTCCCAGAGCCCCTGGAACTCTGGCCCAAGGCTCTCTGACTGACTCCTTCTCGGCTTAGCAGCTGAAGACTGATGCTGCCTGATCACCTCGAAAGCCCCGTAGACCATCACAGACGCCGAGCTTCGAGTAACTCTCACAGTGGAAGGTAAGTCCGTCCCCTTAATCGATATGGAGGCTACCCACTCCACATTACCTTCTTTTCAAGGGCCTGTTTCCCTTGCCTCTGTAACTGTTGTAGGTATTGACGGCCAGGCTTCTAAACCTCTTAAAACGCCCCAACTCTGGTGCCAAGTTAGACAATACTCTTTTAAGCACTCCTTTTTAGTTATCCCCACCTGCCCAGTTCCCTTATTAGGCTGAGACACTTTAACTAAATTATCTGCTTCCCTGACTATTCCTGGACTACAGCTATATCTCATTGCCGCCCTTCTTCCCAATCCAAAGCCTCCTTTGCGTCCTCCTCTTGTATCCCCCCACCTTAACCCACAAGTATAAGATACCTCTACTCCCTCCTTGGCGACTGATCATGCACAACTTACCATCTCATTAAAACCTAATCACCCTTACCCCACTCAACACCAATATCCCATCCCGCAGCACGCTTTAAAAAGATTAAAGCCTGTTATCACTCGCCTGCTACAGCGTGGCCTTTTAAAGCCTGTAAATTCTCCTTACAATTCCCCCATTTTACCTGTCCTAAAACCAGACAAGACTTACAAGTTAGTTCAGGATCTGCGCCTTATCAACCAACTTGTTTTGCCTATCCACCCCGTGGTGCCAAACCCATATACTCTCCTATCCTCAATACCTGGCTCTACAACCTATTATTCTGTTCTAGATCTCAAACATACTTTCTTTACTATTCCTTTGCACCCTTAATCCCAGCCTCTCTTCGCTTTCACTTGGACTGACCCTAACACCCATCAAGCTCAGCAAATTACCTAGGCTGTACTGCCGCAAAGCTTCACAGGCAGCCCCCATTACTTCAATCAAGCCCAAATTTCTTCCTCATCTGTTACCTATCTCGGCATAATTCTCATAAAAACACAGGTGCTCTCCCTGCTGATCGTGTCTGATTAATCTCCCAAACCTCAATCCCTTACAAAACAACAACTCCTTTCCTTCCTAGGCATGGTTAGTGCGGTCAGAATTCTTACACAAGAGCCGGGACCGCGCCCTGTAGCCTTTCTGTCCAAACAACTTGACCTTACTGTTTTAGCCTAGCACTCATGTCTGCGTGCAGCGGCTGCCGCTGCTTTAATACTTTTAGAGGCCCTAAGAATCACAAACTATGCTCAACTCACTCTCTATATTTCTCATAACTTCCAAAATCTATTTTCTTCCTCATACCTGACGCATATACTTTCTGCTCCCCGGCTTCTTCAGCTGTACTCACTCTTTGTTAAGTCCCACAATTACCACTGTTCCTGGCCCGGACTTCAATCTGGCCTCCCACATTATTCCTGATACCACACCTGACCCCCATGACTGTATCTCTCTGATCCACCTGACATTCACCCCATTTCCCCATATTTCCTTCTTTCCTGTTCCTCACCATGATCACGCTTGATTTATTGATGGCAGTTCCAGCAGGCCTAATAGCCACACACCAGCAAAGGCAGGCTATGCTATAGTACAAGCCACTAGCCCGCCTCTTAGAACCTCTCATTTCCTTTCCATTGTAGAAATCTATCCTCAAGGAAATAAATTCTCGGTGTTCCATCTGCTATTCTACTACTCCTCAAGGATTATTCAGGCCCCCTCCCTTCCCTACACATCAAGCTCGAGGATTTGCCCCCTCCCAGGACTGGCAAATTAGCTTTACTCAACATGCCCCGAGTCACAAAAACTAAAATACTTCTTAGTCTAAGTAGACACTTTCACTGGATAGGTAGAAGCCTTTCCTACAGAGTCTGAGAAGGCCACCGCAGTCATTTCTTCCCTTCTGTCAGACATAATTCCTCAGCTTAGCCTTCTCACCTCTGTACAGTCTGATAACAGACCAGCCTTTATTAGTCAAATCAGCCAAGCAGTTTTTCAGGCACTTAGTATTCAGTGAAACCTTTATATCCCTTATAGTCCTCTGTCTTCAAGAAAAGTAGAACGGACTAAAGGTCTTTTAAAAACACACCTCACCAAGCTCAGCCACCAACTTAAAAAGAACTGGACAATACTTTTACCACTTTTCCTTCTCAGAAGTCAGATCTGTCCTCAGAATGCTACAAGGTACAGCCCATTTAAGTTCCTGTATAGATACTCCTTTTTATTAGGCCCCAGTCTCATTCCAGACACTGGACCAGCTTAGACTGTGCCCCCCAAAAAACTTGTCATCCCTACTATTTTCTGTCTAGTCATACTCCTATTCTCCGTTCTCAACTACTCATACATGCCCTGCTCTTGTTTACACTGCCAGTTTACAGTTTCTCCAAGCCATCACAACTGATATCTCCTCGTGCTATCCCCAAACCGCCACTCTTAACTCTTGAAGTAAATAAATAATCTTTGCTAGCAGGACTATGCTGAATCTCCTTAGGCACTCTCTAATCAGATGTCCTAGGTCCTCCCAATTCTTAGACCTTTTATACCTGTTTTTCTCCTTCTCTTATTCCATTTAGTTTTTCAATTCATACAAAACCGTATCCAGGCCATCACCAATAATTCTAAATGACAAATGTTTCTTCTAACAACCCCACAATATCACCCCTTTCCACAAAATCTTCCTTCAGCTTAATCTCTCCCACTCTAGGTTCCCATGCTGCCCCTAATCCCGCTTGAAGCAGCCCTGAGAAACATCGTCCATTCTCTCTCCATACCACCCCCCAAAAATTTTCACCACCCCAAGACTTCAACACTATTTTATTTTTCTTATTAATATAAGAAGGCAGGAATGTCAGGCCTCTGAGCCCAAGCCAAGCCATCACATCCCCTGTGACTTGCACATATACGCCCAGATGGCCTGAAGTAACTGAAGAATCACAAAAGAAGTGAAAAGGCCCTGCCCCGCCTTAACTGATGACATTCCACCATTGTGATTTGTTCCTGCCCCACCTTAACTGAGTGATTAACCCTGTGAATTTCCTTCTCCTGGCTCAGAAGCTCCCCCACTGAGCACCTTGTGACCCCTGCCCCTGCCCACCAGAGAACAACCCCCTTTGACTGTAATTTTCCATTACCTTCCCAAATCCTATAAAACAGCCCCACCCCTATCTCCCTTCACTGACTCTCTTTTCGGACTCAGCCTGCCTGCACCCAGGTGAAATAAACAGCCATGTTGCTCACACAAAGCCTGTTTGGTGGTCTCTTCACACGGACGTGCATGAAAAGCTCCAACTTATAAGGGAGAACACACGGTGTTTGGTTTTCTGTTCCTGCATTAGTTTACTGAGAATAATGGCTTCCAGCTCTATCCATGTCCTTGCAAAGGACATGATCTCATTCCTTTTCATGGTTGCATAGTAACCCATGGTGTATATGTACCAGATTTTCTTTATCCAGGCTATACTGATGGGCATTTAGGTTGATTTCATATCTTTGCTATTGTGAGTAGTGCTGCAATGAACATACATGTCCATGTATCTTTATAATAGAATAATTTATATTCCTTTGGGTATATACCAAGTAATAGGATTGCTGGATCAAATGGTATTTCTGGTACTAGGTCTTTGAGGAATTGCCACACCATCTTCCACAAAGGTTGAACTAATTTACATTCCCATCAACTGTGTAAAAGTGTTTCTATTTCTCCACAGCCACCAGCGGCTGTTGTTCCTTGACTTTTTAATCGCCATTCTGACTGGCTTGAGATGGTATCTCATTATAGTTTTGATTAGCATTTCTCTAATGATCAGTGATGTTGAGCTACTTTTCATGTGTTTGTTGGCCACATAAATTTCTTCTTTTGAGAAGGGTCTGCTTATGTCCTTTGTCCACTTTTTAATTGATTGTTTTTTTCTTGTAAATTTGTTTAAGTTCCCTGTAGATTCTGGATATTAGACCTTTGTCAGATGGATAGATTGCAAACATTTTCTCCCACTCTATAGGTTGTTTGTTTGCTGTGATGATAGTTTCTTTTGCTGTACATAAGCTCTTTAGTTTAATTAGAGCCCATTTGTCAAGGTTTGCTTTTATTGCAATTGCTTTTGACATTTTCATTATGAAATCTTTGCCCATATCTATGTCCTGAATGGTATTGCCTAGATTTTCTTCTAGGGTTTTTATAGTTTGAGGTTTTACATTTAAGTCTTTAATCCATCTTGAGTTAATTTTCATATAAGGTGTAAGGAAGGGATCCAGTTTCAATTTTCTGCATATGGTTAGCCAGTTTTTCCAGCACCATTTGTTAAATACAGAATCCTTTCCCCATTGCTTATTTTTGTCAGATTTGTCAAAGATCAGATAGTTGTAGATGTGTGGTCTTATTTCTGAGTTCTCTATTCTGTCCCATTGTTCTATGTGTCTGTTTGTGCACCACTACCATGCCATTTTGATTACTGTAGCCTTATAGTATAGTTTGAAGTCTAGTAGCATGATGCGTCCAGCTTTGTTCTTTTTTCATAGGGTTGTCTTGGCTATACGGGCTCTTTTTTGGTTCCACATAAATTTTAAAAAGTTTTTCCTAATTCTGTGAAGAATGCCAATGGTAGTTTGATGGGAATAGCATTGAATCTATAAATTACTTTGGGAAGTGTGGCCATTGACATGATATTGATTCTTCCTATCAATGAGCATGGAATGTTTTTCCATGTGTTTGCTTCCTCCCTGATTTCCTTGAGCAGTGGTTTGTAGTTCTCCCTGAAAAGTCTTCAACTTCCCTTGTTATCTGTATTTCTAGGTATTTTATTCTCTTTGTAGCAATTGTGAATGGGAGTTCATTCATGATTTGACACTTGGCTTGTCTGTTGTTGGTGTATAGGAATGCTTGTGATTTTTGCACATTGACTTTGTACCCTCAGACTTTGCCGAAGTTGCTTATCAGCTTTAATTTTTTTGCTGAGATGATAGGGTTTTCTAGATATAGGATCATTTCATCTGCAAACAGAGACAGTTTGACTTCCTCTCTTCCTATTTGAATACACTTTATTTCTCTCTCTTGCCTAATTTCTCTGGTCAGAACTTCCAATACTATGCTGAATAGGAGTGGTGTGAGAGGGCATCCTTATCTTGTGCCAGTTTCCAAGAGGAATGCTTCTGGCCTTTGCTCATTTAGTATGATATTGGCTGTGAGACTGTCATAAATGGCTCTTATTATTGTGAGGTATGTTCCATCAATACCTAGTTTATTGAGAGTTTTTAACATGAAGGGATGTTGAATTTTATCAAAGGCTTTTTCTGCATCTATTGAGATAACCATGTGTTTTTGTCTTTAGTTCTGTTTATGTGATGAATTACATTTATTGATTTGCGTATGTTGAACAAGCCTTGCATCCCAGGGATGAAGCCAACTTAATTGTGGTGGATAAGCTTTTAGGTATGCAGCTGGATTTAGTTTTCCAGCATTTTATTGAGGATTTTTGCATTGATGTTCATCAGGGATATTGCCCTGAAGATTTCTTTTTTTGCTGTATCTCTGATAGGTTTTGGTATCAGGATGATGCTGGCCTCATAAATTAGGGAGGAGTTCCTCTTTTTCAGTTGTTTGGAATAGTTTCAGAAGAAATAGTACCAGCTCTTCTTTGTACCTCTGGTAAAATTCAGCAGCAAAACCATCTGGTCCATGGCTTTTTTCGGTTAGTAGGCTATTTATTCTTGCTTCAATTTCAGAACTTGTAATTGGTCTGTTCGGGGATTAAACTTCTTTCTTGCTCAGTCTTGGGACACTGTATGTGTCCAGAAATTTATCTATTTCTGCTATATTTTCTAGTTTATTTGGATAGAGCTGTTTATAGCATTCTCTGGTAATTGTATTTTTGTGGGGTCATTGGTGATATCCCCTTTATCATCAAGGGATGATAGCCCGTTTTTGTTGTGTCTATTTGATTCTTCTCTCCTTTTTTCTTTATTAATCTAGCTAACGGTCGATTTTATTAATTTTTTTCAGAAAATCAGCTCCTGGATTCATTGATTTTTTGAACTGTTTTTGTGTCTCTGTCTCCTTCAGTTCTGCTCTGATCTTGGTTATTTCTTGTCTTCTGCTAACTTTGGGGTTTGTTTGCTTTTGATTCTCTAGTTCTTTTAGTTGTGATATTAGCATGTCAGTTTGAGATATTTCTAGCGTTTTGATGTGGGAATTTAGTGCTATAAATTTCCCTCTTAACACTGCTCTAGCAGCATCCCAAAGATTCTAGTACATTGTCTCTTTGTTCTCATTGGTTTCAAAACACTTCTTTTTATCTGCCCTAATTTCAGTATTTACTGGAGTCATTCAGGAGCAGGTTGTTCAATTTCCATGTAGTTGCGTTGTTTTAAGTAAGTTTCCTAATCGAGAGTTCTAATTGGATTGCTTTTAGGTCTGAGAGACTCTTTGTTACCATTTAGTTTTTTTGCATTTGCTGACGGGTGTTTTACTTCCAATCATGTGATTGATTTTAAAGTGCCATGTGGCACCAAGAGGAATGTATATACTGTTGTTTTGGGGTGTAAAGTTCTATAGATATCTATCAGATCCAATTGATCCAGAGCTGAGTTCAAGTCCTGAATATCCTTATTAATTTTGTCTAGATGATCTAATATTGAAAGTAGGGTGTTAAAGTCTCCCATTATTATATGGGAGTCCAAGTCTCTTTGTAGGTCTCTAAGAACTTGTTTTATGAATCTGGGTGATCCTGTATTGTGTGCATATATATTTAGGATGCTTAGCTCTTCTTATTGAATTGATCCCTTTACCATTATGTAATGCCCTTCTTTGTCTTTTTTGATCTTTCTTAAAGTCTGTTTTGTCAGAAACTAAGATTACAACCTCTGCTTTTTTTCTGCTTTCCATTTGCTTGGTAGATTTTTCTTCATCCCTTTATTTTGAGCCTATGTGTGTCTTTGCTTATGATATGGGTCTCCTGAATAGAGCACACCAATGGGTCTTGACTCTTTATCCAGCTTTCCATTCTGTGTCTTCTATTTGGGGCATTTAGCTCATTCACATTTAAGATTAATATTGTTATGTGTGAATTTGATCCTATCATCATGATGCTAGCTGGTTATTTTGCAGACTTGTTGATGTGGTTGCTTCATAGCATCATTGGCCATTGTACTTCAGTGTGGTTTTGTAGTGGCTGGTAACAATTTTTCCTTTCCATATTTAGTGCTTCTTTCAGGAGTTCTTGCAATGCAGGGCTGGTGGTAACGAATTCCCTTAGCATCTGCTTGTCTGAAAAGAATTTTATTTCTCTTTCACTTATGAAGCTTAGTTTGGCCAGATATGAAATTCTAGGTTGGAAATTCTTTTCTTTAAGAATGCTGAATATTGGTCCCCAATCTCTTCTAGCTTGTAGAGTTTCTGTTAGGAGGTCTGCTGTTAGTCTGATGGGCTTCACTTTGTAGGTGACCAAGCTGCTAGGCTGGGGAAGTTCTCCTGGATGATATCCTGAAGTATGTTTTCTAACTTGGTTCCGTTCTCTCCGTCTCTTTCAGGTACCCCAGTCAGTCATAGGTTCAGTCTTTTTACATAATCCCATAGTGCTCAGTGGTTTTGTTCATTCCTTTTCATTCTTTTTTCTCTAATCTTGTCTGCCTGTCTTGTGTCAGATATGTAGTCTTTGAGCTCCAAAATTCTTTCCTCTGCTTGGTCTATTTGGCTATTGATACTTGTAGTTGCATTGTGAAGTTCTTGTGTTGTGTTTTTCAGCTCCTTCAGGTCATTTATGTTCCTCTCTAAACTGGTTATTCTGATTAACAGCTCCTGTAATATTTTATCATGGTTCTTAGCTTCTTTGCATTGGGTTAGAACATGCTCCTTTATCTCAGTGCAGTTCGTTATTACCCAACTTCTGAAGTTTACTTCTCTCAGTTCATCCAGCTCAGCCTCAGCCCATTTCTGTGCCCTTGCTGGAGCAGTGTTGTGATCATTTGGAGGAGAAGAGGCACTTGGGCTTTTTGAATTTTCAGCATTTTTTGTTGATTTTTTTCTCATCTTCATGAGTTTCTCTAGCTTCAATCTTTGAGGTTGCTAACCTTTGGATGGGGATTTTGTGAGAAAATTTTTGTTCATGTTGTTGTTGCTTTCTGTGTGTCTGTTTTTCTTTTAATAGTCAGGACCCTCTTCCCTAGGCCTGCTGCTGTTTGCTGGGGGTCCACTCCAAAACCTATTCGCCTGGGTCCCTCTCGCCCCTGGTGGTGTCACCAGTGGGGGCTGCAGAACAGCAAAGATGGCTGCCTGCTTCTTCCTCTGGGAGTTCTGTCCCAGAGGGGCACCGACCTGATGCCAACGGAAACACTCCTGCATAAGGTGTCTGGTGACCCCTATTGGGGGGTCTCACCCAGTCAGAAGGCACAGGATCAGACACCTGCTTAACAAAGCACTCTGGCTGCCACTTGGTGGCACCAGGAAATCCCACTCGTCAGGGACTGCCTTGATTCCTCAAAGCCAGCAGGGGGAAAGACTAAATTCTCTGATCTGCGGAGATCACATCCGCCCCTCCCTCTAGGGGCTCCATCTCAAGGATATCACAGTTCTGTCCCTAAGCCCCTGGCTAGAGTTGCTGAAATTCCCACAGGGAGGCCTGGTCTGGGTCCAGCCTAAAAAGTCAGTCTGGCCACAATCTGCCACAGCCACTGTGCTGCTCTGTGGGGAATTCTTCCTGACTCCACACCATCCAGTTTCCCCAGCACCACCAGGGGAAAACAGCAGGCTGGAGTTACAGTGATGGCTGCCGCCCCTCGTTCCAGGAGCTCAGTCGTCTTAAGCAGCAGGCAGCTGAAGTGATGGTGGCTGCCTCTCTCTTGGGAAGCCCAGTTGTCTTAAGTAGCTGGCATCTGTAGTGATGGCAGCTGCCCACCCCTGCCCCCGCCCTCCGCCAGGAACTCAGTAACTCAATAGTCTTAGGCAATCTCCAGCCCAGCAGCCATGGAGAATTTGCACAGCTCTGTTCTTGGGCCCCAAGGCACTGGTGGCGTGGGCTCACCAGGGGATCTCCTGATCCACAGGTTGCACAGATTTGTGGAAAAAGCATGGTTTCCCAGGTGGGGTAGCACACTTACCACCTCTCTTGACTGGAGGTTGGACCTCCCCTTGCCCCTTGCCCCGTGCAGCTCCCAGGTGCGCTGTCACTCCACCCTGCTTTTCCTCCTTCTCCATGGGTCGTGCCAATCACCTAGTCAGTCCCAGTGAGAGAATCTGGAGACCTCAGTTTCTGGTGCAGGATTCACTCACAGTTTTCATTCTTCTCAGTGGGAGCCTCCAACTGCAGCTTTTTCTAGTCAGCCATCTTGGCCCCTCCAACAATACCTTTTATACAGTACTTCTTTAAAGCATATCATTTGATATCTGAATATGGGAAGCAAATTTTTAAAGCTGGAGTTTCTTCATTTCAGCACCCACTTTGAACTCCTTTCCAGTCTCACATGCTGGCCTCACATAAACAGCAAGCTTGCATAAACATGGCAAGGAGAGAACATTATGAAATTCCTGGAAACTTTTTATTCTTCATCAGTTTGTCAACATTCAGAGACTCTCTTAGACTTTGTGTTACCTTGTGGCTTGCCAGTCTGTCATCTGGGTCTTCCCCCTCTAAACATTTTTCTTTGTTGCTTCTCCAGTCCCTCCTTAAAACTTATTTTTTTCATCATGGTGGTGTGGGAGGAATTTGGGATTTGGAGTCAGAATACCCTAATAACAAATCCCACCTCTGCAACCTACTCAGCCTAAGACTTGAGAGAAATGTAATATTACTGTTTGGGGTTGTTCTAGTTTTAATTTAGTTTAGTTTTGCTTTGCTTTGTTTCTAGCCATGTGTAAAGGGATGATAACACCTACCTGAGCATGATTGCTAAGGATTAAATGAAATAATATATACAAGGCACATGCCACCCAATGTGAACACTAAAGAAACAGTAGCTGCTTCCAAGTTGATATCAATTTATATTAATGACTACTACTATTTAAAGGCATCTGTATAGGACTAACATGGTCCTGCAGACAATATCTAGGTGAAGGTAAATACTTGGTGAACACAGCTGGCAGGTAAGAAGATTCTTCCTACCACCCTTTAAAACAACTCCTACTTTGCTTCATTTTATATGTCACATCATATAACAATATGGAAAACTATCATTATGTTCTAATTTGTTTATCAAAATGCTTTAGTGTGTCATTTTTTCTAACCAGATTAAATGAAGAGTGGGAGCAACTTTGAAAGAATGGCCATGCCATTGAGGTTGACTGAAAGCTGGAGGGCATGGCCATTGGGTGAGAGGTGGCAGTGCTGTGGACAGATAGTAGGGGAAAACTGAGAGGCACAGAGGATGGGCTGGCAGCTCCAGTACCCCTTTTTCTTAGCCAAGATTCAGGGAGATGTGGGGGTGTTAAGAGGAGGGTAAACCCATGTGGACAGTCTTTCCTAACTAGCACTAATTAGTCAGTCTTGGCTGAAAAACCTCAGTTGTACATGAAAGAACACCACAGATCTTATAGTGTTGTTTGTTCAAAGATTTTGGATTAGGTTTGGCCATTCTGGAACTCCACAGGCACTATATATGCCACTTCATCTCAAAATTTCTAAGATATGAGCACATGATTCATAACCTAGGAGTTTATAGCCATCAGTAAAACTCTCTTAGCCTAATGTTGATGTTACTGCATTCCAGATAGGTTACATTTCTGTAATTGTAGCTTTACCACTTAATTTTCCCCCCGCAGGGTCATGTTCTAAATGTTATCTAGAAGAGCAGTCTTTGAAGAATCTTTGGCATAGCGGTCAGGATCATGGACCGATGGTCTGAAGCCAATAATGCTAACTCTACCACTTACCAGGTGCATAACTTTGGGCACTTCATTTAACCTCTCCTTGCCTCAGTTTTCTCATATGTAAAATAGGAACAATAATGCCAGCCTCATAGCACTATTGAGAAGAGTAAATAAATTAATCTACATTAAGTGGTTAAATAGTGCCTGGAAAATAGTTTTGAGTTAACTATCAGCCTGGCACATAGTAAATGTTATATAAATGTTAGCTATTGCTGCTGCTAGAAGCTGTTGTAGTAAATTCCACATGCTATAGTATTACTTTAAAACACAGTACACTGATCTATCATCCCAGAAGAATTTATTCAAGTTTGCCAGATAAATGTCTAAATACACTTACTCATCAAACCAAACATGAATTTACCCTGTAAGATGAAGGGAAGCACAGTGAAAACATTTTAAACAGAAAATTCTTTAAATTTTAGTAACAATATAGAATGTAAATAGTTAATAAAAGCATTTGGCAGACTCTGATGTTGATCAAGTTCATAAGTAATGTGAGAACAAAATAGAATGATTATTTAATGGATTATTGATTCATCCAATAAGCAACTACCATATGCTTTGCCCTGTACAGAGGTTTGAAGGACACACACACACACACACACACACACACACACAAAATACTAGTTTCCTGTATTTATGAAAGTTATAATCCAGTAAAGAGAAGCTGGATAAATAAATATTTTAAATCATGGTACTAAGCACAATAATCAAGTCAAACATGAAATGATACAAAAATATACAGAAGCAAGTGATTTGTATATGGAGGGCACTTGGTGATGGTTTGAGGCAGGCTATACGAAGGCAAAAATTTATCTCTACCCTTAAGTTGGATTGTTGGTGCATAGGGAGGAAAAAACTAATGGTATCAATATTCTCTCTTGTTCTGTTACATAAACTTTTTTCAACTAAGCCCATGAACAAAATATAATAATAAGCATATAGGATTGACCCCAAAACACAAAATAGTCAGTCTTCAGATTTAGTAGGAAACATTAACTATATCAAGGAATATTAGTGCACTGTAAAAATGCAATACTATAGTTAATATTTTGAATGCCTGGAAGAAAAAATGTCTCAAACCTTTACCTGTTAACCTTAGGCAGACCTTTAGGGGAGTTATATGAGAATGCCTCTCCTTGACTCTTGTATTCTCCCTGGGTTAATGTGAACTGTCAGAGCCCCCATGTGGTAATTAGTGTCATGGAAATCCACAGGTAGATACTCAGTAAGACAGAAAGAGAGATGGCTCCTGGGGATTGCTCCCACAGTTAACAGTTGATCATATAGCCTCTCACACCCTCCCCGGCCAAGTGCAAAGTTAGAAAGCAAAGGCAGTTTCTCAGTCTTCTTCAGTGTTATCTAGTCATGATGAATCAACCTTTTCTTCTTCTTTAAGTGAAAATCTATGTGGAAATAAATTCAAAAACTATAATACAACTTGGGTAATATTAAGTGAGTGTTTAGAATGTATAAATACCTTTTTGAAGTTTATTAATTCTGAGTAGAAACCAAAGACACAAATTAAGGTGTTTGATAAAGAGTAAGTTTGTTAGTATAATTTCAAGAAATAAGCTATCAAGAGACATAAGCTTTTTGGTCATCAACAGGTTCTCCAGCTCTAACACCTCCACAGCAAATATGAGCTTAGGAAGTTAGGGAAACAGTCCTGGGACTCACAGAAAATTTTGAGTACTGCTCTGTGGTAACTGGCTCACCCTTATGCTAACATTGGAATAATAGCTCAAATTATCAATATCGTACTTGAAAAGTCGCTTGCTATAACCAGCTAGGAGTCATAATGCAAAGAGACCTCACCCAAAAGAAAAAAATTAACAAGAAATGGGCAAGACCAAAATTTGGAAATCTATAAAACTATATATCTATTTAAAATAAAGACTTGACAGGAGTCCAAGACCAGCCTGGCCAACATGGTGAAACCCTGTCTCTATTTAAAATACAAAAACTAGCCATGCGAGGTGGTGGGCATCTATAATCCCAGCTACTGAGGAGGCTGAGGCAGAAGAATTGTTAGAACCCAGGAGGCAGAGGTTGCAGTGAGCTGAGATGGCGCGATTGCACTCCAGCCTGGGTGATAGGGCGAGACTCTGTCTCAAAAAATGAAACAAAATAAAATAAAAATAAAGTAGAATAAAGACTTCAGAAACTAGAGAACTTTATCATGTTCTGGCCACATTAGTGAAGGCATCAACACACTTTTTATCCCACTATCTAAAATGTCAGATGCAAAGGAATGTGTTTGTCAGAAACAAAAAAAAGTCTTGTTTTCCTGTTTGCTTATTTATTTTCTGTCTTTGAATGCTAAAATAAGCTTTTGGAAGTAGGTCCTTTTCTTTTCAGCTTTATTCAGGTCTAGCACACCCATTGTAAGAATCCTTAAATGTAAAGAGTTCTTATAACCCAATACATAATATAAATTCTTGCACAGAAAAATAGGTAAAGACATTAAGACTCAAAAATAATAAATACAAATTGCTAACAAATAAAAAATTAAACATTAATGAATAGTCAAAAATATAAATGGAAAATACATCAGATAGCATTTTGTAAATAATTTAGTAAATACATATCAAAAAATTTAAGTTGTTTAAGCCCTTTGACCCAGTAATTATACTTCTCATGAAAGAATAAGAGATTCATACACACAAAAAAAATAGTATGTACAGAGTTTTCTCTACTACAAAAGTGGAAAAATCACCTAAATATTCACCATTGGGCTAGTGAGTAAATAAGATAAGCTATATCCATATGAACTACTCATATGAGACATTAAAAATGGAATTTTCAAAGAAAAGTAAGTTGAGAAAATATAGAGAAAATTGATGACTAAAAACAAAACACAAAAGAATACATCACTGCTTATATAGTCCTATCATTATTCAGGAGTATACGTTTGTGAACATATTAAAAAATTTGTGAACCAATAGCAGTGGCTCTCACGGTCTTACAAATTTTGTTTCCCTTAGTATGCTTTTCTTTACATGTTTTCTGCTCTACACTAAAAATTACATTACTTTTATGATTTTGAAATTCAACAAAGTGATTATTTTCATTGAATATTTGTTTATTTATAAAAAAATAACCCAGAACATGCTGTGAAGACCACAGACACACTTTATAAAAGGAAATGTTGTCTGGTGTGCATATTCTGATGGTTTCATTGGAGGGAGTTTACTTTCCTGCATATTTCTACCAAGATTTATGTTGAACCATGCAATTTTTTAATTTTCTATATTGTTGTCTTTCTTTTCTTCTTTTTTTCTTTTTTTGGCACATATGCTGCTTAGTTTATTTTTTTCTTAGGTTAAAATGAAAGTATTTTATTAATGTATTCTGCTACCATGGAACCAATCTCTTGCTTTAGAAAGAAATATGATTCATGAACATGAATGGTAACTGAATGTCCAGTTAGTCACATTAGAGTCCTTACATTTATTCACCAAAAAATGTAGATATTATGGTTGTTTTAGACCTTTCTGGATGTCAAAATATCTTTACCATCAAAATCCTGTTAATAACAAAAGATAATCTTTGAGCATTTAGAACACAAAAAAGGCTCAGAAGAATTTTTCTCAATGCCGTATAGACCTTTCATTATTATTGATACTAGTTGAACCTGGAAATTGTTTTAAATGGGGCTTCAATTAGCTAAGCCACACTTACATCAATAACAACATTTATGCATTCTTTCAGTTTTAACACCTCATAGGCACTTTCATTCACCAAATTATAAACTATCTCCTAAATTTAATGGTCAATGTTTATACTCATTTCCAACTTCAATTTTTATGGCAAAGTTATTGCCACATTCACTTAACTTCACACAGCCACACTTGAGTTACTGTGATCTTCCCAAATCCATCCAGGGCAGCTACTGGGATTAATGCAAATATTTTCAGATATAAAATATCCCAATGCATAGAATCCAGTTTAAACTTGCTTATAATCACAAAGGTCTTGGGTTGTTGACTGAGTTTCGGACAATATATGTAAGATCATCTACTGAGTGGAAAATCTCAATTTTCATGCAATCTAGACTGTGCTATACAATCTTCAAAATAATGAATTTGAAGGCAACAATGTTTTTCTAGGCCATAGTGGGCTAACTCTCTTTTTCTTCCTGGCAGAGTCCTATGATTACTACCACAACCTGAGAATTGACTTGGACAGAATAATCTTTTCTGTCACAATTTTAGGTGTCTAAAGAAATAAGCTCCTATTCTTCAGATCCTTTTATTTTTACCTTTATCTTCCAAAACAATAGCAAGGGCAAGTTTAGTAGCAAAACTTTTTCTCAAAATGCTGATGGCCCAAGCCACACCAAGTCTACATGTGGTAGGAGAAATCATCTCAAGGGGAAAGTATCTTAAACTGGTTCTTCAAGAAAGCAAAGCAAAAGGCAGTGATTAAAACTTTTTGGGAGATGCTAACCCTGATGTCATGTGAAGGTGGGAGAAAAGAAGTAAGACAAAGGAAAATGAAACTAGTTTGCTATGATGTTGTACCATGCTCGTCACTGTTTACCAATGAGCTTCAAAAAGACATGGTGACTTACCTAGTCTTGCATTATTTGGCACTCAGAACTTGTCTGTAACTTTCGCAAGAAAAAAGTAAGCATTAGAGGAGCCCATGGGAGAAAGAAAGAAAAAGGAAGAAGTTAATGTACCTTGACGGCTTTCGGTCCCCTGTTATGTACTGGTCAAGGTTCACTTCACATACAGCAAGTTCCTCACACTTCCAAGCTACATCTTCCAACCCTTGCATAGCCATACAGGAAGACGCGTGGTGAGGATTTTCATTCAAGTCAAAAAGTGAATGGGAGAACAACAGAGGCAGAATATTGATCAAGGAAAAAAAAGGAACATGTGGGAATCTGAAAAGTGATCTGAGCTTTGTGTCTCCATACAAAGACAATGCTTTTCTATGCAGTTTTCTCACATGCAATGAGCTGCAACTTTTCATGTTCAAGTACTTGAATTCCAAAACACTCTTCTTCATGATAGGCATATTAGAAAGGCAGGGATTTAAGATTTGTAGGGAATGAAATACGATGACTGTCTAAAGAACATAATCAACTATCTTAATATGTAAAATCTTATATATAAAATAATATATCAGTAAAAAAACATTTGTTTTTGACTGGAAAAGATTCAAAAGTATTCAAAAACACTTTTTAAGAAACTACAGCAAATCTATTTTTTTTGGTGAGATCGCTCACTCATCTAAAGTTGTATCATTATATAAAAGTATAGTTTTAAAATAAGGCTTGGAATTAGTGCGATAAAATATATTGAATTACGGAATTTTAGGTGTGTTCTATTATGCTAGCATTATCAACATGGTAAGTCAAGAAAAATAATGTTGCTTGTTGACTCACCAAAATAAATCACATCATATTTTGTGGCTTCTAATTATAAGAACAATACAATGTTAATTTAATTTGAAAAATTTAGAGAAGTAAAATGAAGTTATTAAATCACCCATTCACACTCCAACCATCAATTTTAATGCTTGTTAATATTTTAATGTTTCAATCTTTTTATCTAAGCATATATATATTTCATATGGCCAGGAATACTTTAAATTGATATTACAGAAAATATATAATTTTGCGTCTTACTTTGTCACTTAACTTTTTTATCATATGACCATATATAATCTCCAAAAATAACAATTTAAATAGTTATGTAGCATCTCCCCAATAACAGATATTCTGTAACATATGTAACCATTCTCTTATTAAATACAAGTCATTTATATATATTTATTATTAGAAATAAAATTACAATGCATCCTATTGTCTGAATTTTCATTAGTTTTCTAGGGAGCGGTTTATAGAAAGAAAAATAAAAGGCCAAAGAATCCAAGTTTCTGGGGAATTGTTAATGTACATTACCATTTTTCCCCCAGAAAGTTTGTTCCCATTTACATTCTTGTAAGCAGTATATAGAAATGCCTCAACAAAAATGTTAGACAGATTCCCCAGATTTTAATATTATGTTTAGATAAAAGTCCATTCAACCAAAAATCAACTAACTGCAAATTTCTATGAAAATTTACATTTCTCTCTAGCTCACTGAAATCATGAGATAAAGAGAAGGAATAAACACTCTCCATTAGTGAATGAATTCTCCCTTAGTGAATTCTCCACTCTCTCATAAGGAGCTTTGCAGGTTTTGAGAAGCTTCCTGCAGTTGGCTGCCATCGACTCCTCCTCCAAGGACTTCTGTTAGTGTCAATTCAGCCTCTGCATTGTGCCTTGCCCCACAGGTGGTTCTGTGAAATGGTCCAATACCTCAAGAGGGAAAGGCTCCCTTTGTTCCCATTGGCCCTTGTCACCGGATGGAGTTGTAGCTTACTTTCTATTCTGCCCTTTCTCTAGTGCTGTGCTGCCTTCTGAATTCTCCTACAAAAAGCAGTGGCCAGGTCGTATGGTCCTTACATTCCAGGAAATTGTAAAGCTCTTCAAACTCTTCAAATTATAAAACTCTTCTCTTGAAGACAACCCCTTTTCTTGGCAAAGAGGCAAGAGAAAATACCATAAAGAGGAGGGGTGGGATTAGAGGAGTAAATGGACCTTACAACTTCTCTTTTGTAACCTAGAGATTAACAACAGGCTAAAGCTTGCAGATCCAGTTTCACAATGTTTTTTTGCACATGCTGTAGAGGTGATGCAGCAGCTTCCTGATGTCCAGGGTTTTGGTGTATATTAAATTGAGACTTCTGCTTAATCTCCAAGACAACAGGAAGGGTAACATTTAGCATAATCTTAAACACCTACATAGTAGTTATTTATGTATGCACGATACCCATATACATCTATACATTTACATACAAGAGCACTCAGAGTTTATTATATCTATTTATCATATTATAGAGATAGATATATTTGGAGGAGAGGAAGAGCCCAGGACAGGGAAAAGTTAACTAATTTCATACAATATTTAAAGCCTAGGATATGAATTGGTGCAGTATTAAATCTTCAACTGGTGTTAACTTAATTATATCTTTTACATACATTAATTGTAAGACTTTGAAAGTTTATTCCTAGCATCTCTATCTGTTGCTACACTCTCACTTCTCATATAGGACCTAACTGAATGTGTTGAGATACCTATGAATCTGCTCCTCTGATCACAGTTCTGATGACATGCAAAAACTACCTTGTAAGTATATTTCTTTAGGTAGTGAAACTATTGAGAAAAACTGAAGAAGCATCTTGTATTAAAATTACCTTCAAATTCTGGGTAACTCCAGTTCAAATATCTAGTTTTTTAAAATCCAGGGATCAAGAGAAGCATCTCCATGAGGGCCTAATGCCTATAAGAAAATATCAGAGCAGGGACATTCTGAAGGTTTGTATCTGACCTATCTTTGGTTTTAATCACTGAAGTTCTCGACGTTTTAATAAGTTGAAGGTGCTGGGTCACAGTCTAACTTAATAAGGCCCGCCACAGAGAGTTGGTCACCTCTGATTGCTCCCATAAGTCTTAGCACATCTGGTACACTGTCCTTGGTTGAGAAATGTTTTCCATAACTTTTCTCTTGTTCACTACCCTGCATATAAATTGTTTTTATTAACCTGAGAATGATACAGCACTGTATATTTGTGTGAGCTTTTGCCATTTTCAGCTTTATCCTATGAAAAGAGAGTTGATTGTTTCCTCCAAAATGGAATTAAACACTGTTTATCACCAATGTCTTCTCTTCTATTTTTCTACCCTTATTTAATATGGGTCAAACTAACCTTCAGTCTGACATGAGATTAAAGAACTAAACATTGTAATAAGACTCTTTGAGACAATTTACAATATGCCATACTTGCGGAAAGAAAAGAACAGAATAAAAACTATAGATCATTTTAAAAGATTTTTACACAAGACAACATATCCAGATGTAAATATCTAGGGTATTCAATTGTATATGGAAATGTATATAGTTGGATGATTGGCACATTCTTTTGTCCAAATGATAAACAAATTGATAGATAATCTCTGCTTTATTTTAATATATATTACAAATCTAATGAAAGTCATACTTCTGCTCTCTTTGCAATTTCCCATATGGGTAATAGTAGCATAGAAGTTTATCCAGATGGATGAAACTACGGTTTTATAGTACAGTGTTCCATCTGTATCCCCCAGCTTAACCTTAGTCATGGAGAATGCATCTCAGAGCCATTATACTGAAATAAAGAAAATTGTGTCTTTATAAAAAAAAGTGAGCCAAAAAGTAATATGACTTTATTTTTATTAAGATAATTCTGCAAGTGGAAGTAGTTTATGCTGGAATTCATCTGGTTTCCATGAGAGCCAAAATATTTGCATACCGGAGTCATCTGCCATCCCATCACTGACACATCTTTTGAACAAAAACAATGTTTGAACTCTTCTCTGATTTAATGCCGTCTAACCTGAATTCATGCACAAATAAAATATTGTTTACACAGTATTAAATCAAAAATGTTAAAAAGAAAGAGGGGGCAGCTAGTGCTGTGCAAAAGATAGCTAGTCATTCTATTAGACATAAGATAAGACGAGTTCAGATCACAATCAGGTCAGTCTCATGACAGAATAGTTAAAGGACTGATAGCAGACTGATAGCAGTTTTGGAAAGAGCAAAAGCAATGTTTTAGATGTGCTACTTTTAATTTGCATACTGAAATGTTGAATAAAAAGCTGTCTAATTTTTTTTCTGTCATACTATATGTCACTAATATAAATTTCTGTATGAAACAATGGTTTTGTCATGTCGCTTCAATCTTAGCAAGACTAAACTATTACTCTTGGGTGTTCTTAAGCCCCTCAATCACCTAACAGTTCCACAGTTTTTTGTTTTGCTTTGTGTTGCTGTTTTGACTACTCAGTTGCTCTTTCAGAATTTCCTTCAACTTCACCTCATACAACTCATTTGTAAAGGAAGTTTCATGTGACTCCAACTTAAGATGCTTAGGTAAAGATTTTAAGCAGCTTTAAATACTCATGTGGATCCAGGTACCAGACACATCTACATGCAAATATCACCAAAATCTATCTGCTATTCTTCACATTTTCTCTCATTCCAGTCAAATGGAATGCCTTACAGACATCCCTAACCAGACATTATTAAAATACAGTTTTTTTGTAGTTCTTACCCTGTACACTATTGAAAAATATTATCTCCATTACACTATTTGCTGTCTAATCACTTAGCTATCTAATCTCTTGCACATTTAATGAATTTATTTTATGTTTTATATAGCATTGCTCACATCTCACACCATAACTGTCTTTTGTCAGACTTTGAGGATACCCGTTTGGGATATTCACAGAATCCTATGGTTCTAATTTGCAATCGTAACTGCATAGTGGCTGAGCATGAAAGAGGGTTGGAGTCCTTCTATGCTATCTCTCACTGTCTCTCACATTTGTAGCTCCCTGCCCCCCACCCCCCCTGCAGAAAAAGAGAAAACCTCAAGGTGGCAAAGACAGAACTAGAGCACTTGTAACTAGATTTGAAGTTTACAGCTCTCACTGCAAAAGCTTGTACTTAGAATCCATAGGAACTGCTATAAATTAGTTCTCAGCAAAAAAGCAGTCTTAAGAGTATCACTACTTTCCTCGCTCCTTAGGTCTTCCAGGGGATTCTGTGCCATGTAGATGTTTACACTCTGTTTCAAAACTGTCAGAATTCCCTGTCCTCATCCCTTACCCTGTTATCCCTCCTTCTTTTCTGGGGCACAGTTTCTTACATTGACTACATCTGTTGATCATGCTTTGCCTAGAAGCCATCCCATAAGCATTCTCTTCCAATCTCCTACAGCCATTTTAATTTCATCTCCCTCCATTTAGAAAGTTCCTAAAGGTTTACTTTCCTTAACATCTCAAAATAGTTCATTTTCTCCATCAATGTTGATGGTATCCTGCTGATTATAAAAACAACAAACATTGTAGTACTGCCTCTGAGTCGGTTGCTCTGAATGGGCTCTGACCAGCATCATGTATATGCATCCTGACAGCACTTTATACATCACTTGTCCTTCAGCTCACTATGACCTATTGCATGGGTAGGGGTTTGCTACAACCAAATGACGAAGAATACAAGAATTTGGGGCTTTTCATATATGTTGGTGGTAGTCAAAAACGGACTGCCATTATATTACATTTCCACTTAGAATGTGTCTAAAGGACAGTGTTAAGGGAAAGCTAACACTGGCAGAGATAAAAGCAGTAGGCTTGGTCATTCACATAATAGAGAAAAGTGACCTGAGGTATGGTAAGACATGAACTCATGGATAGTGGGAAGTACCTTGGTCATAGGCAGAGAAGTAAAGTTGGAGAATTATAGATAAGGAAGGCTTGAGTATAGATAAAGATAGGCTTTGAGGATAGGTAGAAAGCCTGTAGCTCTTTGTGTACCCCATTAATCCTTACCTAAAAATGTCCACCATATTGAGTGCAGAGTAGACACTCAGTAACAGATGGATAGGATGACTTGTCCTGTGGATATCAGCCAGCTTGTTTCCTTGACTACTAAATGTGCTTGTGCAATGGAACCATGAACAGTATAGTCATGGTGGCAGGGCTGGAGGCTATGCATGACCTTCTCCTCACCAAAGCTATTCTAGTTATTGTCATTTCTTAATGTCTACGAGCAGTAGGAACTTAACCTGAACCTGTGGTAGAGCACCATTTCTTAAAGCGACCACACACTCGGTGACAGGTGGATTAAATTGAAACTCTGTTTCCTTCAGGCATAAGCAATTACTTCTTATTAGAATCTAGGAGAGGAATTAGAGAAGAAAAGAAGGTGAGGGAAGTATTCTAGGCGGTAGTATCAATATGAGAGAAGGTAAGAAAATGCTCCCTTATTTCTAATTCTCCAACTTTACTTCTCTGCCTGTGACTGATACTCCAAACATAAAAAAGCTCATGGTCTGTTTCAGCAACTGAAAATAGTTTGGATAAAAGTTCAGAGAGATGGTAAGAGATGAGGCTGAGAAGAGAAGCAAAAACCAGTTCAAGAAGCCTTAAAGAGTCCTTCAAACCACAAAGGAATTTTTGGGTCCCCTATCACACTGACAACCTGAAAGAGATAAATATCATTTTTCAGTATGCCTCTTTTTTTAAGCAACATTAAATTCTAAGATAAAGCATGAGATTTCTTCATCTGAAGGCGGATTTGTTTCAGGCCTTCAAGGCATAAACTTCTTTTTTGTGTGTCGCCTGCATACCTCCCTCCATAAAAGTGATATTAGAGACCTGACAAATGTACTAAGCACATGAGGATTTTATCCTCAGTGGCCTCATATATTTCATAGTTGGAGGGTATGTTAAAGGACATCTATTTCAAGTTTCTTCTTGATATTTCTATTTTTAATCTTAAAAATTTACTCCATTTCCTGTAAGAAATATAAAAACAAAATAATGAAAAATAAGGATCAAATTTAAACCTTCATATAAATTGAGAGTCTGTCAAAACTTGTAAGTTATAAGCATGTAAAATTCAGGAAATGGAAACCAAAATGTCTTCAGTGGCCAGATAAATAAAGAAAATTAATAAAATGGAACTAGTGGACAGTGATAGGGTGATATAAAAATTTAATGAATCAGATTGAATGTGCTTCTTTTAAAGACAATCAAATTCTTTTTTTAAATGAGATACATGTCTGTGAACTTATTTTTGGATTCTAATACATGGTACCAAGCTGTATAATAGTTGGTGGTTACTGAAATTAGATGATGACCAAAATTACTGGACAATCTACTAAAATGTTCAAATTTCTGTGATCTGGATCTGCCTCTGGAATTCTTGATTGTGTGTGATTTTATTTGGTTTGGTTTTATAGTTCATCTCTTTGGTCAGAGAAATCACGGACTTAGGTGCATTTATTCAGCAAATAGCTTATTTTAATATTTGTCAGGAAGTGTTCTGAGTGCTAGAAATACAGTAGTGAAAAAGCTTGTTTTCCTAATCTCATGATGTTTATATTCTAAGCAACATCGTAAAAATCGTTATGTTTCTATTCTTAATGGCAACCTGGTCAACTTAGTTCTGTTCACCATATAGCCAAGGATGAATTATATCAGGAAAACCTACAAATTCATTATTGATTAAAACAAAACCATCAAATCAGATTCTTCCAATCTTTCATTAGTTTTGAAGTAGTAATTCTACTGGATAGTTTATTTATACAAGTCAGTTCTGTAAATCCAGTCTTATAAAATTACGAGGATAAAATAGCTTGCATAAGTTTATTCAATTAATAGTAAATTATTCGTTGCATTTTCAATACCACTCAAAATAGGGTGGAAAAAACAAGCCAAAATTAACTAAGAGATGAGACTCACCCATTGTCTTTATTCTGTGAACTTGACATAAGTTTAATACATACTTTTCCTACAGCATCAAGGAGTGCTGGCCTTCTATAATGTTTTTCTTTCCAAAGAAGGGGTGCTCATAGGAGAGAGATTTAGAAACTAGAGTAAAAAATAAAAACAAATCATTTAAGACCAGGATTTCATGGTCTTTTTCCATGAACAACTTTCCCCAAAAAACAATTTTGGGGCAATTTTTCTTTTGAGTCATTGAACAGTTTCTTCCACCTCCACCCATCCCAGTCTTATCCCCTGGGTGGTCAGCATACTGTCTGCTTAAAAACAGCTGGGGAAGAAAACACCCTGAATAACTTCCATTTTGGTATAAAAATTACATCTCCCAAGAGACTTGAAGCATTGTAGTACTGACTTGCTCACCTAGACCAACTGTTGTGGCTGCTCACCCCAAAGAACCCACCAATAAGGAAATTAGAAAAACCCTGGAATGTGTTCTGTGGCCAGGATAAACTTATCTAAAGGACAAGAAAGAGACTGTCCATTTCATTTTTCAGGCTAATTCCTACCACATGCAAAGCCTATTCAACACTCAGACATAACCAAGATTTCTTTTTTTTTTTTTTTTTTACATTTTTGGCTGCACACAAATTTCAGGTGGACACTCCTTTATCCAAGGTTCTTGGTGGAAAACAGAAATAAAATGCTTTTCCTTTTGAAGTGGTTGATATAATATCCATGAAGATGGAACCATGCAGCATTAACTAGAATTATTCTCTTCTTAGATCTAGTTCTTTCTTCCCATGTATTTTGTTTGTTCAGACATTTTATTCAGTACCTAGTATGTGAAAGACACTAAGTAAAGTGCTTCATTTTTTTGTTTGATCTAGAAAAATAAAATCTTTCAATAGATGAGTCATTCATAGAAATTACAGTATTATCATGCTTCTTCCAGGAGATTGTTGCATTTTTATTTAGGGAACAGAATTCATTGGAAAAATTCAAACGCATAATCTACATAAAATGGGATACTCTATAATCACATAATGGGAGAAAAAAAGCTCCAGGGTTCCAAGAGTTAATAACTCATCTTTTATAGGAACAGGTTTTTTTTTAGATTGCTAAAGCAAAATAGTTTGTAATGACTTTTCTTTCAAATCTTTTCTGTAAGCATGCGTCTGCTCCTTTGGGGATTTATTCGTATATACTGCCTATAGTGACCAAAAAGAAAAATATCTGCGTTCTCTCCAAAATACCTCCTATTTGCATTTTATCAAAAGCCTTACTTCGTTTAACCTCAGTTTCACATTAAGAGTCTTCAGATTTCTATTGAAAGGCAACAGGCTTACCAAATATAGGTACTAAGGGTTTTGGGTGACTGTAGGGGAAAATTTCAACATAACTTTGAACAGAGTATTGGGCAGTGTCAAGCATAGTGTTGTGCTGGTGTGCTTGTCTTCCTTATTGAACTGTTTGCCAAGGAAATCCAATCCATGATAAATAGACAAATGTCTGAGATCATTGTGGCTCATTCTCTGATGAAACAGCTGCCTCCATGCTGTGTTTGTTGTTACAAGTTATTATAAATACTAATATTTTATAAGCTCTGGTACAGTTTAGAAATGAATCTCATAAACATAATTCACTATTTCCAAGTTTTCAGCAACACACAGCCTGAAATAATTCTACTCTTGGTCAGCCTGCAGATTTAGCTGTCAGCTCCAGAAGCTGTGATGAGCAGAGGAAATTTGGGATGTGCAAATTCTTAACCATTCTGTGTTTTAGAATGGCAGAGGAGGTTCAAATTTACTTCACCAAATATAATACAATGACTTAAAACAACAGAATAGAAAAGAGTGCCTGAATTTTAAAAATATAAAAGGTATTACAGGATAAGTTAAGGGGACTAGAATAAAAAGATGGTTTAAACATACAACACACGCAGTGTTGATTATGAAGAAGGCACCATTATTATTTCCTTTCTTTTCTAGCAGAAACAAAGTATGTTATGTAATATTGTATGTAAAGCATCACTTGATGCTATTCTGCTAAAACACTAAATAATTAATTTTCTAGACTCACATTTTTTTCAAATTCTCATCTTACTTTTGAAAGTCTTCGGATCTGACCTGTATCTATAGTCTCTTTTTCACTTATACGTTTATTTCTATATTCACAGAGCAAAGCCTCTCTTGCTCTTTTCCCATAACTAATTGCTCTTTCATAACTAATTCAAGTCTTCTTTGAAGGTGGTGACTTTTCTTCCCAGTAACCACTTAGGCTTGCTTTATCAACGAGGACCAATCCATATAGTCTATCTCTCAGTGAGCTCATTTTCTAGAAGTGTGACAAACAATAAAGATGTTAACTCCCTTTTATATATATTGGAAATGGGCTTAGTTAATTGTATGCAATAACTTAATGGATATGCAGGCAAATGGAATAAAGACTGAAATAAAATCTACATCTTAAATCATGGTGACCAATAAAAACATATTGATTCATATGTGTCTATATCAGACACTATGTAAAAGTAATAAAGTAGGTGAAAATATTTTGTAAATTCCATGGCACTGTCCACACATTACTGTGATTGTTTTCCCTTTAAGACATCACACTGAAAGTGAGTTAAATAAGATGCCAATTACCTATTGGAAACGTAGCCTTAATTAGAGTTGGGAACCCCCCCTCTTTGTATTAAAGGGCAATAATGATGGAAAGACCTGCTACATGTGGGATCTTTCTTTTCTTTATCCTAAGTCCGTGATGCTATTTGGGTAATAACTGACGAAAGGACTAGGGTGCCAACCAATTTGCAGTTAAGTGGCTAATTAAGACCCAAAGCAAAGCTGCCAGGAGGTTGGATCTCTTAGCTTTAAAGTGACACATAAAAGCAATTACGATGGGGCTGGCTTTGCTAGGACATATTTAAATTTGGACAAAATTTGGGCCAGTTATTATTTTATGTTAATATATTCCCCTATAAGACTCCATCAGAGAGAAAGGGGAATTATTTAGGACATAAGAAATAATTAGAACATTACTTGAATTCTCTGAACTTCAGATATGAATAAAAAGCAAAACTGTAAAATTAATTTTATGTTTGCAGTTATAACAGGGGTACTATATATATGTAATTAGATTTCCTAGTCTCAGAGGAAAAGGGGATAGGTGCATGAAGCACATTATTATTCAAGAGGAGAAAATCTCTTAATTCTTGGGTGTGTTCTCACCTGTCTGTCATATTGCGTGAGTGTGACACCTAGCCCAGAATGGCAAGATTTTTAGAATTGTTAGATTTAAACTTGGGACACTCAGGTATTACATTTAAATATAGCTGCTCTAATAGCACAGGGGGGAACAACAGATTCTTTCCGGGTTTAAAAAGGTTTGAAGTTGGTGAGGAAAAGTAGAGAGGACTGGAGAAGATGAAAATTATAACACAAATTATCCATGTATAAGGGAATGATGGTTGGGAGAGTAGATGACTTTTAAAATCATAGCTCCAGGAGAATCTTAGAGTTGTGGGGAACCACGGTCCATTTAAACCTTGCTCTGTTGATTTATGATGTCACCATTGAACCCCTTGATGGCATTAAATCCTTGTAATTTGCAGTTGCCTAGCATATTTTCCACACACAATTCAATAACTCATTGTGTAGCTATTTCACACACACATATAAACACACACATTAGTGTGAATATGTATGTGCTGAATATGTAGTCAATGGAAACCATGATTTTGTTGTAATAATAAGTTAGGTTAATAAAATACATGAAATCATGGGCTGGATGTGTAGTCACTGTATTACCAGCTTTGTCATCAGGCATCCTAAGGGGACAGTACTCCATGTTATTATAAACAGATTTTACCTAAATTTTGTATATATTCTTTTTAAACATTGAAGAAGCAAAATTGTAGGGTCAGCCAAAAGTCATTATTGCAGGAAATAAATGAGATTGCACAGAGATAAATAAGGAAATATATTCAATTCACCTAAACATTACAGTAATAGGATTAGAAAATAACAGAGTTATAAATACTAACCCTTCAGGGATACATTCTTCTGCCCTAAGAGGTATGTGGATGGATCTCCTCACTGTCCAGGGAATCTCTGTTCTCTTCCAAAGAGCCTGGGAATGGCCAGTAATTTTGACTCCATAAAGCTGGGAAAGAGAAGGTTTTGGAACCTTTTCTTTAAGTCTATAATACAACTAGTCATTAGCATTTCTGTGGGGGTGAGAGGTGGTGTTTCGACATCTCTTATGCTAGCTTTTAAACTGACTTCTGTAATTATTCTCCAACGGAAACATGAGTGCCAGCGACTTTCTGGGGAGTTATTTTTATTTCTATTTGAATATTTTAGCTACAATGCTGGATATGCACTGCTGGATCTCTGAGAATGCTGTTCTAAAATGCTATATTTATAAAATGACCAAAGAGCACATGCTGCCTGGATTAAATTTATCCCAAGATGAGAGGTTTTATCTCTAATCATCTGCTTATTGACTAATCTGGGTGCATCTTGGGCAGGTTTGATGGTTGAGATGTAACAGGCTAACGTGATCCAGATCCTAAAGGAGTATTCCTTTGTCTTTGTCTTTGTCTTCCTGAAACATGGAGAAAATGAATCTGGCTGCTCTGAATTCATCATGACTTAGAGTAGCATCCTCATTGAATGAGACTGCCAGTTTGAGATGAAAAAAGTGGGGTGCTCTTTTTAAAGCAGCACAATATATGAGATCACAGAATTACATAGACTCTCAGAAAGATATTTTTAAAAGAAGTAGGATAGCTTTTCCACAATGTGTTTAAAATCCACATTGAGTATAATTCTGAAGAATTATACTCAATGTTCCAGCAACATTGTATCCTCATCTATACTGTGGCCCAGGTCACATGACAATGTTATTATTTTCATCAGTCTCCTATACCTAGACTGTGAGCTCCTTGAAAAAAAGGAACCTTTAATTGCAACGTTTTTATTCCCATCAATATTCTAAACAACATCAGGCACATTGTAAGCAATCACTAAATATAGCTTAAGAAAGATTGAATGCTATGCTGTGTTTAAGACACTTATTAGTGAGACAGATTAGATAGATAGACAGTAACATGATACATAGATAGATAGATAGATAGATAGATAGATAGATAGATAGATAGACAGACAGACAGACAGACAGATAGATATCCCTGTTACTTGTAGTAAATTCTACCAAGGGACTGCCTTTCTTTGCACTGGTGTTTACTTATAAGGTCTAAATTAAGACTAGATCTTGTGTCTTGCAGATCTGCATTTTATGAAGTCAGGAAATTAGTAAGAAAGTTCCCCATGATAGACTTAATATCCCAACCTTTCTCTTTGGAAGATTTTAATGCCGCAAATAAAAATTAAAGAATTTTTTAATTTTAAGAATCTAGAAATTCCTGACAAGTTCTGGAGTGAGTATAGAATCATTTGCCTTTCTACTATATATATATTAGGGCCCATTAAAAATTGTAAGCAGCTTTACTGCTGGCTACATTTTCTTCTAGGGTTATTTTCTTTTCTATTGAGTAATTCCTTAATGCCCAGGGAGTTAAACATTCTGATGGAAAGGAAGTACTTATCATTTTCTAAGATTTAAAGCTTTGCTGCAATGTTTTTCTTGATCTTGTAATTTTAAAGTGCTACCTGTGTAGTTAAATGTCTCTCTCTTGATAAATTTATTTCAGTGATATTTCTAAGGTTACACATGTTTGCAAACAGATGTTGCATAAGAAGACTCTAACTCTAAAGCACTTTCCACTTCATTTTGCTATGTTATCTTAATATATTTTTAGAAGCTATCTGAACTTTTGGACTTTTCTAATTCTCATTGCAATACAAAACCATATAGTATCTAAAGAAAAAGAGAGAATCAAAGATATGTCAAGCTTGGTTTGGTTTGGTTGGTTTGGTTTGGTTTGGTTTACCCCTTGGGATGACATGAGCATCATCTCCAATATCCAATCAACATTTTCAGAGGCACATGAGAATGTCCACCAAAAAGTGAGATTATTTTAAAACATTTTATGGCTGCTTTTAATATTTCTTCACTAATGAAAACATGTATCACAGCTATTACTGAATATAGAAAAAAGTATTTTCTTGATTATTAAATGGTGATATCGTTCGATTATAAAATCTTCTCTTGAGGTTAGTACACAATCAGAGATAACTTAAAAGTTCTAAATAGCCATTTTTTTCTTCTCTTGCTTTTGTAAAAAATCATAGACATGATCTTTGAATCTTCATTAATTCTACTCATCCAACGTCTTATTAGCCTTGCTCCAGATGAGAGCAACCTTTGGAAATGGTCTGCTGTTCTTCAATATCATAGTGATGTATTACCTAACAGCTAACACATAGTTTCAGCAGTTTGGTATTTTAAAGAAAGTTGCCAAAACGGATACAGCATACAGAGACTTGAGTGTGTCTGTGCACATGTATATGTAATCCTAAAATGAAGAGGCATCTATTCTGGTAATAGCTGTGTACTTGAACCCATCTACAGTTTGATTGTACATCAGTTATGATGTGTCTCTTTCTAACAGGAAGGATACAGATCTTGATGAATAGCTAAAAGGTAAGATCATTCTTAAAGGTGTGAGTGATTAATAATGGCCATGCATAGATTTTTTTCTAAGAGTGTAAATAAAATATATCATTCACATGAAGGGCAGGAGTTTGGCAGGATGATTCATAGTGCATTTGAAGGCATAAAAAGTCAAAGCTAGGGTCTCTTCTAAGCATGTAAAAGAGGAAGCCAGTTTCACCATTTAAAATATATGAGTGGATGTTGGTATAGAAATCACATGCCTTATGAGATACTGAAGACTGGTTTAATTTTTTAAATTGTCACCAATTAAACAAAATAAAAATTTTCTCTTTTAGCAGCTAAAAAATTATAGTAGTACAGGGATAAGAGATAAAAGATGAGGGTGGCTCTTCCATGCTATAGCACTTGGGCCATATACTTCAATCCAACCAAGATTTGCTATATAGCTTTTAGATTAGTGGTTACTGTGGAAAGAAAACACTTAAGCTGCAGTATTAGCATAAAGCTTCACTCTAATGTGGTTAGCATTCATACCAAAGTATGGTGGGGCCCTACCTATAAAGGTGTTAACTAACACAACAAAAACCAGAAAGCTGTTCTTTGAAGAAAAAAGAATTACTTCCAGTGGTGATATCTAAGTACAGTAACATCAGTGTACATGATTGATCTTTGTTTATTCTCTGCCAGCAGCCTAAAGCTCGTGATATTTCAAAATGTATAAGAACAAGCTTCATGATGATACAATACTACACATCATGCCCCTCCTATGGCCCAGTACTGCAGAGGTTGTACAATGCCACAGAAGGAAAAGGTCTGGACCCTGGGGCTGAGCTGTGACTCAGCTTATCTCCTTTAAGTCACAAGTGAATGGAGAAGCATATTTGTGCCTTTCTAGCATGAAGTGCAAATAACTATCATTATAAACTGTTAAAAACAAAATAATTTTTTTAAAGAGGAGGATCTCTCTCTGTCACCTGGCTTGGAGTGCAATGAAGTGACCACAGCTCACTACAGCCTTGAAATCCTGGACTCCAGAGATCCTCCCCATCTCAATTTCAGTAGCTGAGATTACAGGTGTGAGACATCACAGCCATCTATCTTTTTTTTTTTTTTTTTTCCTTTTCTGTAGAGATGAGGTCTCACTATGTTGCCTAAGCAGGTCTTGGAGTCCTGGTCTCAAGCCATCCTTCTACCTCGGCTCCCAAAGTGCTGGGATTACAGGTGTGAGCCACCATGCCTGGCCTAAAAAGAAATGTTGATGGCTGTCTAGGATGCTGCGTCCACTAGACACAAAAACAAGAGTCATCATTTGTACTCCTTTAAGAATGAAGACTTAAAAGTCACTGATTTTTTAATTTATTGACTTAATGGCCTATAAAAGATTTCACTAATGTTATTTTCTTCATTTAGTTTCTCTCCCTGTGAGAACATGGGGCATATAGCCTGGGTATAGTAGAAGGCACAGTGACATTCTCTCTCTGTAGTTATCACAGCCTTCTCCCTGTGTTCTTTGACTGCCAATGTTCCCTGCAAGTCTGTCTTGTATAAACAATCCAAGCATGAGCCTTATTGATGGACAAAGATATGACAAATACACTGACACAATCAGAAACACGACTTTTGAATGTGAAGGGCAAAAATTTTAAAATACCAAATGACCACGTCAGAGGTGAGACTTCACTATATTGAGGTCTTCATAGTATTTTGGAAACATAACCCCCTTTGAGAACATCTAAGATGTCAATGTGCTATACCGACTTAAATACAGCAGACTCTGCCCCTCCCCCTGTTTCTCATTATTTCACTCTCAAAATTCACATTTTGAGGATCATTCTGCTTCTGGATGAGGGAGTACAGGTATGTGTGTACATCCTAGGCATGGATCTAATGACTATCTTCAGCTTTCTGTGGAGGTAGGTTTAAAATTAGTTCAGTTCTATTATGTAATAAGTTTCAGGATTTGGGAATCTTTGGGCAAATGTGGAACATGTTGCTTATAACACATATTCAAACACAGAATTCAAAGGTGTGTCTCCAGAATAGAAATGTTTAAATTATTGTCTGTATCTGGTAAGCACTCTCGTGAGACACTTCCATGTGTTGTACCATAAGTTCTAGCTCCAAGTTATAGTCTCTGGGTAAGTAAAAATGAAAGCATCAAATGGATCAGATAAATCAGAACTAGGGAGGTGGTGGTTAGGAAGGTAGCTAATAGTAGATGTATCAAAATGTTACAATATCTTTTCTTCCTCTAGAGTCCCTTTTTAGTAGCTAATCATGGTGATGGGAGACTGTAGTACCATCCACTTGGGAGGCTGAGGGGGGAAGATTGCTTGAGCCCAAGAGGTCAAGGCTGCGGTGAGCCATGATTGAGCCACTGAACTCCAGCTTGGGCAATCTTGTTTCCAAAAAAATCATTTTTAGAATATATCTATTTGCAGATTTAATACAGACACTTTATATATTCTTTCATCAAATTTTAAGGAGAATGCACTAATCCGAAAGACAAATGTCATTTCTATATAATGTGAGTCATATATAAGTAATTGCATTATGGTCTGTGGGAAAATGAAATATACTAATTAGTCATTAATCAATTTAGTAAATACCTAAAACTTTTTCAGAAAATTTGGCTTTTTTCTATGGCCTTTTCAGAAAATGAGAGTGAGCAAGTCATTTCCTTCTTTGTCTCTTCCATCTGCCGTCCTGCCATGGTAGTGAGTGAGTCTGTGTGATTGTCTTATTCATCCCGTGTGGCTTTGTTGATTAGGGATTTTGCTAATTCTCCAGATATCATCTATTTGGGTCCTTCCCAAGCTTCTCTTTTTCCTGTCAAGATGACAACAAGATGGTGTATATATTTGCAGATGAGAAGAATCAAATAATTGAAGTTATAAGACACACAGCCATACTTACCTTGGATTTCCCTAAAGGTGATATTCGCTAAAGTCTCTGATTTCATACTTTATGTGGGGGACACAGGAATTCTTCCATGTGTTAATATTTTGCTTTTTATCTTGCTCTGACCATCACCACCTGTGTCCTTCTGCCTAATTTCTCAACTCCTCAGGATCTGGAAAGACTCCATATTTACCTGGGCAAAAGACTTTCTGTGCTGAGGTTTCTGACTATGGAGTCTCTAACAGTCTCCAATTTAGAACGGCTGTTACTCCCTTGTTTTGTTTTCTTTTACTTTTACATTCTTCTTTCATCACTATGGTACCATTTGCAGACTAGCTCTCATTTAAGAGGCAGCCAGCTCCATAACTTAGCAAATCAATGAGTCTCTCACTGAATTACCAGTATGGAGATAATCCTGTAAAATAGTGAGATAAGGAATCAATCTCTTTCTACTAGAATGTGCTCAGGTTTAGTCATTGATGCAAAATACTGTGCAAAAGTGGGAAACAATTATCTCTTAGAATCGGAATTAGCACTTCCTTTCAGAATGTAGTCTTACTTCAATTTTAATTGTTTTAACCATGTTTTGTTTGATTCCTTTGACTCAAAACACACAGACCAAATAGATGTTTCAGTGAGAAGAGTGTTTACAGAACAATTCAGGTAAGGTATTCCCAGATTGACTGGATGCAATTTTAATGACACAATCATTCTCAAGTGTGCACCAACTCCTAGTGCATTCCAGTGACTTATTTATCAACATCACAGAACACAAGATTTTTTTCCTCTTACTCTCAATATTTTATAGTAACTCTTTGGAATCACTAAAAATAATTTTAAAAGAGTAACACTTCAATAAGAAATATAATAACATGACAGGAATATATTCTAATGTTACTAAATTCTGCTCCCATGAAATGTAGTGCTTTCTACTTCCAAATCACAAGCCTCCTTTGGTGCCATCATGTTCCAATATACATTTCAGAAAGTTTCAAAGAACTCATAAGATATTAAAATTCCAGAAAAATTATTTGTTGAAGACCAAATGTAAATAGATAACATGTTCAGCATCTGAATATTGCAGAATACGTCTCCAAAATGGCCCATATGTTCTTCTAGAAAAAGCAGCAGTCCTGACAGTAAACCATGAAATATTCTGGAGGCAATGGCAGAGTGCCAGTGTCTTAAGGGACAGCATTTTCCACTTTAAATAACAGACAAAATAAAGCTTTAAAATGTTCTTGATGATGTAGGATTTAGTAAACCCTTCAGAGGGATGCAAGGAAAACCTTTTCTTCTTAAGATTGATGCTAGGAAGAAACAGACAAAAAGTAAGAATCGCTCTGCCAAGCAGCATAAAGAATCAATTGGTCTCTTTCTGAAATTTAGGAAATTCAATGAATCGATAGACTGTTAGGAACTGGGCCACACAGACTGAAAGTGATTCCTTGTAAGTACTAGATACCAGAGATAACACAAAGCTCTTAAGAAAGTGCTGAGCACAAGCATGGATTTAAAAAGACTGAATTGTGTACTAGCAGGAAAGGAAAACAGCTTATTATTTAGTAGGCATCTGTAAATGGAGACATTTCTGCAAAGGTAAACCAATGCTTAATTGAAAGATAAGCGATTTGCAGGTAAATATCAAACTTTATTTTTTTCATTTCTCATTTTATTTTTGTTACTTCTACTTCACTTATTCTGTCTCTAAAAATGGCAAAATCTCTGTCATAAAATAATTTGGACTTAATTAACATTCTCCAAGGCAGGCAAGCTGGAAGTATAATAATTCTTTTGAAATCAAATACCCTTTGATGATTACAAGAATCAAGTATGATCAGAGAATTTTTTTCTTGGCCATTTTACAAGAGCCTATCCATCTTTATGTGGCCTATGACACAAAAATTAACATACGAAAAATGGTCATTTTAAAACGATAAATAATTAGTGGGGCAGCTGGGTGCCTAAAAAATTTCTTTACGTCATGATAGAAGATACGTTAGACTGAACCACTTATTTCACGCACAATTTTATTTTGTCATTTACTTTCCCATTAAAATGTGAAGTTTATAAGCTGAGATCACAAATAATTTCTTAGGCTTTCTTCCAAATAAGAAAAGTAAAACAGAAAAGGTAAAAGGAAAGACATTTTTAATTTAATAAGAAATTTAAATATTAATTATTATAACAAATTAATTTCAAATTTAGAGCTATTACTAAGTTATTAGTTTATTGACATTACATTATCACCATATTCATTCACTAACTATCAGGCCAGGATTCTAAAACATGCAGAAAGCATATAGGTTTGAATTCACTGGATGATAATATCAAAGATTATCGTTTCTTCTTGTGGTGGAATATTAATTATATCTAAATAATTTTGGGGAAAGGACTTTCTTAATAGTATTTAAGATAGGTAAAATTTTACATTTGCAGTAAGGTAAAGTATTAAAGTAACAATAGTGATAATTACTCAAAGAGCAATTGCAACTTTTATAGTACACTGGCACAGAAACAAGAGCAATGCTGTATATTCCACTAATTCTAAGCAATTTAAAATTGTCTAAATATGGAGCATGAAGCATGGCACTCAGTGCGTGAACAATGACCATCCTGAATGCCTGAATTACGTCACTACTTTGTGGTTATTTATGCATATATGTTTGTGGGATTGGCCTATCTTGGCAACAGTAGCTCCTTTCAAAAACAGCCTTTACTAGCCAAAGGACATTGATATAGATATTCTAGTTATCCAATAATTCCCTTCAAGTTTAGAAATTATTCTAAATATTTCAAAAATATATGAAAAAATATTATAATCTAGGCTCATAGACCTTGTCTAGGTGGCACTGCTGGCTTCTGTAGGTCTTAGCTCCCAGAAAGCACCTTAAAAATTTTGGTTGAAGGCATTCCAAAGGGCAGAGCTCTGTAAGATGCAGGCCAGGAGCAAGGGCTTTGCTTGCTAGTACTGTTTTCCTTTGAAGTTTCTAAAAAGCCCTTAGAGGAAAACTCTGTCTTCCTGTAGCAACAGCACATGCCCCTTTCCATATTATGAGTAATCGTATCTTCAAATGTGTTGCCAGAGAGTGGACTACCCAATAATGTTAGAGTAGCCTTGCAGAAAGAGATCCATGTCTTATATTTCTGCTAGGTTGTATAAAACCTGGCCCAGGGCTAGTAATACAGAAGTCAACAAATACTTCTTACTTGATAATAGCTATTTACCAAATATAGTTAACAAGTAAACTGTAGCAGTGTTACACAACAAAAATCAAGAGTCACTGACACTGTAAAAGTAATTGCTGCTGGAAAATAAATTTATAGTAAGAGCAGTCATTTTTCATTATAAATATTTCAGCCTACAGAAAATAGTACCATATGCCAATTCTTTGGCTGTAGTGAAAGTACTGGGTGAATTTTACAATTCCTAAATTTATCAACCAAATTAAGTCCTCTATATTGTTTCTTTTACCTTTCCCTGTTTTTCTTATTAGGGACATACATAATCCTTCTCCTCTCCTTTTACTAGAGCAAATTCAATATTTCATTTTACATTGAATTTCTTTTTTTGTTCTTTTTTTTCTTTTTCTTTTTCTTTTTTTTTGTTTGAGACAGAGTCTCGCTCTGTTGCCCAGACTGGAGTGCAGTGGCGCGATCTCAGCTCGCTGCAAGCTCCGTCTCCTGGGTTCACGCCATTCTCCTGCCTCAGCCTCCTGAGTAGCTGGGACTAGAGGCACCCGCCACCATTTCTAGTAGAGACGGAGTTTCACTGTGTTAGCCAGGATGGTCTCGATCTCCTGACCTCGTGATCCTCCCACCTCGGCCTCCCAAAGTGCTGGGATTAGAGGTGTGAGCCACCGCGCCCGGCTACGTTGAATTTCATATCATCTTTCCCTATGACTAACACCACTCCACAGTGATGTATTATTTAGATTTGAGGTAGCACTTTTTAAAAATGGTCTATATCACATGATTCACATTGGTGTATAAATGTGCTTAAGTATGTGTGTGTATATATGTGTATTGTATATTATCTGTAACTAATATATATGCATGTGCCAACCCTACAAGAAAAGCATATATTTTATGTTAATGAACATATTTTATAAAGCGCACATAACACTTTTTCAGACAGAGGAGTAACTAAGAAAAGTCTTCTACATTTGCTTAAAGTTTGATCCCACCATTCTATGTCTGTCTTTTGAAATCTTTTGACAACCTAGATGCTCTCTAAAATATAAATAAGATTTGGGTGATAGGCATCAATAATTAAGCAATATCACTTTTAGGTAAAACTGTGGTAGTAGGCGAAATAAGGTAAAAAATCAAACTAGTGTGGATTTCCCAGGTGACATATATACAGGTCTCTGTTGTTTCCCAGTAATTCTTCCCCAAAACAAACCCAAATCATTACTAATCACCATCTATGCTATTTCTACCAGTATAACAAAAAATGCTACATTGTTAAATCCTTCAGGCTGAAGCCACACATTATTCATATTTCTATCATCAAGGAAATAGAACATAGTAATGCTTAGTAAATAGTTATAGGGAGAATAAATGAGAATCTACATTGATTTATCTTCTTACACTGATCTAGATATGTCTGAGTCAATACATAACAGCTAATAATGTAATTTCTATTATTTCACAAATTCTACCAGAAGTTGTGCGGCAATAATAATTACTTTGCCAAAGCTATGAACATTGTACAGGAAATCTGTTCCATGGTTACAGGGCTACACAGCTCACTTTAATCATTTTTGTCAAGGGAAACTAAGCAAGAGGATATAGGTGGCTTTTCTTTTCAATCATCCCTGTGAGGAAAAAAAAAACAATGAAATCATGTGTCATCTACATTTGTGAAAATACCACATTAAGCCAAAACAGGGAGAGAGGATCTTACTGTTTAGATTTATTTTTTAAAAAGGAGATGACTATGGTGTGCTGGAAAATATATGGATGAGGAGGAAAAATAAAGTGAAGATGCAAAATTTAGAGTTTATGGTCAAAATTAAGCAATGACAGAACGTCCTCAGTATTATCAATAAGTGTTTAGAAAACGGCTACAAGATACTTCAGATAATATGATATTGTCATAGGACAATATTGTCTAATTTTAAAATTAGAATATGTTTAGAAATGTGGTGAAGTACATCTTCTCTGTGTTTAAGTGATATAAGCATGTGGAATATAGAATACTAGGGCTTACAAGCATGTTCTGATTGCACTAAAATAAAGAGCCATTGAAATAAAAATGCATTATTTACTCCTTATTTCCAGTTCAAAACAAGATAATCTTCCATATCCTCACCATCAGGTGGATTCTGGAAGATAATTATTTTGCACACTCAGTTCAGGTTCTTGATTCCAATGCAGGAGGTTACTGCAGGTTTTAGAGCAAATGAGAGCCAAAATACATAAACTTTATTGTTATTATTGCTCATTTGACATATCCCAAATGAATGGGCATTGGCCATTCAGATGGAAAACAAAAGCCTGTTTATCAGCTGGTTAATTGCACTCAAATATGAAATAAGATTCCCAGCAGTGAAGCTCTCTTACATTTCTATTTCTCACCTGAATGATAAACTATCTGTGAACAGAACCATTTCCAACATCGAAGTGTTTATCATAATGAGGCACATCTGCCACAGGTGAATACTGACCTTTCAACTTTGGTCAGCACCCTGACAGCAGGTGCAGTCATAGGAAAGGAGGATGGAGGCAAGTTTCCTGGCATTGTCATCTTCCTCGTATTTGTTTGGCTTAACTTGGAAATGAGGAAATAACTAAGTAAAGCCAGAACACTGAAAATATTCCTTACACAATGTGTCTAGTGAATGCTTTTACTTCCTATCAAATTTTCTGGGTTGGGGAAGACTGGAATTTTGTTGTAGTTAATATATTTTATTAGCAATTTATTTGTTTTTCAAACAGTAGTTGGACAGGATTATTCATTGTATCATTTTTAAAATGGTATAGATACTTAACTGAGCCTGCCTGATATCTGCTGCATCACTCAAGAATCACTGATTCTTACTTTACCAGTGGGAAGATATTAAATATAAGGCCACATCGTTCCTCTGTGGAGCTTTTGGACAGGCTGGATGATCAACAAAGGGGATATTTTTTAAAGGCCAGGATAGTACGCTCCTCTGTACCAGTGGAGAAGACTTAACTCTGATACTATAACTATAACTTACTGAATACCTTTAATTATGTACTATAGTAAGAGCATTATTACATGTATTCTTTGTTAATGTGTGAACTTTCCAGTTTGTGCAGTCTCCGTGCACAAGTCTCATTAAGGCAGCCTTCTAGAATGAGTGCTGCTTACCTGGTTTTGACTTACGGGCATCAGAATAATGACAGCATTCATGGACCACATGTAACCCAGTCATATGATTTCAGTAAATAATACCACCTCTGTCTCCATCCCTCTTTTTCTCCAGCTAATACCTGACCTTCTACTTGTCCAAGGCATTATTGAATCCTGCTGAAAAATAGCATAAGAGATTTTCCTGGCTAGGCGGCTGTGGCTCATGCCTGTAATCCCAGCACTTTGGGAGGTCGAGGCGGGCGGATCGCGAGGTCAGGAAATCGAGACCATCCTGGCTAACAAGGTGAAACCCCGTCTCTATTAAAAGTACGAATTAGCCGGCAGGAGAGGCAAATTAGAGGCAGGAGAATTGCTTGAACCTGGGAGGCGGAGGTTGCAGTGAGCCAAGATGGCCCCACTGCACTCCAGCCTGGGTGGCAGAGGAAGACTCCGTCTCGGGGCGGCGGGAGTGGGGGGAAGGTATTCCTTGTGCCTCAGGAACTAATAATCTAATTAAAGTTTAATAAATAGATGGCTGCTCCTCATTTATGCTTCCTCATAGTGACCCCCCCTCCAATTTTCTTTTTGGAAATCCGCTCTCTTTCCTCATGTGTGTGAATTCCATGCCTCTCCCTTCCTTTTAGAAAAGCAAGTGGGGGCTTTTCTAAAAGGTCAAGAGATCTAGAGATCATCCTGGCCAACATGGTGAAACCCCATCTCTACTAAAAATACAAAAATTAGCTGGGAGTGACGGTGGGCTCCTGTAGTCCCAGCTACTCGGGAGGCTGAGGCAGGAGAATCGCTTGAACCCGGGAGGCGAAGGTTGCAGTGAGCCGAGATGGCACGCCATTGCAGTGCAGCCTGGCAGCTGAGTGAGACTCCCGTCTCAAAAAAATATTAAAAAAAAAAAAAAAAAAAAAAAAAGGAAAAGAAAAGCAAAGGGGTCAAATCATTTTTTCTCCCCAGGCCACTAGTAGAGGTTTTATCTGTGGCCTCAATCTACCATTTCGGGTCCTCGTTTTTAAGATATTAAAAGGAATTTGAGTGACTCAAGAACAGCCATCACCATGATGATGTTCTCACCTCTGTTCTAGCTATTGGATTGTTACTGTGATTTCTGCTACAAAATCCTATCCTTCCCGAATTCTCTTGAATCATGGTCTGAAGCCTCATCTACCAACTTATTAATTTTATGAGCCCCCACCCCTACCCTGATATTCTTCCAATAAGTTTCCTTTCACTTTGTTAACCAGAGTTGGTTTCTGTTGCTTGCAAGGAAGAAACATTATGATGCATAAAGTGTGTAATTATGAAAGATAGTTTATAATTAAGATAATGTATGTAATATTGGGAGTGAAACAGACAAAAATATCAGTACTAAAGAAAAAGGAAATGATGGTGGTCTCAGCTAATCAGTAAAAGAAACTAGAGACAGTGACCCGAGGAAGAACGAGGTTTCAACAGGCACAGCGGAATGGATAAGAACTGGTTTTGTTTGTTTGGTTTGTTTGTTTGAGACGGAGTCTCGTTGTGTCACCCAGGCTGGAGTGCGTTGGCACCATCTTGGCTCACTGCAACTTCTGCCTCCCAGGTTCAAGTGATTCTTCTGCCTCATCCTCCCTAGTAGCTGGGACTACAGGCACTCACCACCATGCCCGGCTAATTTTTGTATTTATTTATTTATTTATTTTTAGTAGAGATGAGATTTCACCATATTGGCCAGGCTGGTCTTGAACTCCTGACCTTGTGATCCACCTGCCTCGGCCTCCCAAAGTGCTGGGATTACAGGCATGAGCCACTGCACCTGGCCTGAATAAGAACTTTCTAAGCAGAGAAAAGGGGCAATTGTAGTCAGGGAACAATGAATGCATCAACTTCTATGGAGTGGGGATTATCTCAGAGTGGTCTTTGCACCACACACATTTGCTTAGTATCTTCAACTGTTGGACACTCAGGAACATGGAGATTGATAAGATCAGATACCTGCCCTTGCTCTTTAAACAGAGGGGGATACACTTGGAGTGTGTTAAAAATGATTTTTGACCACTGCCCTAACTCTGTTCTGTGGAAAAATAGCATCTTCTCCAAAGTGAATTTTTAGTGTTACCAGTGTATTATTTACAGGTAGAAAAAGGAAAATAAATGCTAGACTTAACTAAATGCATTTAAAATTGTAATGAGCAGACGCTTGAAACCTTCAAGGGTAGCACTCCATGAAAATTGTGAGAATTTCTAGCTTCAATTGATTCTCACTTTAACACTTTGAGTAAGTGTAAAACCATTTGTAAAAAATATATATATATAACCTATATGCAAAGTAAAACTTAATCTTACAATTGTGATTGCTTCACATACTTCTCTGAAAAATCCTTACTCATAACTCTGCTTCTTTCTGACAGATTTTAGCTAGAATTTTTGTCATTTTTTCTATTTAGGGCACAGGTAAAGCAATGATGATTTCTACAGGCCATCTTAATGTTAACACCATTTACATCTTCTTTTTATATTTTACTATACTATTGGTATTTAAATTCCTCTTGCTGTAAATAGTGATTTTCTACTCCATAATCAAACTGAACTTTTCCACTGTAGGGACAAGGATGGCAAACAGTCATATGTAGCATAGTGAACAACTTCCCTGCCTGACATAATCAAGAAGATGTACTTGTTTAACCATCTCATGAGTAGAAGTCTAGACTACCCACATAGACTACCCATATACGATCCAAAGGGTGCTGATCAGGAGGAACTGTTCCATTTCACCTTAACTTTGAAAAACTGTCAATGTTGATTTGTGTGTGTGTGTATGTGTGTTTGAAATAAAGCAATGATGGCTCTCTGAATATAACACTGTTTATTTAATTAAACTTTTACAGTTCACATTTAGGTTGGTTCCCTTTTAACTACCTGGGTTATTTGATTATTTATCTTTTATGAATTCCAACCAGCAGAATTACTAGTATATACACATGTTCAAGGCTTTTAACCTGTAGAGAATGTTAGCTTTTTTTCTTGTCAGAATATTTGTACCAATTTATATTTAATATAGTACTGCATAAGCTACTGCTACACTGTCTTTTGAACTTGAGTCCTGGAGCCCAGGGGAAGGAAGAACATGAGTGGGTCATTTTAGTTGTTGCAGGAATGTCTAATCTGAATTTCCATTTATCAATCAGAAAAGTTATTTATTTATTTATTTATTTTGATACAGGGCCTCACTCTGTTGCCCAGGCTGAAGCGCAGTGTCATGGTCACGGCTCATTGCAGTCTCGACCTCCCAGGCTCAAGTGATACTCCCATTTCAGGCTCCTGAGTACCCAGGACTACAGGCACACACCACCACACACAGCTGATTTTTGTATTTTTTTTTTGTAGAGGCGGAGTTTTGCCACGTTGTCAAGGCTAGAAAAGTGGTTCTTTTTAGTTTAAATTGCAAGACTTTTAAATCTCTATTTCTCAGTATTTCTTATAAGATAAAACCTCTCCTTTGTAAAATTTATTTTTAAAATGTTTTTATTTTTTGACACATTGCAATTGTATGTATTTATGGGATACAATATGATGTTTCAGTGCTTATATATATTGTACAGTGATCTAATCAGACTAGTTAATCTATCCATCACCTCATGCATTTATAATTTATTTGGGGTAAGAATGTTCAAAAGCCTCTCTTCTAGCTATTTTGTAATATACGATGTTTTTCTGTTAACCACAGTCACCCAACTGTGCAATAGATTATGAAAACTTATTATTCCTATCAAATTATAACTTTGTACCCATTGAATAAACTCTCCCTTGTCCCCCATCCCCTCCCTTCTCTAATCACTGATAACTGCTATTCTACTCTTTACTTCTATGGTGTAAAAAAATTTTAAGATTCCACATATGAATGAGAACATGTGATATATGTCTCTTTGTGCCTGGCTTATTTTACTATACATGATGTCCTCCAGATTCATCCTTGTCACAAATAACACATTTCATTCTTTTTAATGGTTGAATAGTTTCCATACATATATCACATTTTCTTCATTCATTCATCCCTTGTTGGACACTTAAGTTGATTCCATATATTCGTTATCGTGAATAGTGTTGCAATAAATATGGGAGTGCAGTTATATTTTTTACATGCTGATTTCATTTCTTTGGGTATATACCCGGTAGTACGATTGCTGGATCATATGGCAGTTCTATTTTTAATTATTTGAGGAACTACCATACTGTTTTTCATAATGGCCACACTCATTTACAACCCCAACAGTGTGTAAGTGTTCCTTTTCTCCACATCCTTGCCAATACTTCCTGACTTTTGTCTTTTTGATACTAGCCATTCTAACTGGAGTGAGGTATTATCTCATTGTGGTTTTGATTTGCATTTCCCTGGTGATTAGTGATACAGAGCATTTTTTCATATACCTGTTGATCATTCATATGTCTTCTTTTGAGAAATATTGATTCATGTCTTTTGCTCATTTTTAATCGAATTTTCTTTTGCAGTTGAGTTGTTTGAGTTTTTTATATATTCTGCTTATTAATCCCTTGTCAGATGAATGGTTTTCAAATATTTTCCCCCATCTTGTAGGTCATCTCTTCACTTTGCTAATGTTTTCATTGCTGTTTCAAAGATTTTTAGCTTGGTATAATACCATTTGTCTATTTTTGGTTTTGTTCCCTGTGCTTTTTGCAACTTACCCCCAGATAATATTTGCCAAGAGTGATGTCCTGTAGCATTTTCTCAATTCTCTTTCAGTAGTTTCATAGTTTCAGGTCTTAAATTTAAATATTTAATCCATCTTTAGTTGACTTTTGTATATGGTAAGAGATAGGAATCCAGTTTCATTTTTCTGCATATGGATACCCAATTTTTTCAGCACCATTTATTAAAGAGACTGTCTTTTTCCCATTACACATTTTTGGCACCTTTGTCAAAAATGAGTTTGCTGTAACTGCGTGGATTTATTTCTGGCTTCTCTATTTTGTTCCATAGGTCTATGGGCCTATGTGTCTGTTTGTATACCAATACCATGCTGTTTTGGTTACTATAGTTTGGTAATATAATTTGAAATCAGGAAGTGTGTTGCCTGCCTCCAGCTTTGTTCTTTTTGATCAGGATATTTTTTCTTTTCTTTTCTTTTCTTTTTTTTGAGACAGACTCTTGCTTTGTTGCCCAGGCTGGAGTGCAGTGGCACAGTCTCCACTCATTGCCACCTTCACCTCCGAGGCTCAAGTGATTCTTGTGCCTCAGTCACCTGAGTAGCTGGGATTACAGGTGTGTGCTACCATGCCTAGCTAATTTTTGTATTTTTAGTAGAGACAAGGTTTCACCATGTTGGCCTGGCTGGTCTCAAACTCCTGGCCTCAAGTGATCCACCTAACTCAGCATCCCAAACTGCTAGCATTATAGGCATGAGCCACTACCCCTGGCTGTTTGGGATTTCTTTAGCTACTCAGAGTCTTTTGTGGTTTTCTTACAAATTTTAGGATTATTTAATGTTAGTAGTTTTATAGATGTTGCTTTGAATGTGTAGACTGCTTTGGGTAGTGTAGACATTTTAACAATATTAGTTGTTCCAATCAATGATCATGGGATATCTTTCCATTTCTTGTGTCTTCTTCAATTTCTTTTATCAGTGTTTTATAGTTTTTCTTCTAGAGATTTTTCACTTCTTTGGTAAAAGAAGCCTTCAGCTTTACTCTTTTTGTTCAGAATTGCTTGGGCTATTCAAAGTCTTTTGTGGTTCCATATGAATTTTAGGATATTTTTTCTATTTATGTGAAGAATATCATTGGTATTTGGATAGGAATTGCATTAAATTTGTAGATCTCTTTGGGTAGTATGGTCATTTTGGACAATGTTAATTCTTCCAACCCATGAACACAAAATACATTTCCATTTTTTTGTGTCTTTTTCTATGTCTTTCATCAAAGTTTTATAGTTTTCAGGGTAGAGATATTTCACCTTCTTGGTTAAGTACCTTAGTTTTGTACCTATTGTAAATGAATTTGGCTTCTTGATTTCCTTTTCAGATCATTCAGTATTAGAAAATAGCAATACTACTGATATTTGTATGTTGATTTCGTATTCTGTAACGTTACAGAATTTATTAATTAGATCTAACAGTTTCTTGGTAGAGTCTTTGGGGTTGTTCATATATAAGGTCATGTCATCTACACACAGGGATACTTCAACTTCCTCCTTTCCAATTTGGATGCCTTTTATTTCTTTCCCTTGCCAGTTGCTCTGACTTCTATTACTGTGTTGAATAGGAGTGGTCAAAGCGGGCATCTTTGTCTTGTTCCTGATCTTTGGGGATTAGCTTTTAGCTTTTCCCCATTCAGTATGATGTTAACTGTGGGATTGTCATATATGTCCTTTATTGTTTTGAAGTACATAACTTACTAGACTCAATTTGTAGAGAGTTTTTATCTTAAGGGATGTGAAATTTTGTCAAATTGTTTTTCTGCATCTACTGAAGTCGTCATATGATTTTGTCTTTTTTTTCTGTTAATGTGGTGTAACCACATTTATTGATTTCTGTATGTTAAGCCACACTTGCATCCCTGTGATGAATCTCCCTTGATTATAGCGAATGGCCTTTTTAATGTGCTGTTAGATTTGGTTTGCTACTATTTTGTTGAGGAATTTTGCATCTGTGTTTATCAGGGATATTGGCCTGTAGTTTTTTGTTGTGTTTTTTTGTCCAGTTTGGGAATCAGGGTAGTGGTGGCCTGATAAAATGACTTTGGAAATATTCTCTGTCCCACAACTTCCTAGAATAGTTGGAGGAGAATTGGTCTTCTTTAAATGTTTGGTAGAATTCAGCAGGCCCAGGGCTTTTCTTTGATGAAAGATTTTTTTTATTACTGATTTTCTCACTTGTTATTGGTCTATACAGATTTTCTATTTCTTCGTAATTTAATCTTTGTATATCCAGGAATGTATCCATTTCTTCTGTATATCTAATATATTGGCACACAGTTTTTCATAATAGTCTCTTATGATCTTTTGTATTTCTGTGGCATCAGTCGTAATGTCTCCTTTTTCATCTTTGATTTTATTTATCTTTTTTCTTTAGTTAATCTAACTAAAGGATCATTGATTGTGTTTATCATTTCAAAAAACAAACTCTTCACTTTGTTAATCTTTTAAATTGTTTTTCTATAATCTACTTTGTTTATTTCTGCTCTGAACATTTTATATTTTCTTCCTTCTACAGATTTTGGATTTAGTTTGTTCTTGTTTTTCTAGCTTCTTGGGTTGTATCTTTTGTTTTATTATTATTATCATTAGAGGTCTTTCTTCTATTTCTGGTGTAGGCATTTATTGCTATAAACTTTCCTCTTAGAAATGCTTTTGCTGTGTCCCATAGGTTTTGGTATAATGTTTTTCCATTCTCATTTGTCTCCAGGAAATTTTTAATTTCTGTTATAATTTCTTTATTTATTCACAGGATTTTTAGAAGCATATTGTTTAATTTTCATGTATTTATACAGTTTCTGAATTGATTTTTACTGTTGATTTCTAGTTTTATACCATCATGGTCAAAAAATATACTTGATATAATCTCTATCTTCTTAAATTTCTTCAGACTTGTTTTGTGGCCTAACATGTATTTTATCCTGGAAATTGTTCTACATGCAATTGAGGAAAATGTGTATTCTGCAGCTACTGGATAAAATGTTCTGTAAATGTCTCTTAGGTTAATTTGGTCTACAATGTAGTTTAAGTCCAATGTTTTTTCATTCATTTTTTTGTCTAGATAATCTGTCCATTTTGAAAGTGGGGTGTTAAAGTCTCCTACTCCTATTATCTTCTTCTCCCTTTAGATCTAATAATATTTGCTTTATATATCTGAGTGCTTGGGAGTTGGGTGCATATATATTACAATTGTTATATTACCTTGTTGAATTGATCCCTTTGTCATTATATAATGAACTTCTTTGTCTCTTTTTATAGTTCTTTACTTAAAGCCAATGTTATCTAATGTAAGTAGGGCTATTCTTGCTCACTTTTGTTTTTTGTTTGCATAAATATCTTTCTCCATCCCTTCATTGTCAGTCTGTCTTTAACAATGAGGTGAGTCTCTTGTAGGAAACATACAGTTTATTCCTATTTTTCGTATCTGTTCAGCTACTTTATATCTTTTAATTTGGGGAATTGAATCCATTTACATTCAAGGTTATTAATATATAAGGATTTACTCCTACAATTTTGTTAATTGTTTTCTGGTTGTTTTGTAAATATCTGTTAGGTTAATTTACTCTATGGTATAATTAAGTCCAATGCTTCCTTGTTGATTTTTAATTGAAATAATATGTTTACTGTTGAAACTGGGAGTGTTGAAGGCTCCTATTATTGTTGTATTGCAGTCTAGTTCTCCCTTTAGGTCTAAGAATATTTCTGGGTCCTTTGTTCCTTTCTTCCTCACTTATTTACCTCAGTGGCTTGGTAGTTTTCTTTGGTGCTAAACTTAGTTTTCTTTTTTCTCATTGCCTATCTGCTGTAATTTCTTGCTTTCTGGTTATCATGGGGCTAACATCAAGAGTCATATAGTTATAATAGACTATTAAGCTGAAAGCAACTTAATTTTGCTCACATAAGAGTACTCTAGACTTTTTTCCTCCCACCCTATAATTTGTATTTTTGTTGCCTTAATTTACTTTCTTATCTATTATATATTCTTTAGCTCCTAATTGTGGCTGTTGATGTTTTCCATCATTTTTATTTTAAACCTTCATACTAGAGTATTGAGAAATTTTCATAGTGCAATTACATCACTGGGGTATTCTTAGTTTGATACATAGATTTACCTCTACTGGTGATTTCTATACTTTCCTATATTTTCATGAATAGTAATTATAGTTCTTTTGTTCACAGCTATAATGCTCCCTTAAACACTTTTTGTAAGGCCAGTCTAGTGATTATATATTTCTTCAGCTTTTGCCTGTCTTGGAAGGTCTTGATTTCTCCCTTACTTCTGGGATAGCTTTGCTAAATTGAATATATAAATTGGAATATATAATCCTATTCCCTCCTAGCCCGCAAGATTTATGCTGAGAAGCCTGCTGATAGTCTAATAATAATTGTCTTATATTTGACTTGATGCTATTTTCTTGCTGCTTTCAGAATTCTCTTTCTTTCACTTTTAAAAGTTTGATTATAATGCATCTTGAAGAGGAATTTTTTGGCATTTAATATATTTGTGGGTCTTTGAGCTCCTTGAGTTTGAATATCCATGTCTCTCTCAATACTTGGGAAATTTTCGCTATTATTTCTTTAAATAGGTTTTCTGTGTGTTTTACCATCTCTTCTCCTTCTGATACTTCTCTAATGCAAATTTTGTTTGCTCAGTGTTATTCTGTACATCCAATAGGCTTTCATTATTCTTTCTTATTCTTCTTTCTCTTCTGACAAGGTTATTTCGAAAGACCTGTACTCAATTCAGAGACTTTTTATTCTGCCTGAGCTAGTCAGTTGTTGAAGCTTTCAATGGTGTTTTTATTTTATTCATTGAATTCTTCAGCTCCAAGATTTTTGTTGGTTCCTTTTTATGATCTCTATTTCTTTGTTGAATTTCTCATTCAGATGATGAATTGTTTTACTGATTTCCTTTAATTGGTTGTCTTTTGTTTATGTTCTTGTATCTTTCTTCAGATTTTTATTTTATAATAATAACCTTTTAAAGGCATTTTGTAAATGCCTGAATTCCTTCATAATCAATGTATAAATGTTCTTTCTTTGAAATCTGTTACTATGAGATTTATTGTGTTCCTTTGAGGGTGTCATGTTTCCTTCTTTTTAAACTTTTCTTATGTTCCTACATTTTTGTGTGCACACTGAGAGAAACAGTCCCTTTTTCCAATTTTATGGAGTAGCTTACATAGGGAGTTTTTCTGTAGATAGGTCTTAGGGTGTCAATTGGGTATGATGCATTAACTTTCATTCTGGTGGACTCAGTAGCATGGTCTCTGTCAGTTTATTTAACTATAATTCTTGTCAGCAACACCTGTGATTGCTTCAGTGGCCTAGTCTGTGTGAGTTTATGATGGTTGTGGTGCAGTTTTGCTGGGGGTAGGGGAGATATCAGGCTGGTTGCAGGGGCAGATGTGGGCAGGCAAAGAAATTGACAGACTGTCCTGTGGGCTTTCCATGAAGGCAGTGGCTCCTGCTAGACTGGCTGTTGGACAGGGTACAACTGGCTGAGCAGCTGTGTGGCTGTCTTTCTGGGAAATTGGAGATACCACTGGACTGGCTATTGAGTCAGGTGTACATGAGCACAGCAGGGCCAGGTGGTTCTGCAGCAGTCTGTCAGGGGAAGGAAGCTGCAGCCAGACAAGTAGTTGTGCTGGGCATAGGTACATGTGAGCATGGCCATGCCATGCTGCCTTGAGGAAGTCTGTCCACAGGTTCAAGCCACGGCAGCACTGGTTGTCAGGCCAGGTGCCATTGTATGCAGGTGCATGCAGGTGCAGCAGGACTGGGTGGCCTTGCAGAAGTCTTTCCAGGTAGCTACCACTGGACCAGCTGTCAAGCTGGACACAGGTGAGCCCAAGTATGTCAGGGCTGAGTTGATTTGCAGTGGTCTGTTGAGGGGATCAGATCACCATAGGACCAGCTTTCAGGCTGGACATGTGCAGGATAAGTGGGCCAGTCAGTTGTTCAACACAAGTGTTCATGGGTGAGGCACCCAGTTGGCTGTTTAGTGGCTACCACTCTGCTTGTTCCCTGAAGGGGTGGTGTGCCACATGGGTTTACATGTTGGGGTCTTATTCATTCCATCTGGCCTAGGCTCTTGGCAGCAAGCATCATGGTATTGCAGACACCAGTGTGAACATGATAATAAGACAGTGGGACTTCAGCCATAGAAAGAATTGGTTGCTATTGGCCCCCAGGGAAGAATGCACTCTAGCAGTGTGTCCAGTTTCAAGACAAAGCTGAGCCATAGCAGCTTAGGCCATGGGGGTGGAGACTGTTCAAGGTGGGCTTCTACTCTGAGGCAATGCAGCTGCACAACTCCTGGCTACTGTACAAACTGGAGTAAAGGCCTATGAGGACTGTGGGACAGGATTGCTGATGTTTGTGGCTGCCATGGGGACCTCTGGATAACTCCAGCTTACCTTTCCTTCATAAGAAGATGTCTCCACTGACTCTGAGCTGAGCCCAGTGGACAAGGCAGAGTGGCAAAGGCAGAATGTCTTGCTCACCTCTTTATGTTGCTATTCTGGTTTTCTGTGCGACACAGGGATTTTTGTCATTACCCTGGTGTTTCCCAGCATACTTCCTTAGTCATTGTACTCAAAATATAGTTGTTTACTCATTTTTTGGTTCCTTTTGGTGGGGAGGACAAGTACCAGGTAACTCTAGCCAGCCATTGTTGATGTCACTCTATTATTTATAAAATGTAAATAATATCAATACAGAAGAATAGACTTTCCTAAAATATCATCACAGAATTTTACTTCCACCATGAGGTTCTCCATTCCGTACGTATCCATCTCTATCTGTCTATCTACCTACCTACCTATCCCTATAAAGGGAAGGTCAGGGTTTGAACGTTTTACCCCTATATTCATCCTCATATCTGTGTCTTTGCTCATTTCATTCCTCTTCCACCATGCTCTTCCTCCTTTCCCAGACCTATTCTTAACTTCCCATTCTTCTATCCAGAGGAAAAACCTCACCCCTGCCTTGCTGCCTCTCTATCTGGCTCATAGTAATCATTTCTCCGCTTCTTATCCCTGACACTGCATCGTTACAACCTAGAGGATAAATATTGGCTAAGATAGAGTTACTAATGCATTTAAGCTTAATTGCTTTTAGAAGGAAAGCATTTATTACCTACTATTTAAGAATGATGATCAGCTGAGTATTTCATCCCTTCTGACCACATTGTTCTTTGTTATTAGAAAAAGAAATTATCAGTCTTCATAGATATAACTAGCTCATAAAATAATTATCTTTCAGAAAATGTGTAAAACTTGCTGTCATCACATGATGATGGTGATCTACTTAGATTTCTGTATTTTTAAGACCCTGAATTTTTCCTTGAACCCTCATCAGGAGTTGTCAAGATGTGACTGACCCATAGGTCATTATTTTTCAAAGTAATTGGGATTCCCTCAACTGTATAGTAGGTCTTGTTAAATATAAATGAAATGCAGAATTATATATCTTCATTTTGAAAAGTCTCTAGTATGAAACAGTATGATTCCCAACATAACTCTTCCTACTTTCTCACTATCATTCCACCACAGACACACACACACACACACCCCTACACACACATCCCTATACACATACACATTCCACAAAAAAAAAACCTATCAGTTTAAAAATAACAATTATTCTCTTTTCATTGCAAAATATTTTCATGCAACTACTCAATAGCAAATTTGGATTTTTGATCATTTGATCCCACCTCAAAAACACACTCTTTAAATGTGCATAGATTTAATTTTATTTATTAGAAGTTAGCCTCCAATTTCTTCTCAAATGAAACCTTTTCCTCATATCACTGTCATATTTAATTTTCATACCCATGTATTTTCTATTAACCAAAAGTAGTAGTAGACTATAATCCTGAAGTTTAAAACAATTTTATCTGTGACTTTCAAGTTTAGTTTCTGTAAACCTGTCAATATCACTTACAACAGGAAGATTTTTTAATTACTGTTTTCCACAGGAGAATTTTTTTATGAGAACCATCATAAATAAGAGGTAGAAACAGAATTACTACAAATAAGTACAAATAATTACAACTACTATATGAAAACATTTTCAGGTGTTAGACATAATCATTTCTGCTTGAGCTCCTGAAATAAATACTCAGATGAAGCAGTTTAAGTTATATCTACTGTAAATGGGGAAAAAAAGAAAAATAGAATCCAGGAATCTTGTTCACTTTTGTGCAAAAATAAATTTTATATGAAATCAAGGATGGTTCTCATATTATCAGTTTGTCAAATAATCTACAAATTAATTTGTTTCTTTTTTTTTTTTTTGGTTGTTGTTGTTGTTGTTTTTGAGATGGAGTCTCACTCTGTCACCCAGGCTGGAGTGCAATGGCATGATCTCGGCTCACTGCAACCTCCGCCTCCTGGGTTCAAGCCATTCTCCTGCCTTAGCCTCCTGAGTAGCTGGGATTACAGGCAACTGCCGCCACACCCAGCTAATTTTTTGTAGTTTTAGTAGAGATGGGGTTTCACTATGTTGGCCAGGCTAGTCTCAAACTCCTGACCTCGTGATCTGCCCACCTCAGCCTCCCATACAAATTAATTTCTCGAAGACTAAGATGACTGTTTCCTATCAAGTACTTTTAATTTCCAAACTTTAAAAGTAGGAACATGAGAGAATTCTGTGTATTTCACTGTTAATGTGAAAAAACGATTGTTCATGTTTAACAGTGAAATAGAATTCTGTCATGTTCCTACTTTAAACATTTATTTTTCCTTTACTGCAAGGTTTTTTTTTTTTAAATTCATTTCAGTTACACACTTTCCCTTCTTAATTTCTCTCAAAAGGCTTAGAACATTTAGTAACACCTGCTGGGGTGATACCTCCAGCGGCACTTCCCCAGAATAGTGCCGTGTGTTTGCAGTGATACAGATTACTGTCTCTATACTCTTCTAATCACCTGGTTATATCTGACATCAGAAGGCTGGTGACAATGAACTTTCTTCATGCCCACCGTGGTAAGATGTAGAAACTTGGGGCTCTGTGTAGTTGTGTCTCTTACCCAGCCCAATGGAACTCAGAATAGAATCTTTGTCCTACTACAGATGGTCAACAGACTGGAGTGTGCCAGTAATCTGAGAAGAGGCCAAACTTATTTTAATTACAAATTACTCCATCACTCCACATTTATCTCTCTGTACCTGTAGTAAATGCAACAGACAAGTTAATATACATTATTTAAATAGCCATCAAAACCTTTCCTGCTTCAGCACTCTCCACCTTTCTCTGGAAACCCTGTAGGTTTGTAGGGATTTATAACTGCAAGTGCCTGAAGTCAAGTTTCAGTTCTAGCAAATGTGGGGTAGAACAAGCTGATCAGACATTGGAACAACAAAGACAGGAGGATTAAGGCAGTCTGCAAGGATGAAAGTATAAAGAGATCTTGGGGGAAAATAGCTTGAGAAGAGCCTTTTAAAAATCAAACAGAAAAACTCTCATCAGTTGGTTCTTATTTCTTTTTTAAAAATGTAGCAACATGTGCAAGGAGTTTTATATATCAAGTTATATCTCCCATTCTTAAAAAAAGAATTAAAAGGCAAGCAGTTTAATAACCCTTCAGCATTTTCCCCAAAGTTATTTAGCATTCTTGTCATTAGAAAAACAATAATTTCAGAACATTTTCCAGGAAAAATACACAGAACTGGAAGGAAATGCATGTGCCCATGTGGAAATACTTAAGTTCTTCTCCCATGTTGAACCTGTCTGCGCATTCATAGAGAACTTATGACATATTTCCTTGTTATGTATACACTTTTTTTGTTCAACAATGCCAAAAAGTGATAACTTGGAGACTGAGAATTAGACTGACAGTCACCTGTCATTCATTGTCCTTTATTCTGACAACTTCAGGCATTCAGGCATGGATTTATGGGTATTTCGCCCCTTTCTCTTTATTTTTAAAGGGGTTGGGGGATGGGGGAGAATATCACAGGATTCAGTTCTGAATAGACTTTTGTTTTGCTCTTTCTTTTACCTCTTGACTGTGTCAAATGCAGTGTGTCTCCCATGCAGTTTCTCTCTTTAGAGAGCCTTGGCTTGGCCAGCTAGTTAGTATTCAGAGACAAGGCAAAGAGGATAAAATTCTACTCTCTGCTTGCTGAGACTGCAAATAAGCAATTAGACTAAAAACAATGTATTGGAGAAAGAAGGACATTGCAGATATCATTGTTGACTGGAACCTGCCAATATAACTTTAAATTTTTAAAAACTTCATAGCAGGGAGAAATAGTCACTTAGAGGCATGTAAGTTGGTTAAGACACTAAGTCAGTATTTGCTACAGACATTTCTGCAGTGTAATGTATTCTGTGAACTGTAAAATTTTCCATTTAATCCTGTTTCCTTATTATAATGAGAAACAAATGGGTGAAATTAGCAATGGTGATAGAAAATTCAACCTTTTTATTGTATAGCATGTTATGAAAACATTTTCTAGATTGCCATGTTACTCCCATTTTCATTTGAGCTCACTTTAAAGGATTGTAATGGAAGGCTGAAGGTTACAAACTGTTTTATGTCTGACCAAGCAATATCATGTAGCCCTGCTGCATAGTTCTATGAAAGGTTTAAAACAATATATGCCAGCCATTTTCTGGTTATCAGTGATGGTATGTGAGCTAGTTCTTAAAACTCTTCTTATTCCCTTCTTTAATACAGGTATTCTATGCTGGGTTCTAGTGATTGATGCACTTCCCTTGCAATGCACAAATGCATTACTCTGTTAGTAAAACTGGGATTACCTAATTCCATTATGTAATAGATAGATTAGTCTCATGTATGCCTTCAAGATTGCCCAATTGATGGGAAGAGGCATGTAGACCTTCTTGATTAGATATCCATTCCTTTTCCTCTTCCCACCCCCATCCTTCAAAACCACGTTTCCCAAAAGTTGAGAAATGCTAGCCTGATGAATTTATTTTTACACATTCTAAGCCAGGAAAAAGAAAGGAATCTGGATTATTGACATTCTTTACCGGAACTACAGTAGACTAGAGTTAGCAGAAAAAACTGCTAATCATCACAGTTTTCGTGTTGGAAGCAATTTGCCTATAATTAGTAAGTTGATAAATACCAACAAAATGGGTGCTAAAACGAACAACTCTTGTGCTGAGAGACATTTGACTCTACATTACACTTTGCATTTTTATATATGCAGCATTACATTTTGTTACAAAGAGCGACAACTTTAGTGGCAGCTGAAGCACTCTAATCTGTCTTCTGAAGAAAAGCAGACATACATCTTAATATAACAACTTCTTTTATAAAACGTATCTGTTTTTTCAAGGAATAAGCAATGCATGGATAAGAAAAGAAGTTGGTCTTTTATTTATTTTATATAAAATGGTAACAGATGATGGAGGACTTGTTTTGCTAGATAAGAAAATGCTATCGCACATAAGATTAAATGGTACCAGTGACTTAGGGTATATTCTTCATTGGTAATACCAAATTCACATTTGTTTGCAGATATTTGTGTTCTGCATTTCATATAAAACAGCTATTTTACTAAATGTTTAACTCCATATAAAATCAAACCCATGACCGTTTTTGTTTAAGTCAAACAAGGAAATGCATCTGGTGTGCTAAAAAGTGAGACAAACATTTTATTCAAACAAACAAGATATAATATATTTTATCTTTGAAACCAAACATATTTAAATATATGAAATGTTTTAATAAATGCTAGCTTTTGTAAGGGTCTAAATCATAATAGATGCTCTGTACATAATAAATAAAAGAATATGATGGCTTTATCAGTGGTATACTGAAATTCTTGTTCTTTCGTAGCTAGCAGAAAACATAATTTCACAGCAAATTCAATCTGTACAATCTGATAGAACAAAAGAGGTTATCCCAAGAAAGAAATAGTGAGGGTATAAAGAAACTTTTTGTGTGAATGTGGTAGAAAAGACTACATCTTTCTAGTGCTTTTTAAATGGTAACTAGTATTTATAGTCAATTTCAGGAGCATCCTTATCTACAGCCCCTTTATTGGTAACTTGATTAGCAGATGTGGGTATCAGAGAACTTGCAGTGTCGTTATACTACAGACCACGTGGTGAATGGATTGATTACCTCTTATCAAGTAACTTCTAATATAATTTTTGATACCTTTGATTTATTTTTTTCTTTCCCATTAAACAGTACTTCTTTGGTATTCCCAAGTACTGGATCAGACAGTAAGAAATGTCCACAGGAAAGTAAATACATGTTTTTCTTCCCCTCTTCAGAATATTCTACAGTGGGTGGTAAAATAATTAAGCCATTTCAAAGTCATGTAAAGTATCCCAGGTATGTCAGAGGAAGAAGAAGAGGCTGCAATTTATTATTTTTCTGCAATAAATCAACATGAAAGAGAACATTTTAAAGGACCAAGTAGCTTTGTTTTCATTTACAGTTCATATCAATAATTTTATACCATGAGCACTTTGCCTGTTTGAGATGTGTCTTCCATCAGGAACAGCTTGATTATTATGAAATAAAAAAGCAAACATTTTGAGGAAGCATATGTTGCAGTTATTTGTGAAGTATGTGTTTCATCTCATTTATCATTATTATTATTATTGCTATTCATCCTAGTTGAAACTTGGGCTTCAATTCATGGGGTATATATGCTTTTAATGATGATTTATGTATAAGATTGAATCAAAATTCATTTTGTACATGTAAATTCTTCACAGTTTAGTATTGTACTAACAAAACAAAGTATTTTCAGATCTTCGGAAAAGCTTTTCCAAGATCGAGAATAATACATTTGCAGACAGTCTGAGATTAAAGTGGGAAGCTATGCAGCTTGACCTGGTCAATTTTGCTGTCATTTTTCTTGGCCAGTATTATTTAATTTATTTCTTTCAACATATAACTCCATTTAAGAGATCCCAACATTTTGCAAGTGTCATATAACCTATCTCCTTGGAATATTTCTTTCTTTCTAAAACAAAGTTGTATATAGTGAGCTGCAAGAGCCTTTCTTTGTGCTTGGTTTCTTCCCAACCATTTTCCATTCAAAAACAATGCTGACATATGCATGAAATGACAAATAGCATTAGTGTAATAAAGGAGATACACCAAACCTAAAGCACAGTCATACATTAAATTGTTTCTAAAAATACTGACCTAAGCGCCTCTATGAGTTGTTATAAGTAAAATTTGAAGGAAAAAAAAAGACATTTGGAAGTGAGATGTGCTCTCCTTTGTAGCCTACATAATTGCTGGCTTGCCATCATATTTGCTTGAGATGCCTTTGTCAGATATTATTTCATGTCTCTTTGTCAAAAGGGGAGGTTTTGAAGCCTTTTTTCTCCATCTGGAAGACTGCTGTCAGGGCTCAGACCAAGCCTCCCAGGGCTAGAGCACTGTGTCCAAAAAGCTTTTGGTAAAAAGCCTTTAAGCAGTGCAGCCCCTCATTTCCACTCACCAGATCAACACATATGTTTTATCAAAAGAAAAATTCTAACATTTCAACATAAGTTTCAAACACCAGAACTGTAACTTAGTGACAATTTTTCATTAAGACCTAGTGTTGAATAACTCTTAGCATACAGAATTACCCATGCCAAATGTAATCTAATACAACAGTTATGTCATCTTCCTTGTTAAGTGGTGATTTTCTAGAATTTGATGATTTACAAGGCTATTCTAAAAATGGTTGACATCTCTAAGTAGATGGTTTTCCAACACATAGTAATACTCTATAGGATAAGATGGAGTTAAAAACAAATTTATTTTTCATTCATTTACTTCTTCCAGAGAAATTCAGTATAAAGATCATGGTAAAGCTTATCATATCAGCAATCAAAAACAGGAAAAGAAAGTAATTGTAGGACACACAATAACAGAACTATTTTCTGCACAGATCCAACTATGTGGAGAACTGTTCAATTAGGACCCACTGTTACTTTTAATGACAGTTGTTGTGGAATAAGTGGAAACATCTGTTACCACGAACCACCACAGTGGCTACACATGAAAAAATAGTTCTCTGTTCTATTGATTGGGACTGGTCTTTGTGGAATATTCTTATTAGTATGCTTAGAACAACCATGCAGATCTCTAAGCCAAATTAATTATTCTTGGCATTCCCAAGAAATGATCCTACAGTCATTTTTTAACCAAAGGCAGGGAGCAGGGGAACCCTTCTCTGTGCGTATTTTATGATGGTTCCTCATGCCTAATTGTCCTACTGTATGTTGCCCTATTTTACCAGCTACAGTCTGAATTCATTCCCATCCTCTCCTTAAAAGTTTGAAACCCCCTAGTGACAGGAATATTAATGTGCCAACACTGTCATATCTATTTCAGCTCATACATATGCAATGTCTTTGTTTTCAAAGATTTATGTCAGACTTTGCTGAAGTGAGGTATTCTACCATTTTAGATAATAGCATGCCAAAGTGATGTTATCAGCCACATTCAGCACTCACTCAAGCAAACGGGAGGAGCATCCTTCCTTCATGGCTTAAACTCATAGAAACTGTTATTTATCCTTTTTGATGAGAAAATCTTTCAGGGGGAAATGGTGTATTTTTAGAAGAAGATTATGGCCATCCTGTGGATTATCTTTTAATTAAGAATGGATGATTTGTGCCCACTCTGCTGTAGCAAACGTCTTGCTGCTAATGAAGTTTAAAAAGACTTACTTTATTTAATTACAGCTAATCACCAGGGTAAAATGTGGAATTTTCTTTGATCCTACAAGTATTGTGGTAATCCCCATGGCAGATAGCATCTCCTCAAAATGTTTTGAGTTTTTCAGCCGGTCACAACTTGGCAAAACGTGGAACAACCTTACGCTAAAGAATTTCTTTCATTCCCTCTGTAGTTGCCTACCCTGGCATAAAAAATACATGAAATTTTCTTACAAGCTGAGATGGTCCCTGAGACAGAAAGCATTGAAATATTCAAATATTTGAATATTTTACTTTGTTCAGCATTCAGAACAGGGTTCTTTACTCTTGTTCAATGATTCAATTTAACCAACATTATTGGACACTCTCAATGTGCCAAATGCTGTTCCAGGCACTAGGAATGGAGAGGTGAAGAGAATGTATTGAGCCCACTATTAAACAACATTTAAGATGAACTGTGTTTACTTTCTACTGTATTTAGTCCATGTGGACATAAATAGATGAGTGTGCTTTAAAACCAAAAATTGTTTTTGTCATTGGTTTGGTTTGTTTTTAAATCATCGGTTTGGAATTACTTACTCAAGCCTTGTAACATCAAGCAGGACTATCTTTTTTATTGTGTATCTCTTCTGTCTCTTTCCTTTGGAAAGTACAATATGTTAACTCCCATTTTCTGGCCTTATTCTTTCCTGAATCTCAAAGAAAATTATTTTGAGAATACATATTAAGCCACTCTTCGTTCTAGGTGATATCTATCTATGAGTTTTCATCCTTATAAACACACAGACTTAATCATTTTCACCAAAAGTAGAGTGTCATTCTTTGTCACGCTTTCTAATATTTATTCTTTCCAATGTAAATTACATGTTTTTCCCTGAAGTAAAAGCCCATCGCCAAAATTGATTTGTGTGTTTTAGTGTGTTTTATGTTTTTAATCTCAAAGAGGTCATCTTGTTCTTTTTAAAAAAGTACCTCCCTTCTTCTTTTTTTGTTTTTGTTCTGTAGTCTTCAGTCCATGTGACCCAGCTGATATTGACTGGTTCTGAATAAAGGCCCGGAAGGGCAAGGTCGTGCAGGCTCCTTGGGAGAGAACAGAACTGCAGATAGAGAGCAGAGGGGACAGAGGCCAGCAGAGACCTGTGTCGGACAGAAGAGGGCACCAGCAAACTGACCTACTCACCCCAGCTGCTGACCCCCACTTCGACCTGGGATCAAACCAGCAGCTGAGCACAATAGATAGGCTGGGTTCTTTTTGGAAAACAAAATTTTCCTGAACATGAGTATGTCTAAACTAACTAATCAAAATGAAAGAAATATATGTCTTAGTATACTTTTTCATGATTTGATAATTGGCCGTTTTCAAGAACATAATGAAAACTCAGCTGTCCCACTAAAATAATTCTCACCAAGGAGGGGCAGTTACTGAAAGATAAACAATTCCTTTGAAAACTAAATAAATTATCTATCAAACTGTTACTCTATCTATAATTTTAAAAGAAAAATGTCATCTGGGCAGAATTATTGGCTTCACATCTTCAAATGTGTTCTACTTTGTTTAACAAATTGAAGTTTCAATGAGTTCTTTTGGTTTGCCAGGATTGAAGCAGATTTAAAGTAGGTTTGTTGTCAAATCAGTGTATGGGTCTCTATCTCACACCTAGGCTTCCATTATCACACAATGATGAGCACTCTCTTCCCACCACCTCCATATAAATGCTTAAACACATCCCTTCCCTGCATACTTCCCACTGCCCACACCCGTGTAGTAATTTATATGCCACTTTCCCCAGAACTCCCTCCATTCTAGTAGGAAGCATTTAGACTTACAAAGTGATTGAGGTGGAGGAAGTTCTTCCAAAGTGCAATTCATGTGTCTTTAAAAAAAAAAAATTAAACACTATAAAGTAGGAGAAGCAAAACAGAATTTGCGGTTAGTTCCTGTAATATGTTAAACATCTGCAGTTTTGTCTCTTCATCGGGATGCGGGGTTGTGCTGTAGTCACATCCTGATAACATCTGCACATTACTGATAGCTTTTGCTTTATTCTTTATGGTCTGCTGATGAGAGATTCTTTAACATTCCTTCAGTCATCAAGACCCCAGTTGGATTTCTTTGCTTGTGACAGCCTTAAAGGTGGTTTCATTTACATTTGCTAAAATGTCACAATATAGGAAGATATTTTCAGTTTGATGTTTCATCCCTTCCTTTTTTTATCCGGATGCTAGTTTTAGCTTTTCAAATGAATGTCGAACTCAAAATAGATTTTCCATGAAATATATTTTGTCTGATTTTTGGAACACCATGTCTGCAGCAGAAGACTTTTTTTTTTTCCAAAAAAGTTTTCAACAAGGAATGGCACCTCTCTACTCCTGCTTGCATTGCAACAACAGCTACCATGCCATGAAAGGGCTAGCTTGTTTAACATCCAGTAACACAGAATGTACGACTAGTTTAAAGGTCAGGTACTGACAGGATGGGAGCTGTTTTTGCTTCCCTAATGACCCCAATTACATCAGAGCTGAGCAAATAGTCAATAAACAGTGGCACTAACATATGTAGAAAAATTGTTTATTTCACATTTCCAAGACAATTAGCAATCCCGTCTCTGGTTCCAGAAAGACTTTGAGATCCTAGAGGTTTTAAATAAATGAGACCATGAAAAGTAATATAGAATATTCATGTAAATAATCTTGGGCTATATGAAAGCATTATTTATATTGCTGAATACATTTTTCTTGATGTAGCAAGCGAGTGGTCAATGGCAATACATAAGACAACTGTAAAGAGCTCTATAAACAATAAATTTTAAAAAGATTAATTGGTTTTGAGAGTTAGTTTTCTTGAACAATTTAGTGGAGATTTTTCGTTACCCACTTGGGAATCATAGAGTTGAATAAGAGCTCTCACTGATATTCATTTTTAAAGTTGAGATGATAAAACACTTTTTTTTCCATTTTATAATATTTGGAGATTTTTATATATTGTATTGATTTCTAATGTAATTCTATTGCAGGAGAATACTCAATAAGATTTCCTTTTTTAAAAAATTTGTTGAGACTTCTTTTGGTCTATCCTGTTGCCTATATTGGTGAATTTCTCATGTAAACCTGAAAAGAGCGTGTATTTTGCAGTGTTGGGTGAAATGTTCTGTAAATGTTATTTAGGCCAGATATGTTGACAGTACTATTCAAATTTTCTATCTCTTTATCAATATTCTTTGTCTGGATAGTCCATCAATTACTAATAGTAGTGTTAAAAATGCCCAACTGTGATTACCGATTTGAGAATATCTTGTTTTGCTTCACAGATTTTGAAACTTTTTTTATTAGGCACATACACATTTAAGATACGTCTTCCTGATGAATTGACCCTTTTATCATTATGAAGTGTCCTCTTTATTTCTGGCAATTTTCCTTGTCTGGAGGTCTACTTCATCTGATATTAATATAACCACACCAGCTAGGAAACACAGATTTTTTTTCAAGTGTCTGGCTACATTTGTGGGTCAAATATTTAAGAAAGAGTGCATCAGCTTACCTGTCAGCTTGCATTCCCATAAATATCAACCACAAGAGAGAGTTTATCGTTTCTCATGGGTAAGCCATAGCCTTCTGAGACGGGGGCAATGAAGGAAAGAGAAATTAAATGAATGGAAAAAATGAGTTAGAATGTGACACAAAATAAATCAGAATATAATTTTTATTACTTAGAAAATTCAGATCTGTAATTTTTAGAAGTATTTTAATATTTACTGAAAATTTCTACTTCACTATCAGCTGTAGGGGATTGAACAGTTCCCTCCAAAAATTTATATCCACCCAGAACCTCTGAGTGTGACCTTATTTGGAAATAGGGTTTTATAGATATAATTAAGTTAAAATGAGAACATACTGGATCAGGGTGAATCTAAGTCCAATGACTAGTATCCTTATAAGACAGACACACAGAGACATGCATAGAAAAGAAAGCCATCTGAAGATGGAGGCAGAGATCACAGCGATGAAGCTACAACCCAAGGAACATCAGAAACTCAGAGAGTGGCAAGAAAGAATTCTTCTCTAGAGCATTTAGTTGGAGCATGGCTCTGTCAACACCTTGATTTTTGAACATCTAACCTCCCAAGCTGTGAGGGAATAAATGTCTGTTGTTATAACCCACCCAGTTTGTCATATTTTTTGTGGCAGCCCTATGAGTGCCCTGAAAACTATCAGTTATCTCAATTAACAAAATTCTATTGTATTAGGCAGCTTGAACTGTCATAACAAAATACTACAGACTGGATGGCTTAAACAATGGGAATTTTTCTCTCACAGTTCTGGAGGCTGGGAAGTCCAAAATCAAGGTGCAAGACAATTCATTTCTCTGATGACGGTGTTCTTCCTGGCACATAGCTGGCTCCCACACAAAGGCCTCAGAGTTGTCAGCAATATCCTCGTCATTGATGTCCATGCCATACCATGTGCCTCTCTGGGCATGCTATGCCCACAGCTTGTTGAGAATGTTTGTGGTATCAAAGCCAGTATTGTCACTTAGCTGCCATGGGATAATCTCCAAAGCCTTAGCATACCCCCCACTCTAGCTGCTGTGTTCCTGGAATAGTCCTTGCTAATCCCATAGGTACTTGGAGAGCTTTATCTCAATAGCCCCACCACCAGCCACCACCAAATCAGTTTCAATGGCCCTCCTGACAATCATGATGGAATTAGGCATGAACTGTTCTGTCTCCTCCATAAGTTGTGGCATCACTGTGGAGGATAAAGGTGCATGTCTTGTCCTTGGGAGGCCAGTAAAGAAATTGTGCCTCTCACTTCCAATCAGGGTCTCCTCAAACACCTGGCAGCTAGCTGCCCAGCATGTCATGTCTGCTGACAGAGCATTCACAATGGTCTGGATTAACCCTCTGTAGACCATCATTGTCCTATTCAGATCCTTCTCAGGTACTCAGCCAGCACCGAACCTGCCCCTGTCAGCAAAGTACTGAGTGACCACATCCCCATTGGAGAGTTTGGACAAGACAACTTTGGCTCCAGAATGATGGATCCTTGCTAACTTGTCATAGAGAATGTTCCACTCAGCATCAACAATTGCCTGGTAATTCCCCATTGTGAGGACTCTGATCTCAGCATTATCTTTCCTAACTTTCAACTCAAGCTCAAAATTTAAAAGCGAAATCTTGGGATTATAGCACTTTTGGGGTTGCATTTCCAACACCAGCATAAAAGAAATTCTTGAATGAAACACCAGGTAACAGATGGGAATCCTCTAGGGCTCCACCCTGTATCTTCTTGATTCCAATCATTTTAAGCTGCAGCAAACCATCAAGCATCATCACTGCATCAACCACCATCTTTGCAAAGAAGGCTTTCTGCTGGGAGATGAGCTTGGAGCTCAGAGCAGGATGGCACACTTCTCCAAGTAGCTTCTTCTGCTCCACTTTTTCTGTCTTCTTCATGGTCACAGTGATCTCTTTGTTATCATTAACTGCCAATTGGATGGCTGTGCGTAAAGCTTGAATGATGATCTTCGGGTGCAAACCTTCCTCCACATAAGGTTTCACCTGCTTCAGAAACTCTGCAGCCAGTAAGGTCACTGAGGTGGTGCTATCACCCACCTTGGCATCTTGGTATTTGGCAATGTCCATTGAAGTCTTTGCTGCAGGATGGACAACTTCAAGAAGCTTCAAGAAGATTGTTGCTTGCCTCTGCCATCCATAATAAGCTTGTCTGTGCCATGAGAACCCAGGGTGGTTCTTCTACCCTCAGCAATCACCTGTCAGGCACTGATGTTACTCACAAGCTGGGGGATGCCTTGAGGACTATCAGTTCCCTCTTCCAACAGGATAACTGGTGTGGACATCATTTAAGAAGCTTATTTAGTGGCCAGATGCTTGTCCTCTCTTCTCTGTGTCCTGGCTACCCAGCAATCCACAGTGCCCTGCACCCACATGCACTTTTTGTTACAGCGCTTATCAAATAAAGTTTTCACTGCAGTTTTGAGTATGTGTCTGTGTTAGGTGCAGTCCACATGGCTTTTATCTTGTAAGCAATTGGATTAACTACTGGATTTTGCTATCATGTGAATATTTGAGATTATACCAGAAGTTGCCAACTGCTATGACTCAATTTTGAGGTATTTGGAATGCAAATTCTCTCAAGGACTCTTCCGGTCTCCAAATCTACAGCCTACCTTCATGATTCTGCCAAAATAATCTAAATGTAACCCTCTAGAGTTTTACTGGGGATTAGTAGTTCTAATGTTGAAAGAGCAGACGATAGCTCCCAAGGACAAACCTACAGATATTCTGAAGGAGAAATTACCTGGGTGCTCTTGATTCTTTTAAGAGGATATTTACATCATACGCTCTTTTAGTGTCCACTGTGCTGAACTGTTCCAATCTAAATCCTTTTGTTTTTTCCCTCTAGGTTGCTGTTTTCAAACAAAACACTAACAAGGGCCTGATGATGAATTCTTCATGTCATTATCTCTAACAGTAAGGTCCTTTTTGACATTCTTTCTTCACCAAGCTTCTCTGGTTTTCCAATTCTCTTCCTTTTTCTCTGGCTACTCCTGATTCCTTCTCTGCATATCCTTTTTCTTCTTTCCCATAATACTGGATTTTCTCTCAAAGATTTTTCTAGGCCAATTTCTTTCTTTTGTCATTTCTGCAATGACTTTGAGGGCACACAGGTAACTCCCGAATCTGTATGTCTCTCAATATGAATATTTCACCCTGATCTACTGGGCACATTCCACTGGAAGCCACAACAATCAATAATCAATAATTGAACATTATTTCTCATAAGTCTTTTCTTCTTGTTCTTTATATTTCTCCAAACTACATATGTCAATAGGCCTCAAAACCATATTTACCTCTGAATCACATTTGATCAGTTTATTATTATTATTATTATTATACTTTAAGTTTTAGGGTACATGTGCACAATGTGCAGGTTAGTTACATATGTATACGTGTGCCATGCTGGTGTGCTGCACCCATTAACTCGTCATTTAGCATTAGGTATATCTCCTAATGCTAACCCTCCCCACTCCCCCGACCCCACAACAGTCCCCAGAGTGTGATGTTCCCCTTCCTGTGTCCATGTGTTCTCATTGTTCAATTCCCATCTATGAGTGAGAACATGCGGTGTTTGGTTTTTTGTCCTTGCGATAGTTTACTGAGAATGATGATTTCCAATTTCATCCATGTCCCTACAAAGGACATAGACTCATCATTTTTATGGCTGCATAGTATTCCATGGTGTATATGTGCCACATTTTCTTAATCCAGTCTATCATTGTTGGACATTTGGCTTGGTTCCAAGTCTTTGCTATTGCGAATAGTGCCGCAATAAACATACATGTGCATGTGTCTTTATAGCAGCATGATTTATAGTCCTTTGGGTATATACCCAGTAATGGGATGGCTGGGTCAAATGGTATTTCTAGTTCTAGATCCCTGAGGAATCGCCACACTGACTTCCACAATGGTTGAACTAGTTTACATTCCCACCAACAGTGTAAAAGTGTTCCTATTTCTCCACATTCTCTCCAGCACCTGTTGTTTCCTGACTTTTTAATGATTGCCATTCTAACTGGTGTGAAATGGTATCTCATTGTGGTTTTGATTTGCATTTCTCTGATGGCCAGTGATGATGAGCATTTTTTCATGTGTCTTTTGGCTGCATAAATGTCTTCTTTTGAGAAGTGTCTGTTCATATCCTTTGCCCACTTTTTGATGGGGTTGTTTGTTTTTTTCTTGTAAATTTGTTTGAGTTCATTGTAGATTCTGGATATTAGCCCTTTGTCAGATGAGTAGGTTGCGAAAATTTTCTCCCATGTTGTAGGTTGCCTGTTCACTCTGATGGTAGTTTCTTTTGCTGTGCAGAAGCTCTTTAGTTTAATTAGATCCCATTTGTCAATTTTGGCTTTTGTTGCCATTGCTTTTGGTGTTTTAGACATGAAGTCCTTGCCCATGCCTATGTCCTGAATGGTAATGCCTAGGTTTTCTTCTAGGGTTTTTATGGTTTTAGGTCTAACGTTTAAGTCTTTAATCCAACTTGAATTCATTTTTGTATAAGGTGTAAGGAAGGGATTCAGTTTCAGCTTTCTACATATGGCTAGCCAGTTTTCCCAGCACCATTTATTAAATAGGGAATCCTTTCCCCATTGCTTGTTTTTCTCAGGTTTGTCAAAGATCAGATAGTTGTAGATATGCGGCGTTATTTCTGAGAGCTCTGTTCTGTTCCATTGATCTATATCTCTGCTTTGGTACCAGTACCATGCTGTTTTGGTTACTGTAGCCTTGTAGTGTAGTTTGAAGTCAGGAAGCGTGATGCCTCTAGCTTTGTTCTTTTGGCTTAGGATTGACTTGGCAATGCAGGCTCTTTTTTGGTCCTATATGAACTTTAAAGTAGTTTTTTCCAATTCTGTGAAGAAAGTCATTGGTAGCTTGATGAGGATGGCATAATTCAACAACCCTTCATGCTAAAAACTCTCAATAAATTAGGTATTGATGGGACATATCTCAAAATAATAAGAGCTACCTATGACAAACCCACAGCCAATATCATACTGAATGGGCAGAAATTGGAAGCATTCCCTTTGAAAACTGGCACAAGACAGGGATGCCCTCTCTCACCACTCCTATTCAAGATAGTGTTGGAAGTTCTGGCCAGGGCAATCAGGCAGGAGAAGGAAATAAAGGGTATTCAATTAGGAAAAGAGGAAGTCAAATTGTCCCTGTTTGCAGACGACATGATTGTATATCTAGAAAACCCCATTGTCTCAGCCCAAAATCTCCTTAAGCTGATAAGCAACTTCGGCAAAGTCTCAGGACACAAAATCAATGTACAAAAATCACAAGCATTCTTATACACCAGTAACAGACAGAGAGCTAAATCATGAGTGAACTCCCATTCACAATTGCTTCAAAGAGAATAAAATACTTAGGAATCCAACTTACAAGGGACGTGAAGGACCTCTTCAAGGAGAACTACAAACCACTGCTCAATGAAATAATAAAAGAGGATACAAACAAATGGAAGAACATTCCATGCTCATGGGTAGGAAGAATCAATATCGTGAAAATGGCCATACTGCCCATGGTAATTTATAGATTCAATGACATTTAATCAGTTTTTACACCTCCAAGTATTTTTAAAAGTATCCTTCCCACCCCCCCCATTTCTACTACTAAGGTCATATTACAAGCAGTGTGATGCTAAATGTTTAACTGTCAGCATTTCTGCATATATATATAAAAACATATATACGATCATTATTGTTTAATTATCCAGATCAAGATTTCTGAATGGTTGGGCTCAGTGGCTCATGTCTGTAATCCCAGCACTTTGGGAGGCCGAGGCGGGTGGATCACCTGAGGTCAGGAGTTCAAGACCAGCATGACCAACATGGTAAAACCCCGGCTCTACAGAATTAGCCGGACGTAGTGGTGCATGCCTGTAATCCCAGCTACTCGGGAGGCTGAGGCAAGATAATCATCTGAACCCCGAAGGCAGAGGTTGCAGTGAGCCAAGGTGGTGCCATTGCACTCCAGACTGGGCAACAAGAGCAAAACTCTGTCTCAGAAAAATGACAGCTATAATATTGTTTTATTGGTGTAAAGGATGTGTAGCTCACAATTTAAAAATTATGATAAAATACACAATCCTGTTTAATGTAAATTTTATAAATCCAATTTATTCTCATACAATGTTTTTATTAATTTTTGCCAAGTCCTTGTACCTATAGCAAACAATCTATGGTTGCAATTGATGAATAAATGCAGTCGTAACATAAATGTTGTGCAAATGTGAAGATATGTGTTAAAATTTTGTTCATTATCAACATCTTGATAATAATTTTTGACATTATAATAGAAGACTTCCATAAATTTTTGTGCTACTCAGAAAGGAATGGCTATAAACATGACACAGTTTTAAATTTAATCATATTTTTATAGTTGTCTTCTTTTTTCCTTAAATCTAGACAATCAACAAAACAATAACTCAAGTCGTAGTTGTAGCAGTTGCCAGTTGCTATAGTGTAAATACTCTCATCATGACCAGTTTCAAGCTACCCTCATAATGTTATGAAACACTGAATTGGGAAGAAATGTACATGAGTACCCCATTTTATATTATTTGCACCATACAGGTACATGTTATCTTGAGCACATAGATAACAGTAAAATATAGGAAAATAATTATAAAGTGAGTAGTTCAGGGGTATTTATTACCTTTATTTTTTATATAAATTATTCAATTATAAATTTACATAATTTAGCTTTTAATAATGATTATATGTAAAAACTGGCTCACAATGCTTCCAAAACTTAGCAATTGGCTCTCACAAACCAGTACAAACTGGTTCCAGGACAGCCCTGCTTATCGTTCACCTAGCTTGTCCAATAATTTTCTAACTAGGTTCCTTTTTTTCTTCTGTGCAAACCATCTCACATATAGTTCTATGTGTTGACACATGATTCCTATTCAAAAACTCAGAATATTTATCATTATTAAGAAAATAATGTCTAAATTTTAGGATAACTGTCATTCAGGAATCTTGATCTAGATCTTTCAAATATTTCTCACCCTCTTTCCTCCTAACTGGAAATACTTTGTCCCTTTGCTTCTTCAAATATAACACTTTACCTGTGCCTCAGGACTTGAATCAATCTTGAATTACCTTGTATTCAAGACATATTTATTTCATGTCTCTGATGTGTAAGGGAATACTTTTAGTACTGGGAATGTGGAAGGCATGACAGACTTTGTGTTCTCATAAAAGTCACAGTTTAGAGAGGAAGATAACAAATTCATGACTCTAGTAGAGTTAAGTATGGTACATATTGACTGCTATAGTAGGGGAAGGTAACTTATGGTAAGAGATACAAGCAAAGAAGAAGAAAAAATATATGTATAGGCTAAGCACATTTCATCTGCCTCATGTCCTAAAGGAGGATAATGTATTTGATGCATAGATAAAACAGGAGTAAAGGGTACATGGAGGGAAGAGGCAAGAAATAAACTGTGGAAGGTAGGCAGAAACCTTCTCTGACAGGAAGTTTGAACTTTATTCTGTAGGAAATTGAGAGTTTTCAAAGGATTTTAAGGAACTATCACTTTGACAGAAGTATGAAGGATGAGTTGAAAAGATGAAAGACTGGGGATGGTGAGACTAGGCAGAGGTCTTTTGAAGTAATTTTGGAGATAAATGCTAAAGCATTGAACTCAGATAGTAATAGAGAATTTGAAATTTAGTTCATCAAGATTATTTAGTAACTGGATGTTTCAGTGAGGGGAAAGAGTCTCAAATGACTTTTAGGTTTATGTCTTGATTCAATGGATGGGCAATACATATGCTTTCTATCTAAAATAGGTAGAATAACCATATAACTGATCATCCAAACCAAGACAGATTTGACAGCCAAATAGAATGCTAAAAATAATGAAAAGTCTAGAATTTTAAAATTATTTCACATTGATGAATTAATTGTTTTTATTTTATTGGTGGAACCATAAAATAGTCCTCTTCAAAAAGGAACTTCAAAAATAAAATTATTTCTAAAAATTACCACTTACATTTTGATTTATAGAATATATAAGCCTATTTATACATAACTGTGAATGTATCCATGATCAATTCAAAATATACTTCTGCCCTATAACTTTCTTAGTTTGTTCAGAACATGGTTTTTACTATGATGCTGCACTACTCCAAGTTTTGTTGACTTATGATCACTGCAAAACAAATAATTTTATCTTTACTGTTTGTAAAGTATTGTTGTTCTTTGTAAAATATTTACAATTGCATTTCCAATAATGTCATGTGTTTCATCTATGACAAACGTACTTCCAAAAGTTTCACTTAGATTCCATGAATTGAATGAAAAAACAATCAAACCACTTTTGGAATGAATTTTCTATTTGAAGTATCTGATGACATGACATAAAATTGACATTATTTAATTGTGCAATTTTGCTTCTACTAATGGGTCAAAGATAATAGCTATCACTTTATTTTATACGCAAAAGGAATGTTGGGATCAAAATAAGTGAAATTAATTGGGATGAGCAGTCATCTAATCTAAATGAAATGTCACTTTTCAAAGAGTGATACAAAAACACACTCGACTGCATGTGCTAATGTTAAGGAGTTTTCTTTGGACACAATCTCTGAAAGAGATGTATTAACTTTTGTAGTACACAATGATGCTGCCTTAGCAAATTTGTCATCTTCTATTTACATATGTTCAATTATGTCTCCTGATGATGGTTGATGGCAAATGTCAACATTTTGTGCAAGTTATATATTCAACATCAAAATAGCTTAAGATATGGAAAACCAGTACTTATTTGTTCAGTAAACATGTACTGTTATTTTTTCATTTTAATTCTTGCTTAAAAGAGAATATATTGCAACATTTAAAGACATTACCAAAAGTAAAACAATTGAATATTTAGATTTGCACTGTACATAAATGCCAAACTCATTCTAGAAACAGTGTTTAAATTACTTTTCATGTCCTCCATGTCTGGGCTACTCAGCCTTTATTACCTGCCTATGTTTCATGTATACCCAGCTTATAATTTCCATGTTTCTCATTGACTCCACTGACTGATGTCTTTTTACATCTCATCAACCGCTCTATGGGCCCTAGCACAACTGATAAATATAGCAAGTGTCATCAAGGGCATTAGGGTAGAATACCTGCTCCCATTACCACTTGATACCACATGGAGTTATCTGCCCTGGGAAGAAAGGGGAATTTAGCCATACTGTGTCTGGAAAAAGTTTAGTAAAGAGAAATGGGTAATCAGTAGCCATATCTTATTTTTACCACATATTAGAGTGAGAACTCTGTTCACTGTACATGCATCTTACACATTAGTGGGCAAGCCTATGGCAGAAGCTTGGAGAAAAAAGTGAAGTTCTGCTAAGCCCAGCCAAGGCTACTTTAATTAAACTGCTAATAATACTTCATTATAAATAAAACATTGGAAACAAATATGAAACCAGACAGAATGCTGGGCCAACATAAAATAAATTGGAACTATTTCAGGAAGACTAGGATATACAGTCACCTTACTACTAAGTTTTACTCCAATGGCCAAATTAATTTATTTGGACTCCCAATTATACATTGTTTTCAGGTTATGTATGAACACACACTTTATTAATGTGTGTATTACTGGCAGTCTTCAGATTCTAGTTTTCTGTTCCAATTTTCAAGATGCCCTTTTTGGACTCTCATATTTTTGCCTCTAATGAGGATGATTTCCCAATATTTACTATGGTCTTTGCTATGAATTAAACAAAATTACTTTTACATGCTAAAGAGAGAGAATACTGAAAGAGGTACACATTTTGAAGGGAAGATTATTTCAGTTTTGAACATATGGAATTTGCGATATCTTAGAGTCATGCATAGGAGTCATGCATTGTTAAGAAGTATAATATTGGACCTGGAGCTCAGGAAAGAAGTTTATGCTGAAAATATAGATTTAAAAATTATCAGTTTATAAGAGGTTATTAAAAACATGGTGTGAGCAGCATATTTGCAAGGAGAATGAATACAGTGAGATGTTTCAAATGTAGAACACTGAGAAACAATATAATTTATGTATGTATCCAAAGGCTCTGCTTACTGCAGTGTCCACTTTTAGTTTGGAATAAATACTAAGTTATTTGCCAAGTCTGCAATAAACATCACCCTCAGAACTGCTTCCTTCTCTCTAAGGTAAGCCTCCAGCAGCCCTATTTTTTCCACATCTTCTCACACCTGGCCACTACTGGTAAGCCAACTCTTATGACTGGGCATCCTCTTTGAGCCTATTAGAATGACATGCAGTTAAGGATAGGTGGATTGCAATATCCAAGCTCCAGGCATGGTAGAGCAGTCATATTCTCTGTCAAGTGAGTAGAGAGATTACAAATGCAAATGTAAAGAGATGAAACCTGGAAATTGGCCACTTTCTGGGTTTCCTGCTGCAGACTTTTCTGTTCCTGGGTCAGCCCTTAATTTATTCTGCAACTCTAAACAAAGTGCCAAGGCACTAGGTTGTTTTTCATGGCTACAATAATAAAAGGAAAAGTTCCATGGACTATTGGAATATCCTTTCCTCAGCTTTTGTATACTTTCTTTCTCAGGTTTCCATTTATCCTTATAATGAATCGCCCTTAAATCAATGTTAGCTTCAGCTAGTTTCTCTTGATACAACCAGGAAAACTTAGCCTTTATATGGCCAATATTTGTATCTTCCATAGATCAAAGCATAGTACATTTTACATCGTCAAGTTCATTGATGTTCAATAAATGTTTGTGTAATTAGTAAGCAAAGTAATTAATAAATTAATGGCTACTTTTCAATAACCCTTCAATGCCCACAATAACTGTAGTATTAGCTGAAGTTACAGGAATGAGGCTGTTATGACAAAAATATTGCTTCCCTCAAAAGTTCTATCAGGAGTCTAGCCTACTTCTAATCAGAGCCTTCTAGCTTGTTTACTCATGAAGAATAAAATCTTGAAAAGATTCTGAGAAAAGCAGGTTTAAATCAAACTTTTTTGCATGCTCCAATACTTTGCATTTCAAGTAAGTGGTTCTGCTTGGTTTCCTATAGGGAGACCATATTCAGTTTCTTGTTGCATTCATTTATTGCTAGCCGTGTTAAGGATAGTTTTGTACCACTTATTTTTATTCCACTTACTGAAGAGTCATATCAGCTGAAAACATGTTATACTGGGAACAGTCAAAACATAAGTAATAATGATGCTTATCTAGTCATCCCTTTACTGTTGCAAAACACTCTCTTCAACCCAAAGTCCTAAAGCAAAAAATGACATGAGCAGAAAACTGCATAGAAGAAACCACCAAGTACAGCTCTTACTATTATGCTTAGTGGGGAACAATGAAAATTTCCATGAGCTTTCATGAGATAAAATTGCCCAGATTAGAATTCTGGTGCTATCGGGTTCTCTCTGTGACCCTCAAATGTTAGTAAATTTTCTACCCGTCAGTTTCCTCAAACTTGTTTCCTAGAGTTGCTATAAGGATTAAATAATGTAATCCAAGTAGCTTGTTTAGCTCAAGACTTTGTTCAAAAATTGTTAGATACTATGATTTTTATTTTATAAAAATGGTTTACCCTAAGCTGCCAACTAAAAATAATAGCAGATAATGGGTAACTATTCAAAGAATAGCCACAAGATCTTTAGTCACGGTACCACAGTTGAGGTTCCATGCTTTGATTTGTGACTTACCCACAGACTCCACACAATGTGAATAGCTGCTTTACATCTATGCATTCATGCTTCAAAATGTAAATCAAAGATATCCATTGCCTCCTGGCTGTGGAATCTCGGAATCTGTAGTGTAATATTCTGTTCTTCAAACATGATAGCATCACTGACTAATCATCCCTAGATTATGTTCTTTGAATCCTATGTCCTTAGAGAGATCGTGTGGCCCTTCCACACTCAGTCTGGTAATGACAAGGTGGGCAAATCTGTGAAGTTTTCAGTGTTCAACTTTCCATTTAAATTCCTCTTTCCCCATCTCAGTGGTTAGTCTACCCGTATATGCAGAAGCTTTGATTTTCTAAGATTCTTTCTATTATCTACCCCCTACCCACTCATTGAAACAGGAAGGGCTCTAATGTCTGCCAATTATAGGTGTTAACTGGTTGATTGACTAATGACCCTTGATTGTGAATGAGCTTCTGTAAGTGTCTAACCATGGTCAGGTCCAGTTATATTAATCCTTTTGTCTCTAATTATGGAATAAAATAGTGCATCTCCATTAAAGGAATTTTGGGCATCTCCAAGTAAATTGGCCTTCCTTTTGAGAGTAAGGCCAACTCTGAAGGTAAGTCTGCTGGACTTCTTTTAGGATAATTGCATATATGCTCAGAAGGGACAAAAGTCCTCTTTTTGAATTGGCCTTTTAATGACTTAGGGAGAATAGGTTCAGAAGGCACTGAGACCCTGTTAAATCCAGGTCATCAGAAGAAAGAAGTGGAGACATAATCTTTAGAATGAGGGTCCCAGGCAAAACTTGGTCTCTGAGGAGAACACAGCAGAATGAAAGTGCTGGTTTGAGAACCAAGACTAGGATTCTAATTCAGGGAAACAAGAAAACTTGTACTGCCTGGGTGCGGTGGCTTACACCTGTTATCCTAGCACTTTGTGGGGCCAAGGCGGGCAGATCACTTGAGGTCAGGAGTTTGAAACCAGCCTGGCCAACATGGTGAAACCCTGTCTCTACTAAAAAAAAAAAAATACAAAAAATTAGCTGGGCATGGTGGCGGGCACCTGTAATCCCAGCTACTTGGGAGGCTGAGGCAGGAGAATCACTTGAACCAGGAGGTGGAGGTTGCAGTGATCCAAGATCACACCACTGCACTCCAGCCTGGACAACAGAGTGAGACTCCATCTCAAAAAAATAAAAAAACAAAATAAAATGAATAAAACTTATACTGAAGCAAGAAGGGCCTGTGCCCTGAATCCTGTGCTTCAGAGAACTCCTCCGGGCCTTCCTCCAGCCATGCAGCTTCCCATAGAGTAAGGGGTACATTCTGCTAAGACAAGTCATCTGGGGCCTGTGTCTAGCCTTCCAGACCATGCTAAGAAGACATGTCCATTTAGAACCTGCAGTCATCCTTCTAGACTCTGCTCAAGTGACCTTGAGCCCACTTCTGGGGCCTGAATAGCAATGTCTTGGTTTATCCTGAGGAAACTGACAGCACCACCTGTGTGGGCACCGCTAGTCCTGAGCTGTAGCTGTGAGTTGGCTGTTGGAGAAAGGGGAACGATGAACAGAGTTTGAATTTGGATATGTGACTATAATATCCATCCATGGACACACAAGACCCTTCGAGGTGCAGAATGATGCTAGGAGTGGGAAGAGAAGCAAGGATGGCCAGGGGAATTCCATCTGTGCTCTTGGCCTGGTGCTCCTCAAACTTCCCTGACCAAAGAGAAATTTGACCCCCAAGCCTGAGGTGTGCTTGAACTTCCACGTAGGGATAAAGCGGCTATAGTTCATAAGGTTAGTGTACTCCAAAAATCAAGAATCAATAAATCCTTCATTTCATACCTAAAGGATAAATCTTGTACTCTCCTTCTTTTTAAATCACAGCCCCTTTTTCAAAAGAATGAAAAGAATTCTCAAATTTATGAGGTTTTACTTGTTTAATTTGTGCTTAATGTTTTTGGAAAATTCCAATTTGGAAATTGCAAACTCAAATACCTTGGGGGCCAGGTAAGGGTCCAGCTGTGGCTTCAGGGTATAGGGCTCACTCAATAGCATTTACATTAAAGCAAAGTAAATTTAAGTGCACAGGAAGAATTCAGGTCCACTAGTTTGTCATCTTTGAATAAAACTTCTCTTTCCTTTCCTGAAATCCCAGAATATATCCTATGCTTTATTTAATATTTCTGGAAATGAAGTTTCTGCCCCAAAAAAGTATTGTTAGAATATATATTTTATTAACTCCCTTTACGTATTATTTGTGTCCTAGGTTTACTGCTGTTTCTCATTACTAAATGTACTAGAAGAATATATGTTTAATAAGAATGTTGTTTATAATTGTATTCCTATGTGTGAGATACTGTGCTATATATGCCCAAGATCTGCTGGTTAAAACACACACACATACTGCTTTGGTATAAATATGTTTTGGATTGTTTTGTTTTTTAAAAGTATATTGACATCTTAAAATCACACAAGAGATGTTTAATACACAAGATTGCTCACTTAGCAAGTTGATTTTTAGAGGAAATATAAAGAGTAAAATTATTAAATAATGAAAACAAAGTTTAAACAACAAAATCAGAATGGATACAATAAAATGAGTATTGCCAATTTCAAGTTAGTCACTATAAGAGGGCAGACCCTTATTCCACTGTTCCGAATATTTTTGGAAGTCCTCTTTCAGGAATTCTTAGGTAACTTTGGTATAGACCCTTTGAAATATTCTTAGTGATGGTGCATCTTCATCAATTGAGGTCAGATTTTATTTTTAGAAAGAGCAGAAAACCAATCAAAGCCAAGTCTGCTGAATGAGAGAAGTGATCAAGCTGAGTCTTTTCACTTCTGATCAAAATCAAAGCACGGTTATAAATCCCAAAGTGATGTGTTTATGTGGCTTTATAAGTTTCTACTGGCATTAAAGACAATTTTAGAGAAAACTTACAAATATGTTCTGAGTATCATTAAAATATGTTATTAACTACCTAAGATAATGACTTTGAAGAAAAAATTCATTTGGATGTATAGCTTTTAATGTACTTTTTTTTAAAAGGAGAAAAAACTAGGGTTTTTTTCAAACACTATACATCAAAATGAAATCTAGGTGAACTAAAAATGTATTTTTATAATTAAACCATAAAAATCAAGAATAAATTATAGCTGACTTATCATAACAAGAAAGTGAGAAACTTTAAGGAGCATATTAAAATAATTGGTTAAAAAATAATGTATCAAAAAATGCATTTAGAAAATTAAAAGACAACATATGGAAGAATGAGGTTTAGTAAATTTACACATTTTTAAAATAAGATATTTTTCACATTAGAAAAAAGCCTTAAATTTTTATACTCAGTGGAAAAAAATACAAGTGCTCTCTTAGGCTATAGGATTATAAACTGGCACAACCTTCCTCTAAGGCAAGTTGGCATATGTAAGAAATGCCTGAAAAATGTGCCTTTGACCAGTCAGTTAATTTATAAAAATATATTTAAAGAAAGTATTATGAATGTGCACAAAAATTTTTATTCAGTTGAGTTCTGTGTACTAGTGAAAGAAAGAAAAATAATCTATGCCCAACTATTAGAGGGTTAAATTAATAAATTTTGATATTTCCATATAATAGAATAAACAATGAAAGAATAAATGTTGATAATACCCATGTTGTCAAACAATAACACAACTACAGCTATTTTACTTCTTTCAACAAACATTGAATCTATTTTCAAGTATTCTTAATTCAATTATTTAATGAAAAATAGACCATTGACATCTGGGGCTGTGTGTGTGTGTGTGTGTGTGTGTGCATCACTGATTTGTACTTTTGAAACACTCCTATGCTGGCTATGTTGTAATTTCTTTTCATTTCTCCTGGATAAAGCATTATCTCTATTTGTAGAAGTTTTCTCACTAACAATACCATGCACTTTAATCTACATTAGAATGAAGCTGCACAGGACTCTGCTTCTTCTTCTGCCTGTACAGAGCTGTCTTCTTCAATGAGCACATTGTACTGCTTTTCCTTCTCTTCCGGAGAGAGGAGGTTTCAGAGAAAGTGATATAAAGTTTGTGATTATCGCCTCAGAATTGAAACTGTTTTTACTGGCCCTTTAAATCATAGAGAACAATACTGCCCAAGCCACTGATATCCTATCTATATCGGGTGGCCACTTAAATGTTATTTTTCTGCAGATCTTTGCACCTTTTCACATGTGTTTTCTTTAAGTTAAAACAAAAATAAATATGTTTTTGATTATTCATTTATTTCGGTCTGTTAAAACTTGAGCTCCTTCAACTTATTTCACGTTGGTTTAATTGCTTATAGAGGTTAAAATACTTTCAATGAAATAACCAATCTTGTACTCATTCTACTACGTAACAGAGGGTATTTTCTTAGGATTTGTAAAGAAAATTCCCGAGTACCTTTTAGAAATTTTATTATGTCTCAATTAAAATAAAATATTATTTTTTTGAAAAAAAGCTAAAATGTGTCAATTAGAAAAATGAGACTTATTGAAATTTCTGTAAAATAAATCACACATTTATATGACTTTCAGAAATATTGATAAAAGAATTTTAATAATCATATTTATATTGTGGACTCAAGACAAGGTAAAAATATGTGCCCTTTTATTTACTTACTAAGTATCTAAAAATTAAAGGATTTATTCTGAATTTTGTTAATATGAATCAAGTTCTATGTAAGCTATGGATATAATACAGTTATATTTCTTACTTTGGTGAAAAGTGATTTCACAGGAGTAGTGTAGAACCCCTGTTAAAATCATGAGTCACACATAGTCCGTTTGAGTCGTGGTCTTGCCACACTACCTATGTTACCTGGGAAGCTGCTCTATTTCCTCCTAGGTATAAAAGGCATGACAATTCGTATTTTGAAAGTTCATTAAAAGGCAACTGAAATAATATATAAGAACTTTGGAGAGTTATTTGCTCATAATAAGCACTAAATAAGTGGTTGCTATCATTGTTACTGTTAATAATATCAGTTTTAAAGTTTACTAAATATCATTGTCTTCTTCTGAATTGCTCCATCACTAGGGCAAGTTGCCTCTCCAAGATCCATTTCAATTTTGACTTGTTCCTATACTTCCTTGATTTTTCTGGCTCTTATTGATCTCTCTAATTGCTTCATTAGTGATTCTTACCCCTTTCCCCCAAGTGAATTGTAAATTCGTAGAGATCAGGGATCATGCCTTCTATTACTTCTATTATTTCTGAATTCCTTAAAATATATTTATTATCTCATTGTTATGGTTGTTTATTGCTATATAATATACAATCCCAAAACTTAGTAACTTAAATGACAGCCATCTTATTAAGTCTCGTAATTTCTGTGGGTCAAAAATTTGGACGGAACATTGCTGAGTGATTCTTCTATTCCAGGTCACTGACAAGTGACAGAGTTACTTGGTGGCATTCACCCAGCAGATGGACATGGAAAGTCAAACTTTACTCACATGTTCGGTGCCTTGGCAGCACTAGTGGGAATATTGGGCATGGGTGGGAGTGTCAGTAAGAGTGCCATTGCCTACATATGGAGTATGTGTCTTGCCCCTCCAGGATGGTGACATCATGGTAGTTGGGCTTCTTACCAGCTCAAGTTCCCAAGTGCATGACCTTATATTACTCAGCCTCAGAAGGTAAGTAATTGTAGGCCCACTCAGGTGCATGGGAGGGGACATAGAGCCCATCTTTTGATGGGTGGAGTGTCAAATAATTGTAGCCATGGCTTAAAACTGCCACAATCCTCTATGACACAAAGAATCCCTTGAGAGTGAACACTATATGCTGGTCACAGTTATATCATCAACTACGTCTTATAGATCAGAAGATACTCAATAAATAATTTTTGAAAGAGCCAATAAGGCATTAGCTTTGAAAAAAAATATTAAAAACTTAGCCTTTTTTCATAGTCTCTGTAGTTAAGAAAAATTAAACTAATGATTTTGAAGGTTTTTTTTATACAGAATCTAGTCTTTACTAACCTTTTCTACCATGAAACCATGACTATATTGAAAATTTTCTCATTTCTGTTTCCTTGAACTCCTAGCCTCAAGCAATCCTCCTGCATCAGCCTCCCAAAAGTCCTGGGATTACAAGCATGAACCACTGCACCTGGCTGCATTAGTGTTTCCTAAGCTTTATTAGTTTCTGACTCAATCTCTTTTCCTTTTGTCATCTCCTGTGTGTGTGTGTGTGTGTGTGTGTGTGATTTGAAGTCAGAAGATATGATGTTTTCTGCCAATAATTCTGTGTAAGCCACTTCTTCAGTCACATTTGCTCTTTTGTAACAATAATGTGGCTAAGTTAGATGATATTTAAGGCTTCATACAGCTCTACAACTCTGCAACTATAGGTTTATTATTCTTATAATAATATGAGAGAGAGGCACAGCATGGTACTAACAGTACTGGTATTGTAGTCAATAGGGCATGGATGTTTGCTCCAGACCTGCCACCTGCTAGTGGTATAACTTTTAGAGATAATAATTTCTCTATTAAGTTTTCAGGGTTGTGGTAAATCTAATGACATAATGAATATGATAACCTGTAAAGAGTCGCATGTAACGGCCGAGAAACATTTCTCTATCCTCTTACGAGGCCAGGGAAGAAGAAAGTTATAAAGGGTTTTAAAGAGGACGTGTCATTACACTAAATACAATTTTGGAGCACTTCTATGAACAGGCATCTATGCTGGAACATCTCCGGCTCCAAAACCTGCAACTAAGCACAGCCTATGCTAATATTATCCTTTTTCCTTATTTGGAGGCTGCATTTCTAATCATTGAAAACATGCACGTTGTCAGGGAAAGACACTGATAATTCAGCCACTGAGCCAGTATAGAGAAGTTATTCATTCCTGGGTTCAACCCAAGGTCAAAAACATCAAACCCCAACCATTAAGCAAAATGGTGACAGGCATGGTAGAGATGACCTGGAGTAAATATATTGCACAGAGGAAGCAAGGTCAGGAATACAACAGGCCTGAAAAAATGTTGCAGAGTCAAAGTCAGGAACAACTAGTTTAGAGTTCAGAGGTGTACATGAACAGAATCTTCCAGATGGAATAAAAGAGACCAGCAAAGGAGGAGCCAGCCACCAACAAACTGGAGATGCAATGGAAATCCTCTGTGTCTAACTGCATTTATAAGCTGCATATCCTTCCAAACTCCATCTTCTCCACAGTCCAGACCTCCTTACCTTGGACAAATCTGGTGAAGACATAGAAAGAAATGTATTCTTACTTTCTTGCTGAAGAAGACAGTTTGTTTTGGCCTTCCGTGCTCAGAGTAAAGATAGGGCTCACTTCTTAAAATCTGTCTCTTCAGTCAGCTTGAGCCCAACACTGTTTTGGATGTATTATATTTTAATGTTCCCATTCAAAGGATGTTGAATCCAGTAGGTTTAAGAACACTCACTTTTTTTATTAGTGCGTACTTTTGTTCTCAGCAATGAGAATTTCTTCCTAATATTGTTTCAGTTCATCTAGGCTTAACAGAAAACATCACCTGTACCAGGGCAACATAAAAAATATACCTCTGTGTCTAGGGCCTAGGTGTGAATGGCACTATAATGGTTTGGTTGTGGGGCTATAATGTGTGATAATTTATGAAAATATAGAAAGGAATGGCCAATTTCTACATCCTGTTGTCCATATGGTGAAAGTCAAGAAAGGGTCAAGCTCTGCCTTGCCTTTGTTTAAAACACCTTTTTGAAGCCCAGTTCTTGGCCTGCCACTAAGGAGACCTCTTCTGCAGCTCTGGATGTCTGGGAAATGCCTGTTTCATTAGGACTCCTGACCCCTATCATGTTACACTTCAGAAGGAGTGACCAGCTCACTTAAAACAAAGAAGCTTTGACCTTTCTCCCCTTCTGAAACCAAAAACAGATGAAGTTAAAGTGACTCATTTCCGGTTCTAAATATACTCTAAGAAACATCTTTTTCAAGTAGTTTTGGGCTGCGAGTTTTTAAAAAAAATTTTGCCTTGTTTTTATTTTATATTTCCACATAAGTATCTCATTCCCTTTTTGTCAAGGTCAATGTATTTATTACTTATATTCATGGTGTAACTCACTATACTTTATTTTTCCTTCCAGCTTTCTTACTTTCTTCCTCTTTTTTCTTCTTTTTTTATCTGTGTTGTTTATAACTGTGACCCTTGATCTTCCAAGTCTTAAAACAGCTTGGCTTTCAGCAGCTAAATCTGACAAGGTCAGCATTTTTCTGTTTATTCTGAGAATACTGTTTACCCTCTGGGGTTTTTAAAAGCAATTCTGTAAAACATCACTTGGAAAAGTTTGTAGCATTCATTGAGACTTCCATAAAGTCAGAACACAATAAATGACAATTTCTTGCTCTGATTTTTGAAGTTTCAGACAATCATCACTACCTGATCATTTGGTGCCTAAACAGCTGCACTGACCAACATTTTAAAAATAAAATTATTAGATTAAAACAATCAATATTATATAAATATAATTTATTTTACTTCAGTAGAATGCCTTTGACAACTTTAATCAAAACTAAACAAATAATTCTTGAGTTTTGCCTTTCAGAAAATACTTCCATTAGAAATTGCATACACATACATTATACTATTTATTTTAAGTTTTGAATGAGGATACAGAGGAAGCAGGCCTTTTCGGTAGCCAGGCTGTAGAACAAATCTACTTTTGATCAGAACTTAAGTTGCGAGACAGTTGGGGATCATAACTTATACTTAAGACACAAAATCTGTTTCTGAGCTGGTGAAATTGAGAATGTTAGTAGAGAAAGACTAATGCATTTTCAAAGGTTCAAAGATATTCTACCAGGCCTGGTACAGCTCTACATTCACTAGAGCTACTGTGGACACCTCTGCATCCCTGTGAACAGACCAGTTTACAAACTTTGAGATCAAGCTGAAAATATAACTTCCTAGCTGTGCAGTTTCAGTTCAGAAAGTCTCACCACTGCCTCCAGAATTCTCTGCAATAGGCTTGATGGGGAAGCCAAAGTATGTAATATGTTCCAATCTTGTTAAGAAGCTTATTCACTAGACTATAAGGGGAAAAAAAATTAACTCCAGAAAATGTACTGCATTAACAAACTGAGACTCTCTGGTGGTAGACAGGCTTGGAGAGGGGTGAGAGGATAAGTGTGCCATTGCAAATGTTTTGTAGTGTCTTCGGGAAGAGTGGGGCTCTTGAATCCCTAGCTCAGGAGAATCAAGGAGCAGGTGGTGCCTGGGAGGCTAAACACTGCTAAGTCTGCATTTATTCCTTTAGCTGTATCTGTGCATTAATTCAATAAGATGGTCTAATAAAATAATGCATTTTCAAAATGCTTAGCTGGCATTTGGGGAGGGGGTGGGCATTTTTATTATTTACTAAGGAATGCATTTTGAAGGAATTTGTGACTGAAGACAGCTTGCGCTGTAGGCTGCTCTCGCCTCCAGGGGTCACCCTTCCCTTTAATGACTATACAACAATAGTCTGAGACCCCCACCCTCAGGGACTTTAGTCTTTTAGCAATTTCTCGTGCCCTAGTAACTCTGAGAATTCCAGAGACTGCTTATATGTCTCAGAACCTGTGCTGGTGGTCGCTTTCACCCCTCCCAGCCATCTGTCTCTGTCTACAGTCACACCCTCCGCCGGCACCCTCTGGCTGCCTGAGTCTGACTTCCCTCAAGCCATTTCTGCTCCCTTCATGCCATTTTGTGCTAAGTGTGGACATGAGTCTGTCTCATTATTCCCCACAGCACAGTCAATAGCAGGTTCAAATATCTAACAAGATTTTGCTGAAGGCTTAGGGATAACCATAAGAAAGAAATAATAAGAAAAAAAAGAAAGAAAATAAATATAGAATAAAACACTAGATTTATATGACTTCCCCAAGTGTGCACACCTCCAGAAGCTTCCTACTAAACGTCTCTCTCCTTTATACACACACACACACACACACACACCCTTCTTACTTCACGTTATACTGGCTAGTCTGCTTCTGTCTCATCTAGAATTAAGACCCTCAAATTCTTTGTGACCTCCACAGGGGGAAACTTTATTTTCTTGAAAGAAAACATGATGTGATCTGCAAAGAATACGATTATTTGTATTATCATATATGGGAGTTTATCTCACCAATATATCAAAATTTCTCATTCAAAATAAAATATTTGCTTTATCTTATTTTGATCAAGATGGGAGGAAAAGCTGTGCAGTTTAAAGGACAGGATGTTCCTTTCTTCCAGTAGTTAATTTTCAAACAAATTTTGGTGACCACCTGGGTAACCTGTTTCACTGGTAAGTTCGTGTCTAAAATGAAGCACCCAGTGTGATTTAAGGAGAGGTCCTGGCATCTTGAGATCACTCAGAATCAAAGGCAATATGCGAATATCAAAGTTGCAAGTATAAAGGGATAAGGCAAGAACTGGAGCCTGCAGGCTGATGAGTCCCCTAGTTCTAGCCTTAGCCAGTGTAGACTGAGGATAGCAACACTTTTGGGGGAAAAGCGAGTGACTGTGTACAGAGAGTCATGAGATGGAAAAGAAAACTGCAAAAGTGATCAGAAACTCAGATTTTTAACATATTATGTCTTCTTGGTGGAATGGAATTTTCTTTGTAAAGACTAGGGGTTGATTAGAAAAACCCGGGAAGGTTAACTCTGAGTTAGCCTGGGGTAAAGATGAGAGACATGACATAAAACGTTTCTCTGAAGTCTGTCATTGTGCTTTTACCTCCCCTTATCTGCAGGGACTTAAACATGTAGGCACTCGGACAGGGCAATAATTTGGTTTCTCTGCAAACCAGTATAGTTAAAATATTTGTTCCCATTTATTCAGAGCAGGACTTCATGAGGGAAAGATTAAGAAAGAAGAGTCCCATTGGAAGCAGCTTTCACCTCTGACCTAGAACTCAAATACCCCACTCAGTAAACTGAAGACATTTCTGGGAAAATATGTTGTTGACCAGCTACTGTTATTTGACCAGTTCATCCTCACTCTGAGTGGCTTTTCAAAGTATGTCACCCAAAAGTGTACATATATTATGTTCCTTGGAATTTTTCTGATAAATATAATTCTTCCATCCTGTTAATTTTCTAATAATGTCCTAGTACCCTTAAAGACAGCAGCCCTGGGCACTGCCCATCTAGTTCACCTCTCAGTATGACTTGGCCAGTCTCATACCAGTGCCTCCTGGAGTTATTGATGTTAGTACCATTGAACACATATACCTTCTTTCCTGCTTATCTACGTGACAGAAAACAAAAAGTGCATCTCAAAGCACAGGATCTTGGCTCAGGTGGACTCCTACTAAATGCTGTTCAATTGAAATGAATAGAAGTGCTAGGTCTAAGGGCATGAAGAACTATTGTTTTTAGAGGCCAAGATGCATAAGATGTATATCTAAAATATTCCTGAGCTTCAGTCATCTGAGTGTGATAAGTCAAATGAAGTTTGAGGACACTTCTTTGTACCACTGAGTCTTAAGGAAATATTTCTTAAAAATTTCCTGAGGAATATGCTAACATTCTAACTTATTTAATAAATAGAACTTTGTGGACTTCACAACTCTGCCACTTCATTAACATGTTTTGCATGTAAATTTCTAATTGGTTTCTTTATACTCACTTTTAAGATGAATACATTCTTCTGTGTTAACATTTTATATAAAATCATGGTCTAGACTTGTACATGTACTGCTAAAATTAAATCATCAATAATCACTATCTAAAATGAATTACATTCTAAAAGCTCTGGCTAATGATTTATCTCTTCTTCATGGAACCGATCTCTATCAGATTGATTTATGTAGCAACCAATCATGTTTCAGTAAACTGCAGCATGCACATGCATCTTAAATGATGATAAGCTGTGACTGTCCATTTATTTGTACAACACTAGCAACAACACAAAAAAGAAAGAAAAGAAGGAAAAAGAAAGTCCCCACCTCTTACAAAAGCATCACAGGATGACCAAATCCTCTAAGAAATGATAATGGCCAATTCTATATCAAATTTCAGAATTACTGATATAGTATCATGCATATGCAAAAACAGTCACAAAAATGGTGAACATTAAAATGGTGACATTTGATACAGAGAATTCTTTGCCTTTGCATGTTTACATTATTTGCTTTGATAGCAAGGTACCTTTTTGCACATTTACATTATTTGCTTTGATAGTCAATGCTTTTGTTAGTTGTTGAAGTGATTGACAACCTCATGCTGTTCTATTTAATTGCCTTTTCTGCAATGCAAGGTTCTGTGTTTAGAAGATGCTGTTTCATAAATAAATCCAAAGTGTGTGTGTGTGTATGTGTGTGCCTGTGTGTGAACTACAGAGGTTTCATTTCTCAAGCTAATTCTGTAACTATTCAGCAACAGCTGTCGCCATATTTATCTGTATTTACACTGGAGTTCATTCTCATCTTTCATGTTTTTTGCCTTTTCCGTATTTAAGGAAACTCACGGATGTCCTTAAGTGAATGAACACCTTTTTATGAAGCTATTCATGTTTGAGGAAAGAGTAGAGATATTGGACATATCATGTTTTAGCAAAATGTGTAGAAGGTTTAAATTTTCAAGACCTAAACAATTATTTCCCACAAGACTACTCCTAAGATTTAAAACCCCTCAACATTTTGCATTGTGCCTAAATTTACTTTATATCTTTTGCATTTGTTCTCTAAATTAATAGTAAAGTAGCATCTTTTTCTAGTTAACAAATATAATACAGAAACACTTCTGCTAAAGGGTTTGCCACATGATTTTTAAAACTCATTGAGAGTTTGGTCAACATTATTGAGTTAGACAATATATGTAATTCAATATTGTTAGGATCTTTAACAAATTTTTATTATTTAACCTAAAAATGAAGTTCAAATAATTCTTAAAAGTAAGTTATAATTAAGACATCTTATTATAGTTGTATTCAGGACATGTTTCAAGACAGTTATTACGCTTTTTTGAAAATGTGGTCAACTCTTGGTTTTTTGTTATAAAGCTAGATGATTTTTAACACATTGGATAACAAATTCTGTAGGATTCTACAGCTCAACATGCATGGAATAAATGCTATGGTAACTTGTTCCTCATCCTTTGCTGTGAGCATAAGTTTAAAAAAACAATGAATTCAGTGGTAGAGAAATTAATTTCAGACTGATGTTTCTAACTAGTCTGAGAAATAAAAGTTGGATCACTTGTGATTATCCAATTGCTAAATGAGGCAGAGTGATTTTTTTAAATGCTGAAATATAAATCCTGACAGTGCCACTCAGTCACTGTTAATTGTATAAATCTCTTAACGATTTTTTTGTTTGCTTTGAGATAGAGTCTCCATCTGTCACCCAGGCAGGAGTGCAGTGGCGCAATCTCAGCTCACTGCAACCTCTGCCTGCTGGGTTTAAGCAATTCTCTTGTGCCTCAGCCTCCTGAATAGCTGGGACTACAGGTGTGCACCACCATACCCGGCTAATTTTTGTATTTTTAGTAGAGACGGGGTTTCGCCATGTTGATCAAGCTGATCTTGAAATCCTGACCTCACACAATCTGCCCACCTCAGCCTCCCGAAGTGCTAGGATTACAGGCATGAGCCACCGCATTCGGCCAACCATTCTGAGTTCACTTTTTTCATCTGTAAAATAAAAATAAATAGTAACTACTTTATAGGAAACAACCAACACTGGATTATGTGGAGGGAAGGGAGCCAGGAGAATAAATGCCCAGCCCTCACTCTCCACTTTCTGTATCTCACCTCACAATGGACAAATCCAACCCCAGTCTGGAAGGCAGGAGACCATGGATACAGTTCCCAGGGAGTCTCCAGAGCAGAGAGCAGGAGGCACAATGGTGAAGAGCAGATTCTGAGACATAAATGGAAAATGCTAGAATAGACATGAAAAAAAAAAGGAATAAGGCCATAAGATAAAGAGCCCAGAAAGATCTCATTTCTATAATAAAGTTGGAGAAAAATATAGAGGAGATAACACATAGGTGGAACATTGAAGAACAGAGCCAACCATGCAAAGACACAGGCAGAGAAAATTCTAAGCTGAAAGAAGAGTATTGGCAATGGCCCTATGGCAAGAAGTAGCTCATTGTATTATGTGATTTGAAGGAAGACTCATGTGACTTCACAAGTCAAAGTAAGAAATGTAGACTTAATTGAGTATGCAATGTGTTTTAAGCAGAAGAGTGCCATTTAGAATGACCCTTCTGGAAGCTGTGTAAAGAATGACTTGAACCAGAAAAATGGGGAGAAAATGAAGAAAATAAAAAGAAGAAAAGAACAATTTTTAAAAATCCAAACATGTAATCAAATAGATATCACAAGGCAAAACCAAATGATTAAACACCAAATGAATCACATAGACCACAAAGCTCATAAGTGTTCAGAGACAGAACAGTGCCTTTCAACTTGAGTTGGTAATAAAGGTTTTATGGAAGCTTGGCTTTAAACTGAAATTTAAAGGCTGATGTAGAATGGTAACAAGTGGAGGAAAAGGGAGAGCCAATTCCAGAATAAGAAGAAATGGAAGTTGGATAGTTACAGGAATATTTGGGGAAGAATGAAAGAAGCTTTTTTTTCTGGAAAGGAGTAAAGGGAAGGCCCAGGAAGGGAGGGAGAATAACATTTGCTGGCCATTAGTGACTTAATTTTCTGCTCTTCTCTGATAAAGTTATAATTCATAAGCAGTGTATTAGTCTGTTCTTATACTGCTATGAAGACATGTACCTAAGACTGGGTAATTTAAAAAGAAAACAGGTTTAATTGACTCACAGTTCCACATGGCTGGGGAGGCCTCAAGAAACTTACAATCACGGTGGAAGGAGAAGCAAGTACGTCTTACATGGCGGCAGGTGAGACAGAGAGAGAGAGAGAGAGAGAGAGAACATGCAGGAAAAACTACCACTTATAAAACCATCAGATCTCGTAAGAATTCACTCACTATCATGAGAACAGCATAGGGGAGAAACCTCCCCCATAATACAATCACTTCTCTCTATGGACATGTGGGGATTACAATTTGAGATGAGATTTGGGTGCAACACAGAGCCAAACTCTATCAACCAGGTAGGTATTTCAATGAGTTTTGTGAGATTTTCAGGTACTATGTACACTAGGGAGATACTTCGGGATTTGCCCCCTCAAATTACATCACATAACCAAGCTATCAACTGCTGACCCACTTGTGGAAATCTGGTTCTGACTAATAATTCTCCAAAGTTCAGAAATACCTGAATTAAAATGTGATTGCAGCAAGGCTTGCCAAGCCAGTGATAACAGTATTACTTGTGTTATCTGCTGTTTTAGAGTGTTCATATCGTTGTTTCCTTGGTGAAGATAATTGAGAAAAAACTATGTATTTATTTGTTCTCACTAGTTTTTTAAACTAAGAAATCTGATACTATTAATAATTGAAAATGAGTTGTCATTTTACTGGCCTACAAAACACTGGACAAAGTAGAGATGGCAGTTATATAAATTTTGACGAATATAGTTTTAGTATTAAAAGATAAATATTAAAAATTATTTTTGAGACATTAAAGCCTCAACTTCATTGTTATACTGTGCATGTATATTTTATGTTGAATGGTATGTTTGTTTTTCCTGTAAATGGCATAGAATTTTCAAAATTGGGGTATTTTTCTTCCAGAATGCATTTATTTCTCCCCTGAAGTTTAATGTAAGGAATGTAATTAGCAATATACTTAGTTCTACAAATAATTTTTTTAAAACTGTTATATTCCATATCAACATTAAGCAATCAAAATGAATATTATGTATTCATGTATGAATTGAAGACTCAGAGAATTTAAGACATTTGCTCAAGGTCACATAACAAATAAAGGACACAACTGAAGCTTGAATTGAAAAACAATGGGAGAAAATCATTTTCTCATATCCCTTGTTTGCAATACTTTGAACCTCCCTCTGAGGGCATCAGAGTCATTAATAAACTCACAGTAATCTCAATTTCCTTGTAAGGAAGGTAAAAAATTGTACATATGTTTGTATTTCACAACAAGGCTAGTAATGACCGAGTGAAATTCAGATAAAGAGAGTAAACCGGACTTTTACCAAGAGTCATGCTGCAAAGTGGCTTCACTTACTACACTCAAAGCACTTCTTATAGTTCATAATGCTATTGTCTCTGTGATTGTTTGATTCATGCCTTTTTCAATAGACTGTAAGAAAATGAACAGTTGAACATTAGTATTCCAAATTAATTCATCCTTGAAATGCTTTTGGCTCTCTTTCTACACCAATCTGAAACCCACACTTTCATCAAGGCTATGGTATATTTCCACCAGCTCTATGTACATGTCCTGATTATAGAACCCATTCTTTATCCCCCTTTGTTTATCACACTCCATCTTACTTTTGCAGATTGTCTTTTCCCTAATGAGTGCAGTTTTCATGGAAAAAACCCAGGTTTCTGTCTTACCTTTAAGAAAATCAGGGGTTCCTGCATCTCTTTCTTTTCCAAAACTCTCCTCTCACCTTGCTTTACCTTCACGTGAGCTTGGCTAATTGAAGCCTCTTTACTGGGGCTTTAAATCTTGAGCAGGAAAATACAAGAACAGAATACAAGAACAAGCACAGAAGAAAAGACTAAAAGCAATCATTTTAAAGGACCACATCAGAAGCCTATATACAAATTCAATCAATATCTGTTGAATTAATTTTGAATTCAAGGACTACATAAGAAAATAAAGTAATCATCAAATAAGGAAACTGTTCATTGAGTTAGATTTTCCTAATAAGATCTGAAAACATCAAAATGCGGACAATTCATTAACCACAATATCTTCTATAAAATGAAGTCTCATTCATGTTGAAATTCTGCAATTTTTTGCTAAACACTGGACTGAAGACTTTTATCTCATTGTTAAAGTCCATTAATAAGGCCAATAGAAGAGAGAGGAATGTGGAATTAATAGGCAAAAGAAAGTGAAGTAATAAAATGAAGTCCGTCATGGCCCATGGCCTTTTCGGCAATATTTTAGTACATTCCTTTGATAAGCAAATACCAAGATCGCATTGCATTTATAACATACTAGGAATTTGCAAAAGTAGAGGTTGATTTCATTTCTTATGATTCAAAAATTCTAAATGATTCTCAGTGCTTGCAAACATCATAGTTGCTGGTATTTGAAAATTTCACTGTGTTGTCAATAATTTTTAAAAATAAAAAATTATATCAAATGCAGAACACAGTCCATAGGGGTGTAAATAAGCCATAGAAGTAATGGCAATACTGCCTGCTTATATAGAACTTTACTGTTTAAAAGCACTTTAACAATTGTGGTTCAAATAATTTACATTATATGAAAGGAATTACTATGGAGGAATTAATATGTTTAAATACCACTCACACATACAATATATAGAGACATAATATTTCATTTAAAAATTCAGTTTATTAGAAAAAAATATATATTTATATATATATTTATTTTTTTCAATGACTTTGCCATAAGAACATATATTATTTCTCCCAAAGTAAGTAAATGTTGGCTTTTCACACACAAAAGATGATAAGGATAATGTTGAAATATTATTTCTCACAGCAATGTTTAAAGCATTTGTATTATGTAAATAATTCATGTATTTTTTTCTTGTTAATACCAATTTGTATAACTATGTATGAGGAATGTTAAGAAATGCCTCATCAGGAGGAGATGAAAGGCTGGCAAAACTTGAAAAATTGAAAGCTAAACAGAAGTGATAGTTATAGTCCTCCTTTCACATTAGAAACTATAAAATTTTCCTGTTTTGTCCCATTTCTCAGTTGGAACATACTCTCATGGAGGAAACACAGATAGATGAAAAATTAACTTCTTTTCTTCTTTAAGAAAACATAAGCAAAATCAGTTTTGATTTCTTTAAGTAGTTCAATAAACAATGAGTACTATTTTAAAACTACAGGCATTCCATGGGAATTTCTCTAGAAAGAAATAACTTATATTGAATGTCATTTTATGAGTTGAGTTTATGGAAAGCTATAATCTTTCTGCAATACAGAGTGTAATATAAACTAACTCATGCATGTTTCTTTTTATCTTGGGTATATACAGGAGGCCCAAATTATATGTCAGAAATGACCTAACGTGATTTCTTTTTTCTGAGAGGAACAAGGGAATATTAAAATTGCAGGTATTTGCCAAGAGTTTGCTTAATTTATAAATGATCTGCTTGACTCTGGGTGCACTGGGATATCTTAGTTTTGTCCTAATAGGTTTTTCAGATCATCTTCTGGAATGAGAGGGTTCTACACCAGAGACAGAAAGAGTATTGGGGCAGGGAGAGAAAGGACAAAGGACAGCAAGTAGGAGGTTCCTCAAACGATGTTCTCTTCAAGAACCGGAAATCGTTCATTGATATCTTTGGGAGAACCAAGCCCAAAAATAAGGAAATAAAACATTAAAGGAATAATAACATCCCCAAGACCTTCTAAAGTTAGGGAAGAGATCATGGGAAATGGTGAAGGGCTAGCCACATGTACACTTCCCTATAGTCCAGGCCCAAATGTCCTAAAAATATGTTGAGGTGTCTTAAGGATTGATAACTTCAATATGAGTTATATTTGCTTTTAGTGTTTATTTCCAGGTAGTCCTTAACAGTAAAAGCCCAAAACAAAAGGTCCCTACACATTTATTTTGGGGTCATAGAGAAAGAGAGAACCATATTTTTATCATATTATGGAGGTGCATGGGGAGGAACTCTAGAAGGTCTAAATGTTTTGGGGATGCTGGAGAAGAAAAAAAAAAGGATAAATAATCATTGTAATCTTCCAGAAGAAATAATAAAGGGGAGGAAAGTAAAAGCTTCAAAATGAAATTATATTACTTTATTAATAATACTTATTAATATTTGTTTTATTCTACCTCTCTAGAATTTCAGGTTTTGTAATGATTAAGGATATGTGGATAAGAAGCCATTTATAACTTCACACTAGAATAGTATTTTGCTTTTGTACTGTACATATTTGTATATGTCACCTTATTTAATATTTATATTAGTGCACTACATTTTATGAGTCAGAAAAATGAGGCTTACAACTACTACTTGATAAACCCATTAATTGGAGAAGCAAAGACTAGAAACTGAGTTTCTAACTGTCCACTTTTCCTTGAATGGTATAAATGTGTTTGTTTTTACTTTTTCTTCTTCATATCAGCATGAGTAGAGAAGAACAGAAATGATTCCAAAAGCAATGCTAAATCTAAAATCTTTTTTAAAGTGTGTATTACAGGATAGATGTTTAAACATGCCTTATTGAGATGGGCTTGTATTTGTCCAATCTAACAACTAAATCCTTTAAAAAAGTGTAGACATTTGTTTTGGCTTTCTTGAAATGGAGGAGACAATATATATGTGGTGCTTCATCCTGAAAATGTTATGAAAACTCATAATTCTTCTCTCTCTCCAGTGTCCCGTATACAGGACAGATGTCAAGATATCTCTCTCGCTCTTCCTCTGTTCCTTTCTCCTTCATTTTTTGCTGTCTTCTTTATTCCCTCCTTCTAGACAATTGCTGCTCATATTCTACCCCTCCAAAAGCCCTACTTCACCTCTGTGTGACCCCCTCTGCTTCTCCTGTCTTCAGGAATTACACTCGAATATTCTACTCTGACCTCCCTTAGCTTTGGAAGCAGATTTCCAGAATTCTAGTGGATAAAATTCCCCATCGTCATCATATACTTACCACTAAAATTTCTTTCCAATTTTTCTTTAGAATCCTCAAGTCATTTATTTTAAGAGTGTAGTACATCCTTCTTTCCAGAAGTGGCTATTTGATTCATAACTGTCAAATCAGGCCTTTCCTCTGGGATATAGATGATTGGTCCAGGATGGTTGATTGATACAAGAGTAGCGAATCCAAGCTGGTAGAATCAGCTTCTCTTTCTCAGAAACTTGAAACTTATAATCTAGAGACACAGACTGAGATTTGCCAGGGCTCAACATGAGCAGAGATGCAATAAGAGTAGTCACAAACTCCTGCTTCTGAGCTCCCTAGAGCTTCCTTCCCTTGCAAGACCTTGGTTCAGCTCATGCTTGGATACAGTAAAATCCTTGGTATTATTCCAGTAAATCCTCTAGCCAGAGTCAGTTCTTGCTACCATACAAAACTATTTTCCAAAATTATCTAGATCAGTAGATGATTGATTAATCTAAAAGTCATTAATTTCAAGTGGGAAGCCGTACAAGTGCTGAACACTTCAAACCTTTTATTTTTATTTGAAATAAGAAAATGTATACATAGTTTCAAATTAACTTTATATATTCTAATTAAACTTTCCATAGTTATTCTTGTGTAAACCACAGTCAAAATACAATAATTGTGATTTCCAGTTTAAATTTCTTCAAAGTGAAATGGGAATTTTAAGCTAATTATAAAGCAATGTGGGTAAAGAAACCTTCCAAATTTTAAGGATTATTTCCAGATTTATCATTGTTTTACCTACACCCCGATTCCTGAGCATTTTTCAATGATTTGCCATTACCAAATTTTCCCAAATACTCATTTAGTTTTAATACATATGACAACTCTTTTTCACAATGATAATTCATAAGGAAATAGATATTAAATTAAATTACATAATTATTCATTCTTAAGCATTCAGCTCACTGGTAGGAGAAACAGTGCATCAGCATATTAGACAATAAGAACCTAATTCTTGCATTTAGTATGTTGGTGGCATTAGTGCATTTTATAACGGAAATAGAGGGTACCTATCAATCTAGAGATTTGGTTATGTGGAGGCAGATTAAATGAGTATCCACTGGACTTAACCAAAAGAGGCCTAGTTAATATAAGTAGGACATTCAATACCAGGTCAAAAGAAGAATTTTAAGTAGATTAAAATATTGCTTACTTAGCCTTTTTCACAATTTCAAATATGCTAATAGTTTGATATTAAAGAGATAGCACTGCTCATTGAAATAAATCGAAAGCTCACATTTGGATTTAACATTTAGAATTATCCAAGCTGAACCCATCTTTCCTGACAGAACAATTACATTTGTCAACCACCAAGCAATGACATACTTCAACCACTTCACTGACTCAGATAGGAAAAAGAACTTTGTGAAATATAGTAAATTCTCTGGAAAAACACATAGTCCTGAATTTCATAATCAATGATGGCACTTTCTAACACTCATTAATTATCATGGCTGAAAATAGCTTTAATTAGTAAATGATCATTAGAAATTACAAAATGATCCCAGCACTTTGGGAGGGCAAGGTGGGCAGATCACGAGGTCAGGAGTTCAAGACCAGCCTGACCAAAATGGTGAAACCCCATCTCTACTAATAATACAAAAGTTAGCTGGTCATGGTGGCATGTGCCTGTAATTCCAGCTACTCGGGAGGCTGAGGCAGGAGAATTGATTGAACCCAGGGAGGCGGAGGTTGCAGTGAGCCAAGATCATGCCATTGCACTCCAGCCTAGGCAACAAAGCAAAACTCTGTCTTGGAAAAAAAAAATTACAAAATGAGATTTTTAATTAAAAAAATATATAATTGAAACCAATATTAGTAGAGACTGTGGTTATCAGTGGTATTATGTTTCTGAGCTAAATTTAGTATGACCCTTACTTTGATATCAAAATGGCACTAGAAAGTGAAGTTTTTGTTGACTGTGCTATAAGATATGACGAAGAGCATGGAAATGCCACTTGAAAATTCATCGAGTGATCTTCCATATCATTAGGGTGTGAGTTTCTAAAGCTCAATGACCATCAATACATATTGATTAATCTCCAGAAAGAGAAGAATCAATCCGTGACTATGGTTTGTTTGTGAGGTTTACAAGGTGTTGTTCTTCAAAAATCTAAAGGAAATATATATTATCTGCATTCATCAGAGGAGTAGCATGTATTCAGAATACCAATAGGCAATTCAGAGCTAATTAGATCCTTTCAAAAGATGCACTGATGCACAAGGTTCAAACTCCTAACTCCTGGAAAATGGAATCACCCCCAAATTCTTGACTAGAACCAGCCTTGCAGTGAATAGCACTTCCAGAGTCACATTCCAGTTCAGGATATCTTGTGTTCATTTTGTCAGTAACAACTGTGTATAACCTCAAATGACAAGAAGGGGTCAGCAGTACTGAGTTCCTACTCTGCAAGCCAACTGGTATCAAAGCCAAGCCCATTGCCACCAAGGACTGCTGAACTAAGTGTGAGGAGGACTGACAGAGACAGATGTTAAAGAAACAGTAGGAAGGGGAGCTAAAGCTGTTGATCACAAGCGATAGGGATGCTGTGAGACACCACCAGAGGCAACAAGGAAAAGCTGTCATTTTCTGGATAGCAACAGGAGTGCGTGCTGTCATGTAGCAATCAGAAATGGGGTGGCTCACACTATAGAAATAATGTCACACTGCCCAAGAGTGAACACACAGTAGGATTGCTAACAGCAAAAAGATTCCCCACCAACAGCTCCCAGGCTAGGAAAGGACTAAGTCATTCATGCTGTGCCTGTGGAACTCTCTGCAGGGCTCCATTGATCTTGTGGTCTGCACTCATACACATGGCTTGAAATTCCTTCAGCTCTGTTGTCTGTAAATACAAGCCAAGATCGCTCCCTCTCCCTGTGGTTAGGAAGGACAGTGACAATGACTGCACAGGCTTTGCAGGTAGGTGAAAGTTGGGGCAATAATTAAGTACAGTTTGTTTGTTTTTTTTAAACATTCCCTGCCTTCACTTCATGAGATGTTTTGGGGACTGAAGCATGAAACCTTAGTTTTAGAATGTTTTTGGATGAAGGATTGGGGTTGGTATAATCTCAATATAATTAAGTCTATATAAATGCAACATATATAATTAGTGGATATCTCAAATGACACACTCACGAATTCCCACCTTAATAGGTAAGATGCTTATCTTTGGATCCCAGTACTTCGTGAGTATTTTTCTCACAAAATGTCTATTACTCTGCTTTGAAATATAGTAATTTTTCATCCACTAATTGAGTCATTCCGTGAACATTTTTTGAACTTTTATCATGTGCCAGTCACTGTACTAGGTGTTACCTGTTGGTGACAAGACAGAAAAGATTCCTGCCTTCATGGAGTCACAGTTCAGAATGATAGACATTTCAAAAATTAACTAAATTGCTGTGAAAATTATAATTCTGATAAGTGTTATGAAGAAATGCCAGTTTCCTAGACTGTAGTCCTTGTCTAGACTGACTCATCCCATCTATGTATATCCAGTGACAATCAGGACTATGTCTGGCACAGAGCAGATGCCTAATAAACAATAATTTCTTAAATTGAGCTAATGAGTGTAAGAACAATTTCTTGTAAGATTGTTAAAACAATTTTAAGAATAATTTGATTTGTGAAACTTCTGTAATACTGCCTTTTCCCTCCCATCAACATATTTGCTTTTCATTTTATCGGTAGTATTGAAAGTTTAGAAAAATGACTATTTCTTGTTGAAACAGACTATTTTTAGTGCGCTAGATTTTCAGATTTGAGCTATACTTTTGGAAATCTAGGGCAAACATTTGGTATAGTTCACTGTAACAATGATCCTAATTCTGAGGTCCCACTCTTTGATATGGAGGTTGCAATCCTATACTGCTTCTCTCATTTTAGGCAATGTGCTTATGAAACCTGCATTTATTGTTTAAAACTATCAAATGTACTTTTAAACAGGGTACCAGAAGGCAGAGAGAAAACTGAAGCCACCTATTGAAAAGCCCTGACACCCCATAGGATTCCACTGGCCTACAAGGATAAATGACACATCTGAAGGGCTCAGTAACCCTTAGGAAAGTAGTTTGAATACCCATTGTAATCTGAGCACGTATCACCATGTTTTCTTGAGGTTTGCCTCAATTGGTACTTCCAGTGCTGATAATGAGTTTCCTAAGTCAAAGGGTTAACGTCTAGCACAGCAGGGGACCCCCAAACAAACTCTGCTACAGCATTAAAGACTGTATTTGTTAGTTCCTATGCAGCTATGGCTGCAAAAAATTTGGAATATCACCCTTGGATAAATCTAAAATTACCCATAATGGCAATTCCAGAAATTTGGAAAATAACATACATGTGGATTGTAGGTTTCCTTAATGAATGACACAAGTTTGATACATGCATTATTATCTAAAGATTGTCTTCCAACTATGTATTATATTTTGTATTTTGTTGTTGCTTACAACCATTAGAGATAGATGATCTGTGGAAAAACTAAGGGCTGGAAGCTGGTGGTGAATAGTTTACTACTAAACATTTAAATCTACTTGTCTTTGCTCCTGTTACTCTTCATAAAGGGGTGTGATTTAATCTACTGAGGATTACTGTATTCTAGGACACAATAATATATCACTCTTCAACCCTCAAGGAGCTTATATTTCAGTGAGAGGAAACCCATATTACCCAACTGATGTTGATGCAAGGCAGAAGCTACATATAACAGCAGAAGCAAAAACGCACAGCCATGAGGGCACTGAGGATGAAAAAAGGGATAAAATTGAAGGCAAAGAAACAAGTCCAGTATCAGAGCAGAGTGGTGCCTGATACCTAAACTCTGTAGGTTTGTGATACTAGAATGAAGCTATGGGGGCTAAAAGCACTGAAGAGGCAAAATCAAAAGGATGATGTGTTTTGTTGCATACAGGTGGGGCAGCGACGAGATGTAGCCAAGGTTAGCAAGGAGTTCTGCAGCCTGCTTAACTGCAGCAGACACAAAGTTCATCCACTACGTGTATCTAACCTTTGTAAAGCCGTACATGCAGGGATTATTTATTTAGTTTAGGTTTGGGACATTATCCTTGTGAGAATCCAGATGCTTTGGTACATTTTATCTTCAGAATTTAACAGAAAAGTCTATCCTTGCCTAGGGTGGCATTTGTTGCTATAAATCATGACATGCTGGGTTTTAGCTGTGGCTCTAAGCTGAAATATGTCTCCTTTTAACTTCTACCCAGTGGTCCCAGTTCTGCCCTCAGGAACTAACACAGATTAAGTTGAATCCCTCTTGTGTGGCAGCCCTCGAACTGTCATTATAAGAGCTCCCTTGAATTCTTCAGCGCCCCCTCAATTCCTTTAGCTATTCATGTTGATGTGGAGTCTGCTCCCTTGCACTGTCCTGGTCATTTTCCTCTGCCCAGGCTCTAACTCCTCAGATCTCTCACAACATAGAAAACCCACCCACAACACAAGGTTCCTGAGTGCTATGACTGATAGAAAGCAGACAGGAACTACTGCTTCCCTCACTCCGTGCACTCCGTGTTTATGAAGACACCTTCAAATTGCTAGCCACATTTTTAAGCAGACTTTCAAACTATTGGTGCTTCCTGAGTTTATAATGTACCCACATTTGGAGACATTTATCAAATGGACTTTGCAAATCCATGTGTCTCCATGCAGACTTCTTTAACTTCAGAATCAACTTAACATAGTTATTGGAGCAGCTGCAAAGGTATCTATTACATTCATGGAGAAAGGAGCAATTATTATTGGCATTATACAAAGAGCCAACGTAACATGTCTAGTTACGTGCTAGACAATGTGTTAATCTTTTTAAGACATTGTACCCTGTAAAAAATTAAACTATTAATTTTATTATAAAAGTAATATGAATAAATAGCAATGCATCAAATAGCCTAAAAGGACATAATATGAAAATATGTTTTACCTTCCTATCCCACAGAAACTGCAGATTTCTGTGTTTCCTATATCTTACCAAAATTTCTGTGCATATATATTATATATCTTGTTTATATATTATATGTATAGTACTCTGGTCTTAAATGTTTTAATTTAACTAATTCTTGGTAATCATTTTGTACATCACACATAGAGCCATCTTAACCTGATGAGTATCTGTCTGCATGTCATTGTGTGGACGTACCACAACTTGCATCTCATATAATTTAAGAAAAGTTCCACAGATTGGATCTTACTGTGTTCATTAAACATGTAGAAAGCTGAGGTTTTAAAAAATTATTACCTTGCCTGCTGCCACTCATTTGAAAATAACTCAGTAAGGTTTAAAATGCATATCATTCTACATATATGTGCTATTAATCACCTCTCTAGAAAAATAATTTTCACTGGTGAATTTCATAGCACTTCACAAGCAGATTTTTCTAAGTACATAACAGGTCTTCCTCTATATTTTAAAATTGGAAAAATGAGATTTAGAAAATGGTTTGAGCATTTGACAATTGCCAGAAATATTAAAATTGCTCAGATTGACCTGCTCTAGTTCAGCTTTTAGAGTCTGTGGACACAGTGATTTGCCAGTTTCTAACTGCCAATGAACTAATGTAGTCCATATTCCTGAGCATTGTAAATTTCTGTACAAAGTTTCATTGCACAGGTGCCTTTTGTTTTTGTTTATTTTTAACAGAAATTGTTACAGTATCCAGAAATATCTCATCTTGTATTGAAAAATCTGTGTTTTATTTAGAAAGGTTTAATATTTTTATTTACCCTATTTCAGAAAGCCATAGTTGGTCCTATCTCCTGGACTCATATGCCATCATTGTGTCTTGAATCAAGCTGCTAATTGAATGCAGAAAATATTAAAATATGATTATGAGTCTGCTAAAAGAATAAACATGTCAAGTGTCAACAAAATACTGTAAGTCTGCTGTGCTTCAAACTAACTGAGTCAAAATAGATTCCTAAAATTTGTTCTTTCCAGTGCCTGTTTGAAAAAGTGAAAGAGATACACCTGTTGTATTAACACATTCACTGATCACCAAGGCTGTTCATCTTTACAATAAATAAGTTAAGAATTTGGGTTCTCTGGCAATTCTCAGTTCAATCTGACTGACTCTGGTACCTCTCTAATCAAATATATCCACATGATATTTTAAGCTGCATTATAGTACATTAATAGCTTGTAAAGTGAAATTGATGCAGCATGATGGACTGTATTCCTGAAGCAGTGACAAATTTATCAGTGATAGATTCACTAATGGAAATGTTGAATTGCAATAAATATAAATGCAGAATAGCAATTGCAGAGCATTAAAAATGTCATCTGTGAGTTTAGGTATTTATGAGGCTGAGACAGCTGGAAACATGAGTGGCGCGTTCCTATGAGCCACTGCAACTCTGGGGTTCCAAGGAAAGCAGAGGCCCTTTCATCAAATAGGCCAGGCCGCCGGCAAATTGTTGTCACAGCTGTGCCATTGTCAATTAGGCCTCCAATGACTCAGTCCTTTGTTTTTCCTGCTTGCACAACTCACTGCACCTTTTCTCTGGGCTTGGGTGCTTCACTCCTGCAACCTTTCCACCACCTTTCCCCTCAGTGACTCTCCTCACATGTTCTGATTCATCTTCCAGCCATTGATCTAAAACTCAGAGAAGTGACATCAGGGAAGCATCTCAGCTACTTCAAAAGGCACTGCTATTCCTTCTGGGCTATTTTGGCATGTCAAACCCAACAGGCCCAGCAGAAATGCTCCATGCTGTTACACATTTGCCTCTGATGTGTCTGGTGCACCTGCCCAGCCTTTCTGAACTCTAAAGACTGTGTTTAATGTCAGCAAAATCTGGCTGGACATCAGGAGCCAGGGTGCAGTGGAGGACAGTGCACCTCACTTGGGTTTTGTTTGTTTGTTTGTTTGTGTTTTGTCATACTCTTGCAAGAACAGCAGCATAAGGATCAACTCACAGGCATGTGTGTTAATAGGCAGAAAGAGATTGGACCTAGAAAGTTTTTCCTAAGCTAGTGATTGGTTATGCAATATTTTGAAACATACTGGCATGGAAGATTGAGTTAGCAACATTTTTTAGTATGTGCCAATCTCGGGTTTGATAATGAGGTGTGTTATAGCTACCCATATATCCTCTTTTCATTCCTTGAGCTTTCATCTGCTTCCAGTGTTTTCAGCAATTGGTGTGCATTTGTTGTCAGCATATTGAAGTAAATTACTCAATACTTTTTGGAATCAGATGTCACAACGTGCTCTTAATGGCCATAGAAGGTTATCAAAGTGAGGTTATTTTAGAAGGTTACTAGATTTGCCAAGAATAAATAAATGTTTGGCAATTATAATTCAGTTTAGTATGAAAATAAGTTAGCTTGCTTGTCACTGATTCTGCTTACCATCACAAATCCATGATAACTAAACTCTGAATTAAGCTCTAGTGACATTCCTCTGTCATTGTCGTTCAGTAGAAGTAAACAACATGAGTAATAAAATTAAAAGAAAAGCAATATGCAACACAACAATATACAAACAATGGCATGACAGTCTTAGTACAAAGGTGGTATTCCTAGTCTAAAAGCCTAGCCATACCAAAAAAAAAAAGTAAGGGATTTTTATAAACCTGACTCTTCAATGTTGTTCTGGTTGATTGTTTAATAAACTATAAAATAGTTAGAAACTATCTCAGCCTTAAAATCAAATTTTTAACATGTTGCTAAAACTCACCAAGATGTAAGAATCATTTTGGTGTTTTTAAATAGCTAAGACCAAAAATCAAGGCTGCTGCGTACAAATGAGTAAATGGAAAGAAAATGCCAAAAAAAAAAAAAATTATGAGAGTTAAAGGCAGATAACTTTATTGGAATTCTTCTGATTCTTATTAGACCAAAAATTCAGTTAAACTACTTTTCATACACCAGTTATAATTCCAAGCAACTTTTTAACCTCTCATGATGATGCTAAAAAATTTATCCACTGAGTAAATATATCCATTGGGTGTCTGTTACATGTCAAACAAGAAATACAAAAGGAACAAGCAAGACCAAGCCTTCATGGGATCTTATATTATGCACAAGAAAAGAAAAGTTAAGACAAATTTTTTTAAAGATAAACAATAGAAACGGTTAGATATCAATAACTATAATGCAATGCAAAGAATTAAAATTGGATGATGTCAGGTGAGTAATCAGCTACCTGTTTTAGGATGGGCAGAAAAAGCCTCTCTGAGGAGGTTGATATTTAAGCTGAAAATTACAAATGATGACAAGAAGTCAGCCATGTAAAAATAGAGAAAATGTTTCAAGTAGCCGAACAGTTGAGGCAAAACAAGTTTGCCAAGTCCAAGCAGTAAAAAGAAGACCATTTTGATAGAATCATAGGTGGAGATATAAAGAGTAATTGAGGGGTGGTTAAAGAAGCAAGCAGGGGTTAGAATAAAGCTTTTTAATTCAGAGAAGGCTTTGGGTCTGATGATGGAAAGCCACTGGAGGATTTAAGCATGGTAATGGCACGATCTCTATTATTCTAAAATATCATTCTGGACGCTCTGTGTAGAAAAGATTGGAGGTTAAAGGAGGAAATCATTTAGGAGACTATAGCCAAAGTGGCTTGGACTATGATCATGGTAGAGATAGAAAGAAGTGGGAAATTTTGGGATTGTTTTAGAAATGTTTTAAAAGGAGAATTGCTAGCACTTGCTGATGAAACTGACATAAAGGATGAGGAGAATAATAAGAATAATTTTTAGATTTTTTTGTTTGTGTTTTGTTTATTTGAGCCACTGGATGGATACTAGCACTTTTTACCTAAGTAGGAAAGACTCATGTAAGAGCAGGTTTGGGGGAAAATGAAGTGTTCTGGATTTAGCCATGTTAAATTGGAGACGCTGTTCAGTAAAGGGTTAATTCAGACTTGTGGTGTTCAAACCCTTCACCTTCCAAAAAAGGACTGGCTCTTGACCAGCTTCTGAGATAGGTCTATAAGCTCTTGAAATATTCTGCATGATAAGAGTGTCTTTGTATACCTGGGGCCTTGCTAACAATGTGATTTATGGTAAGCACCTGTTTTTGTTTCCTGGGTCCCTGAGACTATATCCGTTTGACCTAAGGTTAATCATATAGGTGCTGCATGCCTATATGAGCGACTCACAGTCAAAACCATGCACATCAGGACTCAGGTGAGCCTCCCTGGTTGGCAGTACTTTTCATGTATTATCACATATTGTTGTTGGGAGAATTAAGTGCTGGCCATACAATGTTACCCAGAGAAGACAACTGGAAGCTGCATCTGATTTCCTCTGTACTTTGCCCTGTGTACCATTTTTTTTTTCTGATTGCAATCTGTATCCATTCACTGTAACAAACTGTCACCATGAATACAAAAGCTTTTCTGAGTTCTATGAGTCCTTCTAGAAAATCATTGAATCTGAGAGTAGCTTTGGAGACCCACAACACAGATGTTTATTAGATATCGAAGAGGAGATATTTTATAGGCTGTTGGCTAAGTGAATTGAGAATTCTAGGAGAAATCAAAACGGGAGATAATGATTTTGAGAGTCATGGGCATATAGATGATAGTCTAAAATGTGGGAAGGTCCCCTAGGAAGTGTCTCTAGGAATATCACCTACAATGTCTGCTATTTTTAAAAAGTTGAATTGCATTAAGTCCCTGTTTTTAGGAGCTCCTGTTATTGACAGGAGCCCAGAAGACACATTGGAGATGGATGCAGAAGCTACCACCTATAAATGGAGAAGAAACTCAGAAGGGGCAGCAACTAAATGCAGTAGAGAAAGAGGTCCCAGAGTAGGGCTCATTGGTCCAGGACCTTGAAGAATGAGTAGTATCTTCCTGGTCACTTGGAAAGGGCTCACATGCAAAGAGGAAACAAAAGACTCATACTTTATTTAATTTTATGAAGCTATAATACATTTAGTGATTTAGCACTTTGGGAAGGAACTTAAAATACTCTGATAGGCAGAATAGTGGATTCTTAAAAATGTTCACATCCTAATCCCAAGAATCTGTGAATATTACCTTTCACGGCAAAGGGGCCTTTGCAGATGTGTTTATGGATGACATCCTGGGTTATCCAGGCAACCCAATGTAATCACATGAGTTCTTCAAAGTGGAGTTCTTTGCCTGGCTGTCATCAGAGAAAGATGTGACGAGGGAGGCAGGGTGAGGGAGAGGCAAATTTACTGGTCTTGAACATGGAGGAAGGAGTACATGGGCGAAAGAATGCAGAAAACCTCTAGAAGCCAGAAGAAAAACAAGGAGAAAAATTCTTCCCTAGAGCTTCTGGAAGGAAAATAGCCTTGCCAAAGTTTTGATCAATGGGCAAGTAAGACCCATGTGAGATTTCTGGCCTATAGAATTATAAAATAATACATTTGCATTGTTTTAAACTGTAATTTGTTACAATAGCAATAGAAAACCAACACAAGTTTTTTAGAAGTTGTCGTTCTCTTCTTATGTATACACGCTTTACTTTTAAAAAATGTAAGGGAACAACTTATAAGAGAAATCTCGCTTTGTTTGAATCTTCAAAAATTCACTTCAAGAAGCCTGACGAGTATAACCCCGTTCTATAATTCTTGAACACTTGCTATAACATAGAAACTGTTTATTGCAAAAAAAAAAGAATCAAACTGAATCAAATATTTTATAAAAATAACCCTTGCTTTTTGGTGCTTTATTAACCAAAATTGTTAAAATATCCAGAATTTTTTATTGATGAGAACTTTATGCAAAATTCTTGTAATTGCTGATCTTCAAATATACAAATCACAGACCACTATAGAAGTCAGAAGACCAAAGTCTATCACTCTACTCCCAAATCAATCAAACCAGCCTGCCTTTCATCTCTTTTGCATATTGAATGTCTATAAAAGAATGTGCTTAAATAAGAGGTCTGCTGCTGCTTAAGAAAGTTGAAATACTGGTAACCTAGGTTGTCTAAGTTCTGAACAACTCATTAGACTTCTGGTGGTCTATTCTGAATAAACACAGAGATCATTAGTGATGACATACTACTTATACAATCATAACAATTATCAAATTAGGACTCCTCTTCATGGTATTAAAATGTAAGCTCCACACAAGACGAAAAGATGTCTTGGTTAACCTCAATTCCTACTGCATTGTTAAATGGTGGAAGTCACTACTTCCTAAGTGTGTTTCATGGAACGCTGGTACTGTGAGATGCTTCAAACCACAAAAGTTTCTGTAGTTGATACAGAAAATTCTGCATCTTATATACTTCCCTTACAAATTTACAATGATTTTTTAAGCCCCAAATGAAAGACGGCTATTTGTCTTTGTTGAAACCAATATTTCCCAAGGTTATATGATCACCAAATTCTTAGAATGTGGGAGTATTGTAGGACAACATTCCATAAAGCTGGTGTTCCCACAGTACAGATATTCAGAAATGCTATCTTAAGCTAGATGCAAAGGAAGAAAATATTTTCAAATATTCATTCTTTGAGTCAAGACAGTTTTATTCTAATCATGCTACATATTTTTTAAAAAGTTAGTACCTTATTAAAGATAAAGATGTCACTGCAATAGTATATCTCCTTCTCTCCATAAATTATGTGTGTGTGTGTGTGTGTGTGTGTGTGTTGCTTTTCCTTCCATGGCTGTCTGTCAGTGTCTTAGGCACTGTCTTCCTGTGCTTGATTCTGTTTTTTCTCTCAAATGGCCTTGGGTCTTGAGCCACTGTGAGAGCTGACCCTCCTCTAAAGACCGGTTCTCAAGCTTAAGGACACCTAGGATAAACAGCCTTAAGGACGTCTAGACATGTTAACTTGAGACTATGGAAACCTGACTCAGAATAGACACCCCAGAATACTATGCACATCTTGATTCTCTAAAAAGAAGGAAGTCTTTAACTCTGTCTCTTGTTCAGCTATACCTTGAGCTAGCTGAGACATAAAACAGCCCTCTTTCAGCCACATATAGAATACGTTGTCGGGATTTTCATCAAGGGCATGACGGGTGATATGGCCCTCATGTTCTTTGAATACCGGAGAGTTCCTTGGAAAGAATTTTCAACTTGATGAATTCCTTGTTTGAAATTATGATAAGTAAATCTCTGTTAACTGAGTAATGGTATTGCTGCCTTTATATATTCTTAGATTTTAATGAAGTTATTAAATTCATTTTTAAAAGAAGATAAAGCCAGATATCAACTCGACCTTGAGTGTCTCATTGACAACCACTTTTCATATAACTGAAAACATAATTCTGAATGACAATTTTCGTTCATTTTTCCCTGAAATAAAACCAATAAGTTAATCACTGTATCATTCGGTTCCCTCATCTGTAAAAAGAAGGGAATTTATTTAGAATGCTGCTAAGGTCCCTTACATTGCTAACATTTATGACTAAGAAATCATAAACTGTTATATAAATGTAACTTCTATGGTGTTCCTCATTAGTAATAATAATAAAGTAATTCTATAACTACATGCTCCACAAAATATACTGTATAACGGTAAGGAGTTTACCTCAGCAATTTTTTGAGAAAGAGCAACAAGGAAACTGCTATTGAAACAGAAAGAAAGAAAGAAAGAAAGAAAGAAAGAAAGAAAGAAAGAAAGAAAGAAAGAAAGAAAGAGAAAGAGAAAGAAGGAAATAAATAGGAATTTACATAGTTGAGATTTGTCATTTGATTTCCCAATTTTTCACTTTAATTGTTATTCAATTAATCTAGACTTTTCAATTTCATAGAACAGTATTTTACTTTATGTAGAATTTTATTTTATCATAGTATTTTATTTTATTTAGATATTTTTCCTAGGCACTATCGAATTGCATTCCATGGAATTAAATAGAATTTTGTGACTCTCCCTTACAGTTGTGTTCCTGTGTAACCTTAGAGGCAGGCTTTAAAACTGACAGCTTCAGAGGTCCCAGAATGGGGCTTAAAGCCTTCCTCCTCTGATTATCCTCCCCTGAAAATGTCTCAGAGAAACTCAATGGTTTGAGGGATGTTATTTTATGAAGTTGTTCATCTTTCTTCCTGAAAATTAAATAGGACCTACTCACTTTCTCCAAGCTGCCTACTCATGGCATGTAGTCCAACTTTGTTTAGTGTATTCAAGTATTAACAAAGATTAAGTATATACTTGCGCCAAGACTTATGCTAGGTCCTAGAACCACAAAGAAGCATTTCAAAAATTCACCATGTAGATTCATTTATTCAGTAAGTATAATTTGAATCATAATGCATCTACACAGTAGACCTTCAATAGATATTGCTGAAAGAAAAAAATACAAATAAGAAAGAATCCTTGGTACCTGAATAGAGCATAAAGAATAGAAGAAAACGAAACACCTATCTAGAAAGTAATGTAATTTTATGCTAACTCACTATTACTGTAGTATTACTTATTGACATAGCAGTTACGTTTGGGGTTGTGCTTCTATTTTCATTCCAAATCAGTTTGTGCCACAATTTCTTTACATGTTAAGTAAAAGACCAACTAAGAAAATCCATGGGGATAGCACAGCTGTCTAACAAGTTTAGTGTTAGAACAAGAACTATGCAACTGATTAGTGCTGATTTTGGTTTATTGCACTGGAAGGAGGATATAGAACCTCAAAAGGGAGACTCCAAGAACGGTCTTATCTATATGGGCAGCAAGAGAAGATAGAGCCACATAAGCAGAATCTGGCAGGAGAAAAAGCAATGAAGTGGTGAGTACCTGCCTGTAATACGATATTTTCCCTCTTATGCTTTTCTAGTTATAGCAGCAGAAAAGACCCCGAACAACACAGGTGCTAAAGGAAAGAGCAGGAAAGAACCTCGAAACATAAGCTCCTGTTGTTCTTTGAAAACATTTTTTTCCTTCAGAGTGCAAGAAATTTAAGATTAAAGCTCCTGAAAGCAGCTCACTATTGATAGGGAGGGGATAGAGAGCATATCTGAGTTCTCTACATTTGCTTATTCAAAAATATGCAAACCACATTAAAATTCCAATTCATATTCAAAATCTCAGTGTAGCATGGGAATTTTCTTTTTAAACTATCACGAAAGACTCCGCAAAGTGCACAACCTTGCACAAAGGCTGTCACAACCCCACACCAAAAATACTTGTGCCAGGGCATCTGCCCAACAATTGCCTGTCCAAGTTCAGACTGGTGTCACCCTTGTTATTGACCTTTGTAGCCAAGATCTCAAAACAATTACATTAATCCTCCTCATTTTTTTCCTTTAAAATTTTTGTCTTGCTTTACCTCTCTGAGTATAGCATGGAAATTTTTAAGAGTCTCATAACACAGTTCAATATTTCCATAAACAGATTGAAATTATTCATAACAACACTAATAACCTGATATAGTATTTTGGAGATATTAATTTCATTTCCTAAGACTACATCTTTATCCCCAGACTGATACAATCATTCTAAGCACCATTACAATCATGACGTCCAAGTACAAGATTCAGCATAACACCTCCACAGAGAAGAGTGAACAGCGAAGACCCAGAACTTTCTTACTACCACTTTGGTGACATAATGGGCCATGTAGTTTGATCAAAAATTTCAACAAAAATAATTCATTCTTTACTGGTAAAGTACTATTTTAAAAATTATGTTTAAAATTAAAAGCACTATAATGAATTCTCTTATTCCAGCTAAGCAGCATAAAAAGATAAAATAACAGATTTAAAATTTTTATTTAAAAGATCAAAAGCCACATCCACAAGTTGTACTTATGGACGTTCTTGCCTTACATTTCATGAATCCGTGTCTTTATATCAACACCCCTGCATGACATCAGTACCCAGAAAATGAACAGAGTTGTAAAAGGAGAGGCTTCCTACCTGCTCACTAGAACATCCATGTATCTATTAACATTTATTATGCACCTTCTATGTGTTAGAAATTGTAATTCCTAGTTAACGAAAAAAAGATATGGCCTCCGTTTTCAAATAATTCACAGGGTTTTTTTTTTTAAGGAAATGACAAGCTGACCGACTAAAATTTGAGCCAAGATAGACCTATGCACAGTCCTGGGTATGGAGGGAGGTAGGTGAAGCTGGAATCAGAAAAGTCTTTTTGGCAGCTGGAGCTCAGTGTTGAAGGTTAAATTCAAATTACACAGGTGGGACCAAAGAGTAGGTGTTCCAGGCAGAGAGACCAGAATATGTGCCAAGACTCAGGAGTGTGAGAAACTGAAGGGGCATGAGAGAAGAGCCTTATATCCCACACTAAAGAGTGTGAGTCTTTAGCCATAGGTGATGGAGAGCCACTCTGTGGAAGTGACACAACCAGATTTGCTCTTTAGAAAGCTATCTCTGGTGGCTTGCATGGGATGCAATAAAGAAACTCAAAACTGGACACAGTGAAGGGCTAATGTAAAAATCCACACAGGCCCTGGAAATGTCTGAATTTCTTGAGAATCTCATCATTATCCCCACCACAATCATCATCATCATCATCATCATCATCATCATCATCATCATTACCACCACAATATGATAAAGCCATGCATATATTATCTCATTTGATCCACATAATAACAATAGTGCTATTATTATCCCTATTTTACAGCTGGGAAAGTGAGTAAGAGACTTGTCCCCACAAAGTGGTAATCAGCAGAGTTAAGACTGAAACCCAGGAGTTTTGGTATTTCATGCTCAGCTTTCTGTTCATCTGTATGTCCACATCCCTTCATGTGTCCACATCCCTTCATGTGAACAGTAGTTCAGAGATTGTTTTGGTTGGGGATCTGTCACTTTCTAGATAAAAAGCATTTAGGTACTAGGCAGAGAGGAGACTGTGAGAACTTCTTTTAATTATCTGGCCACCTCAAAAATAATGTATTCTTCAACTGTATATACATAAAGAGACAAAAAAGATCAATATTCAAAAATATATAATATAAGAAAATGTTCTGTGACCAATAAATGTTCTTTGAAGACTAAAAATATCAAACTCTAACTAAAAGCCTAATATAGATTTCATCTGATAACAAGAGTCAAAAGTAATCAGTTGTTCTCTTTCATTATGTGCCTTTGAACTACTACATTATTTTAATGTTGAAGAGTCTGTTCCTAATAGTTGCACAGTTATGACTGCAACTTGTTTTATTTTGACTAACTCATTCTCTATGACAAGAATACTGTATTCACATTATAGTACATATGTTGCATTATCAAAATATTGGCTATTGAATTTAGTACTTTATTATTTGGAAAAGATATGAAGACAGTGCTCTCTTATAAACACATTTTATTTGAAGTGACAGTTTCTGGACCCACTGGTCCAAGCAAGAACTTCATTGTTTCTGGCAAGGATCCCAGAGAGGGTCTTCATAACTCAAAAACTTAAATATCACTTTTGTTCAGGATAAACCATCATAATACTGCCAAAACTGATAGAAATGCACATTACCAAAAATTAATTGTAGGAATAACAATGAATATAGTAGGTAAGAATCTATTTTCCAATTTTAAATAGACAATATTTAGAGGTTGGTTTTTACATAGAAGAGGACATTTTGCTGCACAAGAATTCTAGTCCTCTTCTATGTAAAAACTAATTTGTTTCATGTTTATTAAAGTAAAGAATTTAATGAGAACCCAAGAGCAGAGTAAATAATGCTCAGTCCTTGCTACTTTAAACAAATAAAAAAATACTGGATTAAGAAAATGTGGCACATATACACCATGGAATACTATGCAGCCATAAAAAATAATGAGTTCACGTCCTTTGTAGGGACATGGATGAAGCTGGAAACCATCATTCTCAGCAAACTATCACAAGGACAAAAAAACAAACACCGCATGTTCTCGCTCATAGGTGAAAATTGAACAATGAGAACACATGGACACAGGAAGGGGAACATCACACACTGGGGCCTGTTGTGGGGTGGGGGAAGCGGGGGGAGGGATAGCATTAGGAGATATACCTAATGTTAAATGATGAGTAAATGGGTGCAGCACACCAACATGGCACATGTATACATATGTAACTAATCTGCATGTTGTGCACATGTACCCTAAAACTTAAAGTATAATAAAAAAAAAAACTATCAGAAAAAAAATGCTAAAGAACAAATAAAACCAATGTACTGAAAGTCTTGAATTATAATGTTAACATAGATACTTCCTACTGCTATCACTTACCTTCTGTCAACCTCAAATTCATGTTGGTAAAATAGATTTAAATTTTGTTTGTTAAATTATTATGAAGTTAAAGGGAAACTTTGTATGCTGTGTACTGGTCTATAAGCCCTTTGAGAGCAGGGGCCACATCAGTTCATTATTTCATGCCTAGCCAAATAGTGCCTTCCACCTGGACATTATTCATTGAATATTGGTTGAATGAACAAGTAAATGGAGGAAAGGATAAAATAATTAAATACAAAGTAGAATTTAAATAATATTCTGATAAATCAGGAAAAATTGTTCATTTGTAGGAGAGGAAGGAAGATTCAAAACCCTGGGTTATTAAAATTAATTGTCCACTCTAATTGAATTCGCAGAATAACTTGACTTAAATTCACAGGTTAATTTCTCTCCAATTACAAATGCAATAATCTGCTATGGGCACAGTGCCAGCATGAACACTGGATCGCTGTGATCAGCCAGACTTAGCACTGTGTTATTTGACTTTGTGTTCTTTCCCAACAGATAAGATTTATTTCTTCTCCCTGTCTAGAACTTATGTTTATGTCTGCACATCTCCATTTCCTTAAGTAACCAGTGACTTCAGGAGAATATCTCTATTTTGATCAATGCAAAATAAAATTTAATTAAAGCATGTTTAGTCCTAATTTCTGAGTAACAATTTCTTACCAATATTATAAGTTTAAAAACATTTGTAAATTAGCACAAGGCATGCCTTCTAACATGTTTATTTTATTGCATTTAAACAGCTCTCTTTCTGACAAAATTCTGAAAGAAAAAATGTATAATGCTTATCTAATTCTCAAGATAATAAATTTGTGATATTTTTCCTCTTTATAATCAACATTTTTTCTCATCTTAGAAAAAAATAAAATCAATCACCAAAGGAAATAGGAATAATAATTATTAAAATATACAGAATACTACCATATAGAAACATAGATCAGGAAATGAACTAAGATCTATTTAGAATCTTAAAATTAAAGTGTCATTTCCTGCCATGATTCTAGAAACTTTAAAAAATATATTTCTCTATTATCAAGTCTTGTAACTTTCATGGTCATATGGTTTTTAATTATTTCACAGCATGGCATGTTCTTAATTCTCAAGAGGCAAATAATCATGAGTTTATCTTGATTACTTTTTAAACGGCATTTATTTTGAAGAAATAAGTGAAAATAGCATATTAGTACAACATTTTATCTAAATAACATCTTGGGCATTTTCATAAACTCCAAAGATTCAAGATTTCAAGAAAAATGACATTTTACTTTTCCTCAACTATTTCTGACCATCTTCTGTAAATGTGACTCATAAAATTAATATTCATTTTCTCATTAGTGCCCTTAGTATAAAACGTTGAATTTTGGAAAATTTTAAGAGTGTAGTACAACAAGGTTTAACTTACCTTATAAGGAATTTGTTTTTGTAAACTCTTTTCAATACGACCTCACTTCTCTGGTCAAAAGCAATCCAGAGACTTCCCTCTCTTCTCTTCCTCTTCCCTGAGTGCCAGTGGGTGGATGGTTTCCTCTCTGTCTGCGATAAGCACTGCAGAGGACTCTCGGAGTTTGTCCTCACTCCTGATGCCACACACCTTTTTTTGGCACTTTATCTGGTCCCAGGGGAAGATTCCTGCAGAAATTTCCTTCTCTGTAATCTCTTGACAGATGGCTCTGCTGGCAAGAACCTCAACTCTTAGGAGTGCATTAATAGGCTTTTATTCTCCCACACTGCCTTCTCACAGGTTTTATTTTTTAATTGCACATTAGTTGATACCTCATGTCCTAACAGGCCAGGGGATCATTGCACCCTTGTAATATTCCCAGCAAATCTGTTTTTCTGTTTTTTTTAATTTCTATAAATTTGCGAAGCTAGTTTCTTTTTAATAGTTCATTAATTTCCTTCTCCTATTCTCAGAGGCAATTGGGAAAAAAGGCTCAGTAATTTACTTTAAAACACAAACTGAATATTGAGTTGTTCAAATACAAATAAAGTAACTTTTTATGGCTGAGAAAATTGTAAACCAGACAACCAAAATCTTTCAATTACCAGTTTTTTTTGACATTACATGTGTTCCTCTGATAAATGCTTTTGCTATGTTCTCTCTCTGTCTAGCCCCTGCTTTCTGTATCTCTCCCTCTTATTATTTTTAAGGAAATAAAATAGAAACATACTCTGAAATTAGAGGGCCAATTGTCATCTGGATGATGTTACTTAAGATGATAAAGAAAATACTCATCAAATTAGCTTATCAATTTATTAATTTCATCTTAATCTTTAAATATGATGAAAATAGGGGTGATCCAAAAAAGAGACGGCAACAAAAATGCCTATAAACTTAGACAAGGAATTTCAGCCAAAATAAGGTAAAGTAAGGGGTGGCTGCAGCCATGGCTAACTGGAGCATGTGTGCCCATTTATAAAGGAAAATATCTACTAGTCTCCAGCTAATCACTGTCTGGTGGAAATTCAAGTTCTGCATTGTAAGGCCTATCTGTTTTTCAAAAGAATCCTTATATCTGGATTTTTATATGAAATAGTCTTATGCTTTTTAAATATTAGAGAACACTACAGGAGCTAATCCCAACACCTGTGGCCCAGCCTTAGCCTAAGCACTGCCACATAATGACCTCTGATCTAGAATAATATTCAAATAAAACAAACACTATTGCTGAATCACTACCCTTCATTAATTGTGAGATCTAAGCTGTTTTCTCATAGGTGAACAGGATGGCAATAATGTAGACTAGTCAATTTAAAAAACCTATAATATCCCTTAATAAAGACCTTAGGGAAGGGTATCAACCAAAGGATGGGTAACTGATGTGGGCAAATTGTAGATCAAACGTGAATGCGAAGGGCCAGGTTTATTTAAAAATAATAAGTGATGTTATGAAGAGAGTGAGGCATTTTATTTTATCTGAATTTCTTACTCTTTACCTAGTAACAATCTTATATAGTAATTACTTTGTTCTAATTGCTAAATGCAGATTTTTAAAAATTCTCATAATTCCATTAGTAGTAAAGTGTTAGTCAATAATTTTCTAAACTAAATCTATTTATACACATACACACATATTTATCTATCAGTACAATTTTACATGCCTATGCATTTGCATTATATATATATTTACCATTCTTTATAAAAATGATATACTGCATATATTATTTGATAGTCAATTTTTTAATTCAATATTAAATGCATAATTAACTCTTTCCCATCAATAATCTTTCACAACGTGAATTTCAATGCCCACATGGTATCTCATTGTTTGGAGATAACATAATTTAACTGGCCAGTTCCCTATTACTAGGTAAATTTTCCCAATTTTTTATTTACAATAAAGTATCTATAATTAACAACTGTTCATTGATCTTTGCACACATCTATTATATCTTATCATATCAAAATATGTCCCCATTGTTGTGCCAATTTACAGCTCTACAACTGTGATAAGAAAATTTGTTTCCCTGCATTCTCAACAAAATTGGACATAATCATTCTCTCTAATTATTTTAGGTGAAAAAATAGACTGTGTAATAATTTAAACTTCATAAAATAAGTCTTGCTTTCATATATACCAGGTAAACTTTCACACACATAAGCTAGATAGTCTTTTTTTTTTTTGAGACAGAGTCTTGCTCACTGCTGCAACCTCCACCTCCTGGGCTCAAGCGATTCTCCTGCCTCAGCCTCCCAAGTAGCTGGGACTACAGACATCCACCACCACACCCAGCTAATTTTATGCATTTTTAGCAGAAACAGTGTTTCACCATGTTGTCTAGGCTGGTCTCAAACTCCTGACCTCACGTTATCCACCACCTCGGCCTCCCAAAGTGCTGGGATTCCAGGCGTGAGCCACTGCGCCTGGCCTGAATGGTAATTTTTCTTAATGTTTTTTTCTTGACTGGCAGGACAGGTTTCTCTAGCAATGCCTCAGAGTCAGAAACTGTAACAGGAAGCAAAGGGAACCATCCAAAGATGCCTGTGGCATGGCAGGCGAATACCTGGAAACCTGCTAGCAGCTCTGGGCCTCTCCCTCATTAGGTCCCTGATAAAAGGGGCTCTGATCAGATGCTTCATGCATCAGGATTGATCAAGATGGGATACAGGGGGAATTTGTCAGTAATTGAGCTCTTTTCAAGAAATAATCTTTAAAAATTACCAACTGGGGCCTACTAATAACTGGGAAGAGAAATGTGATGGTAGGACTAGTATCCATGGCAGCCTTCCTCAGGAGTACAAGTGCTATTCTGGACTTTCTGGATAAAAATGCCCTTCCATGGGGCATGATTTTGGAAAGATCTGCTTGGCTCAGTGGTTGCCACACACAAGATCCTTTGTAACTGAAATCTCTTCTCTGAGATAACTCAGTCTCCACTCTGTGAGAAGTGATTTCTCTCAACGGACCCAGAATCCACTGACACTGGACAGGGACCCTCCTGTGCTTCAGTTTTCCACCCGTAAAATGGGAATGACAGTTGTAATTATTTGCCTCATACTTCTTATTGTAAAGAGTAAATGTAAACTGATTAGAAGATTGCCTGGCATAGATAAGACCTATATAAATCTTTGTTACTATTATCACCACTGTACTTTATATTCCTCTAGTTTCACAAATCTGACTAAATAATTTATATCTTTATAAATTATATATAATACATAATAATTTATATCTTTCATGTATCTTCAAAAGATGAATTTCATGGGACCAACATTTGTTTTCCTAGGAAATATTAGGCCCTGAATAAATATTTCTTTGATGCTGTATGGATAAATAGATGGAAAAACAAATGAATACATTTTTAACCAAACCAGCAGGCTGAATCTCTTCCTGGCCTGGTTCTTCTTTCTCATTTTTAGCCCCAGTTCTTCTTTCTAGTTTCTAGCCTATTTTCCCTCTCAGTTTGGTTTGGACAGTCTTTAATAAACATATACACTCCAGTTAAATTAAAACCAACAAAGCTTACACCTAAAGTCAATAGAAATATATTGAACCACAACCATAAACAAGGCACTCGTTGTCTTAGAGCTGCTTCCCTCATAGAAGGCATATTTGTCACAGAGGACCTATATCATGATAACTAATACTTTAACTAGAAAAGGCAAAACTGGTCTTTTCAGCTTAAGGGGAATATTTTTTGTTTTGTGTGAAAGAACATGATTTATCTTTTGAATAAGGGCATCATCAAAACGTGATGATTAGGCACTAACACTACTGTCTTGTAAAACAGGTATCAGTAGGAAGGTAGAACCATATGACCTAAACAATTTAGCTGTTGTACATCAGAGACCTGTGGAAATGCCAAAGGCTAAAAGAAATCTAGTGTGTGATTCAGATAATTTCAGAGCAGTTTTTAAGGTTTAAGAAGAAATTACTCTTTCTTGTTTGTTTGTTTATTTAGTTAGTTTGGGTAAGGATGGTTTATACCACATATTAATAGTTCTGTTCCTGGTAGTCTAGTGACTAAGATAAAAATAAAATTTTAAAAAAGTTCTGACTTTTTTTTGATGGTGATGAATTGATAAATGTGAAAAACAACTAATTCTGCCATTGTTCTGAAAATGACAAATGCTATCTTAACAATGCACTTTCAAAAAGTTCAACCCATTCTTAAAATGAAATAAACATTGAAAATTCTGTCTTCCATATGAGACAGAGGGAAGAGTTTAGGATAACTACACCTTCATTGCAGAAAGACTATAGTGATGCTTCAGAAAATAATTGGATGCTAAGCATATAGAGAAAAAGTATTTTATTTTGTATAATTATTATTTGCCTTTGTATACAAATAAAAAAAAGTTTATCCAGATAGTCTTTAAACACTGTTGGAAACCCGTGGAAAAAAATGAATAAGTAGTTCTCAGGAATGGATTATATGCCCAGAAGTTTGTCATGTGGTACCTTTTCCTGCATGTCCTGAAATGTAAGTTGATTTTTATTCAATTATCTATTAAATATCAGGCAAAAGAAGTCTTCTTATTGGTATTTAAATAGAATTAGAGAATGCTAGATCTTGAAGGGAACTTAGAACTCATCTGATCCAATCCCCTCACTTTTACTGATAAAGGATGGTGAAAATGAAGTTATTAAGCAATTGCCCAAAATTGCAGTTAATAACTGGTATGGCCAAAACTCAACCTCAAGTTCAGTGCATTTTGAAATATATATATATATATATATATATATATATATATATATATATATATATATATATTTAATTTTATTTCTATGGACAGTGGTAGGCTCTGATTCCCATAGAGTTGAGAAGCTCAATTAATAAAAATCTAAACTTGACCTGCACACAGGATTTCACTAGGAACCACTGTAGAAAATCACATGCCATCCCAATAGTGTCTGCGGGCCAATCTAACACAATGTATAAATTGGAAGGGACTGCTGCATTTGAACTGAACATAAATCAACAATGAGCACACTCTCACCCAAGACTAAAATGTAGCCACTTATTAAAGTATTAAGATAATTCCACACTAGCTCAAGGGCCTTAAGTGCACCGTCTGTTCCCCACTGCTAAGACCCCAGCCTCCCAATAATTCAGCAAACAAGGTGGGAAGTACTGGCATGACAAAGGTTTCCAACTCCTGCTCTAAGACTGGCTTCCATTCTGATTGTTGGTGCTTATAATTGTTAAATACGTTAATATTATCCCTGGACCCATCCCATCCCTTTCCCTTCTGTAAATGTTGAAGAGCAGCATTGAAGTACCCTGATACATCCCTATTTATCTAAAGATAAGCTAGGCATGATGAATAAGATTTGTTCAATTACTTAGGAAGAACCTGATATTTAATTATTCAGTGTTCCATTGAAAAGTCAGCTAAGATGCTATGCTGAAAAAGCCTACTGTAATTTTTGAAAGATTAAGGCACTTCCAGTTAGAAATAGCACTCAAGTCCAGATAGTGTAAGGTTTCCACAGCAGATCACTTTCTCATGGGCACAATTTTGTACCCTTAGGTAGTAATATCAACAAAATTTGCTGCTGCTTCAAACCAAGAGCACAGTGGACAAGTTAGAGTCTTCAAAACTAAGCAGGAGTACAACTCCTAGCTTCACAATTGCCCCTGAACTCTGCAAAAATTTAGCCCATTACATTGAAGAAACATGTCGTTTAATAAGTGTCAAAACTTATAGTGAAAAGTAGCCTTTGAACCCCTTCCTCCTGAAAAAGAAAAAAAGGAAAGATAACAGTTGAACCAAGTCAGTGGTGAAGATTAAATAGAAACAGGAAATTAGAACTATGAGAAAATATTACATAAAAGGCAAACAAGCACAGAACAAATAAAATAATGCATAACAGGAAGGGATCCAAACCAATACAAACAACTGCAAAGGATCTTCTTGGCAGACTTTCACACACAGAATTTGAGGAGGACAGAAACATTTAATTGTTGAGTAATACTTCTTAAATGATGTTTTACCTCAAGAAAATCATATCAGTAAAGAATGTGAAAACGGTTGGGCAGCTGCGTCCACCCCTTCTAACCAAAGCCCAGCTGCAGGAAGAAAAGCCAGAAACAAGAGAGGAGACAAAGAATAATGAATGAGAGGATGAAATCCAGAAAAAAAGAGAGAAATTATAATGAGACAGTGAAAAATTAAGCTGCAACTCAGAAAGATAGGCCAGAAAAAAAAGCTTTAAACAAACTGTAGTAAATGTAATTTAGAATGTTTTTAAACTCAACTATTGAAAACAAGTCTTTCTGAAACTAATTTGTAAGACTGGCAGATCCTTGAAACTCTTGTCCCAGTGGTGGAATGACTGAAAGACAGCACTATGCACTCACCATGTGGGCCCTCTGTGCTGCCAAGAGCTGTTTATAAAGTGGACTTAACTGAAAAATGGGTGAATATTTGACTAGTGGTTTTCTCTCTGATGTCTGACAAAAACAAAGTACAAAGCCTTGATACTCCTCTGATAAAGCAAAAAGGGAAATTTATTATTTGTATTTAGCAAAGCATATAGGGGAACTTTGTATTCAAATTATGATAGTGACCTAGGTCTTAAAATTTTACAGTAAACAAATGTAGACTATGAGAGAAAATTCTGCTCAGTGTATGGGCTCAGCTATGAGACCACTTATATTTAAAACCCATTCTAACACTTGCTAGCTTTGTGCCTTGAGAGGGTCCCTTTGAATTTCAGATTACTCATAAATAAAATGAGAATCATAATGATGTCTAACTCAGGATTATTGAGAAAATTAAATGAGCTCACCTATGTAAAATCCTTAGTAAAGTGCTTGCCAAGTGACCAGTAAATGATAGCTCTTCTTATTCTGTGTATATTGAATATCCTCTCTGGCACTATTCCAGAAAGATCTACTTCAGTTTGTTTAATATTTAGTGCTTTGTTAATACATATAATGTGTTTAATAAATCAATAACTATTAGATAAACTAAGATCACGTTTACAATCAGTCAATAAATAAATGTACGTCGAGTACTTTCCTTGGGCTAAGAGTACAATGGAAATTGAACAGTAAATATATGGACCCTACCCAAAAAGTGCTTATTAACTGAATTAATTTGTGACCAATTTCAGAGAGTAAAACTTTATGTTAAAGTAGGTAGTACAAAAATCTATAAGAGGCCCTGTGCGGTGGCTTACGCCTATAATCCTAGGCGTAGAGGCCAAGGCGAGTGGATCACCTGAGGTCAGGTGTTTGAGACCAGGCTGGCCAACATAGTGAAACCCTGCCTCTACTAAAAATACAAAAATTAGCCAGGCCTGGTGCCGGGCGCCTTTAGTCCCAGCTACTCAGGAGGCTAAGGCAGGAGAATTGCTTGAACAGGGGAGGCGAAAGTTGCAGTAAGCCAAGATCACACCGCTGCACTCCAGCCTGTGCAACGGAGTAAGATCCTGTCTCAATAAAACAACAACAACAACAACAACAAAAACAAAACTATTAGAGTGCAGGGTAAATCAGTGAGAATGAGATGATCAGAGAAGGCTTAAGGGAGGAGGTAGAAAATAAAGGACACCTTGGAGGATGTGTATGATTACGACAGACGTCAAGCAATGAGACATACTTTCTATTAAAGGAAATGATGTTAGCAGGATTATGGGTGAATGCAGAGTATATTTGACATTGGCTTGACTAATATGAAGGGAGTTTTAAAAATATTTTTATTGATACATTATATTTATACATAATTATTGGGTACATGTGGTATTTTGTTACATTCTTGAACTGTGTAATGATCAAGGCAGGGTGTTGGGGTGTCCATCACCTCAAGTATTTATCATTCCTGTGTTGGGAACATTTCAAGTCCTCTCATCTAGCTATTTTGATATTTACAATACATTATGGTTAACTGCAGTCACCCTACTTTGCTATGGAACATTAGAGCTTATTTCTTCTATCTACCTGCATTTGTACGCATTAACTAAACTCTCTTTATCCTCCTTCCACCCCCACCCCCCCACCCCCCCCACACACACACTTCCCAGCCTCTGGTATCTATCATTCTATTCTCTTTGTTTATGAGATTAACTTTTTAAGCTCCCACATATGAGTGAGAACATGCAATATTTGTTTTTCTGTTCCTGGCTTATTTCACTGAACATAATGATGTCCATTTCCATCCATGTTGCTGCAAATGACATAATCCCATTTTTCTTTACACCTGAATAGTATTCCATTGTGCATGTAAACCATATTTTCTCTATCCTGACGTCTGCTGATAGAGATTTCGGTGGATTTCACATCTTTCTTATTGTGAATAGTGGTGTGATAAACACACAAATGCAGATATTCCTTTGATTTACTGATTTCCTTTGGATAAATACCCAGTAGTGAGATTACTGGACCATGTGGTATTTCTTTTAGTTTTATGAGAAATTTTCATATTGTTTTCTATATTGGCTAAACTAGTTTGCTTTCCCACCAACAGTGCATGAGTTATCTGTTTTCCACATTCTTGCCAGCATCTGTTTTTTTTTTCTTTTCAATAGTAGCCACTTCAACTGAGGTAAAATGATATCTCATTTTGGTTTTGATTTGCACTTCCCTAATGATTAGTGATGTTAAGCGTTTTGTCATATATCTGTTGGCCATTTGTGTGTCTTCTTTGGATACACATCTATTTGTGTCCTTTGCCCACTTTCTAATGGGAAATTTTCACTGTTTCATTGTTTGAGTTCCTCATATATTTTAAATATTAGTCCCCTGTCAGATGAATAGTTTGCAAATATTTTCTCTCAATCAACAAGTTGTCTCTTTACTCTGTTGATTGTTTTCTGTGATGGGAGAAGCTCTTTAGTTTAATATTATCCCATTCATCTATTTTTGTTTTTGTTGCCTGTGCTTTCAAGATCGTAACCATAAAATCCTTGCCTAGACCAATGTCCTGAAGTGTTTCCCCTATGTTTTATTCTAGTAGTTTTATAGTTTCTGGTCTTACATTTAAGTCTTTAATCCATCTTACATTGATTTTTGTGTATGGTGAGAAATAAGGCTCCAGTTTCCTTCTTCTGCATATGGATATCTAATTTTCCCAACCAGTATTTATTTATTGTCCTTTTCCCAATGTATGTTCTTGGTGCCTTTGTTGAAGATCAGTTGGCTGTAAATACATGAATTTATTTCTGGGTTCTCTATTCTATTCCACTGGTTTTTGTGTCTGTTTTTATACCGATACCATGCTGTTTTGGTTACTATAGCTTTTTAATATATTTTCAAGTCAGATAGTGTAATGCCTCCAGCTTTTTTTCTTTTTGTTCAGGATTGCTTTAGATATTCAAGCTCATTTTTCTTCTATATAAATTTTAGGATTGGTATTTTGATAGAGATTGCATTGAGTCTGTAGATTGTTTTGGGCAGTATGGTCATTTTAACAATATTAATGTTTCCAATCCATGGGCATGAGATATCTTTTTATTTGTTTGTGTTGCCTTTGATTTCTTTCATCGGTGTTTTATAGTTTTTCTTATAAAGGTCATTTACCTTCTTGGTTACATTTATTTCTAGGTATTTTAATTTTTTGTAGCTATTGTAAATGGGATTGCCTTCTTCAGTTCTTTTTCACCTAGTTCATTATTGGTGTATCAAAATGCTATTTGTTTTTGTATGGTAATTTTGTATCTTGCAACTTTACTGAATTTACTTATCAGATCTAAAAATTTTTTCTTTGCTGGAGTCTTCAGGCTTTTCTAGATATAAAAACATGTCACCTACAAAGAGAAACGATTAGACTTCTTCCTTTCCAGTTTGGATGCCTTTTATTTCTTTCTCTTTCCTAATTGCTCTGGCTAGGACTTCCAGGACTATGTTCAATGGGACTGATGAAAGTCAGAATCCTTGCCTTGTTCCAGTTCTTACAGGTAGGTTTTCAGCTTTTCCCTCATTTAATATAATTTTAGCTGGGGTTTGTTATATATGGTCTTTATTGTGTTGAAGTACATACCTACTATACTTAATTTCTAGGGAGTTTTATCATGAAAGAATATTAAATTTTAGCAAATGCTTTTCCTTTGTCTATTTAGATGATTATTTGACTTTTGTCCCTCATTCTGTTGACATGATGTATCACTTTATTTATTTGAGTATGTGGAACTACTCTTGCATTCCTGAGATAAATTTCATTTGGTCATGATGTATTATCTTTTTGATTAGCTGTTGGATTCAGTTTTGTGTTTCATTGAGAATTTTTGCATCTTTGTTCATTAGGGATATTGACCCATAGTTCTTTTTTGTTGTGTCCTTGTCTGTTCTTGGTGTCAGGGTAATGCTGGCCTCATAGACCCAGCTAGAGGGTATTCCCTCCAAATTTTCAGAATAATTTCAGAATTGTTGTTAGTTCTACTTTGAATGTTTGGTAGAATACAGCAATGAAGCCATCAGTCTTGGACTTTTCTTTACTAATAGACTTTTTATTAGTGAATCAATCTCATTGCTTGTTACTGTCTGTTAATGTTTTCTATTTTTTCCTGACCCAATCTTGGTAGACTGTATGTGTCCAGCAATGTATCCATTTAATCTAGGTTTCCCAGTATGTAATAGTCTCTGATGATCTTTTTTTGTCTTTTTGTAGTATCAGTTGAAATGTCACCTTTTTCATTTTTGATTTTATTTCTTTTAGTCATCTCTCTTTATATCTTAATTAGCCTAGCTACCAATTTACTGATTTTGTTTATATTTTCAAAAAACCAACTTTTCATTGAATTGATCCTTTGTATTTTTTGTTTTAGTCTCTATTTCATTTAGTTCTGCTCCTATCTTTATTATTTCTTTCCTTCTACTAGTTTTGAGTTTAGTTCATTCTTGCTCTTCTGATTCCTTGAGGTATATTATTAGGCTGTCTATTTGGAATCTTTCTTCTTTGATGTAGGCATTTATTGCTGTAAACTTCCCTCTTAACACTACTTTTGCTATATCTCATAGGTTTTGGAATGTCGTGTTTCAATTCTTATTTGTTTCAAGAAATTTTTAAATTTCCTCCTTAATTCCTTCTTTGACCCAAAGGTCATTCAGGAGCACGTTGTTTAATTTTCATGTATTTTGTACAGTTTCTCAAATTCTTGTTATTGACTTCTTGTTTTATTCTACTGTCGTCTGAGAAGATACTTGATGTGATTTCAACTTTTTAAAAAATTTTAAGACTTGTTTCATGCCTAACATATGGGTCTATATGGGATAATGTTCAATGTGCTTGTATTAGTTCATTTTCATACTGCTATAAAGAACTACCTGAGACTGGCTAATCTATGAAGAAAATAGGTTTAATTGATTCGCAGTCCTGCAGGTTTAACAGGAAGCATGACTGGGAGGCCTCAGTTAGCTTACAATTATGGCAGGAGGTGAAGGGGAAGCAAGCACCTTCTTCACATGGTGACAGGAGAGAAAGAGAGAGAGATACCAAGGAGGGAAGTGCCACAAAATTTCAAACCATCAGATCTCATGAGAACTCACCCTATCATAAGAACAGCATGAGGAAAGTCAGCCCCCATGATCCAATAATCTCTCACCTCATTCCTCCCCCCAACAATGTGAATTACAATTCAATATGAGATTTAGGTGGGGACACAGAGCCAAACCATATCAGTGCTAATGAGAAGAATGTATATTTTGAAGCTATTGGGTGAAATGTTCTGTAAATGTCTGTAAGTCCATTTGGTATAAAGTGCAGTTTAAATCCAGTGTTTCCTTGTTAATTTTCTGTCTAGATGGTCTGTCTAATGTTGAGAGTGGGGTGTTAAATTCCCCAAATATTATTGTATTGGAGTCTATCTCTCCTTTTAGGTCAATAATATTTGCTTATATATTGGACTGCTCCAGTGTTGGGTGCGTATATGTTTAGATTGTTATATCATTTTATTGAATTTATTCCTTTATCATTATACAATGACTTTTTGTCTTTCTTTTTTTCTAATGTTTTTGAATTAAAGTCTGTTTTACCTGAGTATAGCTACTCCTGCCCCCTTTTGTTTTGTGCTTGCATTGAATAATTTTTTCCATCTCTTTACTTTCAGTCTATGTGTGTCTTTACATATAAGATGAATTTCTTGAAGACAATATACAGTGGGGTTATGGTTTTTATTTTTTAATCCATTCAGCCAGTCTATACCTTTTAAGTGGAAAGTTTTATCCATTTACATTCAGGGTTATTATTGATATGTGAGGGCTTATTCTTATTGTTTTATTAATTAATTTCTGGTTGTTTTGTATATCCTTTGTTCTTTTCTTCCTACCTTATTTTTATCACTGTGGTGTGGTGGTTTTCTGTAGTGGTAACACTTTAGTCCTTTCTCATCCTTATTTGTGTGTTTGCTCTACCAGTGGGTTTTATACTTTCATGAATTTTGATGATGGTAGATGCCAACATTTTGATTCCAGATGTAGGACTCCCTTAAGTATTTCTTATAGGGCTGGTCTAGTGGTAATGAATTCTCTCAGCTTTTGCTTGTCTGGGAAAAACTATTTCTCCCTCATTTATGAATGGCAACTTTGCTGGGTATAGTATCTTTGGCTGTCAAGTTTTTTCTTTCCACACTTTAAATATATCAACCTATTCTCTCTGGGCTTGTAAGGTTTCTACTGAGAAATTTGCTACTAGTCCAATGGGGGTTCCCTTATAAGTAACTATATACTTTTCTCTTGCTGTTTTTAGAATTCTCTTTTTTTTGACATTTGACAGTTTTACCATAATGTGCCATGGAGAAGATATTTTTGAATTGCATGTTTTTAGGTATCTTTGATCTTTCTGTATCTGGATGTCTAAATCTCCTGCTAGTCTTGGGAAATTTGTAGCTATCGTTTTATTAAATAGGATTTCTATCTTTTTTGTTTTTTCTACGTGTTCTGGGACACCTGAAAATTTGAATATTGGGTCACTTTATTGTGTTCCATAATTATGTAGGCCTTGCTCATTCTTTTCAATTCTTTTTTATTTATTTGTATTTTACTGGGTTATTTCAAAATACCTTTTTCCAAGTTATGAAATTCTTTCTTCCATTTAATCTAGTCTATTATTTAAGTCTTCTAATGTATTTTGTATTTCACAAAATGAATTCTTCAGTTCCAGAATTTCTGTTTGGTTCTTTTGTGCAGCATCTCTTTGATGAATTTTTCATTCATATCCTGAATTATTTTTCTGATTTTTTTATTTTATTTTTTTCTCTATTCTCTTGTATCTCACTGAGATTTTTTGGAATTATTTTGAATTATTTTCCCCAGGTTTTATAAATGTCTTTTTGATTGTAGTCTGCTATTAAATTATTGTATTCCTTTGGAGGTGTCATATTTTCTTGCTCTTTTATGTTTCTTGTGTCTTTAAATCAATATTTGTGCATCCGGCATAACAGTTGTCTCTTCCAATTTTTTGAATTTGCTTTTGTAGGAGAGAAGTTTTCCCTGAAGATATATCTGTGGTGTTGTTTGAGTAGGGTACATTTGCTTTGATTCTAAGCCCATGCAGTGGTGTAGTCTCCATATGATTTCTTCAGCTATAAACAGTGTCAGTGATTTCCTCAGTGGCTTAGGGTGTGGTTGTTAGTGAGGCTATGTGAAGTTTATCTGAGCATGTGGATGTCAGGTGGGTTTGTCCTTGTGCTCCAGTCATGGCAGCAGCAGGCCAAGCATACTTGTCCTTGGGCCCTAGTGTAGCATATGCTGTAACCAGTATTAGCAGGACTAGGTGACCTGATTCTTGAGCTTAGGTGGTGGTAGTAGTAGCAGCAATGGGCCAGGCAGGTGAGTGAATTCTCTGGTTCCCAAGCAGTCTGCACTGATGTTGACAGTGGCTGCAATGAGCTGAGTGGGCTAATCCCCTGGCCTGCAGGTGGCACACATGCCGATGGATGCCAGCTGTGGTAGTAGAGGTAGCTTGGGTGGGACCAATCTCAGGCCCCCAGGAGATGTACACAAGCACTAGTGATGGTGAAGTGGCCTACGTGGTCCTCATGTCCCCAGATGGCATGCTCAGGCACTGGGGAGACAGAGTCAGGTTAAGTGGACCTGTCCTCAGACCCCTAGTTGTGCATGCAGGTATTGGCTATGGTAGGCAGGGACACAGTGATCTCCACATCACCAGCAGAATAATCCAGTGGGAGTGGCAGAAGCTACACTGAAGCCCTGCTACTGGGGAGGGTGACATTGCTTTTAGTGGCAGCAGTACATTTAGGTGGCTGGGGAGTTCATCCTTCTCTCATGCTTTGGCCCTGGTGGTGGCAGCCAGCAGCATGATGGCTGTGGGTTGGGAAGTTTGTTCTTAGGGCACATAAAAATGCATGGTGGCTTTGCTTCTGGGGGGAGCAGCGCCCTTACCAATGGCTCACACTTCAGCGTTGGCATCAGCAGTCAGCCATAGTGGTGGCCATGGGCAAGGAATGTTAATAAGGCTTCAGGGTTGTGGAGATGAAAGTGCTGTTGGGTCTCTGGGAAGAATGTGTTCTGGTAGGGGCTGGGATCTCAATGTGGTATCTTACTGTAGCCGAGTAGGACTCGGGGGGCTGGGAGGTACGTGGGACATGGTGTGAGCTTCCTCCTAAGAGCAGTGCCTTCACACAGTATTCAGGCAGATTCCTATGTTAGTCTCAAAGCCTATGAGGTTTAGGGGCTCTCCTGTGGCTAGGATTGCAGGAGTTTATGGTGGAAATTTAGACCACTACAAAGATACTGTCACTTACCCTCTCCCCACGTTGAGAAGTCTTTCCAGGTTTCAACTAATCCCTACCAAGCAGGCTGCCTCACTTTCCTTTCCGTTCACACTTTAGGTGTTTTCTGTCACTTAACTGTTGGATTTCAGTGTTCTCTTAGATAATCTACTCTAAGTGTGATTATCTACTTACTTACTATTATCTACTTACTTACTATTCTTACTATTCTGGTTATTCTTTGTGGATGAGCTAAGTACCAGATGCCACCAGTCAGCCATCTTGAGCCCCTTTCTTTATAATAAGAGCTGCTATGACAAGATGCATTGTAAGCAATATTCCCTTAGCTCCCAACTTGCTCAACCCAAAACAGTAATGCATGTAGTTCTGAAGCTGTGAAGTCAAAGATTAAGATGTTGGCATCTTAATCTTGTCTCATGACATCATAGAAATGCCTTCTTGTTGTCTCATTACATGGTAGAAAGTACAAGAACAACAACCTGTGATTGATGTCTTTTGGAGAAAAAAAAGAGACAATGGTATTCTTTTGTAGAGTTGGGGTAGGCAGTGGAAGACTTATGAGCCAGAGGAGATTTTGCTTCAAATACTATGAGATAAGGATTGTGTATTATTAAATGAGGTGATGTAAACAGTGTTTTATAAAGATTGGCCTTATTAAGGCATCCAGGCAGATCAAAATCAGAAGAGAGTAGAATAAGTAGACTTGGAAGATACTGTAGTTATCTATATGTGAAATTATGACATACTAACTAAGGATGCAAAAGAGAAATGGAGGCTTCACTGTGAGTGAAACAGGAGTCACTAGAGAATTTTGAGCAGACAAGTTATAGGATCTGACTTATCTTTTAATAGGTCACTCTGACTGCTCAGTTGAGAATAAATGCAGAGGGTCAATGGGGGATCAGGAATACTTGGTAGGATATTATTTAAATAGTTCAAAGAGAAATGATGGTGGCTTTGGGCCCCATGATATTGGAAAAGGTGAAAAGCAGTTGGAATGAGTGTATTGTATACAGGTTTTTATAGAAAGGTGTCCTAGGCAGTTGCAGAGGGCTCTGCACTTAGTTTAATGCTCTGCTGTCACAGTCTTGAAATTCCTAGTGATTTTTGAATAGATAATCCTACATTTTTATTTTGCATAAGACCCCACAAATTATGTAGGCAGTTTTGATTGTGAATGTAGATATGACAGGATTTGCTGATATATTGGAGGTGGGATTATGTGAGAGAAAAGAGAGGAGTCAATGATTGCTCCAAAATGTTTGCCCTGATCACTTAGAAGAATAGGTTTACTAAGATGGAAAAGAATGGAAGACACAAAATTATGGAAGAAGGATCAGAAGCTTGATTTTGGATCTATAAAGTGTGGGATGTCTAGAGCATCCAAATAGAGATGTCTGGAGTTTGAAGGAGCATTTCAGGTTGGAGGTGTAAGTTTGGAGTTTTCAACATTTGAATGGTAATTGGAGCCATAAAACTGAAAGAAAAAAAATCCACATATGACATGTAAATTATAAAAGAGAAGTCTAAACACTGAGCCTACCTCCAAACTATAGGTGTCAGGTGATACACACCAGCTTAGGTGACTGTGCAGGATCAACCAGAAAGATACCAGGACATTCTAAAGAAAGAAATCATATCAAGATTCAGATGAGAGTAAAATGAGTCAGGATTTGACAACTGAATTAACAACGTGGAGGTCTTACATGATAGCTGTTTTCTTGGAGGAGTAGAGGCAAAAGCCTCATTAGGTTGGATTAAAGAGAGAAAGCGGCAAGAAAGTTTGAAAACAAAAAGGATGAACAACTCTGAGGAATGTTGCTTAAAGGAATGGAAGACAAAGGGGTGAAAGGAAAAGTGAAGGTTGGTACCACAGTGAAGCTAGCTGGTTTGGGGTCAAAAAATGAAATGTGATTTTTAGATTACCAGTTTGATTTTAGGCACATGGACCTCAAGATTGTGAAGAGCTATTTAAAAGGAAATGTCCAGTAGACATCTAGAAAGATGAGAATTGATATTGTCTGAGAAGATAAAATTGAAATTATCCATAGTTTAGACTTTATTCACACAAAGGTGCAATTTGGAGCTGTAAAAATGAATTAACCTGGAATAAAAGTGTAAAAAGAACAATAGAAGATTGAACAAACCAATGTTCTGAGTAAGGTAATAAAACAAAATGAAAAGCACTGGCCTATATTCCCAAACTTAACGCCATTTAGGCATAGCTGAATTTCCATTGGCAAATTAAGGTAATTATCTGAATAATTAAATATCCACACAAAAGCTTTAGTATAAATTAGCTAGATCTTTTATACAAAAAGTGTCTCTATTATATATGAAAAACTCTATTATTGGATTCATTTTGTCAGCTTTTCTCAGTTGACTGACACAGACTGGCTACAAGTGATTTACCTTCTTTAAAAGAGGCTATTTAAAAATAAAACAAACTAGAAATCACTACCTGCTAACTGACCTCTGGGATGTTATCTTGATTTGGATTTTTTTACCTCTAAAATTCGGATTTTTAGCATAAGATGAAGGAGCAAACAAGACAACATAATTTGGGCTAAAGCATCCTCTTTGTTTATGTAAGTATCAATGAAGGAAACTGACCAGCGATGATTGCCTTTTACCAAGGATCTGGCAAAATCTGCAGTTCTTGCCTAATGGGCTTTGTAAATTTTAAAACAAAATCAAAGGGGTAATAGCTTTCTTAGCAAAAACCTGCCACACACATATACACAGAAGAAAAAAGGAAGGCCAGTCCAACAGCCCTAGAAGTAAAGTAAAATCTGGGCCTCTTTGATTGCAGAAGAATAGTCAATCACGTTAGTCACTGAAAGGACGCTGAAGACAGCAGGCTAACACCTTAGCAGGCGCACACTGCTTAGAGCAAATGGAACAGTTCAGATTTGGGGCATTGGATGCTCATGTTTTCCTTTGTTTTCAAAGATGATCACGCTGACAATGATTATTGTCTAAGGATCATAATCTAAGAAGCATTATATAGAAACATAAGAAATGTCACATTGGAACTGACAAATGAGCCTTATTACAGCTCTGACAGTGGCACCAAGGGACATTTTGTGGCACAGCGTGAATGTTACTCTAGCAACCAACAGAATATTACTACTTTTTCACCTCAAAATTCTCCCCCCGCTTTTTGAGGCGCTTCAATAAAGAGCTCAAGAAGAGGACCTGGGAAGCCAGCCAGAAGAATGTACTTGGCGTATCCCTGCTTCCTCCGTGCCTGGGGAGGTAGGGATGATAACAGCTTCACTTGCGGGGTGGAGGGTGGCAGGGAATCTTTACAGGAGGAACCAACACATCAGTGTTCTTCGAGGCACACAGGCAGTGTTCTCTAAAATGTCATCATCTAAGCATAGGTGGTATTTATTGTTTTTTTGGATATGCAAGAAGATTTCTCAAACTCATATTTCTGATTATCTCTCTGACCTTGGCCTGTGCATTCACAACATGCGCACCCAGCTTTTCTCAGAGTTCCTCACCTGGGCCACAGAACTCAGAAAAAAATAATTCAGGTGACAAAATTGCACCATTTTAGAAGCAAAAGAGACAAGTTCATTTACTTCATGCAATGGATGCTTTAGGGTTTAGTGCTCCTGAGGAAAGCTGGCTGGACTGTGATTGGGGGTGAGGGGGAAATCCCAGCAGATTTAATCACAAATGTCAGGAAACAGCAACTTTCTTTCCACTGTGTCAAGTTGGAATGATGTAAACCTGGAACCGGTGGTGAGTGTGTTCCTTACCTACATGGAGGGTGTCTCTCTGCATAGGAGGGAAGGAGACCACTTTACAAGGAGCAGAGAAGAACAAGTGAGAGAAGGGGAGCTACAGCCAGAGCAAGAGAGCTAGAGCAGCCTGACAACATTGTTTGAGTCTCTAGGTCCACAGAAGCCAAATGCAATCCCACACTGAGTTCACTGGTTACATGAGCCCGTGGATTTTATTTTTCCTAAGACTACTTTGCATTGGTTTCTATCACATGCAAATGAAGACTCCAGAATAATATCATAGAAATGTATTGTTGCAATAAACCAACATATAGGAAAAAATTTAACCTTTAAATTCTGAAATCATCAGATTAAAACAACAAAGATGTGCTTTCTTCCTCTTGCCCTAATTTCCTTTTATTAATAGTAATAGCTATAACATTTTATGTACCTACTATGTATACGCTCTCTGCTAGGCTCTACACAATAACAAGCCTGTGGCAATTCTATAAAGTTAGAATTACATCCATTAGAGCGAACTAAGGTTCAGAGAGATTATGTAGTTTGTATAAAATTACAACTCTAACAAATTCTAATCAGAGATGAGATTTTTGTCTTAGCTTTATCATAACCATTAAATTACAGAACTCAGCCAATAGGTATTAAAAATAAGTATATGTATCATGGTAGCTATCAGTCTTCTATCTGCCACTGGGTCCTTTCATATGTACATGGAATTCTAGACATCCAATGCCAAACTCATCTCAGTCCCCTCCCCCACCAAATCTGCCCCAACAACCCCTCACTTATTCTGAATCTTAAGGGAAATAAAGGTATCTACTCAGTGTTTGAGCCAGAATCCTAGAAGTCAGTCTCATTCCTCTTTTTTATTTTTTGAAGAGTAAAGCAGTGTTTTTTTTCAAACTTCTTATTTATTCGTTTATTTTTGTTTTATTTTTAATTTATAAATAATAGTTATACATATTTATGGGGTACAATGTGATGTTTTGAAATAGGTGTACATTGTGAAATTATTCTATTAAGCTAATTAACATGTTCATCACTTCACATGCTTATCATTTTTATAGTCAAAACATTTAAAATCTATTTGCAATTTTGAAATATACAATACTTTATCATTAATGTTTCCTCACTCTTAACTTCCACAGTTAACCCTTGAATCTATCAATTCCACCTTGCCAAAAAGTTCACATCTACCCTGTTTTGACAGTCATCAGCACACAACTGGGTTACTCAGATCAGACTTCCTTCCTGGTCTCTCGAAATCTAATTTTCCCCACCCAATTCCAACCCTTACCTTCAACTTACCTTTCATTCTACTATTAGGGAGCTCTTTCTAGTGTGCAAATCTGATCTCCCCCAAACACTTCAGAGGCTTCTAATGACAACAGACTCCATGACATACTAAAAACCTTATGAAGGGGCCCTGCCTATCTATCCAAATTCATTTCTAATCATTTCCCCTTCATGCTTTAAGCTCCAGACGCACCGAACTCATTTCCTACATACCCCATGCTCTCTTATGCCTTCCGCACTTTTGAAATTCAGTTCCTTCTGCCTAGAACGAAAATTTAGGAGAAAACTCCTCAGGTCTCAACTGAAATGCTACCCCTGAAAAGCCTTCCATGTCACTGCTCTCTACTATAAGCCTTCTAGTGTGCCCCCAATCAATCTTGTCTGGTCGGTAAGGAGTGACCTCTTTGAAGTCAGGGGATATGCCTTTTCTTCTTGGTTTTCTAGAACCCATCTCAATATCAGGCACATTTATAATATTTTGGGGATAAGATTTTGAAAACATTAAATCCGTACTTTTTCTTTTACTAACAGCAAGCCAGAATGCTTAAAGAAGGGGATTTCAAACAAAGTGATGGGAGAAAAAACTAACATGGCAGAGGCAAGTTCCCACCTAACTGGAAGACAAAAGAGAAAATTACTTCATTCTAGAGAGAGAAGAAAGAACCTGAGATCAGGACTAAAAGCCAGGTTCTTCGCTAAAGGTCAAAATTCAGAGAGGAGGATTATAAAACTATCTAGATATAGTGAGAGGAAGGTAACAATCATGACACTATGGAAGCCACAGATAGTCTGAAGACATCTGCGAACATTCAGGGTAGGGATTGTCCTCTCTTTAGTGTCCCATCAGAAGCAGGGATATCAACTCTTTATACTGAAATGCATCATCTTTATAGACTAACTGTATCAGATTAAGATCCCTAAAGCAACCAAAATGTAAGAGAATTTGGGAGATGGACTTTAAGGGAACGCTTTTGGCTCTTTTAATAAAACACATAATATAAGAGAACAGAGAGGTAAAACCATAGCATGTGGGGAAATTTTAAGTTGAAAAATTCCAGTCACCACATTTAGCCGTGATACATGTTTGGATACTGGTGATCAAACTGACATTTTAAAAAGGTTTGCTTTGTAATGGCTACCAGAAATCCCAAGAACACTTGGCTTATATTTATAATTATCATGCAGCACTTTCCTACTAAATTATCAATATAACTAAAAATAATTAGGAAAAGTTAATTACATTTATTGTAAAATATTTATGACTTGTTTTCAGATCTCCCTATTTTTAATGTCAGCTGATCTAAACGAACACTCCTAATTCCCCCTCAAATGATGCCAGTTTAAAACTAAACTAGAATATTTGTTTTAAATGATCAAAAATGATTTCTGTAGAATTGGAATGTGTCTTGTTAATATAGAAAAGGTTTTCTGTGATATTTTGCTGGCTGCTTGAAAATGTGTTATCAATTAGAAATAGAAGTTTCATTAGAGAGCCTTGGCATAACAAGCAGAAAATGTTATTATCCCCATTACAACTTACTACTGAAGTTTTTTATTTAACTAAAGTAAGGCTCAAGTCTTTGTAATCAAATCTAATCATTTCCTATGCCTAAAACCTATACTGACATTAGTAGTTCTATAAAATTTTTTTGTACTTCCAAAGATAACGGGTAACTTAAGAGATAACTAGAATGCTAATGGCCATTTTCTATAGTTTTACCCTTAAAAAATCACTGTACTATCCATAAAGCAAAACAATAAAGTCTATTTGAAACACTCTTATTTCTAGTGCTCACTCTTTAGATATGACGTGAGGTAGAAATTTGCAATGCTTTCCATTTAAAATATTTTTATTATTTATAACATTTTTCTTCCAGATATTTGAAAGCATGATAAAAAAGCTTTACTTTATACAGCATTTACTGGGCTAAATAGTATTTGAGCTCAGCACAATTTGCAGTTCACTTAAAAAACAATGTTTTGTAGTATTGATGAGCTGGTTGTTTCTTACAACCTCAATCCCACTTCCCAATAAAATCAAACAGTCCATGCTCAGTCAACAACCGTGTTGAAATGGGTGTCGGTACAAATACCTTTGTTTAGTTGCTTTGGATAGACTTTAAAATTCATTTGTGAAAACACAATGTCATGGTGGTTGAAGGCTTGAAATACTGTACCCTCACATTTAATATTAAATTGAACATTTCATTTTGTTTGGAGAATTTAAACAAATAATAGAACACATAATACTAAGATTATATTTAAATAACTTTATACCTAAATGTGTTGAATATGTTTTTATATAGCCACTTTTTTAACACTGTGTACATCTTTATTTTACAGTGTTTAGTGATTGAATGAGCTGGGTTACACAGGGTATTTAGGGTTATTATTTTCAAAAGAGAAGGTAGAGAAGAAAGTTCTTAGTTTAATCAATGTAAAGTATCCTTCATTAACACTTCCAACACTTTCTGAAGTAGTTAATGTTCTAATATCACTGACGCAAAGGGAAAAAACTGTAAAGTCAGACAAGGTGAATGATTTACCCATGGTCTCACAAATGGTAGGTGTTATAGGCAAAATCTGAAGCTAGTTGTGTCTAAATCTTTACTCCTTGTTTTTAACCTCCACACCATGTGCTTCAGTATAGAACTGGCTCTTTAATAAGATAACATTTTATGTTACACATTATTCTTCCCCATTCCTAGAAATTATTTTCAACTTGTTTTCTTTTTAAATTTCCATTATTGTTTGTCTTTTTGTGCCTTTCCTTGTTTCCTATCACGATATACTCTAAATGAAGGCGCAAAATCCCGTGTAAACTGTAGCTGTGAGGAGAAACTTTTACAAACAGTCATGTTACACAGATCAATGTTCCCTTCCCATGAGCAAAACAATTTTTGGCAATCCACTGATTTAAAAGCTTTTCATTGGTGATGGGAAAAGAACAATGTTGGACCATCAAGAAATACCAATCGCTCACCATTTACTAAGGACTTAATTAATGCCTGACACTGAATTTCGCTATTTAGATACGGTATCTGTATTAGTTCCTTTTCACATAGTGATAAGGCATACCTGAGATTGGGCAATTTATAAAGAAAAAGAGATTTAATGGACTCATAGTAACACGTGGCGTAGGAGGCCTCACAATCCTGGTGGAAGGCTAAAGGCATGTCTTACATGGTGGCAGGCAAGAGATAGCATGAGATTGAAGTGAAAGGAGTTCCCCTTATAAAACTATGAGATCTCTTGAGACTTATTCACTACCACCAGAACAGTATGGGGGAAACTGCCCCATGATTTAATTATCTCCCACCAGGTTCCTCCCACAACATGTGAGAATTATGGGAGCTATAATTCAAGATGAGATTTGGGTAGGGTCACAACCAAACCACATCAGTCTCTAATTTAATCCCCACAACCACTTTATAATATAAACATTATTACTGGTAATTTAATGAGGAGAAATTTAAGGCTTGGAGACATGACACAATTTACCCAACCTCATACAGCTTAACAGTGTGAGTGAAAAACTGGACTCACATTTGATTGGTTACAGAGATTGTGCTACATTAACCATTTGGTCATGCTGCACAGAGGCCATTCAGGTATGCTTCTACTTGAAAAGACATCTTGAGTAGAGAGAAAGAATGAGAGTTATGTGACTCAAAATAACTTTCTCAGGACATGTATAGCAAATTTTTACTAATCACTTCCTAAAAGGTATCAAAGCACCTATGAAAGAAAAAAGAGAGAGAAACAAAGAGCGAGAGAAGAGAGAAGAAGAAAAAATTCCTCCTGACTTCCTTGGTTTATTATCAGGCCCAATGCACAGGCAATTTGTCAAATCAAAGCAGAATTTTCCTTTTCTCTACAGTGGAAGGAGTTGTCTTACCAAAGATTATTATTCTTTTTTTTATTTCCTTCAGTTTAGTCACTGTACCGCTGCTTGAAGCAGAAGCTGAAGTCAGAGGAATACCAAAGGCAAGGGCCACTTTGCAATGACAAAGAGATTCAAGTGGCAACTCTCCCTCTCTTGCTGACCCTGGCTGGGCCATGTGCCAGGAAAACACTCCTAGATCCTCACAATGACAACTGAGCCTGAATAGATGTTGAAAGCTTTCACTTATCCTATCATTCTGGATTGCAAGCTTCTGCTCTGAGTATGGATGGAAAGGACAGAATGGTAAGTACAGCCAACAGCCTAAAACTTTTTGTTGCCTCAGTGCATATCTGTTTTTTAGCTGCATTACTTATTTTTTCATTTTTAATTCCTTTGTTTGTAGTGCCTCTTTTCTCATGGCAGTTTTTAAATACCATTTTGGAGACTCTTTTATGTTCAGAACAGTGACAGTACCACAAAGCTCTCAAGCTCAGCAGAAAAGCCTGTCTCTAGTATCTTCTAGTGAGATATCAGATAATTTCATCCTGTCTAATAGGCCTGCTTGAATATCTTACTACTACGATATTAGGACCTACATGGATGCTTACTGAGGAAAAACTAGAAATGGCATAAAAGATGACAGGAATGAGTCCTCATCAGAACTCTGATGTAATAACTCGTCAAATTGCACACACATCACACATTATGCACCCAGATAGTCTACAGTGGTGGAGAGTGTAGTCAAGAAAGTAAGAGATGAAGAAAACTGGCTTCTGAGCCTGCTTGGCCAGCTGTGTAATGCTTTCTAGCAGGAAAAAGATGGAAGAACGGGTTTTGTCTTGTCTGTGGAGTGCTTTGAGGCATTCTACAAATACATATTTTTAGGTACAGAAGTGTGTGTGTGTGTGTGTGTGTGTAAGTGTGAGTGAGTGTGTGTGTGTGTGTGTGCTCTTTCTCTTGAGTAATAGGATGACAGCAAGGGAAAATTTCCTACATAGTGTGCCAAGACATTTCATAGTCTTTGTATTATATGTGCTCATACGTCTAAACATTTTTACAGGTAAGTTACTTTCTGTCTTATGAAAAATGTCAGTTGGCTGTATTGGGGTCTTAAATACGCACAGTACAAACTGGCAGCTTAGTGCTTTCCATCCAGTATCCAGCAGACAGGCAAATCCCAGGGCTGAGCTATTGATCCAGCTGAACTCACAAGCAGTATGTCCTTATTCTTCTGGTTCAGTAGCCTTGGATGTAGTATACAAAATAATTTGCTGCTTTCTTCAAAGTGGTTTTCCCCTGGGGTAGGAAAAACACACTTGGAAAGATGCAAAGATATTTTATTGCATTCACAATAAAAGGAACATTTTAAATAAGCTTACTGATTTAAAGAAGGCTATGTGTTTCATGTTTGAGGTTGTCCTTGTTTTATTTTGTGAGTATTGCCATGAAAAATGCCAAAAGATTACAACTTTAATTAAAATTCTTTAAAAACAATTTTAACCTGCCTATCATAAGCTAACCCATTACTCTTTTATCACTCAGGGTTTTGGGGAAAGACTTAATTTTCAAATTAGCTTTTATTAATGCTTATTATCACACTATTATTTCTATATTGACTTCGTATTCCTTTTCCTGATTTATGTACTATATCATTCTCAAGATGTAAAACAACAATTTTCTGTTTTACATGAAAGCTGAGAAAGAAGAGAGAAAATAGAGAAACAGTTCATCAGAACCATGAAAAATCAGTATGTGTCAAGATCCTTATTTATTAGTCTACTCTCTTTTTAGAGACACAGGGTTCAAGTGTTCAGGGAAAAAACTTGAGTGTTTAGTTTCATGAACCCTATTAGCCTTTTGCATTGTAATCAGAGCTTGACCAAGACTTAAAGCCTATGTGTTCAGTGCCAGCCTCTCTAAGGCTTAGTTTCTTCAACTGTAAAAGGATGCTACATCATAAAGTTGGTGTGAGATTCAGGCTAAAAAATGTATTGAAAGCATTTTGTATTATCCTGGTAAATAAGAATCACTCAAATATAAGTACTTATTATTATTAATAGTATCATATCAGTAGCAGTAATGACAGAATCATGGGGACACAAAACTACAGATCAAACTCGAATCGCTCAAGAAAAATATTGACTGCCTATCACATGTTAGACACCATCTTAGACATTGTACAGGGCATTGGAGGATATCAATTAGGAAGAGTGAAGCATGATTCCTGCCCTTAGAGAACTATCTAGTTAAAATAATACATAGCAACTATATTTAAAAAGAAGACAATTAAGTATCAAATGAATAATAAAGGCAATCAAATAGGGGGTTTAGAGGAGACAGAGTTCATAGAAGGGAATAGTAACAGCATTCATTAGCTGACAAAAATGCAGAACTAGATATGTATATGTGTGTATAAATGAAAGAGATGATTTCTTTAATATTTTATCTACAACATCTCACATTCATACATAAAGATAAACAGTAAACTGTCAGAAAACGCAGCCATTTTACCACTATCTAAATATTCAGTAACTTCAGAAAATCAATTTATATTTGATGAGCTGAAAAAAGCCGATCATAAAAAGAGTTAGTACAAGCAAGAATCTGAATAGCCTCAGAAGCCCAAGGTCAAGTATTAGATTACAATTTGCTTCTGGGAAATAGCTTATATCAATAAGCTATGGGAGAGGTGGAGATCATTTTAAACAAAAGTAACAATTGAGCTATAATTGTATAATCAATAGCCTCTTTTAGCAGATGCGTGGATAGTGCCCAGAGCAGTGAACTGACAAAGAGGAGTTCAGGTACACAAAGAATGAAAGAATTATTTGCTAAAAATCATCTTGATGATCTTATCAAGTAGATGCTAATGAATTGTTAAGATAACATTCATTATTATCACCAGTTTTTATTAATGTGTGTAATTTTACTATTTTATATAACATATGTTTTTTATAATTACATTAGATATAATAGGCTGAGTTTCAAGGCATCAAGATAAATTTATACTCAGGATCTTCACACTTCTTCTCCCATTCCCTTTTGTGTAGATAGTATCTCAAATTGGTAATACTTGAAGTTAAAGGCCATAAGAGATTATATAGAATTTAATTTTATTCCTTTTGATCTGTTTATACATTTGTTAACAAATATTTTAGGAACTGGGGACACTTCTTATGAATATAACATAAGAAGATAAATCAATGTATATAATAAATCACAAATTACATATTATATCAGAATTGTTAGGCAATAGAAAGTGCTTTGAGAAAAGTGAAGCAGAATAATACATGGGTAGACATTCTTTTTAAAATGCTCTAAGGCAGGAGTCTGTGGCCTGTTAGGAACCAGGCTGCAGAGCAGGAGGTGAGTGGCTGTCAAGCAAGCATTACTGCCTGAGCTCTGCCTCCTGTCAGATCAGTGGTGGCATTAGATTTTCACAGGAGCACAAACCCTATTGTGAACTCTGCATGCAAGGGATCTAAGATGCACGCTCCTTATGAGAGTCAAATGTCTGATGCTCTGAGGTAGAACAATTCCATCCTGAAATCCCTCCTCAACTCACTGCTGTCCATACGTGGAAAAATTGTCTTCCATGAAACTGGTCCCTGGTGCTAAAATGGTTGGGTACCACTGCTCTAAGGAATTTCTAATTCAAGCAGAGACTTCAGTGAAATGATAGGTTGAATCATGCAAGATAAGCCTAGGGGAAGATAGTGGAATAGCAAGTGCAAAGGCCCTGGTGCTGAAGTGCATTTGGGTTATTTTATGAACAATAAGAAGGCCACTATGCCTTGAGAAGTTGTGTGAGGCAGCTAGTGATCAAAGTTGACAGCATATATGTCCTTGAAAGAATTTTATTCTGAGTATAATGGGGCTTTACTAGATGCTTTAGAGTAGAAGAATTGCAGTAAATAATATGGTTTTCTAAAAGATCACTCTGGTTGCTGAATGCAGAATGGACAATGTGTCATGAGTGGGAGCACCAAGGTAAATTAGGAGAACATTACTACAGTCAAGATAAGTCATGATGGTGATCACCTTCAGGATTAAATTAGAAAAATACTCACGCCTTTAAGGAAGATAGTGAGAAAGAGTGTCTCACCTCAGTCTTCTCTAAGAATTCACAAAAACAAGCCCAACCTCACATAAATGAGGGGCAGGAAGTCATATTCTCTGTGACAGAATATTATCTAAACATGACTGCAACAATATCTCCCATCCCACATGTTCTTCTGAGCACTTCCACATCAAGAGGTCAAGTTTAGGCCGGGCGCCGTGGCTCACGCCTGCAATCCCAGCACTTTGGGAGGCCGAGGCGGGTGGATCACCAGGTGAGGAGATCGAGACCATCCTGGCTAACATGGTGAAACCCCATCTCTACTAAAAATACAAAAAATTAGCTGGGCATGGTGGCAGGCACCTGTAGTCCCAGCTACTCAGGAGGCTGAGGCAGGAGAATGGCCTGAACCCGGGAGGCGGAGCTTGCAGTGAGCCGAGATCAGCCACTGCACTCCAGCTTGGGCGACAGAGCAAGACTCCGTCTGAAAAAAAAAAAAAAAAGAGGTCAAATCTAGTTCTCTGACCCATTGAATCTGAGCAGGCCCTGTAACTATGTTAGCCAATAGGATTACCAGTGGTGAAGTTATTCCAGTCCTGGATATCACCATTGATTGGCCTGGAAGCTTCTGCTTCCTATCTTTTGGAAGTCTATTGCCATTAAAGAAGAGCAACTGCTCTGAGACCATCATTGTGAGAAGCAAAAAAACACATGGAGAGGTCCTAGAGTCTTGTGGAAATTAAAAAAAAAAAAAAAAAAAAAAAATCTTGGATGTTGTTTCTCCAGCTTTAGCTGCCCTAGGTGACACCATGGGAATCAGAGGCCAACTACCCATATAAACCCTTCCTGAATTTCTGACCCACAAAATCATGAGCAAAATATATGTTTTAAGTTACTAGGTTTTGTGGTCATTTTAATGTAGTAATAGATGGCTGGAACATGATATGTATGCCCTTCCCCTCCCCACAAAAATGATGTCAAAAATTAATTTAAAGAAGTCCCGAGTTGGTAGCACTGGGAAACTGCCACTGTTAAAAGCAGAACCAAATGAACCAAACGATAGTCAGCCAAAATGTAAGAATGCAGAAGTAGACCTACAATATTTTCAGCTACTAAAAGTATGGGTTACAGAATATATATTCTTCCACAAAAGATTCCAGAGCCAGAATGATTTTCTCAAGATTTCTTCAAACTTACGGAAGAGTTAATTCTCATATTAGCAAACCTGCTTTAGAACATTTTAATGGTATTTAATTACAAATCTGACAAAAAGAGTGCAAAAAATAAAACCATGTAACAAGAGTATAAAATAGGTTGTTTCAATTTGTGCAGAAACTCTAACTTTTGATGGTTACTGCCTGACTGATGTATTGACAATGTTTCCAAAACTTCATCTTGGTAAACATCTGCAATGTCTTTTTAAAATGTAAGAGTAACAAAATTTTCAAGACATATAATAAAGGGTTAATATCCTTAATATATTGAGTCCTCTTTCAAACCAATAATTGAAACTCTAACACCTCCATGGAAAGTGAAAAAGTGTGCAAAAATAAGCAATAAAATCTAAAGAGGCAGAAAAATAAATGATCAATTAGCACAAGAAATATTTAACTTCTCTAGTAATAAAAGAAATAAAAATTAAATCAGCCATCAAACCCTATATTAGCCTAGCAGATAAACAAACAAACAAGAAAAAAAATCACTCCTCATCAGTACTGCTGAGTGATTAGTGAGACAGCGATAATCTGGTGCCATAGACATTGCTTCCTTAGAGAGTTTCTCTCATAAAAGGATGGCACTTACCAAATCAGGGTCCCCTTCATAACAAAGAAAAATCCTCCACAACCTCATCCTTATACAAAATGAAATTAATTTAATGTGACTTCAATCAATATTTTAGTCTATAATGGGTAAAGATTTAATTATTATCTGAGTCATTTGCCAGTACTTCAGATAATTGATGTTGCTTTTCCTAAATTCATTTTAAAAAAGAATTTTTAAAAATATGTATTTCTTTATCATAATTAGCATAGATTACAGGGTCCGGGGAGTAATTTCACAAAATAAAGTCCAGTGATGTCCTGGATCTCACCCCGACCTATTCAAGCCTGGGAACCTGAATTTCTAACAAACTCCCAGTAGTTGCTGATACATACAAGTTTGAGAGTTACCTTCCCAGGGGATGGAAACAGAAAAATTTAATCCATGACTGGCATACATCAGAAGTCATAGACATGACTCAAGAACATACATCTGTAAAGCAGCAAGCACATGAAGTAAGGTGTTGCCACTTATAAAGTCCCCGGGGAAATCAGCCTTGGAGCCCAGAGGATGGCCTCCAAGAATGGACCTTATGTTTAACCTTGGCAGCTGACTTCCCAGATAGCTCTAAGCACTGAGGCTAAAGTGGGGGCAGTCAGACAATGCCAGAGGTAGCGGTAGTCACCAGCCAAATCTGGTAAGGATGGTAGGAGACCAGATGTGCCATCCCCTATAGGCAATTCATTCATGGCTGTCCCTTTAGGTAGGCACGAAGCCACTTTGGCTTCAGCCTTTTGCCTTATTCTCTCAAAAGTCACATGCAATCAATTTTCTGCACTGCTTATTGCCACATCTTCCTGCTGTTCTCTGTGACCATGAATTGCATGTGTAAAGGATGAGGACGTATTCAAACTCTATGGCACAAAAGAAAGAATCAATTCAGACTTGTATTTTTAAAAGCTGTACGTAAGAATCCTTTTTCTTGAAGATGTAGACAGGTGAATGGGGAATATGATATCTGACATGATTGTAGGACACTGGCTGTAATAAAGTATAACTGAGTATCTGTCAACTTGGCTGTGGTTTGTTTGTTCACACTTCAGGCCAGTTTCATGAACAGGAATAAGAGAAGTGTATTTTTCCATTTGCAGAGCTGTAAAAAGGAAATGACATTTTTATTTGTTATCTGAATAGTTTTCTATTGTTTCTTAGCTTCTTTAGAAGCCAGTTTTAAAAAAATTTTCTGAGAACTTTGATAAATTTTCTTAAGTAATACATTATCTTTTATCTACATTTCCAGTTTTTCAGTATACCAAAAGGACTTGCAAAATCACTTCTGTATTTCTGCTAAAAGCCTAAATGTAAACAAAGAGTAAATACAAATGCCAGGAATCTGTTAAAATTCTACAAATGTGTCCACTACCCACTATGCTTTGCTTGAATTGGGTTCTTTGTGTCCCTGTTTCCCCCAACCTTGGCCAAGAGCATTTTGTCTCTCACTATTGCCCTGATGATGATGATACAATGGTGTGCATTCATTGCAGTGGCATGTACAGAGCTGTAGTTCAAGATCTCTTCATTGTTTCCTTGGGATAACCATTCCAAGGAATGAGTTTGTTTGCCCTTAAGGATGGACATCACAGAATTTTGACTCTCTCAATAGCTAAAAACTCTTTAGTCCAAGAGATGTTTTAATGTAACTATTTTCTTATTTATAGGCTAGAAATGCTGCATGCCAATACCAGACATTTTGAGTAGCACATTATCTTTGCCCCTCCCCAAGATATTCATAGCTTTGGAATTTTTGGCTGGTATTTCCATGTATTATAATTGTTTTAAAGAAAAAAATTGAATTTAGAATCTGTATAGAATGATAAAGTAATTCCAAATAGCATTTGTATCCATATTCATCACCAATCATCAAATGGGACTGATTATAAATGTACTGGGAGACTATCAGAAAGGCAATGTTGATTTACTTTACATAGATAAACAAGCCACATAAAAAATGAAAGCACAATGCTTTCTGAATTGTAAGTGATTAAACATTAATGACCGTAAAGCTTAGTCAAACACTGAAAGTCTTAAAGTCTTCCACAGTACATCATGTTGAGTGTCAACGGATAAAACAGAATGCCAATATTAGTTGGAATGTTCTTGAAAAGAGTTAAGCTTTGTCAATAGCTATAAATGTACATATGCCAATATCTAAAAATCTATCAATCTCTACATGCTGTTTGTAGAAGCTTGATTACTCTGACCATACCAAAAATATTCTGGCACTAGCTGGCATTGAAAATAAACAAATCTGAAAGTGATTTTATATTCACTTGTAAGCATTCGTTTTCTTTTGTGCCACGTGTGTGGATTTTGGTATTGATATAGTGAAGTAATTATTATCTACACTAAAGGAAGGTAGAGAATGAATAAATCAAATATTTTTTTCAATTACCACATTCATTTGGCTGTAGATGTATTTTGGTGACTATATTTAAATATTCATTTATCCAGCTAACATTAATTTTAGCTTGATGTAAGAGAATGCTCTTAATGTGACATCTAAGACCTGGGTCTAATTTTTGCTCTACTGTTGATTAAGTCATATGACCTTGTAAAAGTTCATTTAACCTGTTTCGGACAGTAATTGTTGCTTTAAAGCAGGATATCTTTGTCAATTACATATTTATTTGAAGGATCCAAGGAGGCAGCAAATGCAAATACACTTAATGGACTGTGTTATATCTATGCAAGATATTGTTGAGAAGCTCCACATAAAGCCCTAAGAAGCTTGCAGATGAGAAATACAAATAAAGGATAAGTTTACATGCACAGGGCTGAAAGTATAATGACTTGAGCAACTGACACCAGAATTCTTCTGAGGCACAGGGTTATATTTCTCCAGGAAAATGCACTGATAGGTGTTCTAAGTTTGAGGGTCAGCAGGAAAAGGGCATGGAAGGAAGAGGAAGCTGTTTTGTATCATAGATAAGATGAACACGCAACTGCAGGTGGAGGAAATCTTTGAGAGAGGGAAAGAGGAGCAGAGATTCAAGAAAAGGTTCAAGATAAAAAATTATAAGATGACAAGCCTACCTCTCCATTACCTTCAGTTAGTCTGTGGAATATTTTCAATTTGCCTAAAGGTATATGTGTGTGGATCTTTGTGGAAACCAGTGAAAGAAATAAATTTTAAGCTCAGTTTGGCTCAGGGTGAAAGAGATATCACATGCAGCTGTCAGAGCAGGCAAAGATAGAGGAGGCAGTACTCAGTATCTTATCAAAACAAAAACCCTCAGAAATCCATGAAAGTTAGATTAATTTGACCAGTCATAGGCTCTGGAACTTAGAGTTCTAGTCAAATCTACCAAGATGGCAGAGGAAGCAGGAGGCTTCAGCTGGGCCAGCTACATGCACAATTAAATCTAACACATGGTAAGTAAGAAAAAAATGCATTGAGAGAAATTCACAATACTATATGATATTAAAGCAGGGAAGAATCACTTCCAGCGGAAGCTATCAGGGATATTTCAAAGAGGCGGGGTGTATTAGTCTGTTCTTGCATTACTATAAATACCTGAGACTGGGAAATTTATAAAGAAAAGAGGTTTAATTGGCTCATGGTTCTGCAGGCTGTACAGAAAGCATGATGCTGGAATCTGCTTGGCTTCTGAAGAAGCCTCAGGAAACTTAACAATGATGGCAAAAGGTGAAGGGGAAGCAGGTACATCTTACATGGCAAGAGCAGGAGCAAGAGAGAGTGAGTGGGGAGGTGCTACATACTTTTAAACAACCAGATCTCATGAGAACTCTATCAAAAGAACAGCCCCAAGGGGATGGTGCTAAACAGTCATGAAAGATTCACCCCCATGATCCAATCACCTTCCACCAGATCCCACCTCCAGCACTGGGGATTACAATTTGACATGAGATTTGGTGGGACACAGATCCAAACCATATCAAAGGGGATTTGAGATGCTTTCATTGTGTTTCAATTTGCAATTTGTTGCCTTTGTTTGCTTCTTTTTATCTATTGTAAACTTTTTTTTTTTTAGATGGAGGCTTGCTCTGTCGCCCAGGCTGGAGTGCAGTGGTGCAGTCTTGGTTCACTGCAAACTCTGCCTCCCAGGTTCAAGCAATTCTCCTGCCTCAGCCTCCCAAGTAGCTAGGATTACAGGCATATGCCACTACACACAGCTAATTTTTGTATTTTTAGTAGAGATGGGGTTTCACCATGTTGGCCAGGCTGGTCTCGAACTCCTGACCTCAGGTGATCCACCCACCTCGGCCTCCCAAAGTGCTGGGATTACAGGTGTGAGCCACCATGCCTGGCCTATCTATTGTAAATTTTTAACATAAGACAGATATTTTTACCTGTGGATGCTCTTTAAAGGGGATGCTTTAAGCCCAATATGCATTGGAGAACAGGACAGCAAGCCCTGTCACTGGAGTGCAAGCTCTGTGAGGTAAGGCATGTATTTCACTCATTTTATTGCCTTTTTGCTGTTTTGTCTTACTGTATGAGCAGAATTTTAAAAGATAAAGACATTCCAGAGAATGTATTCCCCTTCAAATGAATATCCAAATTTCACTGTGGGAACTTGAAATTCACTCAGAAGTTCCATCTAATTTTTTTCTTTAGGCAGAACATCTTTATTCATTCTTTTATTCAATAAGCCAAAAGGATTTTGCTTTGGTCCCACTGTGTCTAAAATATAGTGCTGGATATTGAGCTTATTAAAATGAGTGAAATATGTCCCTTCCCTCACAGAGCTTGCACTCCAGTGACAAGGCTTTCTCTCTGTTCCCCAATGAATATTGGGCTTAAAATATCCCTTTTAAACAGCATCCAGAGCTAAAAATATCCATCTTATGTTAAAAGTTTACAATAGATAATGAAGGTTTTTATTTAATGCCACTCATCATTACTGACAAATATTTTTTGAGCATTTAGAAAGGATCACCTTTCAAAGGTAATATGATTTTATACTATTTTGTCACTGTTAATAAAATACAATTTGAAACAAAACATCACAAGTCTCATTTAAGTCATTAAGAAAATACTTTGGAGTGAAATTGCTGAGACATAAAAGTTTACACAGAGGATAATTATAATTTCATACCTATAGTACAATACTATAAACTACAAACTCAAAAATGTAGTATATTTATAGTTATATATTTCTCATGGTAAATAAGGAAACTGACATTCTAATTTTTTTTGTTAAGGAGTCCCTGTCTTTCAGAAATATTTGGTCAAATTCATTGTCTCTTAATCTCTTTTGGATCATGGAATTCTGAAACACAAAATACAGTTGTGGGTCCCCCTCTATAGAATAGTGCACATACAGATTTACACGCAACATTTTTATACAGATTAGAAATTTTTTTTTGTTTTTTTGACGGAGTTCCCCTCTTGTTGCCCAGGCTGGAGTACAATGGCGTGATCGCGGCTCACTGCAACCTCCTCCTCGTGGATTGAAGCAATTCTCCTGCCTCAGCCTCCCGAATAGCTAGGATTACAGGCATGCACCACCATGCCCAGCTAATTTTGTAGTTTTAGTAGAGACGGGGTTTCTCCATGTTGGCCAGGCTGGTCTCGAACTCCCAACTTCAGGTGATCTGCCCACCTCGGCCTCCCAAAGCGCTGAGATTACAGGCGTGAGCCACCGCACCTGGCCAATTAGAGGATTTTTAAACTGCTAGCCTGGTTAATACAGGAGACAATCAAGTTCACTAACGATTACAGAAAAAATACAGTAAAGGCTATTACTTGCAAGACTGTGATATTTAGAAGACTTGGGATATACTACACACACTTCAAGATCTTAGGCCACTTTATAATAACCATAAAGGTAGGATTTGAAAATGTCCTTTTTAAAAAAGCCAATGAAGAAAAAAGAAAGAGAATTCTGTCATACTTAAGGGCAAGGATCATCTTTTTCATTTTAATATCCCTGTGTCTAAAAGCAATCCCCAGCATAGATATAGGTGCAAAGTGACCTTCACTGAAAAAAAGCAAAGGTCCAGGATAAGCCACCAACTAAATATTCATGTCCATGGTTCTTTGCCTGCTGCTAAATGGTTCTTGTAATACTTCTAAGGTAAAGACTCTCCATTGGATCCATTCCCTTGCATTCTCAACCGCCACTGGCTGGGCCTGAGTAGTCTTCATATTGCTACTGTTGGTTTGGCTCAACCCTGAGGTCATGAGACCATGCTCTCTTTTGTCTTAAGACAAAATGTTAGAGCTTAAGTATTGCTGTAAAATGAAATAATATCCTTGGCACTGCGTTTAAAATAACAACCTGCCTAAAGGCAAAATTCTCGTCTTCCCATCACGCACTGAATGTTTATTTCACATTCAGCACTTGTTTGGTGCATGTTGCATCCCCAGACACTGAGAGAACTGTGAGAACGTAATGAGTACAGAATCTTCGAGAGAGGCAATGCAGGAAAGATCTAAATGCTGTGGATTTCAAGAAAATTTGACCCAAAAGCCCAATCATTAAATATACACTATTTTGACAGCGAAGCTGGGAAAGGTGAGATGAATTATGCATTTTGATATCTTAAAGGTAGTCTTCACATCATTAAACCGTTTTTATTTAAAGAAAGTCATTCTTATAAACAGGAGGGATTTGCCTTTTCAGACGTATTATTTTGAATATGTCAGAACAATCTATATCATATTAGTCAGAAAATTTAAAAATATATACATTTTACTGGTATATTAAGAGTAATTGTTGGCAAAATACCCTGAATTATTTAAACTCTTATGGTAATTTAGTATTAAAAGTCTTTGGCCTTAAATGTGTGTTAAAGAAAAATCTCAAAAGTACAAAACATATGGTGTAATATCTTAGTTATTTTACCTTAAAGTGAATTGAAGAAATGTTTACATTAGAATTTTTCACTTTGCAACAACATGGGAAAGCAAAAGTCCTGTGGAAAGCTGTCCAGATGCCCAACCACCATCACAACAACAAATTTATTTTCCAATAAAAGAATATCACGTATAGTAAGATATATAATAGCAGTTTGGGATTGTTGTGAATAATTACTGGAAGTTATATTTTTTAAATTCCACCAGTTAGAATACCTGTACTGAGCCTTATCGATCAAAATATTCTTGCATTAATCATAGCACAGTATAAAATCAACTCAGAAAGAAACCCTGAGCTTGAAATTAGCATCTGTAAAACAACCATGTCTGAGAAAAAATGTTTTGCTACATTAAACAAAGTCTTAAAACCTTAGATTAGGGGTTAACAAACTATGGCCATCTCTGAATCTGGCCTGTAGTCTGTTTTTGCATTTCCCTCAAGCTAAGTAAGGTTTTTAAATTTTTAAAGGATTGTAAAACAAAACAAAGAGGGACATGTGACAGAAACCATATGAGGCCCCCCTACCCAAACCTTAAAATATTTATTATCTGGCCATTTGCGGAAATACTCTCCCAACCCCAGGTTTACATTCTAATGGACTGGTAGCTAGCCTTCATGTGCAGTTTTGGATTAAGTTGGAAATGCCATGTCATTTTACTCAAAACAGCTCTCTTCTGGTAAAATTTGTACTGAAAACATGAAAAATTTCCCTAGCAACAAATTAAACGTTCAAAATCACACTAACTAGATTTGCTCCTTTATCAAAAGTAATGCCTTAGAAATGAAGTCATCTAGGGATATTCTAGAATTGAGCAATTTATTCAACATATTTAGAAGACACATGGATCTGAGGTGAAAACTGATATTTGTTGAAAGCAATGAAAAATTCTTATACCCAACTGTAATATTCTTTCTCATTAATTCATTAATTCTTCTTCAGAAAAAACACAAATCTCTTCATATGATTTTTAGATGTAGCTTTACATAAAAATACCTAAATGCTTTGAATCTAAGAAATTTTAAATATTTGTTCAATAAAACAAAATCCTTTTACTATGCTTATCTATCTTGTGAACTAACTCCATGTAGTTCAAAATTCAAGTTCAATTAATACAACTTTATCATTAACATGATTATAATTAATATTCATATTAAATTAAATGCATATTAATCTAAATTATAGCATGAAACCAAAAACTAAGATTAGTCTGGCCATGGGTAGCTAAAGATTCCTGTATTACAATAGGAATATAAAAGATACCTATCTTTTATATTGCAATACAGGAATCTTTTATTATATTCAAGAATTATCTTTTATATTAAATAGAAATTAATAAAATAACTTTAGAAAAATTATTTTTCTCTTCTAAACAAATAATTATGCTTATAATGCAATGTCAAGCATAAGTCTTATTTCTTGTAATGTGTAATTATTAATTGTGAACTGAATATTAAAAGAAGTTTATTTATTAGAGAGATATAAGTACCATAAAAGGGAATTCCATTTAAATGTGTACTCACAAACATAAGAAAAAAGAAGCAATTTTTCCCTTAAAGTGCTTTAAAAACTATTACAATAATTAAGAGAAACAGAATGCATTTTGATAAATCCATTTAATGTAAATAAGAAATTCGGCCCTATTTAAACTTTATGAATAAGTAGATTATTTTGCTACTAGTCATAATTTTAATTTAAGGTTCACCATATCTTGTATACCTTAAGACATAGTAACAATACTTACATCAAATACTTAGACATTTTTCCTGCTATTTTACTTAGGGAAAGATGTGTTTGTTGGTTGCTTATTTAGATCTTTGACAAACTCTCCAAATCAAACAAGGTCAAGCCACAAATAATGCCCAAGATCAACTAAAAATCTAGTAAAGATCAATGACTTGAAATGTGGATTTGAAAGGATGTGGGTCAAAGTAAAAGCTGCAAGATTTTTTTTCTTCATTATTTTAAAACGAATGCACATCTTCTGCGGGTAAAACAGCCCAAAGCAGTGTCTTTTAAACCATCTATACCAAAGATAAAACACCTTGGAAACAACAAGCCTTTGACATCTGTGACACAGGAGACATGCAGAAGTCATTAAGGGTATCCCGAGGGGGTTCCAACAGTTGCTTCACTTTAGGGTGGATGTGAGAAGGCTTAAAATTAAATTACTTTAAAATAAAGTTAGAGCAGTAAGCAATTTCCTGCTTTCTACTCAGAAGGGTTTCCCGTGAGAAAAGAAAGTGGGCAAAAAGCTCAGACAGACAGACAAACATATTTACCCCTAGGTGGAAGGTACAAATTAAATTAGCCTGCTACAAAAGGGAGATGTTTTCTCCTTCTGTTCAGATGTCATGGTAGTGAGGAAACATAGTCTGGGGCCAAGAAAAATGGCACAAATGCATTCATCTGAGCTACCATTCATCCTGATCCAAGGTCTAAACAGAACACATAAAAGAACGGCACTGTTGAAGGACTTCCTCTCCCTAGTTACCAAGTTGAGACTTGCAAAGGCACATGGGAGCAGGGGGTGGGGATCTTTCCAGAATGTTTCAATGTTGATGGAGTGTCAGAGGATGTTATGGAGTTAATGACTGAATCTGAAATCACATCAGTATAATTTGATTCCATATTTCATAGAAAGAGCTGTATTTTATGGTGCACAGTATGGTGTGTTTAAAGGTACATTGTGAACTTTCTTTCCCTCTGTAGCTGGAAACCAATATAGGCACTTCCAAAGAGTCAAGTATCTATTATAGTGCCTCATTAATATGCATGTTTTTGGCACTCAGTTTGGTTCAGCTGGTATGCTTTCCAGTATCTCATTCTTTATTTATATGAGACTGGGAGGTGTGACCTATGGAGCCAGTTGGCTGTCATGAATTGGAATATTCATTAAGCCTCATGAATTATGCATTAGCCTGCTTATAATACTGAGATCCACATTTGATCTAGCCAGAACTCTCTGCTTTCCATTCAATGAAATGATCCACATTTTGGTCAAACTGTACATGTGTTCCATACACTGCAGAAGGACTGCCTGTATATTTGCCACCAAAAAGACTTGGAGATTTTGCACCTCACATCTGACTAAGTGGGTTTCATATTTTTCGCTTGTTTGAAGGGCATTGCAGACATGGTTCTCCTCTGTAAAACGAGGTTAGAGTAGCATTCTTCCCTAGCCTGATTACTATTTCCATCCATTACTGCCCTTGCCTATAAAAGTCACCAATGACTGGTAAGCAGCCTGGATTACAAAAGATATGTAGCTATCTCCTGGCAATCCACACACAAAAGCAAAGCCAAATATAAAAAACATGGAAAGTGCTTTTAAGAATTTAGTTTCTCTTATCTAAAACAAGGAAACCCTTTTACTGATAACCTTATCATTTGTGATACTTTTTTATGGATAGGTATATCCTGGCTACATAAAATCTAATTTGTAGATCTTGTTGATGTTACAAGATTTTATCAAAATTCAATGACAGTATTTATTAGGCATTAAATATTTTAATTGTTAAATAATATGGATCAATATTAAATTCATGGCTTGCTTAAATCCACACCTTTTACCATAGAAAGGAAAAAACAGCTGAAAAAAATCAACTGGTAAAGATTAGTAAAATCTGTAATACACATCAGTAAACTGAAACTCTGAAAGCATTTCACCTTTATTCATTCTTTGTACAAGCTACTCAAGTTAAAATTGTCCCCCCCAAAATATCAATTCTTAAGTAAAAATATTATTTTATATAGCATCGATCTCAAATATTTGATCACCACCCACTTTAAAAAGTTTCTATTCTTTCTTTCTCAATGTAGACCTGCTTTGGAGGGAACTCCTATTCAGGTAAATAATTACTATAATGTAAAGCCTAAAACATAATTTGAATTTAGCCCATTCCATCTGCTATATTCTGGAAGACTGGACTAAGGAATCTATAACCAGCTCTACAAAAGGTCATGGGTGAGTGCTGGGTAAAATGGCATTGTTTACAGATTTCTTAGTGAAGAGATTAGCTGTCATTTATTTTCACATACCTAACTGAGGAGCTTTAGTGGTTCCCAGCAAGAGTGTGTTCACTTCTCTTTCTTAGCCTGTCACATCCTTGTCAGTTTCAATAAAATTACTTACCTGAATTATGCAAATGAGGTTTTGTTATGTCCAGCTCCCATCATTGTTCATCTCCACAACAGCTGAAAATTCTAGCAGACCCCTTGCTTACACTGTCTGATTCCAGGACTCCTTAGGTCAAGACCTTTCAACCTCAGAGCTTGACTTATGCCACAACCATTTGACAAATCGCCCAGACCCTCACAAAAGCTGGTTGAGCTCCAGAGTGGCTGCTCTCTCTATACACCACTGTTTCTCTGTTTTGACATTTCCTTCTCACTTTTCCTCTCAGTAATTAGACAAAGGGAAAAAAAGACATTTGTGTTTAAAGAATGCTTTCATTTAGGACTGTGATAAATGGCTCCCCTTTCCAAGAAGCTGCAATCCCACTACAGGACAGAAGGTTCCTTCACAAGGGGTTTGGACAGCAAAGGCCTTCCACCAAAGTTATCCTGGACTTCAGCTTTGCCTCTAAAAAGCCTGCAGAGAGTTTCCACTGATCTCTTCTGTGTTTTCAGTAAAACTGAAAAATGGAAAAATGTAGCATGAACTTCCACATTAAAAGTATCATGGTTGTAAATGCAAGGACATTGAGATTATGATTTAAGTATTTCTAGGAATGTTTGGTGTTGGAAAACACATTTGGAACAAAAAGGCACTGTGCCTTTTTTTTTTAAGTAATCTTAGTGCCTTAAAAAAGTCTCTGTTCAAGTACTAAATTCCAGATTATAACATACCCCACTCTCCAGTATGTTTCATATATCATCTTGAAAAAGAATGAATTGACAGAACTATCAGAGATCTGACGTTTTAGTGGCCCATAACAAATCTGAAATATTTGTGGGGAAGTTTACTCATGTTTCTTTTAAAATAAAATACAACTCTATCGTGCTGCAGAAAGGAAAATTGGCATTGTAATCGAGAAAAAAATTTTAATAGAGAGTAATGTATGTCAGCCAGATTTTCTTAAGGTGCTTTCAGAGTAATGAGTTAATGTTTATTGTTCCATTAGGGAAAAAAGATTGCGAAACATGTAAAACAATTGAATCTGCATGTGACTCAACTGTTGAGAGTTTCAGTGAGGAATTAGTGTGTTACTGTTCATGCTATAGTTAATCTGTCACCTTTGCTCATGGTAGTGCATTAATCAGAACATCACCAAATGACGTTCCCAAACCAGGCAAATCACCTTTAATCTGATATCACAGTTTAAGTAATTAACCAACAAGTTTACCTTGGAAGTTTAAGGCATGATATATGACTTTATTCACAAATTAAGGAAGGAAAAAAAAACGGGGATTTAGGAAAGATAATGAAATTGAAACGTGGTGTTTATCTGATTTACAGAACACTATTGTTATACTCATTAGTCTTGTGAAATTATGACACTTTAAATGTTTGCAAGAGAAGATTACTTTTATTTTATATTATTTTTAATAATTGGTAGATCATACACATAGTTCCTAATAGATTTATAATACATTTATTTTAATAAAAAAGGAATGTGGCACATGATTTTTAAAAGCCATGATTCATGTAAACAAACTATCTGTGGTCCCTTCCTCTTCCTTGTAGTTAGTTATGGGAGCTAAAACAATATAAATGAATAAACATATCAAAGTTTCTATCCCCCAAATCAAAACAAAGCCAAACATAGAATCAATTTTATTTGGATTTTTATTAAAATCTTTGTGAGAGAACAAGGTCTTTAGACATTTCCCATGTAAAAGGCACTAGACCAAGCAGCCTGATATGCTTGAAATAATGTATCCCCAGGCCTAAAGGCCAGGATGCATTCCATTTCAGAGACCTTTTCCACCATGCGGGCATGCATTTAGTGAGAAAAGGAAACCATGGGAACTCATTTGGTAAACCTTTAACTGATACAGTATATGCTTAGTTTATGGTTTCCATTCATTCTGTGGATTAAACAAAACAGAGGTGAACCTGCTGATGCATAACTGAAAATGAATGTCAGTAAAACCCTACACCTCTGTAGCTCCATGTAAAAGGGAGCTCATTGTTGTTGACAAATATGAAGTAATATTAGACGTATAAGTTCTCATTATGGCACAAAAACCTTATAACTTTAGGTGTAAATATGTCCTTAACTGACATTGTGTTTATGTGTTAGTGTATCACTCTGAAATGAGACTTATCTTCTTGATGACAGTTTGTGTGCTCCAATATCAGTACTCTCAAGTTTTTAAAAGTTTATTCTATCTCTTTATAATGACCCATTATGTGCTTCTGTTTGCATTTTGTCAACAAAAATTTGTCTATTTTTAAAAATACGTTTATTTTTAAAACAAAAAGATCTACTTTATCTGGTGGATCGAAATCAAAAGATGATTTTCTCAATTTCAAAGAATGAGAATCTGGTTTAATTATTTACTTAATATGATATCCTTCAAAACATTGCATTGATTATTTAAAAACATCACAATCAAAATTTACTTACTCAACTCACTAACATGCCATTCCATTAAAGGCATATTTCTTAAGCACATCATGAATAGTCAGTAAATGTTTGTTTAAAAGATTACTTTTAACTAAACATCTATTGTGTGTTACCCATTCCTTCTCCTAGGAAGCTCATAGTCTAAAAATGAAAATAAGACTAATATATAAAATAAACATAAAGCAAAGAAGAAAACTCAAATGCTATATGAGCAATATTACAATGATGGTTACCAGGGAGGTTGGGGGGTAGGAAATGTACCTATCATTGACTATAAAAAAATGTGCTTCTTAAACTCTATTCATTAATCAGAAAAAAAGTCTAGTTTTTCTAGATTAGATGCCCTTCAGAGTTTTAGTTGGATTTTTCACAATTCTGTGTATTTGATGGAATTTTTGCCAAAGTCAGAAATTTTCTTATCTAGTTTCCCTCGTTAATCAGTCAGAAAGTAATCAAAGAAAGTATTTAATCTGTGGCTGTTTCTGTTGCCTATTTTCTTATCCTTTTAAGCAGGTCTTCGAGTCCAGTAGTATGTTGTTGTCCAAAAGGGAATTCTTCCTGGAGTTACCATAGATGAGTAGGACATGACCTCTCTGTGAAGATATGGTCTGAAATAAGACACTGCGTTTGATTTTGGAACTTAGTTATGATAATGGCTTCCAATTTCCATTCAAGAGTAGAATATAGTGCAACTTGATTCGTCAAAATGACAGCAGCAATTTCATACCTCTTCTTCACACTAGTCTATTTTAGAATACTTAAATAAGAAATTCTTATTGTACTCTTGAAATATATGGAAATAATATTGCAAAGGCAATAGCATGCCTTTCTTCCTCACTTTCCAAACAGAACCTGCTCCTCCTCCTGTACCCCATCTCAGTGCATGTCACTATGATATCCCCCATCACTGAAATCACAGAAACCTGTGACTCACCTAAACTCCTATACATGTTCTTTTCCCACTTCCCACACATATGCAATATGTGCACCTTAATATCTTACATATTTGTCCCTTATTTCACCCCCTTGTCACTGTCTTAATTCAGACCCTCTTGAATTCTCCACAGAGACCTTGGCCCCTGAACCTGCCTGTCCTCCCTTTGATAGGCAGTCTTCAATAAAAAATGCAGTGTCAAGCATACTGCAGCTCAGTAACCTTCAATGGCTCCCACATAGATTTCAGGATAAAATTCAAATGCCTTGGTGGAGCCCACCACTCTGCCACAGATAGTACTCTTCTTCACACTGTACCTAGTGATTTTCATGCTTCTTTGTTGATCCTTCATGCTTCCATATGGTGTTTCCCAAACCAAAATGTTTCTCTTCCCCTCTTCCTCAACCTTCATTCTACCTACCTAAGCTCTACTCTTGACTCCATCAACTTCTTCCAGAACCCTTCCCTGACCTGGAGTCTAACTTATATGCCTTCTTGCTCTCTTAGCACCCTACCCATTCATCTATCCTGGTACTTGTCTATTTATAACACTAGACCTTGAACTCTTCTTGGGTAGAAAACTTGTTCCAGTTTGTGTCTCACCTAGAATTTATTTAGCTGATTTTTACCTATCAAATGAAAAGACTTCCAGAGCAAAGAGAGTAAGTCTTATGGAGGTTCTAATGAGTAAATATTCTGTTTCCAACAAGGGCAAAGAAAAAAAAGTAAGAAAGAAATTACAACGGTAGAAATAATGATGATGGTATAAATCCAACCTATATCACTGAGGCCATGCATTACAAATATAGAAAAAAAATAAATTAATAGATACAGACTTCTAATTGCAGCTCCAGTATATAAGGACATAAAAGTCATCACTCTTTCCATACAACAGGAAAAAATATGGCCAATCTGAAAATCAATCACTTTCCTTGGACTTCTCAGACAACCAAGGTTGTAGGGAAAATCTTCATCCTGATATCTGAAGAACAATATCCTGAGATACTGCAACTGAGATGTACTTAAGCAGAGCAGAAGCTACTGGAGCCATAAACTAATACGAATTCTTAAAGGATAATTTTCACGAATTAAATTTGGATTGCTGGAGAGTAGTCAACTTTTGGGAACACTTTGATGGGATTTACTTCCAAGAACCCCATCAGTGTCTCACTACAAAGATCTGAAAGTTACACTCATAGCTCTGGCAGCAGGAGGAAGAGTAATCTTTATGAAATATTCTTAGAGCCTTCTTTGTAATAAAGATCTTGTCTGGGACTTATCCCAATCAGAGGCAGGGCATTCATTCCACCTCAGGCCCTATAGCCTCCCTGTTTTATCTAAGAAAGAAAACATTTCAAACAGTTAGGGCTTCAAGAAAATAGATTGGAAACTCCAGTCATGGAAGAGAACAGAGGGGAGAGGATGGGGGAGTTAGAGCACTAGAGAAACACTTCTGAAGGCCACATCCTCAAGACAAAGGCCCACTGACACACCAAGCCATTATCAGAAGACAACAGAATTTTTTACCTTCCCCACATTTTACCACTATCCCAATAGGGATTTGATATGATAACAATGCATTACAACTGAAAGACCTGCAAGATACACACTTTCTCTGAGGAGGAGTATTAGGAAAGCCCAAAATCAAGGCGGGAGAAAAAATAAATAAATAAATAACAATACAGAAATTTGAACCTCTGGTACCTCTGGTAACAGCACATATTAAACACAGTCAAACTTCTAGTCAGATTTTCTGAATCCTCACAATGAAAGCCTATTGATCTCAGTTGCTCAGTTGCAAAACAACATGTCCAACTTTCAACAAAAAATTACAAGTCACACCAAAAATCAAGAAAAAACCCAATCTTAAGAGAGAACGCAATCATCAGAACCAAACTGGGAAATGACACAGATATTGGAATGATCAAACAAGGAATTTAAAATAATTATAATTAATTTGTTAAGAACCTTAGCAGGAAAAATTGACAGCATGCAAAAATAGGTGGTTTATCTCAGTGGACAGATGGAAATTCTAAGGAAGAATCAAAACGGAATGCTAGAAATTTAAAACATAGTAATAGATGTGAAGCATGCCCTCAATTGACTCACTTTTGATGGGACGCTGTCAAGTAAAGATCCGTGAAATTGAAGATAGGTCAGTAAAAACTCAAACTGAAATATAAAGAGAAAAATAATGATAAAAAATCTAAGAACTGTGGGATAATTTCAAAAAGCACAACAAATACATAATTGGAATACTTCTGAAGGAGAAGAAAGAGAAAACAAAGTAAGAGAAATATTTGAAGTAAAATTGCCAAGATTAATGATAGATCTTAAACTACATATTAAAACAAAACAATAATAAAACACTTAGGCATATTATATTTAAACCACAGAAAATGGAAGACAGAGAAAGTCTTAAAAGAAGCCAGAGAAAAAGACAACTTACCTATAAAGGAACAAAGATAAGAATTACAAATTTTTAACTAGAAACCATAGAAGCAAGAAGAGAGTGAAGTGACATATTTTAAAGAGTTAAAAGAAAAAAAAATCACCAATCTAGAATTCTAGACTCAGTGAAATTATTCTTCAAAACTGAACCAGGAGGCCGGGCGTGGTGGCTCATGCCTGTAATCCTAGCACTTTGGGAAGCCGAGGCAGGTGGATCACCTAAGGTCAGGTGCCTGTAGTCCCAGCTACTCGGGAGGCTGAGGCAGTGGAATCACTTGAATCTGGGGGACAGAGGTTGCAGTGAGCCGAGTTCACACCACAGCACTCCAGCCTGGGTGACAGAACAAAACTCGGTCTCAAAAAAAAAAAAAAAAAAACTGAAGCAGGAATAATGAGTTCCTCAGAAAAGCAAATTGAGGGAATTTATTGTTAATATACCTGCACTACGAGAAATCTTGAAAGTTTTTAAACTGAAGAAAAATAATATTTATGAAAAACTTGGATCTATATATTTTAAAAAGAAAAGCATTGGATAAAGACAAAGTGAAGATAAAACATTTTTTTAATGATTTAAAATGTAAACATTGTTTAAGACAACAACAGTAAAAATGTTTTCGTAAATATAGTATAGGGATAAATAAAATGAATGGGTGTAATGTAACAAGAGATGGAATTTACATTCCTTAAGAATGTACATTGTAACTAAGATAAGCACTTTAAAAATCTGCATAACAAAAGTATAATTTACACCTGAAAAATGGAGATAAGACAGAGTTATACAAAATGCTCAACTAAAACAAGAGAAGGAAAAAAGTGAGAAATTAGAAAAGAAAATACCTTGCTAGGTGCCGGGCGCGGTGGCTCACGCCTGTAATCCCAGCACTTTGGGAGGCCGAAGCAGGTGGATCACTAGGTCAGGAGATAGAGACCATCCTGGCTAACATGGTGAAACCCCATCTCTACTAAAAATGCAAAAAATTACCCGGGCATGGTGGCGGGCGCCTGTAGTCCCAGCTACTCTGGAGGCTGAGGCAGGAGAATGGCGTGAACCCAGGAGGCGGAGCTTGCAGTGAGCCGAGATCGCGCCACTGCACTCCAGCCTGGGATACAGACAGAGCGAGACTCTATCTCAAAAATAAAAAGAAAAAAGAAAAGAGAAAAGAAAATACCTTGCTAGTTACAAATAACCATAGGAATAGTCACTTTATCATTTAAAATGTGAATACCATAAACGGACCAATCAAATGTCAGAAATTAAGAAATAAAGAGAAAAGTACAGAGTTGATAAGAAAACGAGACCCACTATATGTTGTCCACAAGAAACGTGCTTTTTAAAAGACTCAGATAGGCTAGGAATAAAGGGATAGAAAAAGATATAATATGCTAACACATACCAAAAAAAACCCTGGAGTAGCTGTATTTATCTCAGAAAAAGCTAAATTCAAAGCAAAGAAGGCTATCAGTAATAAAGCGGGACATTAAATAATGATAAAGGAGCCAATTCTCCAAAAATATGTAACAATCCTAAATGTGTATGTAATTAACATCAAGATGTTAAAATATATAAAGCAAAAACTGATAGAACTGCTAGGAAAAATAGATAAATCCACTATTATAGTTGGAAACTATACAGTATACACCACGTTCCTTTTTAAGTCATTGCAAGATAGCAAGCAAAAATTGGTAAGGATACAGATGACATGAACAGTATTATCAATCAACTTGATCTTGTAGACATTTTTAGAATTCTTTTTCCAACCATAGCAGAATACTTATTCTTCTCAAGTATACGTAGAACTTTTACCAAGATCATTCACATGCTGGGCCAAAAATACATCTTAAAAGGTATAAAAGTATAAATTATACAAGGTATATCCATAGACCACAATGGAATTAATTAAACTGTAAATCAGTTACAGAAACAGATGGATATTTCTGTGTATCTGGAATTATACGGCACTCATTTAAATAACCCACCACAAGCAAAAGAATAAATCTCAAGGGACATTAAAAAATATTTGAGTTAAATAAAGAGAAAAGTACAGTTTATTAAAATCTGCAGAAAGTGACAAAAGCAGTACTGAGAGGAAAATGTTTAGCACTGAATGCATATATCAGAAAAAATCTAAAGTCAGTAACCTAAGTTTCCTCTTTAGAAAACTAAAGAAAGAAAAGCTATTTAAGCCTAAAGCAAACAGAAGAAAAGACATTTAAAATTAGAGTAGAAATTGATAAAATCAAAAACAAGAAAATCATAAAGAAAATTAATGAATCCACAAGCTGATTTTTAAAAAGATTAATAAAATTGATAAATTTCTAGCTAGTCCAAAAAGAGAAGTAAATTAGCAATATCAAAGAGGAGTTCTTACTATTGATCCTATAAACATTAAAAGAATAATAAAGGAATACTATGAACAACTCTACCCTCACAATTTTGACAATTTAGATGAAATAGGCCATTTCCTTGAAAGACACAAACTATCAAAACTCGCACAAAGAAAAACACATAGCCTGAATAGCTCTGTGTCTATTAAAGACTGAATCATTAATTAATACTTTCCAGAAAAGGAAGCATCATACCCACATGGGTTCACTGATCATTCTACCAAATATTTAATAAAACCAATTATGTCTTCCAGAAAATAGAAGCAGAGGGAGGACTTTCTAACTCATTCTATAATGTCAATATTACCCTAACATCAAAACCAGACAAAGACATTACCAAAGAAGAATATTACAGTTCAATATATTTCATAAATATGGTAGTAAACTGAATAATGATCCCAACCCTCCAAATTCTAGTACCTAGAACCTGCGATTATGCTACTTCATATGTATGCTACCTTATATATATGGTAACATACAGATGTAATTAAGAATGTTGAGATGAGAGTTTATCTTGGATTAGCAAGGTAGGCCTAATATAATCACAGAAGTCATTTTAAGAGAGAGGCAGAGGGAAATTTGACTACAGCAGAAGCTTGTGTTACACAGGAAACAGACACTAAAGTTGTTTGGCCACAAACTGAGGAATACCTGCAGTCTCCATAGCTAAAAGAGACAAGAATTGAATTCTCTTCTCTGAAAAGGCTACATACTATGTGATTTATATGATATTCTGGAAAAAGAAAACACTACAGAGACTCAATAAACAGACCAGTGGTTGCCAGAGGTTCAAGATGAAGAAGTAAGAGTTCAGAAGATGAAGTACAAGGCATGTTTTAGGAAGCTCAAAGCATGAATCTTAATGTATGCAATGGTTTAAAAATCATTTAGGAGCATGAGGATAAAAGGATGGCTTGCAGAATGTGACAAAAGAATTTCATTGTATTACAAGTCAGAATCACTGAAGACATCAAGGTGTAGGAAAGGGCTCACCTAAATGACTTTGGAAATGAGTCAAGTCTGTAAGACCAAAGACAAAAGGGACTGTATGTGAACAATGTACTCTACTTGATAATGTTATTCTCCATAAGGCTATGAATTAATACTTATGAAATCATTATACATATGTACATAAATTAAACAATTAAATAAATAAATGATGAATGGTGGAAGACAGTTTTCTTATTAGTGAAGTGATAATTTACAGTCAAGCAAAGGGAAAAGGCTCAAATGGTCCATGTAGTAATGGGTTAAAGTTGGAGACCTCAGTATGAATTCATGTTTAGCTTATATGGATGCAGCTAGTGATGATCGTTACATACAGAAATACTTAAAGATATATGCATCAATATGGGATAGTATACACCCATGTATTTCCTTTCCCTGTCAGCTGAGAGGGCCTAGTAGCAATGACACCCCAGTAGCAACAAGCACACTTAACAGCCAAATCTTGGATTCCAATACCATTCTTCAATTTAAAAAATCTAAAACTCCTTGAAGAAATGTCTAATTCTAGGCTTCAGCATTTTGTATCGCCAGGAAGTAAGAAAGTTCTCAAAAAACCCACAACGATGGGGATACGTCAGCAGGACCCAGGAGCCAATTGAAAGAGCTCCCAATGGCCAAAGTTGGAACAACTGGAGCAATAAAATAAATAAAGTAGTATTAAATTATAAACCAAAGCATAAAATAAAAATACATGAGTCTATATTGATATAAATAAATGATTGAGTAAATAAAAAAATGGGGAGAATAGACAAACCCCCCATGCAGAAGAGTTCTGAATCATTGATGCAGTTACTTTGTCCTCAAGGAGAAGAAGCATAACTCGCCGCTCCTGAAACATGGGGCAGTAGAGCAACTTCCTTCCAAAGAGTACATACACTAAGAACGGGGAAAAAAGAGGAACTTTACAGTGGAGGAACCTGACAAACGCCACCTCAGCCAGGTGAGCAACATCAACACCAGAAGTGATAACTCATTTCGATAGTATTAACAGTTGATATAATGACAAGAATGTCACTTTACTTCTGTGGTCTTCTTCCAAAATTCCATAACTGCCGTCTAATATGAGAAGAACATCAGATGAATCCCAAGTGAGGGAAATTTTACAAAATGCCTGAACAGTACTTCTCAACACTCCAAGGTCATCAAAAGCAAGGAACGTCTGAGAAACCATCACAGCCAAGAGGAGCTGAAGAGGAAATGACTAAAATGTAACATGGTTTACTGGATGGGTTCCTGGAAGAGAAGAAAAAAATAATAGGTAAAAGCCAAGGGAATCTAAATAAAGTAATACTTTAGTTAATAATATATCAATATTGATGCATTACGTGTGACAAATGTATCATAATAATATAAGAGGCTAATATTAGGGGAAATTGGGCCTGGGGTATATGAAAACAAGCTCTCTGTACTAGCTTTGCAATTTTTTCACAAATCTGAAACTATCCTAAAATAAAAAATTTATTTAGAGTATGTATAAAAATGAATATATACATGTCTAAGATTGCAAGTGTATATGGATAAGGAGAATTTTCAAAGTCACTTTCAACTGTGTATGTGCCCTATTTTTAAACATAATCATTTTAACATACACTGTAATTCATGATTCAGTTACAAAATGCTTCAAAGCCTTTCAACAATTTCTAGCATACAGCTTGACCTTTAAGATTTTCATACATCTTGCCATAAGAAAAAATGTTTCTATGTAATGAGCTTGATCTTCTGCTGTGCTGGCTATGACTGTGCCTAGCAAGGACTGACAAGGAGGCATTCCTCTGCCTTTCCCCACTCTTCCAAGCACTAGCCTGCCCCACCCAGTTGACTCCTGTCCTCTACTGCTCACCCTCCCGAGGGTACAAGGTGAAACAGCACGTGTAAGTGCTCAAATGAGTATGACAGAGAGACTGGGATACAACAGCAAGCAAAGACCATTGTCCTAGAATACTTTCGTCTATCCTGTGTTCCTGAGAAAACAAGTCTATAGTTGCCAGCATGGAAAATTGTGTCTCTCGGTTTCAAGCTAGGGAACTCTAGGAAAAATTGAAGTGGAATAAATTATCATTTCACATATCTATTTTTCAGTTTTCCCATTTGTTAAGTGATAAGACTGGAAATCATACGTCACTTCATCTCCTAATGAGACCAGCCCCTAAGGTAAGGCCCAAGTCAGATGTTCATCCCAGATCCCGCTCGGCAAGGTCAGCGTCATCCAGGTGCTAAATTACTCTCCTGAGATGCAGGTGCTGAACTACTCCCAGAGTCACAGGTTCCTGGAGCAAAATATTCTTAGCCGTATTCATACCCTCTGTTCTCCCTCTCAATGGGGACAAAGGGAGGTCAGGATAGGTCCCTGGAGGGAAAGAGTGGGAAAAAGACGTGTGCAGCCTTTCTTTGGCAGACAAATATTCATTTTACGACTTGGAAGCCTCCGGCTCCCTCTCTTGAATCAAGGACTGCTGCAGCTCAGGCTGCTGCAGGATGTATTTGTCTTTCCCTGCACATTATTATTTTATTGTTATTACTCTCATTCCTTCCTAACTGTGAGCCAATGAACAGAATTATTTTTATTTACTCTGATTTTTTGGATGCTTAAATATATTACTTCAATATAGTTTATAATCCCTATAATAGCACATAATGGTTATACTTTAGACATTTAAAAGCAATTGGGCACATTCAATATGCTCATGACATATAACTTTATAATGCCCTATCTCTTTGCACATTAAATGTTTTATGTTAATAAATTCTAGCCTATTTTGTATGTTTCATATTTGTGTGTATAAACTCATAAAAATAATAATAACCAGTATGAATTTTTCTGGCAAACTTATAGTGTGAAAACGTAATCAAAAATAGTTGATACCAGAAGTAAAGCTCAATAATTGAGGAAATCAAGTAGAACATAAAGATGTCTTAAAATTCAATGAGATTCTGACCAGATCCAAAAATAACATCTTGGCGATCTATTTAAATAAAACTCTTCCTGGTGTCAAGCAAGCAATACACTCTGCTTTATGGCCAAGGGTGGTCTGTGTGCTGATGAATCATCCTCTGTCTGACCCAGACTCCTGACAAAGAACGATTTTCATTGTAAACTAATTTTTATAATGTCCTAGTTTCAATGTCATCTGTGTCACTAACACAACCTTCGTCCAAAATGCTGGCTCTGCCTTGCAAAAGCTCTGCAACCTCTCTTTGACAAGTCTAAAGAGGAGGATTAATAACCAGATATAATGGAGCATGATGACATGACATCATCCTCAAAGGTGACCCAGGGCCAGACCAGAGCCTGCACCCCTGGAGCACATTATTGTTGACTGTTGCAGCTGTGCCTATTGTCCTGTCAGACATGTGCAGGGTGATGGAAGGAATGCACGCTGGTGGCCAGGAGAAGGGGCTAATCATCTTTGGAAGTTTTTATGAGTATGTTAGACTTCTCTTTATTTTTCCAGAAGAAATGCATAATTCACTGTACACATGTAAGTAGGGTGTGAAACTTAGGGAGAAGGCACTTAAATAAACCAGCCTGCAGGGTTTCAGGAATTTAATAAACATAATTCCAGTAGCTTTAGGTTTAATCTCTTGTGACTGGACAACTTAACCCTTTATTTTTGTGCTGGAAGATATTTAGCACCTTTTCTCTCTGGCCCCTTATTATTTATAGTCATCCCATGACTATGTTCCTTTTCTCAAAAGCTAGGCTGACTCATAAGAAAAGAAACTATTTTCTATCAAGTCCCTCTGTAGGTAATAGCCAACTTTGGTCTAATGCAGTCCCTATAGTTCTGACCCAGAATTATTTTTCCTCTCCTGGGACAACTCTACTGGATTTCTTTCTTGTTTTCACTTCTGTGTAAGATATATAGCACCATGTTCAAGGAACTACTATTCAATATTATATCAATCATCTATTATAAAAGAGTGGTTAAAACAGTAGTAACTTTCAGCAGGTCTTCAAAAATGTTTGTTCTGTTAGATAACAGGAATTCAATTTTTAATGATTTGATGTGACTTAACTGGACTTTTTAAACTTCTATAGCTAAAATCTCCATGGATAACATACAAACCAGAGTTAAACCATTATCAAACTTTAATAACAAGTCTCCAATGTATTATCAAATGATTTTAATGGAATCCTAAAGATTCATTTTTACTGTTTCTTTTTCTATTGAAAAGGGAGGCTAGCTTACACTACGTCTGGAGTATTCAGGATCAAAGAATAAATGTAAGATAAGGAAAAGCTGCTAAAGTCAGAAAATCATTTCTAGACTCCATATTTCTGTCTTTTTTTTAAGCTTTCAATTTTTTGCTTTGGATACCAAAAATCATTTAATTAAAATATCATATTTTACGTTTTGAAATCATATTACAAAGGAAGACATAATTTTACAACTATTATTTCCCTCAGAAAAACTGAAATGTTAGAAATAAATTATGTGTATAAATACAGATAATAAATTCTTACATTTAAAAAATAATGTCTATTTTCAAACATTTAAATGATTTAACATTTAAATAATTTTAATAGAAGCAGCAATTCTTTTCTATTTTTATATATTTTCAGTTTGGCAAAATATATACACATTTTAAAAATATTAAAATTGTAGGTGATTTCTTTAAAGCACATTATCACTTACAGATGTACATATTTAGAATCTTTTATAAAGCATAAAAGATGTTTAAAAGCAGTAAAATATGAATCATTAATAAAAACAATAGCATATAAATACCCAAATAAAGTAAATACAGTAAATGCATTCAAAATATTGATTTGAAAATTGAATTTGTGGGACAGAATACTACAGCAGAGCAATACCCAGCTTAATTAAAAATCCCAGCTTAGTCCTAATTCCATCTGGCTCACAGTGCAACCTGGGACAAGTCACTTAATTTCTCTAGACTCAGTTTTTAATTTTTACAGGATTGATTTTTAAATTCTGTATTGTCTTTTGTTCAACTGCATTTTTTGATACTATGCATTAATTTCCATCATTTTAATGGCTACCCTTGAATCAGGGCCAATACTTAACTGTTAGGCATGAGAATAGCACTCCTGGTTGTTCGTGGTACCCACCCACTCTGATTGGTCAGTGACCCTTTATAATTAGCTCTTGCCCAGACCATATTAGTTGTTAAACATTTTTGTCTATCTCTCCGTTAAATATTTATCACATTTTTATCCCAAATCCATCTTTAAAAATAGACCTAACCTCTTTGCAAACAATACCAGGAACTTGCAAAAGTTTGAATGCAGTAATCTCTATCCATATTTCACATTATTATCTATCACTTAGGTCTCTAATTTGTTTAACCTCCTATCCTTCAAATATAGGTTTGCCTCTGACACAATTGTCCATATATTTTGTATGTTTGTATTATGTAAATATAAACACATATACTTATTGTTTAGATCATCACTACGTTTATTATTCCCATTCCTTCTTTCTATGTTTGATTTTCTTCTTACTAAAATGTATTATTTTAAAATTCTTTTAAAAAGTGTCTGTGAGTTATAAATGTACTCAGTCATTCTTGTCTGAAACTGTCTTTATTTTGCCCTTACTCTTGAATGATAATCTGGCTAGCCATAGAAATTTAGGCAAAACTTAATTTTCCTAAGTTATTTAAAGACATTGGTTTACTGCCTTCTGAGAAAAACTTGTCACCCAGCAAGTCGTCTGTATTTTCTGTCTGCATTTAAGATTTTCTCTTTGTCTTTGGTGTTATACAGTTTCACCACTATGTGTCTTAGAGTGGACTTATTTCTATTTTTCATGTTTTGGATTCACTGTGTCTAGAAATTATGGATTTGCATGTTCTTTCTTTCATGGAAAATTTTCAGAACTTATTACTTTGAATGTTTCCTCTCTCCATTTTTTCCCCTTTGCTCTACATGAAACTCCTCTGAACATGTAGTGGACCTTCATAATCCATACTCCACATCTCTTAAATCATCTTTCATATTATTTACCTATTTACCTCTCTAGTCATCGTTTTGGGTGATTCCTTCAGATCTACCATCCAGGTCACTAACTTTCTCTTCAGCTATGTCTAGACCCATCCATATAGTTTTTGTGTTGAAAAATTTAGTTTTTAACTTAGAGATATTTTATTTGACTCCTTTTTACACTAATCTGTCTTTTTTTCTACATCATGGGTAAGACTATCTAATATTGGAGGTCTGGAATGGGAAGTCCACTGTTGCTCTATACCCAGAACTTATCTTTTAATAGCTCTGTCAGTAATAAAGCCACCATTTTAATCTCCTACATCACTCTTAAATTAGATCCTAGTGTGTGTGTTTCTTAAATGGAATAAATTAACATGTGAAAACATGGAAGAATGCAGAAATCTCAAACTCAGATACCTGTGAGAATAATGCAAATAGCATAAACAAGTGGAAGCAGCCAGGGAAAAACTACATCAGACTGGAAAGATAATTGCCAGTGTAAAATGGGTCATTACTACTCAGTTGTAGCCAATTGTTGCTATGTGGAATGTTGGCCTACTGTTGCCATATTTTCTGTTTTTCTTTTTTTCAAGAGAATCCAAATATTTCTACTTTTCTGTGAAATCTGCCAAAATTTAAGTGTTTGAAACTGATTTATTTTTATAAAGTTTCTGATGTCCATAAAATCATGTCAAATGGCCATATTTGCAAGCAAAGATTTAAGAAACAGACAGCTCTTGGTTGAGGTTTTGGCTTTTGGAAGGCAATTTACTTAACATCTTTAAGCATTAGTTTCTATATCTGTAAAATGGAGATCATAAACTGCTATGATAATTAAATGAGAAAAAAATAGTCAATGCACCCTAAACAGTACTTAATACATAGGGATATTTAACAGAGTTCTAGAGAATAATCTCCTTGAGGAATATGAACATTAAATTTTATCCCCAGTATCCAATCTAGAGTGGTACCTATTAGGAACCTATTAACTCAACAACTGTTTGTTAGTTAAATAAATCATTAATGTTAATTAAATAAATTTCAGTCCACGAAGTTGACCACATTCCACATAGATGCACTAGTTATATTTTCCATAAAATTTCTAAAATTACTGTAAAACATTAGTAGCTACATTCACTCAACTTGCTAAGCTAATCTCTGAAAAAAATTAGGTAGAATTATATATTTCAGAAAATATCTTAGATCTCAGGAGTTCTACTTACTAGTGTTCCTTCATACAAACATGTGTTAAGCAGCTAATATATACAAAGAACCCAGAATCTAGATTCTGGAAAGGGAAAGTACAGAGAAATAGAGCTAACACTGTAGACCATTTTCCCTGGTTCAAGGGGGCTTATACTTTGGTAAGAGAGAAAATAATACACATATACTGCAAAGGAAAAAAAGTGTATTTAGTGGGAAAATAGGGTTGTTTAAAGCACAGATTGTGTTAAATTGATACTTCAGGATTCCAAATAATGCATTGATTTTCTGAAATGTGCCTTTTTAAATCATCCTCCAAATGCATAATTGTTGGCAACATATACCAACCAAATCTCAAGGCTAAAGAACAGGCTGTCGGAGTCCTTTTAATCCTATCTTAGCTACATATCTGAAGGTCATGGCTCTAAATTCATTTAGGTTTAAAATTCAAGAATATTTTGAGGCTCATTCACTATCTTTGACTCCATTTTGAATTTATTTTTATTTGTGTTATAGTAAAAGCAGCACATTATAGGTTTAGTTCCAGGTTTAGTAAATTTGTACAGTTCAGTGTCAAGTTCTATCATTTCTTCATGTGATGTAGGTTAATATTTGGGTGGATTCAGAAATATATGATCACTGTAATTATCTAAGGTTCACCTTCCATGATCCAGTCTTCTCAGAACTAACCCTCTTTCTGAGAGTTTCTGGTATGTGGCTTTGCTGAATTATCTGAAATGAGTTCAGGTATTATCAGCATACCTTCTCTAAGGTCAAGACACCAAATTAATAAACTTTATAAAGTTCCTGTGAGATTTTCTTAATTTATGAAAACTAGTTTTAATAATTGCATCTCTCATTCAAAACTCTGGCCCAAAATTTATATACTTGCCAAAAATTTTATAATGTAGACTGCTAACTGAAAATAAGAAAAAATACATTTTCTGTACCCCATATCTATATTCCTTTGTGTTTAGCTTCCATCTGTTTGCCTTTTGTTTTTGTTTATGTGACGTTTTACATTTTGCCATCAATATGTTATGTTGTGCTGTGTTAACTTGTAAACTGAGACATAAAGATAATAAATTGTACAGATTCACCAACTTTTTAGTTGACTGATTAGTAAAATATGATTTGAAAATTCAGTAAGGATGTGATAAGTTTAATAAGACTGCATTACAGGTACCTGCTGAGGACAAACTCCTTTTCATAAAGGACTGAAAATTTCTTAAAGGGCAGCGGCTAAAGAATGATGTCTTCACATCACAAGTGAGAAGTGAGTACACTCATGGGATAAAATGTCCAACTTCCAGAGAAGGCTTATTCCCAGTGTTGTTTTTCTTTCCCCTCTTTATAGAAAATGCCTCCAACTGGAAATTCTCTAAGGATTTCAGCTAGTTGAAGGGTTTTCTATATCTTTATTTTATGTAGACCATAAGAGGAGAGGATCATACATAAAGCTAGTAATATATGAAGAATGAAGCTTTTTGCATATAATAATAAGCAGACTCACATGGTTTAAAGATATATGTGAGACAACTAGTTCCACATAAAAATATTATTTTTATAGTATAGTAGGTAACGAACTCAGTTTATTGTGGTTGTATTAGTTGCCATGTTCACACAGACACACCTTCTTCAGTCTCTTTATCATCATCTATTTTTTTCTGCAGACAATGACAATAGCTTTGGCTCTAAGTATGGGCCATTTTAAGGTCATATTAAAAGAGTTTAACTATACTGTAGCCAAAGGATGGTATTATCAAAGTAGCGGCATTGCTTTCAACCAAAGAGTGACACAACTCGAATGCACAAGGCAGTGAAGGAAGGTTTCCTAGAATAGATGGCATCCAACTGTCACCCAAATTAATTTTTTCAAGCTTCAAGTACAAAATATTTTTTCCCCACCTTTTTTCTATTGTTCTCTACTTTCGGATGATTATTTTCATGCTAAATATACTGCATTTATTAAGTAAAAGTAAATTCATGTTCCTTTTATTAATAATTATATGGAGAAAGACTTTCTATGCTTCTGATCATTGCACTGCACTGACTTATTATAATTCCAGCTGTGTCATTTTAGCTATCTCAAACCATCTTAAATATGATATATATCCACTTTTTATTTGATTTTAAATATATATGTATATGTGTGTGATATGTATTAAAAATGTGTTCATAAAACACTTTTGTAGACCCCCAAAGGATATTGATTCTAAGTTGCTTTATAACAAATTCAGATGCAGATGAGTCCTTAGCACATGTATAAGGACATATCTTTCAAGGGGGGAGAATCTGCAAAACAGAATAGCACTTATGGTATTATTTATGAATATGTACAGAAAGCATACATATACAATGTCAAAAACAACCAGAAACCTATGAGTAATCTAAAAAAAAATAAGCATTCCAAAAATTAACAATGATTTTAAAACATTTTACAACAATCAAATGTACATGTCTAGAAAGGGTTTGGTAACACAAAAATCAGCTAATATGATTGTTTACTTGTAACCACTGCTCACGAACCAGCTTGCATATTATTTTTCACCAAGGAAATAAACACTTCTCTTTGGACTAACTCCCAAGCGGCAGAACCAGAGCAAGGCATTTATTGCTATTCGGCAGCTCTTTGAAAAATCAATCCAAAAGAGAAACTCTATGGAAGACCCATCTTCTTCTTGTTTCTCTGATACTCTGCACTCTGAAAACGAACTAAAGTGAAAAAAGAAAATGAGAGAGACACACCGAGAAGCAAACACGAACGATGGAGAAAGCAAAACTGGTGCTTCCAAACATCAAATCAGAGAATGTTGCCCTTGTCTTGGAATTCCCCTTGAGTTACTTAAAACAAGAATCTGGTCCACTGAGATCAAAGCCAAGAAGAACAAAGAAAGTCAGAGTGATAAACAGCCTACTAGAAAGAGATCTCAAACAAACACTGACAGTTTGTGGAGTGACTGGGATAAAAATCAGCTGTTCAGTTTAATCTCTCATTTCCTCCACCAAAATGAAGATGGAATTTGCTGTGTCCCTGACAAGTGCTGGGCACCCCCAGCCTGAGTACTTCCCTAAAGTGGAGGAAATGTAATTTTTCAGCTCATTTATACTCACACTCAAACCAGGTCTTTCTTGCTTCACTGCCCGGGGATTATTCTAAAATGAGATTCTGGGTCCACTGTCACTGCAGACCCTCTGAAACTATCAATAGATCAGAATTTTTAAACAGCATCAGCCATGGAGCAATGAGGAGCAATACTTATTGCTCCATGGTTCTGAGACTTTTCTGTACTATGCAACACTAGACATGCATAATGTTAGTACAAAAAGTTCTTTGGATTGTCCCGTTTCCTAATTATCTGGACAAAGATAAAATATAGTTAAGAACAGAGTCTCCAATACACTCACATCCCAGTGTGCAAAGAAAATGCCTTTATTTTTCTATAACTGACCCAATCTTTCTTAAAAATTCCTTGTTCTTCTAGGTAATGGAGATATGGTTAGAGGTGATTGCAATTTGGTCCAATTAATTTTAGTCCAGCCCAATGATTAAAACAACCTTTATAGGTAACTGCTTTTCTGCCTGGATAACTAAAGAAAATATTACATTTTACAAAATTCTACTCCCTACCCCTGCTCCTCTCTGAAAGGGTATCTTGGTGTATAAGGTAGCATGTGGTCTTGCACTGGTTAGACAATAAGAGGGGCTTTCCAACGTGTGTGGTTCATTCTGGATTCTTGAAGTCTCTGGCTGCAGAGAGGTTGGACTAGCTGTTCCCTGGGCTGGTGACATTCAAAAAGCCACTGCAGCCATCTGGCTCTCTCATTATGATGTGCTGGCACCCACCCACCACTGTGGTGTCAAAATCCTCCACATATGATCACTTCTGTACTCTGCCCCAAGATCTGATGGCTCACCAGCCATATCAGCAGCCATTTCCCCTTATTGAGGCACACAGTCTATCTCCTGTGTACATGCTATGGAGGAGGAATAACATTGTCCCAGGCTAATAAATCTAGCCCTTTTCTGCCCCCTCAGTGTCACATTTGAAGTGGTCTGCTTTGAGGCTTCTCCTTGAGGGTAGTAACACCCCCTTTAGTATGCCAGTAAAAGCCCACTGTTAGTTCCTTTGTTCTAAAGCTTCTAATACTTGAATTTCCAAAACTGCTCCCTCCTTTGGAGCCAGACCCTGATTAGGGTAAGGTGGAAGATGCTAAGAAGGAGAACTTTGATTTTTCATCCTTTTTTCCTCTGTGTGTCTCTCCTTTCCCTTCCCCGTAATTTCTACAGACCATAAGGAGCAGTATTTCAGTTCTATCATGTCTTCCTTTTACTCTAGGGCAGCCAAGCTTGTGGTCTAGAATCCTAGCCAGAAAAAGATACAATTTCTACATTATGGAGAATTCTTCATGATATGGATTCCAAAGGCCTGATTTGATTTACTAAAGAAATTTTCAAAATTATATCTCTTCTTAAAAAGCTGGCTTTCTTGATATGTTCTCAAATAAAAATGTAAGTGTACAATAAGTTCTGAATAAAGACCCTCTTGTTCTAGAAATTATGCACCATTCCCCTGCAGCACAAAAACTCAAAGTGTTATCTGGTGGGAAGTCTCCAAGAAACTAGAGTGATAAAATATAGCAATATACATATACACAGAAATACTGTTAAAAATATTATCCACATTATATTTTGGCCTCAGATTTTGAGAATATAAGAGTGTCAAAAGCTTTGACATCATGGCTTTATCTTCTTCACCACACCTTCCAGGCTGAAGAGAATCATGAGACCCATGACAACTCAGACTCTTGACCCACCATGCTGCATAATGGAGAGCGGGCATCTGGAAAGTCTTTTGAAAAGCTAAGCTGTGTCTCCTAGTAATGGGCAGTGTCATCTAATTAGTGACACATAGCCATCTAAAGCACAGGAAACAATTGGACTGCCTGTAAGAATGAAGCATGGGGCCGGGCGCAGTGTCTCAGGTCTGTAATTCCAGCACTTTGGGAGGCCGAGGTGGGTGGATCACGAGGTCAGGAGATCGAGACCATCCTGGCCAACATGTGAAACCTGGTCTCTACTAACAATACAAAAAAATTCACTGGGTGTGGTGGTGCGTGCCTGTAGTCCCAGCTACCCAGCTAATCAGGAAGCTGAGGCAGGAGAATTGCTTGAACCCAGAAGGAGGAGGTTACAGTGAGCCAAGATCACGCCACTGCACTCCAGCCTGGTGACAGAGTGAGATTCCAGCTCACGAAAAGAAGAAGAGGAAGAGGAAGAGGAAGAGGAAGGAGAAGGAGAAGGAGAAGAAGAGGAAGAAGAGGAAGAAGAAGAAGAGGAAGAAGAAGAAGAAGAACAAGAAGGAGAAGGAGAAGGAGAAGGAGAAGAAGAAGAAAAAGGCATGGTTATTTGCATATTCAAATAAATTACTATATGAGGTGGTCACATGACAGCCATCATCAACCAGATGCAGTGAGAGTCCTTAGAAAGCATCTGGTGGGGCCGGGCGCAGTGGCTTATGCCTGTAATCCCAGCACTTTGGGAGGCTGAGGCGGGCGGATCACAAGGTCAGGAGATCCAGACCATCCTGGCTAACGTGGTGAAACGCCGTCTCTACTACAAATACAAAAAATTAGCCAGGGGTGGCGGGCGCCTGTAGTCCCAGCTACTCGGGAGGCTGAAGCAGGAGAATGGCGTGAACCCGGGGAGCGGAGCTTGCAATGAGAGGAGATCGCACCACTGCACTCCAGCCTTGGCGACAGAGCGACAATCCGTCTCAAAAATAATAATAATAATAAAGAAAGAAAAGAAAAGAAAGAAAGCATCTGGGAATCAGCATCGGCTGCCAATTACAAGCGCAAATAGACACAAAGGTTGGTGAGGATGGAGCAAAGAGAATTTTTTTCTTTGGAATTGCAAAAGCCTCTGTTCCAATAAAGTATAGTCACCTGCTCCTTAGGAAAGATTTACAAATCTTTGAAATTGCAGAGAAATACTGTCACTGTATCAGGGAGCGATAGAGAAAAGATGCCAAAGGAATGGCCTAGGACTCAAGGATATTCGGAATATCTGGTAATGGTCTCTTGTGTTTATGAGAGAAGAAAATGTAGTAGTTTTTTTATCCCTTTCCTTGGAAAGATTTTGGCATTTAATACACATTATATGATTTTTTTTCTGTCTTTTCAAATCAGGATACTACAAGGTCATACACGTAGTCATAATTTATGTAGTCATGCTAAGTGGGCTCTGAATCTAATCCTCCCCTAGCAAATTATCAGTTGAATTTGGTTTTCTCTGTTTATCTAGGAGTTGCAGGGCCATTTGGGATGGCTGCACGCTCATAGGAAAATAGGAAATAGGAAAATGATGCAATGAAAGCAACTTTTGCCTAGGTGGGGGAATTAAATTCCTGCACAACATCTTGAAAATTAGAATAAGCAAGTTTGATAATTATCCTTTTTGTCCCCATGAATTGTGAACTTAATCAGAATAACCACCTTCCTTTGAAAGGTATTTCTAAGGTCATTCATGAAGTAAAAGCCTCATGAGCAAATCTTTCCTGGAGCATCTATGGACAGGCCAATATTAAGGGTAAAAAATTATTTCAAGAAAATCTAGATCCTCTTCCCTTCCCAAAGTGAAAATGATATTGATCCCTTGTGGATAACTGAATCAACCAAATATTAAAGTCCTTGGAATAAAAGATTTATAAATCTATCTCAAACACCTAAATATTTTTGCCTAGGGAAAAGAATTATTATCCGTAAAATTATTTAAGAATCTATGAGTTATTTTATGCATTCATTCAACAAATACTCTTGAAAAATTACTACATGTCATACATTCTTCCAGGTTCAGGGAGCACAACACAGCAATATACAAAACATAGAACTCCATGCCCTCTTAACACTAATGGAGTTCCCTATCTCATGGTTGCTGCTGCAAAGCTTAGAGAAACATTGCCACTTTATTTTAAACAACTGTATAAGACGTGTGGCAATACATTTTGTTAACGAATTTCACTTGTGGCTCTCTCTAATTTTCCTACGTTTTCTTTTTTTGTGAATTTCCATTCCTTATTTTCACTTTATTTTATTATATTGTTCATAAACCACTGAAAATTCTCTTTTGGAAAAAAGTGAAAAAAAATACTAAGTAAATTCGCTCATCCTAAGATATTACTCCTGAGCTTCATTTGAATCAGTTTGTCTAGATGTGCCTTCTTTGATGGCCCACAAGCATCTCAAATTATGAAGACAAAGTCAACCATCTTTTTCGCAAAATTCTATTAACTTATCACTTATGTTCCATAGACTGCTAAAGTCACCATCATCTAATAAATTGACCTAATACAGAAACTTAAGTGTCATCAAATCCTTCCCTTCTTTATGCAAACATATACTATCAATTCAACATTCTACACTTTTATAAAATCTATTCTCTTCTGTTTAATAATCACTGGCACTGTCAGGTTTAGAGACCATAGTCCTTAGTTATGTAAATGCCTGAACTATACTTCTTACTTCCCTTCATTATTTAAAAAGATAAATCCTTAAAATATGTATACACAGAGTTGATCATGTCACTTCACTGTTCAATATTCCATTGAACATGCCCTGCCCTCTATCATTGGGCCTCATATTTCTCTCCAATGAAGTGTATACATTAATATTTTGAGCTTGATGTATTATTTATACATTTTAATAACATGGTTATGCTTTTATTATTAATATCTTAACTAAAATATAATTGTAAATGTATTAGAGAACTGAGAGATTCAGAAAAATGATGATAAAAGAAGAATTTTTTAAAAGTTGTCAATACATGAGACATGGTAACTTCCTTAAAAAAATTTGTAATTAAATTAGATCAAGTTCCACTGGTGATAGTCAAGTCTAATAAATCACCTTTAAACCAACCAGCTTTTACTTTCATATCAAAGCTAAAAATAGATTATAAGAATCAATATGTCGGGAGAAAAAGAAAAAATAAAACTGAAGAAAACGGAATAGTAGATATGTAAGATTATAGTCAATGGAGAACTTAAAAGACATTATTTTTTGAAAAAGAAGGGAAAATCCATCAAGGAAACAATTTAGGAGTGAAAGAAATCAACATTATCTCATGTTCTTTTTCATTTTTCTTTTACACCTTCAATAGTAATTTTGATTCCTCAGAATTGTTCAACTTAATACATTTGGCATGCACTCAATTTTCTATTATTATCCCATCAATTCACACATGTAAAGTTTATCAGGAAAAATATTACTTAATGTAATTTTGTGTTTTGGCCAACCTAAGTCATATTTAAGAATAATATAGGACAAGTTGGGCTCTAAATCCAATGACTGGTGTCTTTAAAAAGACAGAGAGAGATTTGGACAAAAAGAAACAGAAGCACAGGATAGCACTATGTGACAACAGAAACAGTGACTGGAGTGATGCCTCTACAAGCCAAGAAATGTCAAGGATTGCCGGCTACCACCAGAAGTGAGGAGAGAGGCATGAAACAGCTTCGTTCCTAGAGACTTCAGGGGGAACATGGCCCCGCCGACAGTTTGGTTTAGCTTCCAGAATCGAGAGAATAACTTTAAGCTACCCAGTTTGTAGTACCTTGTTACAGCAGACATAGGAAATGAATATAGTAATAAAATTCTTGTTTATATTAACTTATTCTGAGGGTAAAAGAGGTTGTAATGACTTTGGTTACAAAAATCAGACAGATATTCTTTAGAAAAATGTGTGTATCATTCTATGTACAGGTGGATCACCAACACCCTCAAATTTATCCTCTTTTCTGCCCTAAAATGGTAAAAATAAATCAATTCAGAAGATGATTTGTAATACTTATGTAATTAAAAAGAAGAAATGGATGGAGTAATCCAAGTATACCAGATCCCCTTAACTTTATCCCAGTCCCACCACTACACCTGAGAAAATGGGTAAAGCCCATAAGGGTTATAGGGTTATAAACTGGGTGGGACTCAATCCCATGTCTGAGCCATTATTAACATTGTCAGAGGCTCTTTACCACTCCTTATGAAAATGGGCCAAACTTCAGTCTGGTGTACTTACCTTGGAAATATTTCAAAATAAATAATTCTCAATAGACTAATTTTTTAAAGAAAAGGAGGACCTTGGAAAACATCTGCTTCATTCCTCTCATTTTAAAGACAGGAAACCTGAGATCAAAAGAGCTCAAGTGGCTTTCCTTGGTTATAATTATCATTAGTGATAGAATCATAGCTGGAACCAGCTCTCCTAACTTTCCTGAGCCTTCTTGCCCTTCCACTCCAGTGCACATCAGAAGTGTCTAACAAACTTTCCCTCACCATTTTCATTTTATGAGGAGTTGTCAAATGTGTTTTCTTTTGTTTTGCTCTCAGTGAAACCTCTATTTTAGTAGTCTTCCAATTACATTTTTAATATGGTAAGATATGCTTATAGATAAGTAATAAATTCAGCATAACACTTCTTTCTCTTAAGAGAATTGTAGTATTTGTAGCAAATGCTAGATGACAGACTGGAACACTTGCTTTCAAATTCCTACCAGAATATTTAAGTTACAAAAAAAGCACATGAAATAATTGTATTTATGCTTACCATCCTGCAATAACTTTTTTTAACAAGTTCATGGATTGAAAGTAGCTTCTAAGACAGAGATTAAAGATAGTTTCAACCCAAGTCTAGATCCAACAGAGATGTTAGAGTAAAACATACACACATAAATGTGATAAAACACACACACACACAATACATACATACACAAATACACGTGTATATAAATGACAGAGGCAAGACAGGCTTGAAAAACAGAAATGTTCACTTAGAAACCTACCATAAATTTAAAGTTATGATCAGTGGCCAAGTACTGGGCCAGCTTGATGCCAAGAAGAAAAATAATGGCTAAGTGAATACAATTAATCACTGTATTTACACAACTATCATTTTCCTATGTAAAGAGCTACCCTGGTGAGTGTTATAACACTTGTCAATTAGTTCTAATTAGTGTTTCTGCGTCTAAATGCTTGACTCCACTTTCAATTACAGTTGTTTACGTATCTTAACAACCACTGTACTAGATATACTGGCATGAGCTCTGATACATTTTTAAGCTTAAACTACTCAATCACAACACCCCTCCTCAGGTAAGTAGAGCCATGCTGTTCGCTCGGTAGATGTGATACTTTCTTGGAATTGAAGTGGATATCCATGAGTGACCCAGTTATTGGCTGTCCTCATGAAGATAAACTTCTTCCCCAGATAGCCCCTAAACAACTGAAATCTCCATTAAAATAATTTTGGAACAACTCAAGCTTTGACTTGGTCATTCCTTGCAATATCTACAACAATTATGAGAACAGAGATTGAAAGAGATGACTGAATGAAAATACATAAGAAAGCAATTCCACATGTAATGTGCAATATGCTTTCTCATACATGAGTACATTAGTGGTAAGTGATGAATATTTAAAGAGATGAATAATGTACTTTATATGCTTTGCTATATTTTTCTTACCAATAGAAACCTCCTTTTCTTGGAGGTGTCAACAGGCACAAATTTTTAAAAATTGTTTTGAAAGTGTAAATGTTTACTTTCTTTTACAAGATATATGAAAAAGTCAAATGATTCAGAAAATAAGCTTTGCACCTAATTAAATGGTAATTCCCTCTGACTTGCTCTGACCCTACAGAAGTGCACGTATGCCTAAAGACTGCTATTTTAGTCCTGTGGAAGCTGAAGGGACAGTGCGGGGAAGAGATGGAGGTGAACAATATTTCATTCATTCTCTCAAGGGTCTCAGAATGAAAGTTTGTCAGCTGTGTAGCTGGGACTTGGTCTTTTCAATGGTTATGGCCAGTGCCTGGCCCACAACAAAGCCTGAGCACATGATCCACCAAGAAAGACTGTAAAATTAAACCTTGTAATGATTCCAAGAGTTCAATAAATGTGTCCTCTTATGGAAAAGGGAAAGAGAAACCCATTAATTTTATGTGGGAACAAAACTAAAATATATTTAGTCGTACCTTTTTGCATCAGAAATGCTAGCCATACTTGATAGCATATATTAATTATTGGAAACAAAAAGATTTTGTAGAAAGTTGAGAAGATTCAGAATCTTTCTTTCAGCATCTTCCTGTGCCTATAGAACTATTCCTAGGTTCTAGCATGAAAGTTAGGAAATCAGGAACTCCTGAGGTCTGGTTCTAAAAAAATCCTAAGAAAATGATCTCAAGTAGATGACTCATGAGAATATAACAGGTGGAAAGTGTTTTGTCATCCCTTTATGGAAACTTTTTTTATTTCTCTAATTCCTGCCTATAGCTGTTTAATACCCCTACATTTGGAGCAAAAAGTTAAGTAGGGAGTAACAATTCCAATATCTTAAAGCCAAAGTGTAATATCGTTTTCATTGATGAGGAAACTGAATCAATAAAGGGCCAAGTCTCAAAAAGAAATTGCATGGAAAGCTGACTCACTTCAGATATATCAAAAATACTACTGAATTTGGTTATATACTATGTTTTCATTACTTTAAAAAATATATGCAGCCAAAAAATTTCCTTTAACATTTTCTTAATTTTTTAAAATACAGTCAGTCTTCCATATCTGTGGGTTCTATATCCATGAATTCAACCAGCTGCTAATTGAAAACACTCAGAAAAAAAATAATGGTTGCATCTGTACTGAACATATACAGACTCTTTTTGCTTCTCATTATTTCCTAAACAATACAGTGTAACAGCTGTTTACACAGCATTTACATTGTGTTAGGTATTACCAGTAATTTAGTGATTATCTAAAGAATATCAGATGATATACATAAGATATATACAAATACTGCACTATTTTATATAAGGAATTTAAGCACTCATGAATTTTGGTATTCGCAGTGGTCCTGGAATGAATCCTCACTGATACTGAAGAAAAACTGTACAGTTCATCTGTTGAATAATAATTATTATTACCTAGAGGTCAAAGGGTCATTGGTAAAAGTACAATCTTAGTTCCTATATGAAACCCAGAAGTTATAAATATCTACTTGAGAAAATAATTGGTAGAATTTATTATGGGACTGTGTCAAAGGTTTTTTTTCTTTTAGACTTATCTGTGCAGAAATTATACAGTCACATATGATAGTTTGAGATAATAACTTTGTTTTCTTTGATGAAGAATTATACCAAATTATGTTTAGGTTATAAATTACTGTAATAAAATTGTTAATTAGTATTGTAAATTGGATCACCCTTTTTGGAAGAAAATTTGCAATTTCTATTAAATATTTTTAATAACTAGTATTTATAAAATACTATTCTCATACTAAGCACTGTTCTAAGCATTTAGTCATTCTTATAACAACTCCATAAGATAGGTACTAATATATTTTATTGAGTCTCAAATGCCATTGATTGGGAGAAGTATCTTTAAATTATATATTAAGAGAAAAGAAAAAAATGTGAACTATACTATGTACAATATTTTCTTGTCATTTATTGTTTTTATTTTTACTTACCCAAAGAGGTCTTTTACATTTAGATTTGGTCTTTATGATGTATCACTCTTACATACACAAAAAATGAATATATAAATTAAACCAATTGGTTGATATTTGCAACAGAGTGAATATGTCCCCCAAAATTCATATCTTGAAACCTAATCCGCATTACAATGGTATTTGGAGATGGGGCCTCCATTAGGTCATGGGGTAGAGCCTTCCTGAAGGGAATTAGTGCCTTTATAAAGGGAACCCCGGAGAAATCCCTGGTCCATTCTGCCATGTGGTGACCCAGGAAAAAGACGGCTATGAACCAGAAAGCAGACCCTCACCAGACGCTATGTCTGCCAGCCTTTATCTTGGACTTCCCAGCCTCCAGAACCATTAGAAATAAATTTCTCTTGTTATAAGCCACCCGGTCTATAGTAGTTTGTTTTAGCAGCCCATATGAACTACGACAAGATTACACTTGGGATCCAATTCTTCTTAAACATTTTTTTGACACAGAGTTAAGAACATCTAAGTTTTTCTGCCAAGTATTAGCCACTATTCTGGAAAGACTGTGGGTGATGCAATACTTCTTTGTAGAATTCTCTACTGTCATTTATAGGGGTTTCTTCCAGACTTCTGACACCCATTTGACAAATTTTGTTACTTTAATTTAAATGAAGATATCAGTGGAATTTTTTTAAACAACAAGCAGGTTGCATATTCCTGCTTTCAACAGTCCTTATGTGCTTTGTCGAAGAGTTACAGATGTCTAGTCATGGAATCCGTAATAACCATGGAATGTGCATATATGTCAGCAAAGACATCAATGCCATGCTCTTTCCTAGTTGAATATAATTGTAAGATAGCCTCAATGGGGAGATAGATTCCAATTTCATAAATGTTAAAATATGTAAATAAGTATCATACCAAGAGACAGAAATAATGGAACAGCTTAGTAGAGTGCTCTGTAGTCAGATTATGCAGGTACAGTGTGCGGACACAGCCTGGATCTTCTACTGACTAGCTACATGACCTTGTATAGATGATTTAACCCTTTTACTATTAGTTAGCTCAGCAATAAAATGGGCATAAAGCCCACTGTGGTATCATTTTGAAAATTTTAAATAGTAAAAAGCTATCTGCTTCTGGGTATTTTTTTTCTATAGAAATATTCACAAATATACAACTATGTATAGATATAGAGAAGAGATATACATATGAAAGGCCATTGTTTTTAATGTTGATAACTATAAACTCCTGAATTTCCATCAACAAATCAGTTACACAAATTATGGTACCTGAAAGCAGCAAAATTATATATAAAGATTAAAAATAATGAAATAGGTCTACATCTGCTGGCATGGAAAAATATGCTATATTAAATTAAAAAGCAAGTTGTCCCCATATTTAAAATAAATACATAAACAAGCAAATGAACAATCATACATATGCATGCTTACATTCAAATGGGTTTATATTTATTTGAATTTTTTTTAAAAAGCCTAAAAGATTATTATCCAAATTTTAACAGTAGTTGTATTTGAGTGATAAAATCATCAATGCCTTGTACATTGCTCTATTTCTTCAATTTTCACATTGATTTATAAAACATTTATAATCAGAAAAAATAGTGTGAGGATATATATATAATATATATTTATTTAATTTGTACATCCATTATATTTTGTAAGACAAAACAATATATACCAATAAGATAATAGGAAAATAAAGGAAATATAACTGGATCTGAACAGTAACTTTTCTGAACATGTTCATTAAAAATAAAATTGCCTTGGTCAAAACATATTTTTCTGTTGGTCAATATTGACTCTAAATATGTAAGTGTATTCCTTCAACATATTTTATTTTATTTTATTTTATTTATTTATTTATTTTGAGACAGATTCTCACTCTTGTCACCCAGGCTGGAGTGCAATGGTGAAATCTCAGCTCACTACACCCTCCAACTCCTGGGTTCCAGCAATTCTCCTGCCTCAGCCTCCCGAGTAGCTGGGATTATAGGCACTTGCCACCATGCCGGGCTAATTTTTTTTTTAATAGAGACAGAGTTTCACCATGTTAGGCTGGCTTCGACCTCCTGACCTCAGGTGATCTGCCTGCCTCAGCCTCCCAAGGTGCTGGGATTACAGGCATGAGCCACTGCACCCGGCCCCTTCAACATATTTTAATTCTTGTTCTCTAAATCCTATAAAACATCCCTATTTTATATTTTAATGGAGAGTTTTCTATCCCTAACGTCTGCTATCTAGCTGTAGCAGATTCCCACACCTTTCTAGTAGAAACAATCCTAATGAAAAGTATGGTCCGTTTCTGAGTTCACCAGATGAAATGTGAATTCAAACAGCCACTTCTAATCACTTGCACAAGCAAGGTTTGTGAAACCCTTCTGCTCTGCCTGGACTCCTGTTTTTCCAATGTCCAGATCAAGTAGCATACAAAGCCATAAAAGTATTTGATATATGGATGTTCTCAGAGTCAAGCCATGGGCCCTGTCATTAAAAACACATGTTGTATTTGTATTTAATTTCCAAGCACACTTTACTTGCAGGTAAGCCAAGTTCATTGCATGGAAAAAACACAAGAAATAGAAGATACAAGATGAAGAGAGATGAGGATGTACATTATGATTAGAAAATATTTATTTTTTTATGTTAGTCCAGATTAATTCATGAAATGTTTCCTGTACTACCACTGAAGAGGAAGAACAAAACAAGAAGTTTACAATGACCTGCAGGCAGCAGCATTTCTGCATCTCTCTTTTATTAAAGCATCTTAGCTATCAACTAATAAGAAGTGTTCTCCCATGAAACTGCATATTCCTCAGATTTACTCTATTGAGCTAGTACTGAAAGGCAGATTTCATAACACAAACATCTTGACATCTATATTGTTAGCATAAAGATATAAATTGGTACAAGCCTTTGGAGAGGTAACTACAAAAAAAAAATCCTATGCAGATTTCTGAATTAACATCATAATCATACTCCTAAGAACTAAGATTTTGAATTCTTAATACAGATCTGGAACTTGGCTAAATGGTTTATAAGTGTTATTCCATGATGCGCTGCTGGTAAACCCCCTGTCTGGGAAGGAAAATAAAAACTCTACTTTGCAGCATTTGTCAATTTCCATGGTGTAGATACTACCCCCATGGCCAATTTTAAACTACTAAGGTTTTAACAACTAGCTTGCAATATTCCTGAACCATTAACAATTGGCTAGCTCCAGAACATCATCACATTGTTTCTGCAAAACAGAGCTTTACACTAGGAATTATTAACCCCTTTTATAGATGTTTAAACTGAGATAGAAATTGGTGATTTGTCCAAGGTCATACTTTTAGTTGGGGGAGGGTATTGTTTTCCTTGTTTTATGCTTTTGCATATGTATTATAATTCTAATATTCTTCAGAGAAAAATGCAAATTAGCAACCAAAGAATAAACTAAATCAGAAAGAAGAAAACGCAAACCCAAACTTCCCTCTGGTGTGCTATTTGCCTAGAAAAACCTGCCACGGTAATGGATTCCAATGGGGTGTATAACACAGTAGTCAAAAAAAATACTGTAGCCTGAAAACAGAACTGACAAAGCTTTAGTGTATGCTTAACATCTTTTTCTTAAGTTCTTTTTTTTTTTTTAAGAAACTAAGTTTAATAGCTACAAAGTAAGAGTTAATCAAGGGTCTAAAGTTGATGAGTTCATAATGTGGTGATAATTGGTTGAGAAAAAGTGAATAATTTATCCTGTAATTATTAATCATCATTTAGTTGCAAGTATCATGCTGCAATATTAGAAATATTTCTGTGAAAGAACAGAATTAGTAGCTCTCAGAATTAGTAGCCAGAAAAAAAGGAGATTTAGAGAGAACTGCATGAATGCTTTTCCCGTATTAATTATTAGCATTATTCTTTCAAGGAATTTATGAAAATCAAGCTATTTCAGAAGAGGTCTAATGTAGCAGAAAGAAAAATACTGAGCATGTAAATCACTTAGCACCAAAACCTAAGTTTTGGTTCCAGTATTTCTACCTAGGATCTGTATATCCATAAAAATTGCTTAGCATTTTCCTGGGCAAAAAGAGAAAGGAATTTTTATCCAGATTGAAATGATGTAATGATAATAAGAGCTTAAAATTTTTAAGCAATTTGAGTGTGCCAGGAACTGTGCTAATTGATTCGCTCGCATTAGTTCACATAATTCTCTTAACTCAATTAGTATTAATTGGGTTACTATCTCATTTTACTGATGGGAATCTGCTTTCCTTAGAGCACAGCTAATAACTAGTAGAAGAAGGACTCAGAGTCAAGGCTTCTATCCTTTATCTACCACTCTACACTTTGAATATATATAATGAAAGGGAATGGGCTCCTCGAAAACTGTGGTGACTTCATCATCTCCAAAAGGTTGTGATTTCTTGAGATCTGGAACTATGCCTTATTCCTGTCTATATCCCTATACTAAATGCATGAAGAATGTAGGAATGAATTAATGTATTACAGATGATGAGTAAGCAGCATCAATACCATACTATGAACACTAACATAAACTGCAAATCTTAAATATGTGTGTGCTTTGTTAAATGTTTTGAGAAAATCGTGCAAGTTCCAAAGAATTGGATTTAGGCAGTGCTTAGTAAGGTAATTAATAACATGTTGCCACTTACATTTTATATGCCAATGTATTGGTAAGGGATTAATTTGTAACCATTTTTCTCTGGAATTATAATTGAAAAATTCTTGCTTTGACTACATTAGAAAACATTTATTTATAATACCTTCCGTTCTCAAATTTCAAACATGTAAAATTTGACTTATTTCTATCTCTGACTATCATAGCCATTTACCATGATAAGGAATCATATCACGATATTTGGTAGAAACAAGATAGTGTTTATTGTAGCCGTCCAAATTAATATTAATTGTCATAAAGAAAATACCTCAATGGAATTTTGCTTAGCTTCATTTCGTTGTTTGATTTCTTTCTCTATTTCTAGAATTGGGATTTATCTTTCTGAGCTAATGAGACCAACATTGCTAGGATGATCTCTATTTAGAACAGCTAATATTTCTATTCCACTGTTACATCCCACATATATGAAACCTTATGCTCCAAATCACAAGGGAGATGAGTACAATTCATTATCTCATAAAACAAAAACAAAAGCTAACAAACAACACATGTCCTACCATAATGGATTAAATTGGCATGCTTCTTTTTAGAGAGCAAAAAAAAAAAAATTCAATTTTATGAATTGTTGTAAGCTTTTAAAAAGTACTAATTTTTTCCTAAATTTGTTTAGTCTTCTGTGAAAACTCTTTCCTCCCACATGATTACATTTTCATGATGATTTCCGATTAATTTTTTCTCCACTATTCTTATCATATCCTTTTTCATGGGCATTTTCTTTTCCTTCTACTCATTCCATTTGACTTGGGGTAGCAACAGTACCTCACTTTTCTTTCTTGCTTTGGCTTCTTACACATTACATGGCATAAAGTAAATATGCTTAATATACATCACTGGAAAATGTTAAAGGCTATTTTCTCTGTTCAACTCCTCACTATGACATCTGGCATTGCTTAAAAAGACAGAGAGGGTGATTGAGAGGGAAATAGAGAATGTATGTTCCTCTCTTTGGCCCTTATGCATTTATTTTTTAAGGTTTTTTTTTTTTTTAGCATCAACCTGAGCATTGTCAGACATAGAACTACCAGTTGAGTCAAATAGAGCCCCTTCAAGGATACTTTTTATATATTTTTTTAATTTATCTTATTTTATTTTGAGGCAGAGTCTCGCTCCATCGCCAGGCTGGAGTGCAGTGGCGCGATCTCGGCTCCCTGCAACCTCCGCCTCCTGGGTTCAAGCAATTCTACTGCCTCAGCCTTCTGAGTAGCTGGGACTACAAGCGCCCGCCACTACGCCCAGCTAATTTTTGTATTTTTAGTAGAGACAGGGTTGCACCTTGTTGGCTAGGATGGTCTTGATCTGTTGACCTCGTGATCTGTCTACCTCAGCCTCCCAAAGTGCTGGGATTACAGGTGTCAGTCACCACTCCCAGCCACGAGAGATATTTTAAAGTGATAAGCATGTTTATTTGTTTCACTAGAGTAACTATTTTACAACCTATATGTATCCCATAAAGCCTTGTCGTATACACAATAAAAATCTCTTTTTCACAAAAGAGAGAATTTTGAAGAGGACATTTTTCTTCCTTCAATAACTAGCAAGCATAATTTATCGACTGGATGGGGAAATGAGTTAAGATAAACCATAGAGATCCTTGTATTTTATAGAACCAGCAACACATAAACCTGCCCCTTCTTCAACATTTAGTCCAGTGGGCATGTTCACAAGCCACATAGACACAAAAGGTTAGCACATGCGTTTTCTCAAACTTCTTACACTTTACCTCACAGATGGACCATGAATGAAAGATTTGTGCTATCTCTTTCTTGACAAAGTGGATCATGGGCACTCTCATCCTAAAACTCTCTCCTTCACAGTTGGCACACCTGGAGTATTGGCCTTCACTGAACAAATCATGAGATTCTATTGCAGTCCACTAGATTCATAATCCGGCTACTCCCAGAGAAAGAATATAACATTTAGTCAGCTCCCACTCAAGAATAACATAATTACAATTTCATATTTTTGTGTAACCCCATTTGGCTAGATTGAGAATTCTAAACTCTGGTTTCCCCTATGACTCAGTCTTCAAAGACTTGAAGCCATATAGAAAATACAAAGATTTAACCTGAGCATTGTCAGACATAGAACTACCAATTAAGTCAAATAGAGTCCCTTCAAGAGATATTGTATTTTATTTATTTATTTAATTTAATTTTTTATTTTTTTGAGACGGAGTCTCACTCTGTCACCAGGCTGGAGTGCAGTGGTGTGATGTCAGCTCACTGCAGCCTCCGCTTCCTGGGTTCAAGCAATTCTCCTGCCTCAGCCTCCCCAGTGGGGTGGGGGGGGGGCCATGGCGGGGGGTATTGCAGCCAACATGATATCTTTGTGTAGTCATTTGACTTTGTCAGCACAGTAAATAAGGGAGTGTGATGGGGAACAATTAGGGTATTTTACCAATCCCTTAGAGCTTATCCTACTCCTAGGTGGCTGCTCAGGGAAAGAACTCAAAGGAAGCTGAAAAGACTGTTTACTCGGTCAGTTAAAATGACCATCCTACAACCCAGGCATATCCGGAGCTCCAGAGAAGAGAGAGGGCCCATCTACTCCAGGGGTCTCTGGCTCTGAGCATGGCCAGCACCCTAGGCATTAGAACTATAATCTGATGAGAGAGCTGCAAATGAATGATTCCCATTTTGGCAACTTTGTAAAGGATCATAAAATATTGTTGCAAGGGAAACATCCTGGCTAGTTAGCTGATTTCTTTCCAGCCTTTCCTTGTATGATATTATTCACCAGACTAAAAAGAATATAAAACAGTGAAGTGAGATAGTCAGAGTAAACCAAGAAGTGACCCAGCAGAAGACCCAGCAGTACAGAATGCTGGAAGTCAGTTCTACCAGAATAGTTTCTATTAGCAAAAGACAGTCAAGTAGACTTCATTTACAGTCCCTGATTATAACTGTAAATAATAATGGAACCAAGAGAAGCAATGGCACATCAGACATTGGTATAAGGCAGCAATGGTGCCTGAATGACAGGGGCTTCCTTGTTTCAATCTATCCATTGACACATCAAGAAACACAGTATGCCTTATATGTGTAGACCTGAGGGGAAATACTTTCTAAATTGCTACACTCAAGAAAAGCAATGATAGTATACTCTATAAAATAACATTTCATAAATAAGCAAGCAAAAATAAAGGTAATAAAGTTTTAGGGTGGGGAGAGAGCATTTCCATCAAGAGTCTTCAGAGAAGGACTCATAAATGAAGTAGAATTTAAGCTGATCTTCACAGGTGGACAGACACAAAGAATGAGGAAATGCATTAAGTATGTTTCAAGTATGTTAATGGCATACAGAAAACTAGAGAAGCAGGAACATATAAGGCATATTTACAGTATGTGTGGAGGGAGTGAGGATATATATAATGAGACATATACAATGATATGTATCTATCAATGATCAATATATATAAATGACTTCTCTTTCTGTCCCTATTCTGTATTCCTTTTCTTGGCTGTGGCACCAATTGTTAGCTTTGTGACCTTGGATAAGTTACTTAACTTCTTCTAGTCTCAGTTCTCTTAAGTGCAAGATGAAAATAAAAAATGTTCCTAACTCACTGAGTTGTTATACAATTGAAAATAAATGCTAATAGGCTGAAAATAGTGAGTGGGCCATCTTAAGCACTCAAAAAACATTTGCTCATTATTATTCATATTAGCTCCTCTAGGTTGTTTTCCCTTCATCCTCTTATAGTCCTTTCAATAGACTTTGAGCTCTTTGAGGACAGAGACTGTGTCTTATTTATATTTGACCCTCCACATCTAGAATACTTCTGGGTGTGTAGCTGGTGCCCATAAATGTCTCTTGAATTAACTGGTCCTGGGCTCTATGCATCTATATCCATATCCACATTTGTGCATCACAGAGTCTCCAAGTTCACATGCTCTTATTCCAAGGCCTTCTATGTCTAGGCTGCACTATGCTCTCTTTCTTTTCCTGGTGTCACAGGGATTGCTTCTCTGTTAATGCACTCAGTCTAATTTCTGTTACAGTCCATGCTGTTAGTTTCACCTATGGAATTTCAGAGCAGATAGAAATGGTGATCTGTAATCAGTAGTCTATGGTTCTGGCTTCTGACCTCCCAGTTCCATATAATAAGTTAAGTCTACTCAAATGTGAACCTTAATTTTTTTTTAAAGAGTACCTAGTTAACATGCCTTGTAAATTCTAGTCCCAGTAACTTGTATGTCCATTAAAACCATTAGTTGCCTAAAAGATATACAGTACCATTATGCCTGCTTAAATCCTGGCAAAGATCAACCAACATCCACATACTCTAGAGGGTTATGGCTAAATTAAAAGATTGTTCCCTTCCCCAGCTACTTAGATTACCAAAAAAGATAGCCATGTAAGATTACTTTGCCTTTTCTGACTTTAAAAAGTCGCCTGCTTGCTACCTTTTTTTATCTGAAGCCTGTAGGCAGATTCTAATTTGGCCCTGCAAAAAAATCTGTTTGGCCCTGGGCTGAGGGAAGATGTTAATTTTCATGACTGTTTTAGAACACATCAAAATTCAGTATGCATTTTTTTCAGGATTTCAAAGCAATATGCTTAAAACATGCAATTTAGAGCTAGAACATATAGAGCATTTAAAAATATTCAGGTTTTACCAAGAATCCATCCGGTCTATTATTACAATAAGTAGGATACAAAGATATCTTTATCTGGTTGTGAATGAAACTCTATCTACATAGAAAAAAGTTCAAAGTAAAAACTGTAGCTTTTTGAATTCTACAGAGGTTCTCTAGGATGGACACTGGAAATTTGGTGTAGTTGAAATGAAAGGGATCATAAAATTGAATATGAATATGCATTAAGCCCTCCTTTAAAAATAATTTTAAAAGAAAATGGTGTCTAGCCTTTAACATCTGTCTTTAATATATCTTAAGTAACACTTTTAGCTTGGTCAATAAATGTAACTAAAAATGAGTGAGCATATGACTCATCCCACCATAAATATGTGTTAAGACAGACACTGAGCACCTCCATGGGCTTCAGCCGCAGTATTTGTGTTCCCTTATGTCATGCAATGACGACTCCTTCCTTCCTGAGACCAGCAGGTAAGAAGAACTTTAAAAAAATGGCCCAGATGCACTGAATTTGTAATTCTTCATCTCACAGATGCCAAAATGCACTTCTAATTACTATTAATGAATTTGTTCCTTTGAGGTTCATACTGTTCTGTTCTTCGGGAATGATAGAAGTTGGAACCTCAATGGAAATGTGGCTACAGATGTAGTTTTGAGCTGAACCAAATTAAGGTTGTTGAAATTTATTCGGTTACTTTCTGCTTCTCCCACCCAAAGTCTACATGTTTCTAGTAGCAAAATGGGATCAAATGAAATATTAAATAGCCTCCTATCCACGTAGAGACTTTGAGGAGTCTAATTTAAAACAAAAGTGGGAGAGAAATGTGCAATGATAATTTTCAGGCCACTTTCTTGGGTGAAAACCAGCTGCTTTTGGTTTTGGCCTCACTCAAAGATAAGAGACATGAAATCCATCTTCATGTGGCTTCTGAAATTAAGTGACAACTCACAGCTTTTCAGAGGCAACTGGATTTCTAGCTTGCATTTTTTGCACAGGAGTCAGCCATTGCTGAGGCATGAACATTGTTACTTCCTAGAAACAGATGCTGTATGATTGCAGCAGTTAACATTTCCTGAGAGCCTACTGTGTGCCAAGCTCTCTGCTAAGAGCTTTGCACATACCAACTCATTTAATCTCACCATGACCAATAATGTAGGTATCACTGAAACCCCGATTGTAAGAAGAAGGAAGCTGAGGCTCTGAAAGGTAAGTAATCAAACGAATCACAGATAGTGGCAACAAGCAAAGCTGAGATTCAAACTCAGAGAGTCCAACCTCAGGGTCCTCACTTAACTCTCACACTGTTGCCTCCCTTCCACTGCACTGATAGTATCAGAAACTAAGAGAAATTTTAACCGGCTTAAGTAACATAACCGAATCTAAGGAAGTAAAATTTGAAAAGAAAGGTAGCAGGATGTAACAACCAAAGCAAAGGATGGGGATAAGGAGGCTTAGAAACAGCCTGCACAGGGAGGTTAGTTGACAGACAGCTAAAATGAAGCACACCTAAACAAGGTCAGCCAAAAGAAATATTTCAAGATATTTGAAAAGCAAAAATCAAATGACACCATAAATCTGTGAACCCCGGGAAACACAGCATCAGGGAGATGCACCCAGCATGCTACCAAAGGAAATAGAATAGCACCAGGGACACCTATGCAGGAGATTATGCTAGTGGGTATAAGAGCTTCAGACTGTAGGAGGTAAAACGTCAAGGTACCCACTGGATCGACATTGATCCTAAGCACTCAAAACCTTTTTGAAGTTTTCTTTGGAACTGTTTTCAAAGTTCATGGTGGAAAGTCATCATCCCTTGAGAGTGGATTCAATACTAAGAAACAACAAAACTTGTAGCAATTGCAGTGAAAATTGTTTAAATGACTAAGCTGAATAACATAAACAAACAAACAAAAATGGAGTGGCTGTAATATAGTCACACTTATTTTCTTGAGTGCATAATTAACAGAGTATAAAGATAGGTCCCAAAATATTTTTGAGCATCAGTTTTATTGTTGGGATAAGTGGCTTTCAAAAAAAAAAAAAAACCAGGCACTGGAATTTTTATGTTCTGGTATACTTATTTAAATATCCATTTCTTACATTTTCATAATTCATGTACACATTTGATCCCAATCTGAAGTAATTTACTAAGTAAATCTTTAAATTATTTGTTTCAGTTTCTATAAAATTAAAATTGAATTGGACTTTATTTAGTGTACAAAATTGTGTTAGTTTGCTAGGGCTGTCTTAACAAAATACCACAGACTGGGTGTCTTAACAACGGAAATTTGTTTTTTCACAGTTCTAGAGGCTAGAAGTTCAAGATGAAGGTGTCAGCAGAGTTGGTTTCTTCTGAGTCCTCTCTCTGTGGCTTATGATGGCTGCCTTTTCACTGTGTCCCCACATGATCTTTTTCTCTGTGTGGCCACGCCTCTGGTGTCTCTTCTGAGAGTCCTAATCTCCTGTTATGAGATTAATCAGATTGAATAAAGACCCACTTAACAGCCTTATTTTAACTTAATAACCTCTTTACAAACTCTGTCTCCAAATACAGTCATTTTCTTGAGTACTGGGGTTTAGGGCTTCAACATATGAATTTGGGGGTTAGGGAAAAGCATAAAATTCAGCCCATAATAACAGTGGTCACCAAATAAGGAGATCCGTTCTGATTTAATTTTAGGTAGGTTTAGTTTACCCAGCAAGTGATTCGTGCCACACAGGCTTAGAATATTAAAGATACATAAATAAATAAAGATAAACTGAAATAAGACTGAAAGTCATTTTAATTAAACAAATAATCCCCTAGTATTATGCTTTCAAGACACTTGCATTATTTTCTTTCTCTTTGTTTACCACATTCTGGACAAAAGACAGACCCATTGGATAGATCCTTGAAATCGCTCAAATTCTTTTTGAATGCAATTTTTGAACATAATTTTTGTCATTGAGAAGCTATGGTGTTCTGGGCACTATGGATAGATCTTTTAAATACATTACTTAAGTATCAAACCAGCTTTATGAGATAGGGAATATTATCCCCATTTTACTAATAAAAAACCTAAGGGTTAAAAATTTTAAATAATCTGCTCCAAATCACACGATAGTAAATAATAGAGCCTAGATCCAAAAACAAGTCTGCTGGTAGCCAAGATCCCTGTTTTTACTAATAATGTAAAGTACATGAGGCTCCGGTGTCATCATTCAAATCTGGTGAAACTCAGTTCCATCAGATGAGATATTTCTATGACTGTGTAACAATATCAAGGTTATGGATGATATTACAAACATTCATTCGACATATATTTATTGATTAGCTAGGATGTGTTAAGCACTGTACTAGGCACTGAGGTTAAGATGATGAACAAGACACAACCTTTCAAGAGAAAATCTGGTTTGGAAGACAAACAATTCCAAGGCACAGCAATAAAACAGAGTAAGCCCTAGAGACTTCTATTCAATCAGTTGGCCTGCCTAAGGCATTATCTGATAAAAGTATAAGAAATCTTCTAGATTATAAAATACACTAACTACAACAGCAGTTCTTCCCATAGCACATGTGAATTTCATTTTAAAATAAAAAATAATTCAACAAATGGCAAGAAATCATGCTTGCATGTTCTAAATGCACAGTTATATCACATTCTATTCCAGTAAATTTCGACAAGCCTCAGCTGAATTGTTTCATTTAACTTTTACTATAACATTTTTACAAACCACACTTTCTGATCAATGATGCTTTGGCTATGGAGCTGAGTACATGGCAATACTTATCCTTCTGTACCTTGAAATCCAGCCCTCTATTTACCAAGCATAAAGGCAAATGCCAGTTAAACTACTTTTAGTTCCATCTTTCTGATGTTCAAGTGCAGGAACAATTATCTCCATCAATATTTAATGGCCTAATCCTATGCAGACAGTGCCACAAGTGTAGGCAATAGTCCCATTAACATGCTGTTAATTTTCAAGCATACAGGCAGAAATGGACTATACAGTTACTGAGAATGCACAGCGGTACATTTCCCTAAGGTAAAATTCTTTCCACACCCTCTGGTCTACCTTCATTGATAATAAGGGAATTAGAAACATTTCAGAGTTGTGTTCAGTGGGTTAAGCTTGTGCACTCTTTAAAATTCATGGAGAAAATGAAGCTTTCCCAGTTTTTCCAGTTTTTAAATAACAAGGTTTGTGACTCTCTAATTCAAGCTAAATATCTCATGATCCCACCTACCCACAGTTTTGTTTGGTTTGGTTTGGTCCTTTTCTGAGTTATTGCTTTAAATAGCCATTATTACAGAACACATGTCATTGGCCAGGTACTTGAAATCTAGATTGTGGATATCAATTAGAAATATTCCTATAAAATATGAGATATTGATGCCAATGTAACAAAAGTCATAAGAAATTTTAATGAAATACACATAGTTTTTACAACTACAACATTAACAGGGAGAACTTCAGTAACCTAAATCATTTCATTAAGAAGGCCAGAGTGTGGACTGTGTGTGATTAGCTCTCTTTTCCTTCTGTTCTCTTGAAAAGACTGAAGGCTGGAGACAGATGAGGGGCTAGGGGGTGGGTGGGGGGTGGATAGGGGCAGGACGGGTACCACCATATAAAACCATCCTTTGAGAGAAAAGCAACTTAGAGTGAGTGTAGGCAGAGAAATCATGATCTTTGAATCTTGATTCAAAGAGCAAGAGTAACAGAAGAAACAAAAGATCCTTCTTAATCTGTTTATTCATAAGCTAAATACGTTCCTGGGAGCTGTATTTGAGAATAAAGTCTGCATTATCTTCCTTATGATCTCAAGGTGACCTCAAAAATTATATAACCTCCTCTAAGTCTGATACAATTAAGTTGTAAACCTAATTCGTTAAAATTGTCTACTGAATAGAAAATTTCTGCAAATTTCCCACTTAAATATAATTTAATATTAATAAAACTTTTTAAGATACTTGCATTTTTTTCTTCCTTTGCTGTACTTCATAAGTCTTGAGATTTTCAGGAGTTAAATAAATATCAAATAACTAGTCAACATTAAAGATCAAAGCTTAAATACATTTTCCTAAATATCAAATTAGCCATTGTTGTCCAGTTGCAGAAAGAGCAATACAGTTTGAACAGTTTAGAAATATGGTTGACTTGGGTGAACACGGTAATAGACACTTTTTACAGATTTAAGGGAAAGGGACTTCATGTCTTTATACAATTTTCTGGTTCTTGTAAAGAAAAGTGCAGAATGTCATTGTAAGAATATTTCTTGCTCCTTTGCCAAATACAGTTCTTAAGTACTATGTTTATATAACCATCTGTCATGTTTACACAGCAGAACTCAAAGACAGAAATCTCTCATTTGTCAGAAGCATGGTCATGCCCATAAGCCTATCTATTATATAAATTATTTTGGAGTAGATTAGAATCTTTCACTATGTTCATTAAATTAAAAGTAGGGTTAGGCCTAATGCAAAATGGAAAAGCAGATGACTGTTTTTAAAACCCTGCCTCCTTCCTGCTGCTCTCCATTGGGACTGCTTATTACCTGGTATTTTTCACTGTACACTTCATCTGGATGAGGTTCCTGCCCATGGCCTTTCCTTCACTCATTCGACAAATATTTATGAGCACTCACTCTGTGTAGCTAGGTATTGTTCAAGCCAGGTATGTGGGTGTGTCAATGAATCAAACAGAGATCCCTGGCCTCCAGAAGCTTACATTCTAAGATGAGAAACAGTAAATAACTATAATAAACAAGTAAATTGTATGAGATGTTAGAAGATAATATGGCTATGAGGGAAAAAAATAAAGCATGGTAAAGAAGATGAGTTATTGGCAAGGGATGGGGAGTGGAGAAAGAGGATTGTGCTTTCAAACAGGATGGTCAAGATAGGCCTCACTGAGAAGGTGGCTTCTGAGTAAAGAAGTTAGCCATGCGGATGCCTGGAGGAGAGTTCCTATGAGGAAATGACCTATGCCCCAAGACCATAAGAACAGGGGATGCTTGGTGCATTCCAGGAACCACAAGGAAGTCAGCATGGCTGAAAGGAAGTGAAGAAGAAGGAGAGGACTAGGAGAAGAGGGAAGAGGAGAAACAGCCTAAGGGAGGAGTGGGGATCCTGGGATCTTCCACTGGGAAGACTGGCTTTTAATTTGTCTTAAATCTTATTCCACAAATTTCCATGCTTTAAATCTCAGAGCTGACTAATCTGAATGATATATTTATGTATTCATTCATTTAATCCTGTATTCATTCATTCCACAAATATTTAGAAGGGCATAAGCATCAAGATAGGCAGTAAGGAACAGATGTAATTCCTGTCCTCAAGGAGTTTACAATCTAGTGAGGAAGGCAGCCAGCAATCTGATAATTAAAGGAGGAGGGCTCTGAAGACATGGAAACGGAGGTGCATGGTGCTAGGGGAGTCTGGATTAGGAGAACTTGACTTAGTCATAAATTAGTTCAGGGAACACTGCCCTGAAAAGGCAGCAATTAAGTGAGAAATGAAAGATATATAGACACTAAGTAGGTAAACTAGAGAAAAGTACTTCAGGTGAAGGGCACGGCAAATGTAAGTTTCCTGCAGCGGGTGGAAGCAGGGTGATTGCAGGAGATTGAAAGAAGGCAGAGTGGCTGGAGCTCACAGAGCCGGAGGAGAGCAGTAGGGATGAGGCTGGAGAAGTGATCAGGGAGGTGGGATTGAATGTGCTGGGGCTCAGAGCCTGCATTAAGCAGTTTGTCTTTTTTCTAAGCCCACTGGGAAGCTGCTGAAAGATTTTAAGTCAGGTAGTGACCAGATCAGATTTAAGTTTTAAAGATCACTAATCCATATTGAATATGTATTAATGAGTTTATGTATCTATCCTCTAGATAATTTGTTTGCATTTTAAAGAAGGCATTCTAGAGATAAACCTGAACTCAAGAAGGTCCTGGTGGGAATTTTAAATATTGTAGCAAGCTGATGAGAGAAAACAAGTTGGGTAGGGAGATTATTGAGCAACCCATCAATTAAGTCAGGGAAAGAAGTCAGATTCTATGTGTTAAGCCTACAAAATATGGCTTCTGTTAATCTATTAAGATGTCACTGAAGAACAAAATATTGTTTTGGTGTGAATACTAAATCCTTTTCATTTCTTTGATAAGCACTTTGAGGCCTGGTCATGTTAAATGACTTTCCCAAGGTCACAGAGAAATTTTATAGCAGTTTTTCCAGTTTAAATTGCTTTTTTAAAAAAGCATAATGGGCAAATTAATTTAAGACTCAAACTGAAAGGTGTGGACATCTTAATAACTCCCAATTCTTTTGTTTTCACTTCTAAAACATTATGGAACACTTATGTCCATATAGCCTTAAAAATCCTGCTGTTCTCTGGGCACAGTTCATAAATCCCAGTCAATAGTCTTGTCTGCAATATCTTTCTCACAGTTGTGTATTGAGTTTTCTCAAATTAGTCCTCAGAGGGGAAGCTGTTTGGTATGTACCTTTCCTCTTTCCAGCCTTGAACGCAATCCCCTCCCACCATTACCACTGCCACACACATTTAGTTCAGTCAACAAACATTTATTGAAAATCAACTATATAACAGTCTGATAAGGTCAGATGATACAAAAGTTTTCTCCAAAAATTCAGTAAGATAGAGGCAACTGGCAAATAAATGAATGATTGAAAACAATGTCACAGCTTCTCTTTAGAGCTGGACACAGCATCCTGTGGACCTGAGTCTACTTTGGAACAAGAAGTATTCATAGAAATGACCTAAATGACCAGTTCTGATAGACTTTGAAGAGTTTACCTACCAGACAGGGAGGAGAAATGTTTCAGGCTGATAGAACTATACACGCCACTTCACATAGTGTAGACAACTATGGCATGGGGTATCTATAGGCAAGTAAGATGACTGGACTACAAAAGTAACTAGGACACAAATACTAGAGGAAACTTTATGCCATCCTAAGAATTTAGAGTTTTCTCCTTAAGGCAATAAGGAAAACCTAAAGGTTTTTTTAACTGGTGTAAAGTAAGATAAAATGTAATCAATAAGATTTGTCTCCTTGATACAATTTACAAATATTGTATTCCTGGCTTAGTTATCATATGCTTTATGTATTTTGGGGAATATGGTCATTATGTTCATTGAGTTTGACAACTAGATTGCCATTCATCTTGAATTGTCATTGTCCTGAAATATGAAACGGCCATCGTTTTATTTCATACTGGCCCACACTAGATCACAAAATTATTCTTTATATAAGTAACTTGACATTAGGCCTCAAGGCAACATGATTTCTTCAGAATATCAAAAGGTACACATATAAACTGAAAGAACTGTGCCCAATTTCCTCTTGGGAAAGAATTTGCTACTATAAAAAGATGTCAATAAGACAAAAAGTGCATAGTCTGGAAAAAAAAAAACAGTCTCTTCAATAAACGGTGCCATGAAAACTGAATATGCATATGCAGAAGAGTGAAAATAGACCCCTATCTCTCACCATACAAACAAAAAATCAAATCGAAATAGATTAAAGACTTAACTCTAAGACCTCAAACCATGAAATTACTGCAAGAAAACATTGAGAAAACTCTCTAGGACATTGGTCTGGGCAAAAATTTATTGAGCAATACCCCACAAGCGCAGGCAGCCAAAGCAAAAATGGACAAATGGGATCACATCAAGAAAAAGCTTCTGCACAGCAAAGGAAACAATCAACAAAGTGAAGAGACAACCCACGGAATGGGAGAAAATATTTGCAAGCTACCCATCTGACAAGGAATTAATAACCAGAATATATAAGGAGCTCAAATAACTCTATAGGAAAAAAAAATCTAATAATCTGATTTAAAATGGGCAAAAGATATGAATAGACATTTTTCAAAATAAGACATACAAATGACAAACACACATATGAAAAGGCACTCAACATCATTGATCATCTGAGAAATGCAAATCAAAACTGTAATGAGATATAGTATCACCTCAGTTAAAATGGTTTATATCTAAAAGACAGGCAACAAAAAATGCTGGCAAGGATGTAGAGAAAAAAGAACCCTCACACACTGTTGATGGAAATGTAAATTAGTTCAACTGTTATGGAGGACATTTTGGAGGTTTCTTAAAAAACTAAAAATAGAACTACCATACGATCCAGCAATTCCACTGATGGGTATGTACCCAAAAGAAAGGAAAGCAGTATAATAAAGAGTTAACTGCATTCCCAAGTTCGTAGCAGCACTGTTCACAATAGCTAAGATTTGGAGGCAACCTAAGCGCTCATAAACAGATGAATGGATAAAGAAAATGTGGTATGTTTACACAATGGAATACTATTCAGCCATAAAAAAGAATGAGATCCTGTCATTTGCAACAACATGGATGGAACTGGAGATCATTAGGTTAAATGAAATAAGCCAGGCACAGAAAGATGAACATAGCATGTTATTATTTATTTGTGGGATCTAAAAATCAAAACGATCGAATTCATGGACACAGAGAGTAAGATAGTTACCAGAGGCTGGGAAGGATAATGGGGAGGTGAGCAGAAGGTGGGGATGATTAATGGATAGAAAAAAGTAATTAGAAAGAATGAATAAGACCTACTATTTGATAGCACAACAGGGAAAATATAGTCAATAATAACTTAATTTTACATTAAAAAATAATTGAAAAAGTATAATCAGACTGTTTGCAACACAAAGGATAAATGCTTGAGGGCATGGATACCCCATTCTTCATGATGTGATTATTTCACATTGAATTCCTGTATCAAAACATCTCATGTACCCTATAAATATATACACCTACTATGTAACCACAAAAATTAAAAATTAAAATTTTTTTTAAAAAGACAAAAAATTTATGATGTATTTAGGGCATATTGGCAAACAGGGCGTATGGTTAGACTCTCCCAAAAAAGTGATGAGATTTAAGTGTTTTGTTTTTTTTTTAAGGAATGCCATGATTAGCAATAAACCATAAACAAAATGGCATTGGATAGGCAGACCTCCCAACTCATTAGAACCAGAATGACCTGAGTCAGTAAATTTCTGCCTAGAAAAGATTTGGCAGAGTTGGAGAAAGCTCATCTTTGAGATAGGTAAGGATAGTTACAAAATTTCGAATGTAATAGGTAAAATAGCAGTGATGTATACTGAAGCATTCAACGATTAGGGTTTTGCTATTGTACTATAACCTACCTGTTCTGATTTTCCCATTATCTCTTTGGTAATTCCAAGAGATTTGGAATTATTTAGTCTAGAGCAATGCTGCTTCTAATAATGTGAGTGAAATACTATGCTGAATTCTCCCAGGCATGCCAACAAACAAATATACACACATTTACGGCAGTAAATGACATTCATGACTTAGTTAATGTCAAATATTATCGAGAGAGGTTTTCTTTTCTGTCCAATGTAACCGAAACATGAGGAAAAGCACTTAATGTGTAAAATATATTATATTTTATTGTTGTGTTTTTCTGGGACTAAACTTGCAAATTAAATTTTTTTAAATAGAAGTGACTGAATAGGGAATTTAAATTCTTAACTTTGATTGAATATGTTTCACTTATATGTGTATAACGTTATGCTCTTATTTAAACCTTTTGACATTAAAATGCTATTGAAAAGTGATATTTTATTTCCACACACAGTATGATTACAATGAGATGTTACAGATGCCACAAAACTAATTTCATCTTTATGAGTTAATGCTCACACCTTGCATCTTCTGCCTTCACATAGTTTTATGCTTATAATTATTAAAAGTAGTCCTTATAAATACATTATTTGGGAAGTAAGCTAATATATAAAATTTATATTACATGATAAATAATAAACACATATTTTTAGACAGTATGTTTTGGAGTATACGTTCTGGAATGACCACGATAAAAAAAATCTTTTTGTAGATTACATGGAGTTGACACACCTCAAATTAACTTTACTCTACTGTGTTTTGTTGTGATGCCATCTGCCTATATCAAGGGACCCAAAAAGAAACATTTCAATGAAACTTATTCACACAGGACCTTATCCTTTGCATCATGCATTGTGTTTCTTTGCAAAGTTATATCTGTTATCAACATAAATAGTAGTCGAACTTCCTCACTGCATCCAATGTTTTCTTCTCCGTTATGTGTCTTGTAAATTGCATAACTCAACAAATTCCCTTTTACCCATTAGAAAACCTAGAGCCAGATTTAAAACCTACATCTTTAGTCATATTATTTTTTTAATTTGATATGCAATTTAATGTGTCTTAACACATATATAAATTTGCGTGACCACCATCACAATCAGGATACAAGAGTTTTGTCATTACCAAAAGCCTCTTCATTCTATCCTTTCTAGTTATACTCTTTCTCCACTGCAACTCCAGCAACCTCTGCTATTCTCCATCACTGTAGTTTGTTTTTTTCAAGAATGTCACAAAAATTGATGCATACAGTAGGAACCCTTTAAGGACTGACCTCTTTTACTCAGCATGTCATTTTTTTAGATTCATCCAAATTATTGCATGTATTGGTAGCCGATTACCTTTTAGTGTTCCATGGTATGAGTGCATTACAATTTGTTTATCTATTCACCCATTGGAAGGCATTGGATTATTTTTAGTTTGGGGCAGTAAGGAATAGAACTGCTATAAACATTCATACACAGGCATTGTGTCAAAATAAAATTTCATTTGCATAGAGTAAGCATCAGGAGTGGTATTCCTAATTCAAATGGTAGGTATATGTTTAACTTTATAAGAAATTGCCAAACTGTTTTCCAGAGTGGATATACCATTTGCATTCTTACCAGCAATGTGCAAGAATCCCATTTGCTCCACATTCCGGCCAGCACTCAGTATTGTCAGTATTTTAATTTAAGTCATCCTAATAGGTATGCAGTAGCATCTCACTGAGGTCTTAATTTAAATTTCCCCAAAACTTTTAACTTAAATTTCCCTAAAGGTTGTTGTACATCTTTTCATGTATTCATTTTCTTTAGTCATTTTTATTCTATTTGATATTCAATTTTGTTATTACTTTTTTGTGGAAACTTTTAAATTTATGATATTATGCTGCTTTTCTTTTTGCTATTGAGGAAACTTAAAACATTTCTGGAATAAGTGTGGGTATAAAAACAGGTTAAACTCAAAAAATCACAAAAAGTAGCATTTCAACAAATTTCCATTTTAATTTTTTTTATTATTTTAGCCTTTTCCCTGGATGTATTCTGGTGGTTTAAGAAATGTACAAAACATTGTGTTTTTGTCTTCTTATTTATAGGTCTGATATTTTCTAAGCTCTGGAATGGAATCTAGAAAAAAAACACTAAATCACTAAAAGGAGACAAGATAATACTTTCAACAAAGAACCCAATGGAATTGTTCATTTGAAATGTTATTACATTGTCTTTGTGTGTATTTGGCTCTGCCAATTGCATTCTGCAATTCCTGTTCACTGCCAGCTCTGGAGAGAAATAGAGCCAAATAACTGTGGGTTTTTTTATCTAGTTGTCACCAAAAAGTTTGACAAAAGTCCCTTAAGCATTAGAACTATAAAAAACATTTACAACAGGGCTAGAAAAAGCATGAAGTTTAACTGACTTGATTCTGCATTAAACCCATGGTTTAGACTACATTCATTAAAAGCACAAATCTTGTTGCAAACATGGAATTATTTTAAATGAATTCATTCATGTTCTGAATAGTTGCCATAAAATTTTTGGTAAAATATTATAGTTTCAATTAATTTTTTCATTTGCAACCATGCATGGAAAAGACAAAGCTAAAGGCAATACTCAAATACTCTATCACATAAACCAAAAGAACCGCTGTTGTCTTTCACCTTAGAAGGTTATGGTGCATGCTCTACCAGCTTATGACTAGAGATCATTGTGCTTTGTGCACTTTGAATGAAATGCTTGCTTGCCTGCCTACATCTATGAATCTGAGCCTCTAAAATCCAGAGGAATTAGTAAAGGCTTCAGATAGGTCTCCATGCATTGTTTTAAGCTTCTCCCAGGGATTAGGACTATCTGGTCCTGGAGGAGTGAGTGATGTGCTGACCCTGTTGGCTTCCCTCTCTCCAAAATAGTTAGAGAAGGTTCATGTTGAGGCCAGCATGTGGCTTAGCAAAATATCAAAAGCCACAAGAAGACCTTCCATCTCCTTCATCTGTTTGCTGAGGCCCAGACTTTTTTAGGAAAGAAGAAAGAGAGCTAAGGAAAGTGGAAAGGAGGGAAGGAGAGAAGAAAGGAAAGAAGGAAGGAAGGAAGTACAGAACAGAAAGAAGGAAGAAAAGAAAAAAAAGGGAGGAGTAGTTTCTGGAACAAAATAAAGTCTCAATAGCTGTGTGAAATGAATGAATACACAAATGTAAATTACTTAGAAAAAGGTATCATATGGCCAGGCACAGTGGCTCACGCCTATAATCCCAGCACTTTGGGAGCCCTAGGCGGGCGGATCACGAGGTCAGGAGATCGAGACCATCCTGGCTAACACGGTGAAACCCCGTCTCTACTAAAAATACAAAACATTAGCCGGGCGTGGTGGTGGGCACCTGTAGTCCCAGCTACTCCGGAGGCTGAGGCAGGAGAATGGTGTGAACCTGGGAGGCGGAGCTTGCAGTGAGCGGAGATCGCGCCACTGCACTCCTGCCTGGGTGAGCGAGACTCCCTCTCAAAAAAAAAAAAAAAGAAAGAAAGAAAAGAAAAAGGTATCATAATAGTGTGAATGGATTTAGTCAATATAAATAATGAATACTACATTATTTCTTGTAGATAAAGTATAAACGGAAGAGACATAAATGGATGGGGAAAAGACTGCTCCTGAATATAAGAAAAGAGTACTGGAAGAGGACACTAAAAATGTCAAGTAGTTTTCTACTACATAATTGTGCCTATAGTTGCCCCAGTTTAATCAATTACATTAATTAGTTGATATGGTATAGTATGTTCATGAGCACAGGATCTCAACACCATTACCAACTGTCCTTGAGTTTTACTGTCTCTGCACCTCAGTTTCCTCATCTGTTCAATGGAGATAATAGTATTATTATGAGGTTTAAAAGAGTGAATTTAGATAAAAACACTTAGTGGAATACTCACAGTGAAGCCTTACTATTAATATATTGGTTCTTATTATTCACTGAAACAAAATGATGAAAGGTATATCAACATATTATCTGAGTTGCATAAAGAAAGAACGAAGTTATCCTCTTTGTGATTATAGGCCTTCAAAATGTTGAACTGAATATGTTAATAGAAATATTTCCGTTGTAATTATTTAGTTGGTTTTCCAAGAAAATCAGCCTCCTATTAGTTTAAACACTTTTTTCTTTGTTAGACAAAGGCTCCCTGAGATAAGTTAAATGCGAGATGCTAGAACAGCAGAGCTGAGAAATACACAGAGGAGAAAATTATTCCTAAGGCATCCATAGAGGCAATCCTCCCAGCCCTTGTTGGTGACCTGCAGCTGTTGAATAAAGCCAACTGCCGAGCATAGGAGTGAGCAGCTTGCTGTGTCTCGGGTCTGGAACACAATCGCCAATTATTTATTGTCAGCGGTGCCTCATGGCAGACTAAGATGACAACCATTTTCTCTCGGTAAGGTTATCTTGCTCTCTTGAAAAAACAAAAATTCTACGTTGTTTGAGGTAGCATTTGGCCACAATACCTAAAATTGACATGCTTGAAATTGCAAAAATTGTTGATGATAATAAGAAATCAAGATCATATTTTTCTATTTTAATTTTTAACCCAAAGAGAGAAAAACCCCAGGTAAAGGAATGGAAAGCATTCATTTTCTCAAAGACTCACCAATATACATTTTGAGCAAAAGTAATAAGGAAATCCCACAGACTGAATTGGCATGAATTAAAGGAATAACACAAAAAGTTGAGTAGGTTTAGTCCATGTAGAACAAGGATGATTGAACTGCCCGAAGAGGGCTGTACTATATACCACACTAAATTAAGAAGTAATAATTTATTACTTACTACCAAGTTTTCAATATTAATCTGCTGATTTTTTAACAAAGTCATCCATGAATCAATCAACAGTTAGTACCAAGGGCAAAAGATAAAATTACTCATTGATTGATGCAAGAGCTTTCAAAAATACCGATTGATCAATAGTGATTTTTGGTATGGCAAACTTACATTTCTTTAGAGATTTGCTTAATCACAGACTTTCTCTGGAATCATTCTCATAATGCAACATCTCTTTGGATTTTCAGTAACCTCAATAATGGTTGTCCTGTGCTCCTATCTACTTTTAATTTCTTCTAGTAATAGAAAATACTTCATAATGGAAGATTTAATTAACTGAGTTTCCAAAAAGCTATTTACAGTGAACTGGGAACATTAGCTTTAATTTTTATTGTTCAAGAATGAAGATACCCTTTTTACAACAGATTAAATGCAGCAGGAAAACAACATTTTAGCCACACTAAAGTGTGGGAACCCACTGATAAAAGACAATTGTGCTGCTGAGAAGACAAAGGTTATGACAGTCCGATCAGAGGGGAGAGTCCCGGCTTGAATCTTCTCGTCCCTTTCTTAATTTATCTTGAGCGATCCTTAACAGGCTTCACTCATATCCCTAACCTAGATGACAGGTAGGCTTTCCACCACCATGAGCAAAGAATTATAGTAAAAAGATGCAAGATAGTGGGTCTTTTCCATCCCTCCACCCCTCCATCCCCCCAAAATAGAATATTGCATAGTTTTCAAAGAACATACAAGAAGTTTTTAAGGCACATTAGAGATGTGCCTTTTACTGCTAGGCCCTGTGTCCAAGAAAATACATCACTGGGCAGTGTTAAGAGGGGGAAAGAAAATATCATTGTGACCTTGACAAAACAGAGAGGTCTTGAGGTTAATCAGGTAAATTATATTTGTGCAGAACATTTTTTCCACACATTTGTTAATTTATAACCTTTAAGCTTGTCCTGTCATAAGCTTCTTATACAAATTGATTCAAATCCAACCAAGCTTGATTGGTTATTATTTACCCAACAAACTGATAGAGTGTCTAGTGAGTCATCCAACCCAGCATGCAAACACATATTTGGGGCATGCATATTTCCTTTTTAAATTGTGTCTTTAAAACCTTTATGGAAATTTGCTGCTGAATGTTACACACTAGCCATATTTCAAAGTGAATATCTTTCACAGTTTTACCTTTTTCTCTCATTTACCAAATGAAATTAGACCACATTATAGACTAATACCTTGTGAATTGCATTTATTAGATCAGAGCCAATTTGAATTATGGAGGCACATGCACCCAGAAGCACTAAATGCCCTGTAAAAACGCAGAGAGGTGGCTTAAAGGTTTATAGCGCCAAGGAGCTTTTCATTCGTAAAAGACCTGGGTTCAATTTTTTGCTTTCAGCCTGAGTAAAACTGACATTCAGGGCTATACCACGACTTATATCACAAAAACCAGATCATCATTGTTGGTTTGCTATAAATGGGGAAGCTAAACAAAGAATGGAAACCACATCTTGCAAATTGCTATAAAAGTGGAAATCATGATCTGTTTCTGACTCCAGTAGGAACAGACTAGGAAAAGAAACTTATTTTTAAGGGTCCTAAAATTTATTCTCAATAAAAACAGAAAAATTTTTATCTCTATTATGCCAAAAAAAGCTTGATAATGTATCAATTATAATAGTTCACTAGAACCAAGTTTTAAAGACAAACCTGAATCTTGAAATTTTTCATTTGGAATAGTTTAAGTATTATAGTATAAATATTAAGTGTGTATAGTAAGTATTTTATTATTAATGTTTGGACCTCTGAAGCAACTGATTTAAGAGTTAACTTTTGAAGGAGCTTACTGCTCCCCCAAATAATTCATTACCAATAGTTATTCTGCCTTTGCAATTAATCAGGTTTGAAAGTGCTTCATTTGGTGCATTTGTATTGTTTAAATAAATCTGGAAACACTAACCCTGTCACATTCAGGGGTCGAGTGTGGGAATGAATCTGTAGACACAGAGGGTAAAATACTTCAAGGCGTATCCCCAAGAGATTTCAGCTGGACAATCAAAATTTATTTTTCAAGAAGAGGGTGTCCCTGTGCAAGTGAGCCCTGTGGTGTGTTTTAAGGTCTCCTTAACCTGTCTCGGCAAATTGCATAAATCACAGCAATAAAGTCTTCCTATTCAGCATGTTAGGGCTAGGGAAAGCTGACCAGCTTTTGACCTCTTATTCTGGGCCCCAACTGACCCTAACTTAGAAGTTCAAGCGGTCAATTTCAGGTCACTGAGGGCAGTCTCAGAATCTTTTTAATTCCACTTGGACTGCAAGGTTAAATTTATGCAGCACAGGTATTTTCCTAGGTTTCCTGGATGTGTTGCTCCTGGAGTTCACACCCAGATGACCAAAAGAGAAAAAAAGAAAAAAGAAGAGAGAAAGAAAACGCCAACTTTAAGCTGGTATCCTCCTAACTGGCTCCACTTTAGTAAACACCATGTTGGTCGTTTATCAGTATAATGGATCTACAGACAGCCTTAAACAATTGTCAAACATTCTTTTAAAAGCCATTAGTTTTTCAACTAATATATATCTGTTTCGTGCATTTGTTGAACCCTTCACTTGTCACTGAGAACGACCTGTTAAACTAAGCAGAGGCCTGATCAGTTTTCAGTGAGCGCTGAGCCTCAGGGTTCACCTGGGTCATCCACAAGATTTATGAGACCCAGTGCCAGTATCTGATTGGGACTGTTAGTGCTAAAGAAAGCTGACACTTCCTCCCTTTCCCTCCTCCTCAAGCCTGACACACAAAGTCCAGTGACTTAACTTGTACATTCCCACTGGCTGCCTAAGAGGCAGAAAAATTGATGACCTGTACAGACACCAAAGTGGACATCAATAAAAAAAGACGGATGTGAACAAGTGGAGTGACATGCCTCATTGCTGAGGGGACTGGGGAGGGGAGAAAAAAGGTTAAAAAAACACTGGAAAGTTATTTATATAAGCTTCAAGGACAAGGATTTTGTCACTAGTTGCCTAAGGATTTGCTCTTAAAATATTCTTTCCCCTGGCTTCTCTCCTTTTCCAGTTGGCAAAAATGTTGGGATCTCTGGTAATTACTAGATATTTTAATTTGTATGCTTAAATGCAGAAATTTTTATTAACCTTCTTGTCACTAACAAATGATACCAAGAGACGGACTGAAAATTGTTAAAAACATATAAAAGAAAAATATAGGGCAGCTTTTAAAAAGGAACCACAATTGATTTAACATCATTACTGTGCTTGTTAATAATAAGGATGGTTAAAATTGTGAGCAGATTTCATTTTCTATAAGATGGTAGTTATAAATGCTCTGAAACAACATGCTCATTTTGAAAGATCTCCCAAAGAACTGCCCAGAAACACTAGGAATTATACTCTTGAAATTGAAATCTGTGAATAGTTTACAAATAGGCAATGAGTGAAAGTAACTGGGTTAGCTATTGTATACTGGGTGTGTTTCTATTTTAAAGTACTTCTGAGAAAAAATTATTTGGTGGCTTAGCTAGCACTCTAATTAGATCCAAAAGAGACAAGTAAAATGAAAAAAAGAATAATTTGGGGGGTTTCTTCTATTTTACTCTTGATGTGTTCATTTGACCTTTGGTATTTTTTCTGCATGGTATATTTTCTGCATGCTTATGTATTACGTAAATGAGGCCTAAATCTGAAATGTGACCAGCATAGTTGGGAGAGATGATGTATTCAACCACATCAGAAAAAAATGGCAGACTCTCCAGATCACCAGGTTTACAACAAATTCTTCCATACTAACACTTCCTTGATGTTGATGTTCAGTTAACATGATCTGATGGTTTATTATCATGCAGCAGAAGAAAATTGCAATAAATAAGAAATTTATTTTTAGTGATGTTAAGTTTTTCAGATAATAGCATCTATTATGATGACAGAAACCCTTATTGGGTTCATGAGCCAGACAGTAACAATGCTGTCACATTTTCCATTTTGTCTATGAAGACTGAGCTTGATGTCTTCAGGAACTGGAGTTTGAAGTTCTCCACCATTTTGCCAATGTTAAGATAGGTCAGTTTCAAAGTCCACAGTCTAATGTCTCTCATTGTTCCTGCTGATTGCAATAGAGATGTCAGTACAATAGGGTCTGTACTAACATCACAACAGAATTTATGACCAAGTGGAAAGATACAGTTCTTACCTCTGGTGACTTTGTTTTCCAGGTCAGCATACCCATCCCATTCAGAATCAAAAACCCTATGTGAAGGTGTCTATGAAATTCACACTTTCCTCTGCCCAGGCCCTGATCCAATCTATTTACCTATGCACTGCTATATCCAACACACATACAGTAAGTCTTGAGCATGAAGCTTTACTGATAAGGATAGAGTAATATCAGTCAAGTTTGGTTAGTTAGAACTTCCATTCTAAAATATCATATAGTACTCAACCAAATAATCTGTCAGAACAGGCCTCATCCAACCCTGTTAACTTTGATACCAGCTCAGTTTTTTAAATGTCACTAAACCAGTCTCTCTCAGTTCCCCATGTAAGACTTCATATCTTTGCCCTTGGGATTCTCAGACTTCTGACACCGGTGGCATTTCTCCAGGCTCAGTCAGCTACCCCTTATTGCAAAAAAGTGAGTACAGTCCCCATGGAAACTTCACTGAGATCTGCAGGATTTACATAGGTAGTCTCAATCTCATCTTAAGACCTAAAGTAACTGCCAGCAGGAAAATGATATGAGTTTATGAAATCCCTGATCCAACAGCATCTTAAGAAGGATTTTTAAAGATTGAGTGTGATTTACTTATTTTTTATCTTTTACATCATAAGAGATTTTATTATTGCTATTATAGTAATAAACTGCTATTTTCCTCCTTTTCTTCTTTATGATGAAGACTTGACAAAGTTGTAAGGCTTACCTAGCACAGTGCTTGCATCAAGTAGGTATTTAATACATTTTAATTGACTTACCTTTGATTGCCCTTCTTTGAAGCTGAGTCAGCCATCAACCCCTTGGAGTACAGACTTTCAGGGGATCCTTGACAAAATACGTGGCTCAGTGTTTTGACTGCAGTTTGGGTGTTTAATAAAGACGGCCCAGGTAACAACCCTCCCTTTCTCCAGAATATCTAAAAAACTCTCTTCAATAATCTTCTCATATCCCAATACCTGTTCATTTTCATTTAGACACAAAAGTATCATCACAGACCTTGTCAAAGGGTGGTTAGAAATCATGGTTACATGTTCCAGATCTGTCACTATTCATAAGGTCATTCCAAGGGATTGACTGGGTATCCACCAATGACATTCCAAGAGGCTCAGTGTCATCTGGCTGGGAGAAGGTTTGAGGTCCTAGATGCCTATGGTAACTCTAGCTCTTCAAGGGTTCACTCTGGATCCCCTATCTGCCTGGACTTATCTGAGCTTCTCTTCCCATCAAATTGACAACATGGATTTCCCATTAGCATCAGGCAGCTAATGGGAGCTTCTTCAAACTGCTCAGGATTGGAGTCTAGATTGCTCTCTTCTGAATGTCAGACACACACCTTCTCTGGGACTCCTTGAGTGAAAGAGTCCCAAGAAGATATCATTCAGATTTACCTAAGCGACACTGAAGAATTCTTAGATGCTTAACTCATGGTCTGTAATATGTAATAAGATTTTCAGATCCGTGGAACTAAAATGACTGGGTCCTGCCATCCAGATAATCCTACAAGTTTGTCATATCAGGCTCTGGATTTAAACTGATGTCAGGTAGCTCTAGGGGCTGAACTTGACCTTTCCTGGGCTGAAAATAGATGTGGAAGGAAAGTTCCTTCTTCTAGCCTGGTGGGGCCCTAGGATAACAAGCCAGGGTTTCTCCAGTTTGAGGCAAATTCTTGGTTCTGTCTCACATGATCTAGAAGAAACAGATTAGCAAACTCTCCTTGGTGTCTCTTAATGCAACATAAAAGTCTCCCAGAGTTTGGAATTCATATTGTTATTCTTAAAAATAATGAATTTTACCAAAGAATAAATATGCCTGGGATACATAACAAACAGGTTTAAAACAACTTTACAGATAAACACGAAATGTTTGCCAACTCTTAAATTGTTTTTACTAGTAGTTCTCTCTCTAGGAAGGAGATAGTAAAATAAATTACTTCCTCTTTGTCTTTTGTTGATGGTTAATGTTATTTTTCAGTTTAAGAACTCAAATACAATGACGATAATGTGTAAAACCTAAAAAAGAAAAGAAAGGAAGAAAAAAAAAGGTAGCAAGAACTAGAGAACCAAACAATACTGGTAGTTTAGTGGAGTTGCAACTAAGTGAATTCTCTTGAATTCATTATTCAGTGTAGATACCTCAATTGAAAGATTGAGTTGTACAGTTAATACAGTCATGTGTCACACAACAACATTTTGATCAATGACAGGCCACATATACTATGTTGGTCCCATAAGATTATAATGGAGGTGAACATTTTATATTTCCTAATGCCATTGTCGCCATCATAATGATGTAGCACAATGCATTACTCACATGTTTGTGGTGATAATGGTGGAAACAAACCTGCTGCACTGCTAGTCATATAAAAGTATAACATATACAATTATATATAGTGCATAATCCTTGATAATGATAATAAAGGCCTGTATTGCTGTTTTATATATTTACCATGCTATACTTTTTAATCATTATTTTAGAGTATACTCCTTCTATTTTTTTTTTAAATAAGTTAACTGTAAAAAAGCCTCAGGCAGGTCTTTCAGGCGGTATTGCAGAAGAAGGCATCATTATCATAGGAGATGACAGCTCCATGCGTGTTATTGCCCCTGAAGACCTTCCAGTGAAACAAGATGCGGAGGTAGAAGACAGTGACATTGATGATTCTGACCCTGTGTAGGTCTAGGCTAATACATGTGTTTGTGTCTTAGTTTTTAACAAAAATGTTTAAAAAGTTAAAATTTATTAATTTCTAAAAATAGAAAAAGCTTATAGAATAAGAATATAAAGAAAAAATATTTTTGTATAGCTGTACAATGTGTTCATATTTTAAGGTGTTATTTAAAAAGAATCAAAAAGAAAACAATTAAAAACTTTATAAAGTAAAAAGAAATTAAAGCAAGGTTAATTTATTATTAAAGAAAGAAAAAATTTCTTTATAAATTTAGTGTAGCCTAAGTGTACAGTATTTGTAAAGTCTACAGTTGTGTACAGTAAAGTCCTAGGCCTTCACATTCACTCACCACTCACTCATTGACTCACCCAGAGCAACTTCCAGTCCTGCAAGCTCCATTCACAGTAAGTACCCTATACAGGTGCACTATTTTTTATCTTTTATGCTGTGTTTTTACCATACCTTTTCTATGTTTATACACACAAATACTTAGCATTGTGTTACAATGACCTACAGTATTCACTACAGTAACGTGTTGTACTGGTTTGTAGCCTAGAAGCAATAGGCTATGCAGTATAGCCTAGGTGTGTAGTAGGCTATAACATCTAGCTTTGTGTAAGTACACTCTATGATGTTTGCACAATGATAAGTCACCTAATAATGCATTTCTCAGAATATATCCCCAACATAAGCAAGGCATGAATGTATTTCAACCTAAATCTCCATTTTACATATAAACATATAGTCACATGCTTCATATTTTCCTTTCTTTAGATCATAAAATGACTAAATGCTAATAACAACACAATTTGAGATATTCTAGCTTGGTGTCTCCCCATAAGATTAAAGTGTTTCAGGAATATTAATGATTTATTATATAAACTTCACTCTCCAAAAGGTCTCCCTGAATTAAAACAGCAAAAGAAATAATAATCTGTCGAACCATGCTTTATTCAGAAAATACGGTTGTGTCAGTTTTTAGCCATTGACAAATAGAGTATTATCAGGATAGATCAGCAGAGATGTTGAATGTTTTTGAAACTTTCTGTTTTAAATATTTGTTTACATTTTACCAAGCAAATTTACACTTTTCAATTTCTAGTGATTATGCATTCCTGCCATATAAGAACACTTCACAGGGACTGCGGAAATAGTCGTTAACAGCAACGGACTATTTTTGTGCTCCCACAGCAAGAAAGTCTTTTGCCACAATGATCAAAATCTTTTATTTCCACTCAAAACATGTCTCAATAAAACAAGCATTTGCTTTTGAAATTCCTTCTTAACCTATTTGAATTCTACCAGGTAAAATATTTATTTGAGAAAAATACTATTTCATAAGAAAAATATGTTCCAAACTAGATGCAATTGAAGATATTATGTCCATTTTTTTTTTTTTTTTTTTTTTTTTGAGATGGAATCCCGCTCTGTCGCCCAGGCTGGAGTGCAGTGGCACCATCTGGGCTCACTGCAAGCTCCGCCTCCCGGGTTCACGCCATTCTCCTGTCTCAGCCTCCTAAGTAGCTGGGACTACAGGCGCCCGCTACTACGCCCGGCTAAGTTTTTGTATTTTTAGTAGAGACGGGGTTTCACCATGTTAGCCAGGATGGTCTCGATCTCCTCACCTCGTGATCCGCCCGCCTCGGCCTCCCAAAGTGCTGGGATTACAGGCGTGAGCCACCGCGCTGGCCAATCTCTACTTTTTAAATGAAAATAGAATTTGTTACTTTAAAATATAAACTATTATTACTTATTGTTACTATTATTACTACTCTAGAAAGGAGAAAGACGAGGAAGAAGAAGAAGAAAGAAAAGAGAAAGTAAAAACTAAAAATAGAACTACAATTCAATCCAGCAATCCCCACTACTGGGCATATATCCAAAGAAAAAGAAATCATTATATAAAAAAGGCATCTTCACCCATATATTTGTCACAGTGCTGTTCACAGTAGCAAACTCACTGAATCAACCTAAGCATTCATCAATGAATGATTGGATAAAGAAAATGAGGTTTATATATAACGTGGGATACTACTCAGTCATAAAAAAGAATGAAATCATGTCTTTTGCAGCAACATGGATGGAACCAGAAACCATTATTCTAACTGAAAAATCTCAAAAAAGAAAGTCAAGTAACACACGTTCTCACAAGTAAAAGCTAAACAATGTGTACACATGGACATACAGAGTAGCATAATAGACATTGGAAACTCCAAAAAGTGGGACAGCGGGTGAGGGTTGAACACTATTCAGTGAAAAGATGACACTCATGTGGTTAATTTAATTAAATGACTACCTATACTGACCCAGTAAAGAGATGTATATATTATTAATAGAACAATGGAGTGCCCCGCTCTGTTCACATAATCTGTGCTACTATCTTCATAATTCATGTGGACTATCCTAGCTAAATTTAATGTTCAGCCATTCACAATCATTAAGACCTCTAGTGGTTATAACAGCCTTCTCTGCCATGCTGGCATCCAATTTGTATTTTCCCCCCAGACATAGTCAACATTCAAAAACACAGAAATTTCTTGTTTTAAAAAAATTACTTTCTTCTACTTATTCTATTCTGCGGTAATAAAAAAAATTCTATATTGCAAAATGTGGGTAATATTTTGCATTGTCTATTCCCAGGATAACTCTTTAAACTATGTTGTGGCTCCCGATTGTGCTGATACTCATTCCACAAACAAAACTTACACCTCAATAAACAGCAAGTCTGCATATTAGATGAGAAAAAGGATATGCGATTAAAAAAAACACACAGTTTCTAAAAAAATTTTAAAGCCTGCAGTGCAAATTGGAGAATGGAATTTTGCCCCCTATTCCAGAGGGTTACTCGTGTCACCAAGTTGTTTCTTATTTCCATGAATTGTTTTTTCAATTAAAATGGGGAAATAAAAGCAAAGAGTAAAGCAGAACTTGCTGCAGAAGATAGATGGCTCTTCTTTAATGACTTATAAAAGAAAAGCGGCACCCCAAGTTTTACTTTATGTAACATGGGGGAAAAAAAGCTAAGCAATACTATAGATTTTATTTGATATGCTCACTGTGCTAATTTTTGAAGTAGTATCATTGTACTATTACAATTATTGACACATTTCTAAGGAGCATGTCTATTAATTTTGAAAAGACTAAGTAAATGCAAATCCAAGTTCTTTTCTACTTTTTAAGTTGTTATTAAGAACAAATGTTCTTCAAGTGAACCCTCCGGTCAGTAAAAGGGGACATTTGCAACTAAAAGGACTAGTGTACAGTAAATAACGGCATTTTCTTCAGCCAAAGACATTTTCCATTCTAGATAACCTGAAATCTGCTACTTTATAGCAGGTATTCTATGAAATATTTCTTCCGAAAATTTAACTAAGTATATGTATCTTGGTGAAATTACAGGTGAATAACACCTGTTATGCTGTCATCAAAAAAAAAAAAAAAACCCTGAAAGTCTAAGATTAACCATAATCAATATTCTGGTGAAGATTCTTTCAGATATCGATATATAGATAGATACAGATACACATACTAATATATTTTGTATGTTATATATACATTTATATTTGAAAAAATACGGATGTTCATATAATTATTTTTAATAAATAGGTTCACATTCTGTAGCTATTTTTAAACTCAATAATATGTCAAGGACATAATTTCATGCCAATAAATATAGATCTGTGTCTTCATTTTGAATAACTGTGTAGTAGTCCACTGAGTATATACCAATAACTTTACTTCATCATCTTCTCATTAATGAATTTTTAAGTTGTTTCAAATTTTTTGGTATTATTAACAATGTTGTGAAGAAAATCCTTTATTTTACATCCTTTCATACCACTTTTTAGTGTATTTTCCTAAAACAAGAGAAATATATGGATTTTAAACATTTTGTCACACATTATCAAACTTACCTGCACAGAGGAAAACCTATTTACATTTCTTCCAATTTTCACTAGTTTTCTCATGCCTTAAAATATAGCAGATTGTGTCGATTTTCTCAATCAAATAAGTTAAAGGAAAAAAAAAGATATCCTGTTGCTGTTTTTATTTCTACATCTTTGAGGCCATAGAGTCATTTCCATCACTTCTTTTGCAAACTCTTCTATTGTGACATCATTTATTCCTGAATTGCAAATGTCTTTTTTTAATATGAAAGCTTTAACCTTTCATTTGTCACAGGTATGATGATTATTTTTCCCAAGTGGTAATGTACATTTTCAATTTTATTTGTAATGCATTTTGGTGATTAGATATTTTTGATTGTCAGATGGTCTTTTAGGGTTTCTGAACTACATGACATGTTACAAAATATTGACACATGCATTTCTCTAAAATCCTGTCACTTTCTATTTAACATTATATATAGTCCATCTGCTTTTAATGGGCTGCATCTATAAGACACTTCATTTCCATGGCAGTCACACATATGATGAACATTTTACCAATTTCAAAAGCAGATGGCACTATTCCAATTATTATTATCCCATTTGTTTGAATGTATTTTAAACAGATTCTTTATTTAAAATGTTGTTTTGTGACTCTGAAGGCTTACTCATATATTGCTTTTCTTGTGATGTCCTATGTATTTAATTTTACGCCCTTGAAAACATACATTTCAAATAGCAAGGTGGCCAAATTTTGCTAAGAAAGAACCCTCAGACTCTACTTCTTGTTGTGCTATTATATACAATTTGTCTTCCTCAAATAATTAAAAAAAATATTGTCTTTCATGTATATCATCCCATTATCCTTCTTGTACTGAATATAGAATTTAAGATCCTTTGGGACGGGTGCAGTGGCTCACCCCTGTAATCCCAGCACTTAGGGAGGCTGAGGCGGGTGGATCACTTGAGGTCAGGAGATAGAGACCAGCCTGGCCACCAAGATGGCAAAACTCCGTCTCTACTAAAAAATACAAAAATTAGCCGGGTGTGGTGGCGCACGCCTTTAGTCCCAGCTACTTAGGTGGCTGAGGCACAAGAATCGCTTGAACCTGGGAGGCGGAGGTTGCAGTGAGCTGAGATGGTGCCACTGCACTCCAGCCTCCAGCCTGGGTGGCAGGGTGAGACCCTATCTAAAAAAAAAGAAACAAAAAAAAAACAAAAAAAAACAAAAAAAAAACACCTACAGTCTTAAAACAACGTGAAATTCACAATTATTATTTTATTACTAGGCTTCAGCGAAATCGTAAGAACATGGAGTCAGTCAAAAAACATTTTAAGAAGCTTCTGGATCAGATTTTTGGTTACAAGAACTAAACAGTTCCAATTATATTTTCTCATGCTGTGGAAAGGTAAACTTTTTTACATTATTTGAAAAGCTTGAAGTCCTAAATATTTAAAAAATTGATCTAATTCTGTGCGGTCTGTTTTGGGTGAAACAAAGACCAGGAGACTCTCTTTTCCTGTATCTTTAAACTAGTACATAACTTCTGTTTAAGGGTCTGGTGACATCAGTAATGGATAATTTACAACCTACAGGGCTTCTGGATTAAATAACAGAGGTTCTGTAAACCAACAGGCTTCAGACTTCAGTGAAAGCACCGTAATTTGTTTATTGCCCTTTCTCAGTTCCTCAATTACAATTGATCTCTGCTAAACAGACTAGTGTTGCTAATTGTTGGGAAAGGGGGAAAATAACTTAATCTTTATAGACATCTTCTAGCCAAGGATTTCTCCTTATAATTCAGTGCCATAATCTCACCTAAGCACAGATAAATGGAATCCATACACCTAACCATAACAAGTACTTTCAAAATTAATGTATAAACAATCAAAGTTGAAGTAGCTGTGCTTGGAACAGAAAAAAAAAATGGTGACTGATTGTATCTGATATAGAGCCAATGACAGACAAACAAGAGTACTTGATTAGAGCTCTTGTCTTGCCAGATCACTTATTTGAATTCTACTGATAGGAGTTTAATCAGCACTTAATCTCCTTATCATGTCTAGGGTGTTGATCAACTTTAAGTACTTAACATTATACAGAACCCCTACAGGCATTTCCACTTCAAAGCCTGAAGTGCAATGGATAGGTGTCTCCTTATCTTATTTTTCTCCATTAAGGGTGTTGAAAAGAAGTGCTGTCATCATCAACTAACCATGTTCTAATTTAGTCTGTTTAAGCTTCTGAATTGTTTGTTTTAGAAAAGTTTGACTTATTTATAGTAAATCTTCATTTTCTGAACCCACCATTTTAGAAATTGAAAATATACTATATATATATATATACGTATGTGGGTTTGTATAAAATATGTTCCAGTTTACAGTTTAACTTCTGAATTATTTTAGAAAGTCTGGCCTTATTTATGCTCAATTTTCTTGACCCAGTATATTGGAAATTAAAGAAATACATACACATATACATATATGTGTGTTTGTAGTTACTCTAATTTCTCACTTCAATATAACATCAGTAGAAGGTCCAAATGGACAAGTAGTACATTAAACACAAATTAAAAATATCCTTCAAATATTTTCAACATTATGTTACAGGTAAATTTCAATGACATTTTTTGTAGATCACTCCCTGACTTAGTGAGGATTCCACATTTCCACATTCAAGTTCCTCTTTTATTCCTTATAGTAGCCTAATGAGAGAGAACAGGTATATTGACTACATATTTGCTATACATTAAAGCCATGTACTTCGGTATAAGGTGTCCTCCTGAGTATTATCTATCCATAATGACTTTTTGCCAAAATTTAAGTATTTGTCATGTGAATTGTTTTCAGGTCTCCAGAACAGACTAAAGTTATTTATTTAAAAGAAAATTGAAGTAAAATTATTGAAATTGATAAACTAAGTAAAGCTACATAAACCAAATATTATGTATCTAGAAATGATAATTTTTACATTTGATGTTTAATATACTTTTATTAGTATTTCAGTTGCTTTAAGTGTTCAATTGTCTACTTAATTTTTTATGGCAGCATATATCCAAAACAATGCATAATACCTCTATTTGGTCTAATGCACTTCAGTTGGAAGACATTAAGAGAGGAAAGATATTTTACTATTTGGAAAGAGCAGGAAATTCAAAATTTCAACTCAATTCATGTTAATTATTTAGAAAAAATTTAGAACCAAATAAAATCTCAATTATTTTGTTTTCTCAAATTATTTCATTATTTACATTTTTTTCAATCCAAAATACCATACATACTTTAGGATCTTTTTTTAAATTTTATCTTATCTGAAATAAGTTTACTCATTCCTGATTTTAAATACAAACATAGGCTAAGTTGAATGCTAACTATCCGGCCATCCAAAAGTGATTGATTGATTGATTGATTTTATTAGGATATTCTCATTTGAAATAGAGGCTTGAGACTAGCTGTACAAACAAAAGATAAAGAAGGCAAAGCAGTTTGAATGTTTCAATTTTCATAGAAGGATTTGCAGCAATTTTATTGGTTTGAAAATTTCCACAAACATTTATAAAAGTTACTTTATAGTATTTCACTCAATTCAGAAAGAAGGGAACTGTGACAACTTCCCCATGCTGTCAAATACATGACATTTAAAAGATAAATTAATATTTGTAAATAAAATTAACCCTTTATAAAAGATATTTTAGAAGTCTGTTTCAATAATGTAATTAAAACAAATACATGATAGAAAACTTGATTTATGTGAATGATGTTCTACTAATCTTTGAATTACTAATAGCATTCATTAAGTTTAAATTTGGAAAGATCAGGCATCTCAAAAAATGGGTAACATTAAACTAAATAACAATGTTGGCTAAGTAGCACTGAGGCACAAACAGGGAAAAATAAAACAAAAGTCTATTATTTCTTAACTACGAATGCTTTCTAAAGTAACTCAGATGCTTCCATTTTATTTGAGTATTGCTTTTTGTTTCCTCTATTAAGTAGTGCTTAAAAACCACAACTTCACTCAATCAGTAAACAGGATCATTACTTCTAAGTGTTTCAGATTCTAAATCAAGGGTTTCATTTAATTTTCCTTGCAGAATAATGCATATAGATGAGGATGTCAAATTGCAAATAACCTGTATTAGAATAGCGTTTACAGTGCTTATGGTAAGTAATCAACATTATTGACTTAGCTTAGGGATTTTAAAATGCTGAAAAACACTAACAGAATAAATTGATTGGAAGAATAGAAAAGTACATCACTGTGTTAAAGATTTGAAATGAAATTGAAACGCATTATAAGATTTTCGTAGTTTAAGAGTACATGTGCATATATAGATATGCACGTAGATGGATAATGTGGGCATTATTAATTTAAATTCCCCATTGGGATTAAAGAGAGAATGCCTAGTTTTGTTTCAATGGTAATGTTGATATTCATTATCAATATGATAAAATACAAACTGGTGGCTCTGTAATACAGATTTAATGCCCCTGCTGAACTTTTTTCCATTAGTAGCTAATGGCTATTCCTGTTTACCTTCTATGACTCCAAATGCTCATTCCATCTTTTTTCTGTGATCATCACAGTTATACAGGAAATGATTTTGCTAAAAACAAAAATATTCTACTTTATTTTAAAAATGATAGAGCTTGCATCTGTAAACATGACTTTAATTTATGCCTTCTATGATGTGTCAGCATTCTGAAAAAGAATCTTGTTCTGCATTTATAAAATAGAAGTGAAAAATTTCATAACTTGGAATAGTTAGTAAGAAAAAGGCTTGTTGCACTTATTAAAGTAAAATATTTTTCCCTCAGAAGAGTTTATATTTTTTAACATATATGCATAAAGTGAGCATTTCATTTCCATTACTAAAAATCTTTTTATCATGATAAACAAATCATTCATTAAATTGCCTTTCTCTTCTATATAGCAACAGCTTATTTTTAGAATGACTTTCAACTACTAAGTTGAATTTATTTTAAAGAAAGAAGAGTATAAAAACTCTTATTAATTTATTTTAATTAAACCCATTACAATAATCCCTGGAGAGAAAACAATTAAACATTGAATAAGAAACCATAAAAAATCAAGTTCATTTCCTCTTTGCATTTGAGTTCCCTTAGTCATCTCTTTTTCTCCAAATGAAGCCTTTAAGTATTGTAGGTTTTTTTCACTGAAATAGCATAATTTTAAATGAGGTTATGATACTAATACTTAATATTATTGCACATCTACTATATACCAACACTATTCTAAGCACTTAATGTGCGCACTTAATTCTCCTAAACAAACTTATGAGATAGAAATTCATTATTTTTCTCATTTTACATTAAGGGAGATTCAAAGCATACTATCAATAAAGTGAAAAGACAAACCACAGAATGGGAGAAAATATTTGCAAATCATATGTCACATATGCAAATTAAAACCACAATGAGATACCACTTCACAACTACGATAATGGCTATAATCAAAAAGACAGAAAATAGTAAGTGTTGGCCAGGATGTGGAGAAATTGAGACCCACATACACGGCTGGTAGAAGAAAATAGTGTAGTTTCTTTGGAAAAGAGTTCAAGACGTCCCTAAAAGGTCAAACTGAGTTACCATGTGACTCAGCAATTCTACTCCGAGGTATACACACAAGAGAAGTGGAAACACATGTCCACACAAAAACTTATACAAATGTTCATATCAGCATTATTCATAATAATCCAAAAGTGGATAGAGCCCGTATGTCCATCAACTGATAAATGGATAAATAAATATAATGTATTCAACATACAATAGAATATTATCTGACAATAAAAAGGGAAAAAGTGCTGATACATGCTACAACATGGATGAGCCTTGTAAATATTATGCCAAGTGAAAGAAGACAGACAGAAAAGACTACATATTATATAATTCCATTTATGTGAAATGTCCAAAATAGGCAAATCCTTACAGGCAGCAAGTCAAGCAATGGCTGCCTATGATTAAGGGGGTTGGAAGAAATAGAGGGTGACTGCTAATAGTCATGTTTTCTTCTTGAGGTGATTAAAATGTTCTAAAAATGATTGTGGTTGTGCACAACTCTGTGAATATAGTGAAAACCATTGACTTATATACTTTAAATGGGCAAATTGTATGGTACATAAAAAATATCTCAATAAAGCTGATATATATATACACATATATATGCACACATATATATGTGTGTTTCTTTTGAAAGATATTAAGGATGGTACTTGCCCTGAATGACTGTAAAGGGTAAACCTGGAATAAACATGCAGAGTCTGGCTCCAGGGCCTGTGCATGCAACTACTAAGCTTACTGATTCTGCTCAAGGTAGTTTTGCTCTTCAATGTGATAACTGATTTCACTGAATCAAATATCTTCTTTAAAAACCCACCATACAGCCTGGCTCCAAATAAAAGTTTTCTGAGTGAACGTAGATGGATACTTCTTTCCAATAAAACAATATGATGTATGGTGAGTAACGATGTTGAATAAGTCATTTCAAGATGCTAAGAAGGTTAATTTTGAATGTCCAGATTCTTGATAAATCAGCAAAACCTGCAAATGTGTTGTTAGGACATTTAGTTGCTAACAACAATGAAAAATTCTTCATAGCTACTTAGCGTTTACATTTTTTATTACCTTACTCCCCAAAGAGTTGCAGTTATCATCCAATCATGTTTTTTAATTTAGGGGATAAAAAGGACAAATGTCAAAATATATTTATTATGTTATTATACATTATTATCTCAATTTCCTTTAGGATTCTGTTGAAGACTTTTGGAAAATTCAGAATGGATTTATAGAACTTTAGAGCAAAGGAACGTAAGAGAACATCTAGTAAAATTGTTCAACTGAAGAAAATTTAACTTAAAGAGGTCAAATAATTTATAAAGGCACTAGATTCAACAGAGAATAAAACTAAAGTCATCATCAACATCTTCACAACAATAACAAAAGAAACAATCAGTGCTTATTAAAAAATATTATGGTCAAGGCAACACACTATACACTCCTTATCTCATTTGACTTTCCTTGCAACTCTCTGTAAGATAGGTACTATTATTGTTTCCATTGTATAGACAAGAAAACTAAAGACAAGGCAAGTAATTTGCCCAAATCATAGCCAGCAAATAATGAATTTGGGATTTAAACCCAAGCCTTTCTGATGTATTCTTAGACATCTTACTATACCTTAATCACAATCAATTCAGCAATCTTTTTTTATTAATTTAAAAAAAATTAAGGGAGCTTTTATCGGGAACACCATGACTAATTTGAATCATATAACAAAATTGAGTCATAAAATAAATATTTGCTCATAAGATATTTATTATATTCATTTATTACATTAACATTTTATAAAATAAAATATAATTGAAGCATAAAATAAAATTTATCATAAAAAGAATTAATTAGCCAGAATTTGGATTTGAAGAGATATTGTGACAGATTGTAACCTTCAGCCCTAAACAATATATAATGGCAATAAACTGTTTTCTCATCCTAATGCATAAATAAGACAGATTTATACCAGAGAAATGCACTTGCAGTAAATAATGCACAGTTAATTTAATACCTTTTTTGAAGTTATTCGTGTAGCTTATAATAAAGCCTTGCCTCCAAAAATGATAGAATTAAATCAGTCACTTCGGATACCCAAAGATATATTAGTCATAATTCACAGCATCAAGACCTCTGCAGCAGGAGACACAAGAATGTTGATGTCTTTGTAACTGCATGTGCTGCTCACTTAGAATGAGCCCAGTCTAGTTACCCAAAATTCCCCTCTGCCTGTCATTCCTCTGCCTGGAATGACTTCTCTCTTCTCTATTCCACAGGACTACCAATGCGCAATCCTCTCTCCTTGAGATTTTCAACTTGGAGTTCCTGGAGTTACTTATGAACTCTAGCTCATAATTGGTTTTGCCCTGCCTCAATTTCAAAGGTAATTAGCTAGAATCAACATTATCCATGCTATAACTTATATACTCATCATATGTTACTGATCATACATTTTATTGACTTGAGGTTGTTTTCACATGTTTATTTTTCCTCCTGCCAAAGTGATCATACAGTTCCTATGAAGAAAGATTCTAAATTTCTATTGATTTTTCATCCAGATTTTACTGCGAAAGTTACACATATACACTGGAAGAGGCCTACATGCTTTAATGTACATGACAGTGAACAAAAACAACAAAAAAATTATTCTTTTTTTTTTTATTGATTTCACATCCGCCACCCACACACCTCATAGAAGCTGTCCACTGGGGCTCCATCAATTCCTGATGTGTCATTAGGCTGCAGATTCCTCTGCTTTAGGAACTGATCACAGCCACATGGATGAAAAGTCCATTCTAAATATAATAGAACCATGTTATATTATAAGTATATATAAGCATTAATAGCATAGTATATTATAAGATAATGACATTTGCATCATTTTTTTCTTTAAGAAATGCAATCTTTTCACTTACATTAGTATTGATAAGGTTTTTATGTTGATTAACTATGATTCATAAATCTTCATTTGGGAATAAACAAGTTCTCCCCTTAAAGAGATAAGATATCTGGGTGGTAATATCCTTTATTTTTTCTTAAGACTCTTTAAGCTTTTAGATGAGATTCTGAAGTTCGCACAAATTATTCTGAGACAGTGAGCAACTTCTAGATCCATGCCATCTCTATCACACAAAACAGTGATCTAATCCTCCCGTTCAATATATTTATAAGAAAAAATTTGTGTTTGCCCATTTGATCTTCCCTCACTTTATCCCTAGGAATATTAGGATTTCCATTCATTTCTGCTGGGACTGAAAAGCTTAGTTCTGCTGCAGGCTAGACCTGGGATATGCTCCATGAAGCAGCAACACAGAGCCTATTTCTCATTGCATGTTATTGCTGCTGCTGCAGATGCTCCAAAGGGCTGCACCTTGGGTGTCTTGCATTATTTTTATAGGTATTTATTTGGGTTCATTACCCCAGCAGCTAGAGCATACCTCTATCCATATTCTGCAGGGCTCCCCAGTAGACACAGCTTTGTGTGTCCACTGGTTTGAGCCTCCTGTTAATGATGATAGCCCCATCCACTGGGGTGGTGGATGGGGCTCTTCCTGTAAGTTCTGTTCATACCATGTCAGGTAACCAGTACTGTATAACACTCATTTGGGTTTTCTATTCTCCTACCTGCTATTCATCTTTATATATTTTGGTTAGTATCCTTAAATACCATAATTCCTAATCTGAAAAGTGTATGTACTATGCAGAATTCTATTATAATAGACTAGGGTTAAATACCAACAGCAACAACAAAAACTTGTTTGAGAAGCTCAGAAGCTCCTGTGATTTCAATTAGATATAGACCAGAAAAGATTTGGTGTTCTTTCCTACAAACAAGTTTAGAAAAAATAAAAGAGGTGTTATGTAGCTTTTTTCCTCCAAGAATTTTTAATATTGCCTTATTGAAATATGACAGTGTAAAATGTAAATGCATTATAGTTTCATCACTTGACTCTATGTATCACTCTGCATTTGAAATGCATTTTAACAGTTCTACAGGTTCACAGTACTTTATCCACAATCCTAAAACCCTAAAAGATCTGAAAACCAAATATTTTCAAACGGTAACTCCAAAACACATTTTGTGGCAAAATCCAACTCAAATCGACATTTATCCACTTAGTGTAAATGGTCATATATTTTATTTTAGAAATATTTATAAGTTTTATTTCAGGATATTGTCCCAGTCCTCACTGGCAATGTGATGTACATGCACTGTACTATCTTTCTCAATGCTAAAAATTCTAAATTATGAAAACATGTTTGGCCCCAGTAGCTTTATATACAGGGTCATGGATCAATGGCTATCTAGCTGAATGCTAGTACTAACATAGGAACTATGCCTAAAGTGTATGTACGTATGTATATATCTACATATATAAATATACATACACCGAAATAAACTCACAAAATTGGAATAAGGCAAGAATCAGAAGAAAAATTAAGAATATGTTAAACTTCAACCTATATTCAACATTGTACTGTACAGAATAAAATTTAAAACACCATAAATGACCACAAATAGGGTACTGGCTGAATGTATTCAGGCACATCTGTAAAAGGGATACAAGTAGCCATAAAAACGACACTACTACAGAGTATTTGATGACATAAAAAATGTTTATCGTACATTATTAACAGAAAAGCAGATCATCAACAATTCAAATAAAATAAAACTTTTATAAACCTGTATACATACATATAAATTAATGTGAGCAAATAGACTAATGGTTATTTCCGGATGATGGGCTTTTCAATGATTTTTATTTTCTACTCTTTGGTTTTTCTTTAATTTCTTTTTATCATAAAATTGTATTGCTTCTTTTTTAAAAGCTTTTGTTTTGTTTGATAAGAAAGCCTAAGAGAACATGAAAGAAATAATCTGGACAAATAGTTGAAAGAAAAGCAGATGACAACTAAGCCTCAAATGCTAAATAATCACATGCCTTTCCCTTGCTGTATATATGAAGAGCTGGTTCAGTGTTTGTTTGCTCTGGTGGGTAAAAGTTCATTTCATGAAAAGAGAATTACACAAAATCACAGAGAAATTTTAGCATTTATGGGCTGTGCTTTGTATACAAAGATGATGTTATTGACTCCTTGACACTGAGGAAACTTCAGTATTTCTTCATGGCTGCAATTACCCAATTTGGGAAATGAACCAGACACCAGAGCTTCATCTAGATGACAGTTTAGACATAAAGTGCTGTGGCTGCCATTTTCTTTTTTTTTTTTAGTTCCAATTGCATGCAGCAAAGCAATAATGTACAGCCCTAAACTCCCATTCTCTTCAAATAGTATATGCTCTTTAAATAATTTTAAATTAAGAATGTAAATATTACTCCCACTCAGCAAACTATAAGTGGCATCATCTTTGTTGTTACAATACAATATGTTAATAAGTACATAAAATCCTTTTTGATCGAAGTGCTGCATAACAGAAAAAATTTTTACAATGAGAATAAGCATTAATCTGGGCATTTTGGGGAGTTGATATCACCGAACCTTGAAAGCCAGTCTAAATATTGATCTAAACTGCCCATACTATTCTCCAGGTCTTCAAGCCATACAATTCCATATTCAGGATGATTCTTTCTAGATTGGGGGCTAACGGTAATGGTTATAAAGTATTTTGTTAATGACTCAGCAAATATCTATTACATCTCCTTCATTTATATGACCTCTTTATTTTTAAAATCCAAAGAATATGTCATTTCTTGTCCTTGGAGAACTTATATATTCTACTTTGAAAAAACAAAAATTCCTAGATGTAAGTTAAATCATAACTCAAAAATTCAAAATAGTCTAGGTCAAGAGATGGTATAAGCCCGCACACAATTAAAGGCTAAATATCTGCAGGTATTTTTAAGTCAGAATATTGTTTCCTGGGGTTTGGAAATACATAATGCAAATCCATGAAGAGGGGAGGGCTTCAAACATGTCTTGAGGAGTTGTGCAATATGAGCAGAGAAGAGGAAGCACATTCCAGATGGGGTAATAGTATGAGGCAAGATGCAGAGAAGTCAAAAACAAGGACTATATAACAGCTAAGATTCCCTGGGGGGTGTTACTATGTGCATTGCACTGTCACATCATTTAATTCTCACAAAAACTCTATGAGATTGATATAAATATGAACCTGTTCATGACCACCCTGCCTAATAAGGACTCTCCACCATTCCCATTCTCCATCTCTATCTATTAGTCTGATACATTTTCTTCATGACACTTCCATTATCAAAAAATATATAATTCATTAATTTATTTACTTCTTTAATGCAAGCTGCCAGAGTGCTGGGACTTGTTTGCTACAATATCCCTAGTACCTGAAACAATTCCTAGATCACAGTCACACACAGTATGTACTTATTAACAGTGTCATCCCTTTTATGAATGAAGACCCTAATGGGCAGTGAGTGGTTACATAACTAGTCCAATACCACACGATCAGAATTTGAACTCAGGACTCTTCTTGCTCCAAAAGCACATGTGATACTATCCCCCAATGAATCATTAGAAAACAATAAGTTGGTCCCTTTTGAAGAATATATAAATTTCCTTGGGTTTTTGTTTTATTTATTTATTGTTTATTGGCATCCTAATAACAGGAAATAAAATTACACTAGAAGTCTAGTGTCAGACTATAAAGGCCTTGATTTTCAGGTTAAGATTTCTGAATTTTATTATGAGAAGACATTCTAGAATGTAAACAGAGTTAGGGAGAATTGATGTATCTGTCATCATGTTGGAGATGGGAATGAGGAAGCCTAAGCCTAAAACCAGAGCCTTAAGAGATTGCTGAGAAGAGCGGCAAGTGTGTTGACATCTGGACTAGGATTTAGCAGTGTACAGGAAAGAGAGAAAAAATACAAGAGGAATTACAGAAAAAATTTAACTTTTCTTCTGCAATTCTCTGCCTGCAAAGTCTTTTGCCAATTCTCCCCTATGGGAATCTTAGTCTTCAAGACTGGCACAAATCTAGATTCTTCTGGGATTTCTCCTCCAACAATTCTAGGCACAAGTCCTTTGGAGCACTTTGCTCACATTCACCTAGTGTCACACCAGAGTACAATATGGTTAACAACAGAGGGAAAGAAAAAAGCTGCATTGGTCTTCTGAGAGCCTTGAGATCTGCAAGTAAGTCTTAGTCATCTGTTTATCTCCAGCAGGTACTACAGTATTGGAGGCTGTGATGGTTCATTTTATGCCTCACCTGCACTGAGTCACAGTATACCCGGATATCTGGTTAAATGCTTGTACTAGTCCATTTTTACGCTGCTGATAAAGACATACCCAAGACTAGGCTATTTACAAAAGAAAGAGGTTTAATGGGCTTACAGTTCCACATGGCTGGGGAGGCCTCACAATCATGGCAGAAGGTACAAGGTACATCTCACATGGTGGCAGACAAGAGAAGAGAGCTTGTGCAGGGAAACTCCCCTATAAAACCATCAGATCTCGTGAGACTTATTCACTATCCTGAGAACAACACAGGAAAGAACTTTCCCCATGATTCAATTACCTCCCACAGGGTCCCTCCCACAACATGTGGGAATTCAAGATGAGGTTTGGATGAGGACACAGCCACACCATATCAATGCTATTTCTGGGTGTGCCTGTGAGGGGTTTCCAGGAGAGATTCACATTTGAATCAGTGGACTGAGTAAAGTAGATTGCCCTCCCCAATGTTGGTGGGCATGATCCAATCTGTCAAGAGCCTGAATAGAACAAAAAGGCAGATGAAGGAAGAATTCTCTGCTCTCTGCCTGATTGCTTGACCTGCAACATCATCTTCTTCTGCCCTCTGACTGGGACTTAGACCATTGGTACTTCTGGTTCTTGGGCCTTAGGAATTGGAATAGAACTCCCATCATCAGTTCTCTGAGATTGAACTTGGACAAAAAGTACAAGAATGGCTTTCCTAGAGCTCCAGCTTTTAAATAACCATGGGACTTCCAAGCATTCATAATTGTATGAGCCAGTTTCTCATAACAAATTACATATATATACACATAAACTTATATATATGTGTGTGTACATATATATGTATAAAACAATGTATAAAAATATATACATTCGTTCTGTATCTTTGGAGAACCCTGACTAATACGTGTACTTTTGACACTAACATTTATGCATAAGCAAAGCAGACACCCTGAGATTTTCAGGCCAGGTATTGGAAAGAGGTGGCCGTTCTGACAGAAATGGGCACTCCAAAACTGCACTGAAACAAAGGCTTGGGACTTATTGACAAATAGGAATATCCAGAAGAGGAGCCAGGGAGGATGGAAAGTGTAACTGTACACACTAAATAAGGTGAAGTGACAGCCAGAGAGCCAAGTTGAAATGTTCAGCTAGAAGCAAGAGACAAGATCCTGAAGTTCTGAAGGTCAAGATCAAAGAGGTGAGATTTGAGTATTATTGACATAAAGACGAAAGTTGAAGACGTGAGAGTAGATAACAGCACCTAAATTCACAGCAGCTGTAACAAGACCAAAGACCTAAGAGCTAAATCATGGAATAGGTCCACACAGAGGAAGCAAGGGGAGATGGAATTACCCTGTGGAGAACCACAGAAGAAATAATAAAGCATAAACTTGTCATTTAATTTTATGCAAATTTATTTTACAAAGCTTCCCTTTTAATGCAATGTTGTATGTACTTCTTTTTATATTTCAAATTTAGCTTCTCTGGAGGTAAATGTCAGTAAGCATCCAGCTTCTCCTGCCCTCTCTGTCATGTTATCATCAAATTGTGACTATTTTGGCAAATAATTGTGTGTTGATTTATATTAGGATACAGTTTAAAGTTTTCCATCTGGTCAAACAAATATCATATAGTCACCAAAATGAGCCCAGAATACACTGATTTAAAAGATTGTGCAAGCTTCAATAATTTCTCTTGATTATCATTAACCATATGTATTTCATTTTTAAATTATTCTAACAGATACTCAGTATCAACAGACTGTAATTCCCCAGCAAGGTATAAAATAGGCATTAAAACTATTTCTAAACTATCATCTAGGATGATGTATAAAGCATTCCACATAATAGCAGACTAAGTATCATAAAATATTAGTCAAGTACTAACACAGTCATTAATACTCCTCTTTAACAAAAGGCAATTTCACAGCCTCATTTACCAACTGGAATAACCCACGTCTACTTCATAATTATGCTTTTTATTAATCTCTGTAAATTTTAGTTAGTGTTTTTTGGCAATTTCTTAACACTAGTGCCCTGGATGTTGTTAAAATGGATTAATAGCTTTGTAAGTAATATATATTACATGTATATATTTAACTGTAGGTGATTTGACTTGTATTGTGGCAATCAGCTTTTTTAATACCCTATTATATGTTTAGGATTTATTTTAGTGCAACTAATTTTTAACCTCAATATTTTGCAACATCTCTTTATGATGTTAGTTTTATAAATAGAAGGATATAGTGAACTGGGGGTTGTGGTCAGCCCTAGCTCTTCTCACATTGTTTTGGCCTGAGGCAGGCCTGAGGATGGAATCATTTCAGATGGATTAGAACCCAGATAAATAACCATAAAAGTCTTGCAACATTATCTCCTCTTTAAAAATATACAGTTCCAACTCTTTTCAATGTGGATGGAGTATAAGAGTAAACAACTTCATTAGGCATGTTAAAGCACATTTTAGAGAAAGTACATTTGGCTGAGAATTATAAGCATCTTTCTGCATCAGCCTTTTTTGAATTTAAGGACAATCTTTCAATTAACTGAGCCTGCTGCTACATACTAAAATGTAGTTTGAGTTAACAGCAGTTTGATTGGACATTCAGAATTACAGCTCCTGGAAGTTCTTAAAAGGTCACCTACTCCTTCTCCCTGCACTTATGCAATTAAAATTGCACTTAAATATGGAATGAAAGGACAGAATGGGGAAAAGCAGATTTATTGAAGACAAACAATAGGACAAGCACAATTGGAACAGAGATGAATAAATCAAGGCCCTCATCTCAATGAGTTCACAGACTAACTTGGTTTATAGCCATATAAACAAATAACTGAAATAATGCATGTATAGTTTTGCACAGTGCCTGGCACATAAGTGCTCAGTAAATAATAGTCCTTATTTTATATCCCAATAAAATGCTCACCAAGTACAAGAAGTCATCAAGCTAATGCACAATAGTCCAAAAAATTGCTCACATTTTAGTCTGCAAGATTGCAAATCAAAATTTCATGTGTTCATTCATTCACTCATTCCTAAAAGGCATTAATACAGTATAGAGACTAAGAGTGTGCACTATTTGATTTCTGACCTACACTCTACCACTTAACCAGTTGTCCCTCATTAGTAAAACAGAGATGTGGCTACTTCACAAGATTGTTTTGAGGACTGATGAATTTACATGAATTAATACAAGCAAAGTGTCTGACTCTGAGAAAGCATTTAATAAATCTCAAGATTATTATTTTCCTCATATATGTATCAAACAGTTACAAGGCAAATACTAGGTGTTCTTTGGGGACCAAAAAGATTATGCCCTTTGCCCCAACCACATCTGCACCATTCTTCTCTCACTCCCTCTGTGGGTCACAGAAACCCTCTTTGTCTTCCTCGACTGCATCACAATTTGCTCCTCCAGCCCCTGTACCTTTATTTATATAGCTCCTTCTTCCTGGAAAACTCTTCTTTCCTATCTTTTCCTATACAACTCTCATTAATTTCTCATATTCAGGTCTACTATCCCTTTCTCTGGGAAACTTTTCCTGATTGCTTAGTTTAAACTTTCTTTGCCACCTGTTATCATAAAACTGAATTTCTTCACTGTACCTATCTCAGTTTGCAATTGTTAATATGATATTTTGGCCAATGTCAGTCTTAAGGATAAGCTCAATGAAGGCAGGCATCTTGTCTATTTTTCTCAAAACTGTATCCCAGCTCCTAGCACAGTGCACGGTGGAGTGCATAGTAATCCTTCAATAAATACTTACTGAAGGAATGAATTAATGAATTTGCCATATGACAATTTTAAAAATGTAGAATCTCCAAATTTAAGTCTTCTGTTATAAAGACCAAAGTTGGGATAATGAGGCCAAGAAAGTAGCCACATAGGTTCATTATCTTATTTAATTTTTAAAACAATTCTTGTAAAATTAGAATTATCATTTGCATTTTGCTAATGAAAAAGTTGAGCATAAGAGTGCTTAGAAAGCACAAGATTTCTAACTAGAAGAAACTAGAATCAAAACACAGATAGTTACCCTATTCTTTTCTATTATACTTCTCCTTAAAAGCTCTACTAAGAGAGATAAGGCCTCATTTAATAATGCATTCCGATGTTGAAGATAAAACTTCAGAAATTAATAAGTAAGCTCAACTAAGTGTAGTATTTTATCTTTCCTCTCCATTTCTAAGCAGCATACTTTTGATACTGGGTACCACCCATATGAAGAAATTCAGAGACTCTCACTCACCTGCAATGGTGACTCTCACCATGGTTAAGTGAGTGAGAGCCTCTGAATTTCTTCTCTTAAATAGTTTCATAGCTGCATTTACAATCATCTAGGAAACGGCATACTTTATCTATAGAATGTTTTGATCCAGTCTCTCATTCCCTAGCCTTAGGCTATAAATATAATGTCTCATTCAGTGCAGTAATATGTGTCCTGAGCTGATAACATATGGATTCCACATTATAACAAATAATAATCTAGAGATCTCTAAGGAGAGGGCTCCAACCCTCTAGTGATTTTTGTGTTGGCTGCTATATATGCTAGAGGTATTTCGTCAGCTCTTAAAATACTATTTCTTAAATTATAAAATTGTTTTAAATTATAAAACCGTACATATATTTGGTAAAACAAAAATTGAAAATAGTACAGAAGAGTATAAAATGAAAAGTGAAATGTTCTATTCTCAAACCATCTCCTTTCCCATTACCAGCGGCAATTTCTTTTAATGATTTCTGTTTTTACCTCTTTTTATGGTGATTAGTACTGTATTTTAAATAAAATATTTATAACCTATATCTTTATCACTTTCAGATAGTTATCTACCCACTCCCTGCTATGAAAAATAAAGAACTTAAACCAATTACACTACCTCTCACCCCCTCCTCTTCCTAATTCTTGATTTTTGATCGCATTTTATTACTTTAATGTCTCTAATAGCTACATTTTATCATGATATATTAACCTCAAGCCTGTATTGATTCTTTAAGAATGAATAGACAATATCTACTTATGATGTTACATTGTTAGACAATATATACTTATTGTGCTTTATATAAGATAAGGAAATTACACCTACATTTCTACATTGTACTTCCTACAAATTTCTATTGGCTAAACAATTATTCATATCATCAAGGTCAATAATACAGTCTATTCTATATCTATTTTTGCTTTCCACAGTGTGTCTATATATGGATTCAAAAATTTAAAAACAACATATAGCATTTATATAATTATTACTATTGTTATTTAGATAATTTTTACTATGGAATCAGTACAGTAATTAGAGAGTTTCCAGGTTTCTATAGAATAGTGGTAGCCGCCTAAATGTAAACAACCATATATATTCCAAAAAAAAATCTAGGATGGAAAGAAGGCAAATAATATCATCTAGAACTTATACCAACAACAGAAACTGGGCGACAGAGAAGACTAAGATGTGAGTGGAAAAACTAACACCTGACACCAGCAGAGGTAGCTCCTGAGCATTCTCCAGGGTAGAGAGTGAGGGGACAACTCTCCACTGGGTGAATTTCTGCACAATTTGTGAGGAAAGCACTTTGTTCTGGACTATCTTTTCAAGGCTGTTTGGATGGCAAACAGCCATGGAAGTTAGAGATAGTGTGTCCATCTGGAACAAAGAGAGACGTGCTCACTTGCCCAATATAAAAATTTGTGTTCACAGGCCAGGTGTGGTGGCTCACGCCTGTAATCCCAGCACTTTGGGAGGCTGAGGCGAGCAGATCACGAGGTCAGGAGATCGAGACCATCCTGGCTAACACGGTGAAACCCCGTCTCTACTAAAAATACAAAAAATTGGCTGGACGTGGTGGCAGGCGACTGTAGTCCCAGCTACTCGGGAGGCTGAGGCAGGAGAATGGTGTGAACCCAGGAGGCAGAGCTTGCACTGAGCCGAGATCGCACCACTGCACTCCAGCCTGTGCACAGAGCGAGATTCTGTCTCAAAAAAAAACAAAAAATAAAAAAAATTTAAAAATTGTGTTCTCAAAGCACAGGATGATCCTCCTGTAACTCAACCCAAGTTACCTGCAGATATCCTATGGCCCTTTTTGCATTGCTCTGTGGAAACTGAGTCCTGGAGAACCAGCACAAAAAAAAATACCAAAACTCTAATTATTGTTATTTTTGTACTAATGAACAGTCCTTCTCTAATCCAAGAGTTTTGTACCTTCTACCAGCAACCACAAAACTGTGTCAGTTTCACTTACAAGTAGGGTAAAATCTCAGGCTCTTTGTCATTCTTGCCAGTAAGGGATGGGCTATGAGGCAGAAAGGAGGTAAGAGTGCTTATGGGGATCCCATTGGTGGCAAAACACAGATAAGATCAACTAGGATTCCACTACAGAAAGAGACGGATCTAGCCTGCGTAGGAAATATTGAGAGATCTGAGACCTGGTAGGTTCTACCAAATGGTTCATGGAAAATCAGAATGGACCTTGAAAAGTATGCATGACTGGATGAGACACTAGCGGAAGGCACCACTCTAAAAAAGGAGGCACATAGCAATTAGAGTTCCACCTAGAGGCTGGCTGGTGAATGGAAACAAGGAAAAATGAAGATAAGGGCCCCATTGGTAAAAGACAGTACAGAAAGTAAAGAATCAGAAGACACATTTAAAAAAAAAAAAAGCTCTTTACACTATAACAACATAAAAGGGAACAATAAAACAGAAATCTAGCAAGTCATCCCCATCCCTCCCTGACCCAATACTATCTTTTTCAGTATGTATGGAACATGACAACTATTAGGCCACAAAGCTTTAATAAATCCCATTAACTAGTTTTAACAGAAATAGTATTTTCTGATCATAATGCAATAAAATTCAAATTAATAACAAAGCTATAAGAACAAAAACGTTCTTTTACTTAGAAAAGTTCATTAACTCTTGGACAAAAAGAAAAAAATATAAACACAAATCACAGAATTTCTAAAATAATATCGATATGAACTACAAAAATACCCAAATCTATGGGATATAACTAAAGCAGTGCTCATAAGAAAATACTTTGCTTTCGATATTTATGTTAATAAAATATAATAATACAAATTAATAAAATTAACCTGTATCTCAAAGGTAGAAACAAAGCAAGAATTTAACCCAAAAGAGAAGAAAATAGTAAAAAATAAGTAAAACTTACTGAATTAGAATAGGAAAAACAAGTCAACTAATAAATAAAGTTGATTCTTTGAAAAATTTAATAAAATACACTTAACCAGTAGACAACTTAAACTAGAAAAAAAAAGTGAGAAAGTACTCACACTCAAGAAATGACAAGGAAGAAATAACAATTTAAACAGAAGAAATTGTAAGAATTTTAAGAGACTACTTTGCACAACTTTATACAGATAAACTTTAAAACAAAGGAAACTGATGTCAAAATAATAGACAGAGATGACTTTGAAGGAAGAAATAAAGTTATCTGAAAGCTATTCAAAAACACACCAGCACCAGTTTCTCTGGGGAAATCTATTTGACTTCAAAGATCAGATAATTCCAATTCCACATAAACTATTCCAGAGCATAGAAACATAAGAAAAACATGTAAATACTTTTTAAATGAAATGAGTATCCTATTTACACCTAACCTGACAAAAACTACACAAGAAAAAAGACAACTAAAGTCAAACTTCACTTATGAACATTGTGCTAATTTTCTAGAGTTGACATTATAAAATACTGCAGACTAGGTGGCTTAACAACAGAAATTTATTTTCTCACAGTTTTGGGGGCTGAATATCAAAATCTTGGGGTTTACAGGCTTGGTTTCTTTTGGGGCCTCTCTCCTTGGCTTGCACATGGCCATCTTCTCATTGTCTCCTCAGGTGGCCTTTTCTCTGTTCAGGTATCCCAGGTGTCTCCTCCTCGTCTTCTTATATGAACACCAGTCCTACTGGGTTAAGGCTCCACTCTTATGACCTCATTTAACCTTAACTACCACTTTAAAGGCCCTTTCTCCTTCTAAAGACACATTGAGGGTTAGGGCTTCAACACATGCGTTCGGGGGGAACATAATTCAGTCCCTAACAAACATTATGCAAAACTCCTGAATAAAATGTTAGCAAACAATAGCACACAAAAAATAGTAATACATGGATTCGTTGCTAAATACAGTATATTCTGGAAATGCAAGAATTAACTCGCCACCCTAAAATGACATAAGCATTTTTCTTTGACTTAGTCAGTCTCATATCTAGGAGTCTACTCTGAAGATATTTCTCCATATGTGAAAAATGACATTTCACACCAGTATTGACTGTCATATTTTGTAATAACATAAGACTAAAAAGAATCCAAATGTCTACAAGTAGTAGACTATGTGAACAAACTCTGGTACATCCACCTAATGCAGCTGTGAAAAGGATGAGAAAGATCTCTACATACTGATATTGACTAATCTTAAGGATATTATTACATGAAAAGGCAAGGTGCAACATGGTGTGTACAGTATGCTACATTTCATATAAGAGAAGAAGGGGGAAACCATAGATATAGATAGATGGATGGATAGATAGATTGATTGATTGATACAAATGTGCATACTTATTTTTGGAAAAAGAAACATCTATGAAATGAAGGTGGGGAAGAGTAGAGGAAGTAGGAATATAAGTGAGACTTCTCTGATTATGTCTTCAAATAAAACTTTGACTTTAAAACCATGTTAATATTTTATTGATTGGAAGAATAATTCAAAAAGAAAAAAAAGCAAACTCTAAAGCTGAAAAAAAATGAGACAAATGAACCTAAGTGTGCATTAAATTGGTAATGCAATCATCTAGAGGGAAGGCTTATTTCAAATTTTTTCAATAAAGTACAAGTTGAGTAACCCTTATCTAAAATGCTTGGGACCAGCGTTTCAGATTTTGGATTTTCTCAGATTTTGGAATATTTGCCTAGACATCATGAGCTATCTTGAAAATGGGACCCACGTCTTAGCACAAAATTCATTTATGTTTCATACACCTTATACACATAGTCTGAAGATAATTTTATACAACATTTTAAATAATTTTTGTATGAAACTAAGTTTTGACTGTGACTCATCACATGAGATCAGGTGTAAAAATTTCTACTGTGGTGTCACATTGGTGCTCCAAAAGTTTCAGATTTCGGAGCATTTCAAATTTCAGATTTTTTTATTAGGGATATGCAACCTGTATTCTGCACATCCTTCGTGGTATATATTCCAAAGACAAAAACAACAGCAAAGAAATCTTAAACCTTACTCCCCAGTTTTGTCTTTAGCAGTAATAATGATACTGCGATTTTGGAGCTCACCAAAACTTAATTCTGCAGTGCTTAATAAGGTGTCATATTTAAATTTTGATATTTCCTCACAAATGGCAAATTTATGAGGGGCATACAAAATAATGGGGAAAGGAGAGCAATAGGGGTAGAGGTGGAAGCCAAATCTTTAATCAGCATATGAAGAAAGAAGAAAAATCTAATATCCTTTCTCTTTTACCTTGAGTCAAAAAGACAAAAATTAGATGTAATTTTTAAATCTCTAGCCAACAAAACCTAGACCCAAACTAAGGCTGTAAGCTTCCCAAAACTTCTCAAGTTTTGGGAAGTCTGGGAACTTGAAGAAGTTTTGGGGAGTTTACCACCTTAGTTCAGGTCATAAATGTTTTCATGCTGTATACTAATGAAGTTTGGGGAGTTTAGTGTATTACATTATCTGTTCTGCAGGGCAGGATCCCCAGTCCCCAGGCCCTGGACCACTACCAGTCTGTGGCCTGTTAGGAACCAGGCCACACAACAGGAGGTGAGCAAGAGAAGCTTTATCTGCATTTACAGCCCCTCCCCATCACCCCCATTATGGCCTGAGCTCCACCTCCTATCAGATCAGCTGCAGCATTAGATTCTCATAGGAGTATGAATCCTATTGTGAACTGTGCATGCAAGACAGCTGGGTTGTACACTCCTTATGATAATCTAATACCTGATGATCTGTCACTATCTCCCATTACCCCCACATGGGACCATCCAGTTGTGGGAAAACAAGCTCAGGGCTCCCACTGATTCTACATCATGGTGAGTTATATAATCATTTTATTACATATTACAATGTAATAATAATAGAAATAAAGTGCACAATAAACATAATGCATGTGAATCATCCCAAAATCATCCCCCCAACCCCCATCTGTGGAAAAATTGTCTTCCACGAAACCGGTCTCTGGTGTCAAAAAGCTTGGAAACCACTGCTGTAGGGCACTCATTGTGCCATTTCCTGGCTACAAGAAATTAGTCTGAACCAGATGACATCTCTTATTTTCCTAAATAAGAATGAATAATAAGGCCAGGCACAGTGGCTTAGACCTATAATCCCAGCACTTTGGGAGGCCAAGGTGGAAGGATGGCTTCAGGCAAGGAGTTCAAGAAGAGCCTGGCAACATAGCAAGACCCCATCTTTAAAAAAGGCACAGCCAGTCATGGTGGCACACACCTGCAGTCCTAGCTACTCAGGAGGCTGAGGCAGGAAGATCACTTGAGCCCAAGAGTTTGAGGTTGCAGTGAGCTATGACAGCATCATATTTGGATATGTCATCCAGAAAAATAATCCACACGTTTGGCTTTCTAAAGAATCATCTCTGTTTTGGAGATCATGCATGTTACACAAGGCAGGTAGACAAAGTGAGTATTTTTGGGTGATAGAACTTAGATGACAGAATAAGAATGATGAAATTATATAAAAGTGAATAAGGAATATTGTAATTTAAAATTCTTAATTCTACAAGTTCAAAATGGGAGAAACCAGTTTAACTGTTGCTAATTTTATTTTGTTATACTTTTTTTATTTCACTTTATTACTTTTTGGAAAGTTGGCAACAATTGGGAATAAGCCAAAAACATTTTTATGTAGGTGTGGAAAGCTGAACACAGCCACAGACTTGAAGAAGAGAGTTATCTAGCCAGAACAAGAGAAGTAATAACTCCCTTACTTTATATACACTGCAGATCCAATCTAGGCATCCCATTTTAAAAATAACATCAATAAACAATAAACGACTCAACATTTTGATCTCTTAGTGCTTTTACCTTTTCATTTTCGACAACCTGTCCTCCAGTTGTCCTTAGCCATCTACTCCCAGGGATGGTAGGAAGCAGAGTGAGATGGGATCTGTAGATGGTTGGCCTATGTTGATGCTCTTGCCTTACACTACTGGTTTTCAACCCTGGGGGCACATTAGCATTTACCTGAAAAGGCCCCACATTAAAATAATTAAAACAGGTTTGGAGGGAGACATGGGGAGAGAGCAGGGAAATTTTTAAATTTCAGATGTTTCCAATGTTCGAGAATCAGAATCACTGCCCTCAACAGATCCTATGCACTTTGTGAACAGGGATTGGTATTTCCCTGGCTTTACAGATTAGATCTGAAAGAGGTATGCTTTACTGAATTCATGTTACTTTCCAATTCTGATTTATTAAGACAAAGTGAAAAAATATACTAAGCTATTTAGGAATTATATTCTTGATCCTTTCCCAAAAACCTTTATTTACACCCCAAGAATTGTATACACATCATTTATCAGAGAAGAGGAGAATGTATTTGAAAGAATACTTAGGAAATATTTTTAAAGAAGCTTTCAAATCCAGTACTTTAAGTAAAAATCAATGACAGGTCTGATACTAAAAGTATTCAGTGATTTACATATAAACATTTTACAATAAAAATGTGACCTAGAACTACCTCAGTGTAACAATTTATTATTAAAAATGAATGTAAGAAAAATGTTTTAGCATGGTATTTTTGAATTACAAACATGTACTTTAGGGTTGAATGTCTTAGCGGAATGAGAGAAAAAGTTAGTCTCACATGCATAGGCTGATGATAGAAGAAGACAGAAAGGATGCAATTAAATGTAAAATAAATATATACTTTGTTTTCTTAAAGATGAAGCAAGTGTTTAAAACTGTGGTAGATCTTTTAATCTGTTGCTATGCCAACAGAAAAATTTTAAATGGATCCAAGAAATGGGACAATTTTCAGGAATATAAGCACAACCTATTTCAGATAAGTAAAACTGTATTCATATTATCCCCCCAAGGGGATAGAGTCTTGAGGGAATTAGTGCAGAATTAATTGCTCAGGTTTCTCCCCCAAACCACAGCAGTCATAAGGCATAGAATCTCACGCTATATTTTTCTGATATCTAGATCTGGATTTAGGTTAAACTTTTTCAGGATTGTGGGAAATGCTGTTCCCCAGTTTGTAGTTAGCAGGACAGCATGTTTCTACCATTTTAAGACTGATTAACACACACACAAGAGACAAAAGTCCATAAATCATGAACTGTATTTCTTAGACAATACCGAGATGATATAGCTTTCAAATATAAAAACATCTTAATAAAATATATCTCATATGCAAATTACCAGCATGCTTTTTGAGTCAGACAAAGACAGGCATTGTTTTTCCTGAAAAGAAAAACAAAGATTAAAATGAAGGATTATCTGAAATCTATAACTTATAGAAAACAGAAATTATAAATTTGCTCAAATTTTATTCATATAAGATAATATTTTAACTATACATTGATCAACTTCTTCACAGCTTTCTCACAAGTAAATATAAGCAAGCATTTCTTTTTTTAAGAGAAAGTTGTTTTGTTTCAATTGTAAAAATACATTTCTGAAAATATTTTAATACATCCAGAGAGTCTTTCCTTAGCTTTACAGCAAGGCAGGAATAGATTGCCTCAGCAAAATAAAGATGAAAATTTAGTTCAACTGCCTTTCCTGAAGGTATTTCTGTAAAGAAAGAAATAGATAATTCACAGTAATTAAAAAGTATTTTCAATTAAATGCTTGTCTGTATGGGTGAGTCTGCCTTATTGCCTATGAGAGATAAAGCCCCTACTTCAGCTTCTTTTCAAATGTTTATTTTTAAATGGCTTAATTATCAAATGGAGCCACTATGAACAACAATTTCTTATCATATTTTTTATTTTATACTGAAGATGAGAAAACATCTGAAACTGGGTAGCATAAGGGGAGCAGTGGCATTCCTTTTTTCCACTAGGTTTCTATCATCTATCTTTAGGTTTTGCTTTATTTTTTAAATATGTGGAGCTGAGCTGATCCACAAATACACTGTTTGAGCTCATCTTTAAATCCTGAGCATATTCACAGAAAGGAAGATTGCCTGTTGGCTACTGCGTATCACCCAGTTTCACTTTGTCTTTGTTTTCTGAAGAGTGTGCCTCTACTATCACTCACATTAATATTACGTAATAAATGACAGCCTTATCATTACATTAACACTCTTTAGCAGTCAGCTAAGGTGACTGCATTTATCTAATAAATAGGAGCTCCAATTACACTTATTTCTGCATTTAATGTATACCATTTCTTGGACTATCCAGATATCACATGGTACAATTGTAGCCTAGACTAGTTACCAAAAAAAAAAAAAAAAAAATAGGGGATTTGGTGAATACACACAATCATCGTATCCTTAAACGTGCCTGATTGTCTAGTTCTATGTCACAAACTGTGTACCCATACAAAACAAGACAACAGATGCATTTTGGAAGTTGTTCATGAGTGTGGTTGAATACACACAGAAAAATCTGATCTACACTAATGGCATTCAAACTTTTTAACAGAGAATTTCCTCAAATGGAAACTTTCTGGGCAGAGCCCAACATATAACTTAGATAATCAAGCAACAATGACTCTTGGGGGCTCTTCTGGCCCCCAAGATACCTCCAAGAATCCTAGCACAGTGCTGAGGATAGCTTGGAAGACCACCGGCTTTAATTTTCATCATATTCTTTTATATTCTTTCATCATATTCTTTCAAAGTTTGCCCTTTCAATAGGGAGTACTACATATTTCAGTCTGTAAAGATTTGGACACTCCTTCACCATCTCAGTTATAGTAGCCATGATTTATCTGGATCTTCTATCTCAAGTTTTTCTCAACTTCTCTATACCTCCATTTTCTCATCTGTAAAATGGAGATTATAGTAGTACCTAACATACAAATATTATTTTGATGCATTTGTAACATAATTTATATAATTAATATTTTAATATAATATAAAGATATTAAATAGTTGTATAACAAAATATATTTTAATTTACATAAAAAGTTCTTTGGACAATAAGCAGTAAAGCATTTATCAAATTAAAAAATTGCTTACAGGAAGATGATGTGGTTTTATCAGTGTGGAAGCAATGTTTGTGTGTGGGGGGGGTGGCGGGGGGTGGGGGAGGAGAGAGAGAGAGAGAGTCTCTCTCTGTCACCCAGGCTGCAGTGCAGTGGTACAATTACAGCTCACTTCTGCTCTCTGCATCTCTCCAGGCTCAGGTGATCCTCCCACTTCAGCTTCCTGAGTAGCTAGGACCACAGGCACATACAACCACACCCAGATAACTTCTGTATTTTTTTGTAGAGACAGGATTTCATTATGCTGCCCAGGCTGGTCTTGAACTCCTGAGCTCGAGCAATCCTCCTGCCTCGGCCTCTCAAAGTGCTGGGAGTACAGATATGACCCACTGCACCCAGCTGCAACATTTTTTTATAAAAGGCCAAAATGCTGTTTTCTATTCTGTTTCCAATTTTATTTGTGTAGGCCAGTTCATATTCTGTTGATTTCCAAGATGGAATTATATCAATGCTAAGTGAAAGTATTCAGGAAAAAATAGTTCACAGAGCTTTCGTTTTCCAAAAATGGACTTAGGGGCTCAGCTACACATACGAAGATATTTGGGGTTCTTTTGTTCCTCACTCTTGCCCCCAGTCAATCTCATTTGCCACTCAGTTGCGTACACTACACTGTAGCTTGTTCTCTCATCAGTTGGGTCTGTTAGAACCCTGAGGAGTTTAATATCATCTCTAAACCTGGTGATTTCATTGTTTACTTTTAGAACATTTATAGCATGTTAAATATGGCAGCAGCCCCAGGCCTTCAGAGACGCCTCTGTTTTAACTTCCGTCTCCGACATTTTGTTTACTTTGTGTCCTTTAATGAGGACTGGAATCGTGATTGGCTTAACTCTTAAGGATGCTCCCAAGGATCTTTTTCTTGGGAATGAGGAGGAAGGAAGAAAATAATTTGTGTAAAAATTCCTTAGAGGTTTAGATATCTAGAGAAACATGAAAGAAAAAAAATTAAATACATGAAAGCAAAGGGCCCCAATCCAGAATTAAGGCAAGTGCTCAGCTGCCAGAGATATCAGATTGTCTTACTTCCTGGGTTTTTTGTCATAAAACACATTTTTTTTTCTGTTTTTACTAGACCTAAATGCTGTTTAAGGTATCCCTCATTTAATGGCAAAAGCAATTCAGACCACGGAACAGAGACCTTGAGGAATTCATGATTAAAACCTAAGTTTTATGTAAGAACATACAATACACTATCCGAATTTTGAGGCTTTCACACCAAAATCATATTCCCACAAATTTCCTAACTGGATCATTGATTTGGTATCTTGAGTATTTCAAACAGAAACTCTTCATATTTTTTCTATTCACTTTAGGGGTAAAAAAATTAAAAACACAACAAACTTTTCAAAGCAATAAATCCTGCCACTTCAATGTGCTTTAAAAAATTATTTTCTTTAAATACTGTTGTTTAAAAAAGACTTACTCTAGAGAGACATCCGTTATTGAATAGTCAGAATGGGAATTGATAGAAAACATTCTAAATTGGGTGGGTTAAATTTTGCTTAAGGAGAAGTGAGAGTAAAGCCTGAAAAGGTTGCTTTTCTCACTACATTCTGGCTATCTGAAGTCATTGTGTGGAAGCACAAAAATCTTAGGTAATAATTTGAAGTATACAATTTAATTCTTTAATTCAACAGATGTTTATTAAGCACATAATATGTGAAAGTTGCTGTGCTAGATGTTATACTAGACTCTTTGGGAGGTGCACCAATGTAAAAATCATTATTGATAGGATTCCCTCAAGGAACATACAATCTAGTGAAGAAAATGTCACATGTTCATAAATAACTATAGTAATAATGTCTACAGCTTATTGAAGGCTATATCCTAAGTGCCTTACCTATATCAATGCACTGAATCTCCACTACAACCTTAAGGTTTATACTGAGGAAGGGAACCAAGGCACAAAGAAGTTAAGTGACTTGTCCAAAAACCAGTCTTATTAGTAATAGAGGCTGTAGCTCTGGAGGGTTATTGGTGCTGGCAATGAAGACTAAATGTCATCATGTAGAAGTGATCATTGGAACTGTGGGAATACACTGAATTACTACCGGAGGGAAAGATCTAGGGTTACATGGGGAGGTAAGGGGACACGACATCTGCAAGACAGGAGAAGGAAGAAAACTGACTGAAATAGAGAAGACATAGTCATAAAGCCAGAAAATAGAATCCAATAGCATTATCCAAGAAGGCAAGGAAAGATCTTAATGACTGGATAGCCAAAATGTCAAATGCTACATTTTTTAGCATACAAAAAAGAAACATCATGTGCTTTTAAAGACATACAAAAAAACAAAAATTCTATCCACATTGATTCTTTGAATGTCAGTTACTTAGTCATACAACCTATCCTGGGAAATAACACCATAAAACATTATAACAAAGTGTATATGGACTTGGAGTGGTCCCTAGTGAGGAAAAAAATTAAAACAGATTTGTATTTATTGAAAAATATTATTAAAATTTTATAGAATGCTAAGCATGTTAATACTTTGTTTTTTCCAATACACATCTGAGAATTTAAAGAGAAAACAAATATTTCCTTTACAAATACAACATAAGTCTTTACAGTAGTATGTCATATGACACGGCTTCAGTTAATCAAATGTAGGTCCCGGTGCATGTGCAGATAGATGCACATACTAAAGTTCCATATCCAGATAATTTTCTGGAGTGAGTAAAAATCACCGTAGTGACAGACCATTAGCCCAGGCCTCTCAATGCATCTTTTCAACAAAATGTGCACTTTGCCAAATAAAAAATAAAAAAATTAAAAATTAAATTAAAAAAGCTGTGGGCCAATTGTCTTCAGAGTTTCTGGTTTCTCTCCAACTCAGACACACTCATCCTATCACCCTAATGACTCACCCAGTCCTTCGCAATTTTAACAGACATACCATATCCCAGATATTAAAATTATACTTCCTGAGTTCAATAAAATGTACTGAAAGCAGAATTAAAGTACACTAATTGTGTTTTTAAAATAAGATACATCTGATTTTTAAAACAACAAACTTGCTCTTTCCTCATGCAAAACCAAAATGCTACTCCCAAAAAGAGACCTCCTTTCTCTCTGTCCTGCTTAACACCCTTTCCCTCCTTTTTCCTGCCTCTGTTTTTCTGCCTTTGTTATTCTCTGTAAAACTGAATATACACATCGCATTGATATTTCTTGCTAATGATAGCAATATGTATCCTGGAGGGTTTTGTAGCTGGCCTGTCTCACCTGTGGCAGTCGTAGGTAAATCTGATTGGAATTTCTATACCCATCTAAATAGATCCCTTCTCATCTTGCCCCTAGGCCTCTGAGGTGTGGAATCCAATCTGTGGTGTGTTCCGATGCTGCTCAGTGATAAGGCAGGAGCAAGATTAGATGTGTTCTGAACTGTATTCATGTTCTCTCTTTTTAGTTGCCTAGGAGAAGGAAGAAATCTTCATAAAAAATATTTTAGAAAATCTTTTCTGAATTGATATGTAGCGCATTTCTCCTTTTTTATACAAGGTGACAGCGTGCATGAGATGTAAAGATGAGTTTGCTCAGGCAATTACCCCTTGTTGATAGCAGATTATTTCCTCTGGCAACTCGAAAATAACTTGTTGGTATATAAGTTACCGCTGTTCTGGGGATGTAGTAATTTACTCTCCTGCCTTTTTTATGAGCACATTTATTTTAATCAGTAGAGTTCAGAATAGCTCTTTTTCATCTTACTCCATCTCTTTTGGAGTTATGCACCTTCTAACACATAATGAAGGAAGGTCCTTTTGCGCACACAGGAGAAAAGAGGTATGATGTATTGCTGGAAAAACGGTCTTTGCACAGGAAATCATATCCCATGATCTTTTTTGTCCATGTTAAAAACACAACACTTATTCTCCACAGCTCCAGCCCAAATTATTTTTCTGATGAAAACAATGAAAACCTCACCAAGTAACTCACCATTATCTTTCATCGTGGGGACTGATAACATGGAATAGTTACACATGTAGGATGAAGAAGAACATGAAAGAATTCAGCTCAGCAAAACCTATACAACTTTTAAGAAATATTGCAGTTTATATACCTCACTGAATGCCTGTAAGATAAAAGCAAGCCAGAGAGTTTAACTGCCTCACCATTTTGCAGATGAAGTAAAGGGTCCAGAAAAGAAAAACACTTTTCCATGGCACCCAGGAACTTTGATGGGGACCAAACAAATACTGTGATTAAGGTCCCTCACCTCTCCCATTGGCCCCTAGCCATCCCCTTACAGAACTTTTGCTATTTCTAAACAAGTATAGAGAAAGCAAAATTCATTTTCTAACATTAATCCCTAGTTGGCTAAGCCTTGGTTACTCCACATGTGTTACTTATCATGAAAGTTCAGTATATGATAAAGAGGTGGATCATTTAATTTTCTCCAGTACATAATAACAATGACAAAATTAGTGACTTCACCACTTGGGTCTTTTCTAGAAAAGGGCAAAGTTTGGCTGATTGAGCACAGACACCAAAACCTGAGAGCCTGTATTCTTGACAATCTCTACTGCTGACCACTTAGATTCTTGTTACTCCATTCTCCCAGTCATAAAACACTAGGCAGTAACTTTCCTCTCATCATGAGGATTATTAACAGGACAAAGGAAGACTATGGATGTGGAAGAATCTGGCTTTCTTGAAAATTCAGGGACTGTCATTTCAAAGCATTACTTCTTTGTACTTCTTCCATAGAATGTTTTCATTTAAGTGAAAACAGAACATCAGAAATAATTTTTTGTTGAGAAAAAAATAAGAAAAAGAGCAAAAACAAGAACTGCAAGATTATTTTACAAAAATTTCTGTGATTTTTTATAGAGATCATATCTGGGCAAATCAGGAGGATAAGTAAAATCAACTGTCCTAATTTATAAAGCCAATGCAACACAAGTTCACATCAGTCCACATTGTGAACTGCATCTGTGCATTAAATATATTAATAATTGAACAGTACAGCAGGAAAAGTTTTAAGGGTTTTTTTTCAAGTAGAAATTGTCATCTATGCCTAGCACTAAATTCAGTAAATTTTCTTTCCATACATAAGTTGGTTGTCCAAATCTGTGCTGAAGTAGAAATTCATGGCATGTATTTTTAATATTTCAAAAGTAGTGAGTTTGCAAATCTACTTTTCTTAACAAATTGTAACCAAACCTAGAAATATATACTAAACAGGTGCTGAGTCCTCTATGAACTCTCTTCCAATAAAAAGGGGAGAGTGGCAGCACACACCTGTAGTCCCAGCTATTTGGGAGGCTGAGGCAGGAGGATTGGTTGAGCCCAGGAGTTCTCGAGCCAGCCTTGGCAACATAGTGAGATCCATCCCTGAAAAAAAGAAAAGAAATTGTATATATATTTGCTTGTCCAATAAACTAATATTGAATATTATACAATTTGACTCATGTGGCCTTCTCTGTCTAGGTTTTCATGGGTATAAACAATTTAAATTTTAATATATTATAAATATTATTTTATTATTTGACCAATATTTAAAAGTAATGAAATTAGTGAGAAATATTTTATTTTGATGATATAATTGTCAAGCACTTTGTCAATAAGAAGCTCTGTACAAGCTTCAAATAATTTAAAGAAGCAAAATTATTTAATCTGTAAATTCAGACATTAAAATTTGGGGGGTTCATATTATAATTTCCTGACTAAATTAAGTCATGAACAGCAAAAAGAATAATGCGCACACAAAAATTGAACTTCCTTATAGAGATTCCAGGAAAAAAATAAATGAAATAGATAAAATAACATACAAAGCCACAAAGAGTGATGATTTTGCAAGGGAGAACACTATCTCATCTTATTCATTAAAAAATGTGAAGAACACTTACTCATCTCTGAAAAAATAGTTTATTTTCTTCTATCTGGAATTTCCTCTCATATCACTGCTATAAGCAGGTTTTTCACCAAAGAGCTGGTTTCTTAAGTGACTCAACCTAATCATTTTAAGCCCAATTCAACTATATAGAATATAATGATTGTCAATAGGAAGAGTTAAATATTGGTCTTAATAAAACTTTAAATGATATAATTAGCCTGACAACTTATTACATTTAAGCATATCAACCTGCCGATATTTATTTACAAGAATTAAAATTACAAAAATTATAAAGATGCTTCTACATTACCACCATTACTTTGGAATACTTGATATTGGTTCCAAAATAGTGACAGGTTTAAATATCGTCAGCTACATTAAGGTCTGTTCAAAAAGTACATGAGTTTTGAACAGTGTATAGGCAAAAAACAAATTACTAATATATAACACATCTTGCATCAAAACATAGCTTCTAGCTGCAGCAGTTAGGGCAGCACAGGCCAGGAATCTTCTAAGAAAGAACATTATGCAACAAAGCGCCACCACTCGGACTGGGTGATAGAGAGCTAGCTGCAACTGTTAGTGTTTTCTCTTTCTTCTTCCTTTTTTTTTTTTTAATATACATAAGGATTGTACATATATTTGGGGAACATGTGATGGTCTAATACATGCACACAATGTGTAATGATGAACCAGGGTATTTAGGATATCTTTCTTGTTGTTTGTGAGTGATGGTGCTAAGGAAGACTGGAATCAAGCTCAGGAGAAACTCCATGTACTAGAGGAAAAAAGAAATTCCATCTACTTAGTAATGAAAAGAATAGTCTCTGAAGCCAAGAAGCTTGGTTAGAATGTCAGGGCTACCCCTTACCAGCTGGTGACCTTGGGCAGTTTTTGGAATGTCTTAGCCTTGGTAATCCCTTCTATGAAAAAAAAAAAAAAAAGGAGGAGAAAGAGGACATATAGAGGTAAATGAAAAAAATAGCTTCCCATCTATAAAGGGATAATAGCCTTGTGTGAAGATTAAATAAATTAGTACCTATAAAATGCTTAGAAGAATGCCTGGTAGATAGTAATTTCTCAGTAAATGTTAGCTAATATAGCAAAGGCAAAACATAAAGCAAGAGAAGTAGCATGGCAACAGCAATAATCTTCCATTTCCAGAGAACATGAAATGTTTTAGTGTAAGGAAAGGCTGATCTATTTTTGAAGGAGGCAGCACAGTTTAGTGGAAAGCATCAGGAAAAATCTTGAGTTTTCATCTATCCTGTTTCTACCAGTACCTTGCTGCGTGGCCTTGTCCCACTTAACATCTGTGCACCTCATTGTTCTTATCAAGAAACTAAGAAATTTCAATTTGATGATTTCTAGGGCTTCTTCCAACTCTAAACATCTTCTAGTCATAATACCTAGAGGATAATCTGGCAGCCATTGCATGGTTTGTGCTCATAGGAGGAGTATTTCAGGTGTCTCTTTCTACTTCTCAAAGGGCCAGATGAGCAACCAGAAGTACATGAAGACTGGTATATTGCAATGAAATAGAATTAAGCCCTCAAATGGAATGTCATTTAATTCCTACACTGTAAAAACTGCATGTATGTGTTCTTACACATCTATACCTTCAAATTACATGTACCAAAGAGTGGTGTACCTTATATTGGTTCTCTGATAGAATAAATTCCCCCACATAGTGAATTTTTAAATTGAGATGCTTATTCTATTTCATTATAATGTGTAAACTGTTACTTTATACTCGACTGCCCCGAGGTAAATTGAAGATGGGTATACAAAGTGAAACTATTCCTCTAATAAAATCACTGACATGTTAAGAGGGTTCCCATTTTAGTTATTTATGCTGTTTTCTTTCATTTTTAAAGATGACACTACCCTTTATTACACATTCTGAATGTGTGTGTTATACTTGTACGACACATTTTCTTTCCATGACCCATTAAAGTAGCATAATGCTTTCTATATTCATGCATCTCTTAGCACACAACCTATGGTTTTAAATATTTTTGCATTCTTTCTCAGAAGGGAAAAAAATGGGTTTCGTAGTGAAAGAAAAAACTTGGCCAATTATGTCATTTTTATCTCATTTTCAGTTTCGACCTAGCATTATCTTAGGCTTAGTAGTAACAAATGATAAAATGACAAATAAATTCTGACATTCTCTGCATAATCTACATTCTTGGCCATCGAATCTTCATTTTACCAGCCTCTTAAGAAATGTTTAAGAAAAAGAAAAAAGAAAACCTCAAACATGACTGCCAATCTAACCCATTCCATTCTGTGTGTCATGCTGCCGAAGCAGCACTTGGAATCTAGAAGTACCAAGTGCCACAATTCGTCTCCTTGTGACTCATGGCACCAGATGACAAGCAATCCTCTGTCCTTCAGCAGCACCAGAAACAGTGGAGGATCCGTGTGGGTGTTCACAGCGTTGTGAATAGATCTAGTGGGAGGCAAGAGTCCAAGGCTCAGGCTTCCTGCACGTACCACCATCCTGACAGATGGCATATTCTTGGCCAGAATCCAAGGACCTTGGTCACTGAGTGAACTTTCCCTGACTCCGTGCTATGTCGATATCCCAGACACACAGGGACACAGGCCTTGCTTATGAATCATTCTGCTAGAATCTGCCTCTATGTGTGTTTTCTGAATGAATGTTCATAAAGGTATTTTGCCTAAACCAAGTAAGACTGTTCAGCACTTTGTCACACAATTACCGTGGGTTGTATCAACACAGAAAGTGTGTTTTATAATTTAGTCATAATGAATTTTTTGACCCATAAATCAATAAACCTGTTATAGACTGAATAATAATATTTGCTTCCTGAAAGCATGTATGATATCAACAAGGTCGCAGTTTACTGTCATTTTTAATAGGGAGAAAAAATCTGTACTCAAGGGGCATTTAACATATTTTGACAAGGTGACCCACAATTATCCATTAACATTGTATTTGTCTAAGCCCTACTGCATTGATATGCAGGGACCATGTAATAGTTCATTGATGTCCCACTTGGGGGTGGAGAATAAGGCAAGTGGGACCTTTCCAAGGTCTTTCACAGCCAGAATGCATCTTGCTATTGCTGTATTGATTAAACATTTGGATAGTTAATCAAAACAGCTCAGCCCTGTTAACCTGCCATGTGCAGTATACAAAAGAAAGAAAGAAAGGCCTCTAAGAGAAGCCATGAGGCTGTATTTTTCTTATTTTCAAATTTGATAAAATATATCTTTTCAGACAATAGGATTATAGTAAAATATTATAAAGCATTCAACTTCATCTTGAATTGAAAGACTTGTGGACTTTTCTGTTCATTTCTCAACATTTTTAAAGATTTACTTTGACAAAAATTGTGTATATTTATGGGGTACAATGTGAGGTTTTGATGTGAGGTTTTGATGTAGATATTACAGAAAGATTAAATCAAGCTAAATAACATATATATCACATCACCAACTTATTTTTTGTGATGAGAATGTTAAAAATCTATTCTTTCAGTGATTTTGAAATATACGATACATTATTATTAACCATAGTCAGAAAGCAGTGAAATAGATGGCTAGAATTTGTTCCTCCAATCTAACTGAAACTTCGTACACTTCGATCAATATTTTACCTTTCTCTCTGTCTCTCTTTTCCCCACACCCCAGCCCCAGCCTATGGTAATGAACTTTCTACTGTCTTTGTCTATGAGATCAACATTTTTAGATTCCACATACAAGTGAGATCAAACAGTATTTGTCTTTCTGTGCCTGCCTTATTTCACTTAGCATAATGTCCTCCAATTTTATCCATATTATTGCAAATGACAGAATGTCCTTTTGTAAGGCTGAATAGTATTTCATTGTGAATATATACCACATTTTCTTCATCCAGTCATCTATTAATGGGTGTTGCTTCCATATTTTGGTGATTGTGAATAATGCTGCATAAGCAAAGGAGTATAGACTTTGACATACTGATTTTAATTCCTTTGGATATATAACCAGAAGTGTCATTGCTGGATCGTAGATTAATTCAATTTTCATTTTTTTCAGGAGCCTCCATACTGTTTTTCAAAGTGGCTATACTAATTAACATTCCCACCAACAGAGTACAACCGTTCTCTTTTCTCCACGTTTGCCAACACTTGTTATCGTTTGTCTTTTTCAGAGCAGCCATTCTAACAAGCATGAGGTGATATTTCATGGTGATTTTAATTTGCTTTTTCCTTATGATTAGAGATGCTGACCATTTTTTAAATATTTGTGTTGGCCATTCATAACTCTTCTCTTGAGAAGGTCTGTTCAGACCGTTTGGCCATTTTTTTTTAACTGGGTTTCTTACTTTCTTGCTATTAAGTTGTTTGAGTTCCCTATATATTTTTGATATTAGCTCCTTATCAGATGTATGGTTTGCAAATACTTTCTCCCAATCCATGGGAGAGTATCTCTTCACCCTGTTGTTTCCTTTGTTGTCTAGAAGCTTTTTAGTTTGATGCAATCCCATTTCTATTTTCCCTTTTGTTGCCTGTGCTTTTGGAGTTCTGTCTAAAAACACCATGGCTCAGATCAATGTCATGGAGCTTTCCCGCTATGTTTCTGTTTTCTTTTTCCTTTTTTTTTTTTTTTTTTTTTGAGATAGAGTCTCTCTCTGTCACCCAGGCTGGAGAGCAGTGGTGCAATCTTGGCTCACTGCAACCTCCACCTCCTGGGTTCAAGTGATTCCCCTGCCTCAGCCTCCTGAGTAGAGCTGGAATTACAGTCATGTGCTAGCATGCCTAGCCAAATTTTGTATTTTTAGTAAAGATGGTGTTTTGCCATGTTGACCAGTCTGGTCGTGAACTCTTGGTCTCAAGCGATGTGCCTGCCTTGGCCTCTCGAAGTGCTGGGATTACAGACGTTGAGCCACCATGCCCAGCCTTCCCTATATTTTATTCTAGTAATTTTATAGTTTCAGGTCTTAATGTTTAAGTCTTTCATCCATTTTGAGTTTATTTTGGTATATCATATGAGATATGGGTCCAATTTTATTCTTCTGCAGGTAGATATCCTGCTTTCTCAGCATCATTTATTGACAAGTCTATCCTTTTCCCATTGTGTATTCATGGAAACTTTGTCAAAAATTAATTGATTGTAAGTACTTGAGTTTATTTCTGGGATTTCTAACCTGTTCCTTTGGTTGATGTGTCTGTTTTCATTCCATTAACGTGCCTGTCTCTGCTTGCTGATAACATAATCTTATATATAGGAAACCCTAAAAATTCCACCAAAAAAATGTTAAACTGAAAAACAAATTCGGTAAAGTTACAGGTTAAAAAATCAACATATAAAAATCAGTAACATTACTATATACTAACAATGAACTATCCAAAAAATAAAAATAAGAAAACAATCCTATTTACAATAACATCAAAAATAAAATACTTAGGATTAAAGTTAACCAAGGAAGTGAGAGATCTATCTATATACTAAAAACCATAAAACACTGTAAAGGAAATTGAAGAAGATACAAATAAATGAAAAGATATTTCCTGTTCACGAATTGGAAGAATTAACGTTGTTAAAATGTCCATACTACCCAAAGCAATCTACAAGTTGGATACAATTCCTATCAAAATTTCAATGTCATTTTTCACAGAAATAGAAAAAAATTCCTAAAATTCGTATGAAACCAGAGATGACCCTGACTCTTCAAAGAAATCTTGAGCAAAAAAAACAAAATTATAGGCATTGCGCTCCCTATTTCAAAACATATTATAAAACTTTTGTAATAAAAACATTTCTTGACATTTTAAGTGGGTTACAATCTCACATCTTTGCCAGAATTGAGTCATGTTCTTTACACGCATCTAAGTGCAGTGCACCCTCAGTTTCCTCTTTAGTTAGAATACTCTTGATATTCAAAATTGGAGGCCCCCATTTGGGACTCACTGGTTCATTTCTACCCCCTAGATTTTCCCTTCTTGTCACATGAGCCAATATTCTCAGACCCTCTTTCCTCATGTCTAATCTCAAACAATCTCAATGTTTCGTTTCCTTTGTTAAGAATATAAAGTTATCAGAATTGATTTTTATACATATAAAACCTTCAATTTTGCTTCCCTTTCTTTCTTCTGTTAAATCTTTTGTCCTCAACTGATTTTTCTTATAACTGAATCATTCTAATTTTCATTTAGGAGACCACCAATCCCTGCCATTCTCCCCTTCAGCTTCTTATCAACCAATAAGTAGCACAGTTTTACACCATTCACCTCACATTCTGCCATACATATCTGTTTAGGACTTCCAATTATATCCTCAATCCATCGTACATAATAATCATGTACAGTTGTGGTTATTTACACTCTAAGTATTTCACCTGTTTACTTTGTTTAACAATTTCTAACACAAATCAATTTTTCATAAAGTTGTTTAATCATAAGAATCATCAACTCCAATTAGACCTACTTATCATTATATCCAAGGGTAGGACCTAAAAATGTGTAGTTTAACAAGCACCTAGGGAAGTTCTTAGGGTCAGGAAAATCTGTAGTCCACTGACTTAATCCATTCTTCATCCATTTGTTCTGTAAAGCCAAATATACACCAAGTGATAATTAAAAATGCATCTATAACAAGATTTTATTTCATTAAGTACAATTATTGAGCACTTTCTATGTGCAGTAATTTACATATGTTATCTCATTTACCTTGCTGCTAAGTTCATCCTGATTTTGCTTTTTATTGGGATGTACATGATTGTGTGTGTGTGCATGTGTGTGTGTGCACAATTATATTACATAGATTGTAATGTCTATTTTGAGAAAAGATTTTCTCTCCCTTTTTGGCTTTGACAAAGCAAGTTGCCATGTTGGGAGTTGCCATATGGAGAGAGGTCACAGAGTGGCCCTCCGCCAACAAGCAACAAGAAACTGAGACCCTCAGTTTGGCAGCCTGCAAAGCATTGAATGCTGCCAACATTCATGTGAGCTTGAAAGCAGATCCTTCCCTGGGCGAGTCTCAGATGAAACTGCAGCCCCAGCCAACACCTTGATTGCATCTTTGTGAAACCCTGAAGCACAGAACTCAGCTAAACTGTTCCCAGACTGCTAAAATCCATGGCAACTGTGAGATAATAAACATGTTAATTTTAGAGTTTGTAGTAGTATTATTACACAGTAACAGATAACTAATACATAATACTTTTATTTCATAGCCATTGTTATTTCGAGTCCCATAACCTTTTCAATTTGGGGGTTCCTATTTAATTACATTACTAGAAACTGCTACCATCTCAATTTACCATCATCTGTGCATTTACATTATGATCTAATATGCACCCTAGGAAGTAGGTATTTTATCTACTCATGTTATAAAAAAAATCCCTATCTATTTTCCACCTACACTCACTCCTAAAAGAATAAGCTCATCATTCATAAGCTAGAACAGTAAAAATGAGTTTGCTTTCAGAGGTGTAAGTTAAATGCAATAAAACAGACTCTCTGCTTATTAAATTAAGGATAATAGGCTAATTTTTGTATACAAAAATGGCATTGCAGGTCTAGACATTTGGGCCATGTTACATTTAGGGTGCTTTTTCTATAATTCTTTCAAATTCATTATCAGCCTCTATGTGCACCCTAAACTCATTATGACCAATGGGTGTACTTTTGTAAAAGCACTGGTTGCAGATGAACCTTCCAGTAGAAATCCAGACATAAAGTAAAACTATTGACACAACCAGGAATAAAATTGTCATCACCTATGTGGTACCTAATCAGCCACAGCTGAGGAGGAAGTGTAAGGAGTGGGGAGAAATAAGACATAAAATGTATGCAATGCAGCAAGCTCAAGATCACAATGGACAGGTTCCTCTGTTTGCTAAAAATAGGGAACCCATTGTGTAGTAATTATCTCCCTAAAGGTTTGGAACAAGATGAGAAACTTGCTCAAAAATAGGTCACTATTAACTGGAAAATATGATTCTAGTCTTAAAAAAAAAGACTAGAAAATTAGTGGCGGGCATTAATTTCTTGTTATTTATGAAAGCACTTTGGGAGCAAGGTCCGTTGAGTCTTATTTCCTTTTTATGGAAACAGACACCATTATTCAATTTTGTCCTATCTTTTTATTAATAGGTGTAAAACATCCCCAGGGAGTTTCAAAGCTTCAGTGGAAACCAGAAGCAATATAATAATTCTACACCTAGGTGGCTGTCACTCAGCCTAGGTGTTCTCCAAACCAGAGGAAGCCCAGGCAAGTCTCTGCCAGGCTGGTTCTGCCTTCTCAAGGGGCAAAATGACAATATTATTTGAGCAGTGGTTCCTAGGCACAAGGACTTAACCCATTATCTCACATTCCTTCTATAAGAGTTTCCTTGTTTTGAGTTATGGAAGCCTTCTCTTAGGTACCTCCTTTAAGATGCACAGTACGCAGGACAATAATAAAGTTCCAAACTGAACTTCTTAATAAAAATAGATGCCTGTCTTCCAGGTTGAAAATGTGGGTCAACAGAGGATAGTGGTTTATTGAATGAAGAAAAGAAAAACTAAACCACAAAAAAGGGAGAGGTCGCAGAAATATCAGAAAAGATCCTAAAAGAAATTTGCCTGCCTTCACTCTGGACTAACTAAATAGACAACATAAGATATTGTTCATATTTAAATGTCAGACTCTGTTGAGGTCAATCCTTTGAAGAAACCAAATTCTTTTCAGGTGTTGTTCACAGAGAGTAACCCCGAGACTGATGTTAATGTCTATTGTAGCTATTACATATTCTTAGGAATTACTGAAATTTGTGAGTATAAACCCATATAGCATAGAAAGATTAAAATAGTTTAATTAAAGCAAAATAACATCCACTCAGCTGTATTAATAGTTGAAAGGGTTCCAGGTTTTGTGCTGGAGAAAATGACTGATCTTATCTACTACATAATACATCTTCTCTAATGATGAATTGGGGCAACATAAGCAGGCAGCCAGAAACTTAGAACACTGATCATAAGGAGATAATTTTGAGGAACTCAACAAAGTTTATTGAAGAAGATAAGAACCTGGACCTCTGTCTCAGGAGGTTACTATTTGAAATTTTAGGGACATCAGTCACCCTTCTCCCTTTGAAGCAGAAAGAATAAAAACAAATAAACAAATAGATGACAGTAGCATGGAAGGAGAAGAGATTGAAAAAGGATGAGAGAGGAGAATATAAATAATCTAGGAGAAACCCAAGAGTTAAGGCACTTTCAAACTATAAGATTTTATTGGACAGCTATTGTGTCCAGATTGAATGGAGCACTGTTAATGATATCAAAGTAGTTGCAGACTTGATATCTGAACCAAAGAAATTGTCATCTTAGTGGTGCGATGAACCTGTTATTAACTTTAATTTTTAAAATATTAAAAGAATTGCGATTATGCCATATGGTAGAACCAGACAGAACAGGCCTTGATGAGACACCATTTTGTATTGGATGCTTCATCTTGTTCTTCAACTTTGTGATCCAAAATTTTGAAAGAAGTTATCATATGAGTCTACTTGGTCCATAATAATAATGAAATATGAAAATATATTTACCCTGGGACTTGATTTTTAAATAATTTCAAAATATTGGCTATGAATAACCAAGAAAATATGACAAAATTAACACAAATACTTGGCTTTAGGGTTTATGTAATCATAGTTATATATGTTTAAAAAAACACAAATAGTATAAAGTATTGCTTTGGTATTAATTTAGGAAGCAAAAATCTCAGCCATGTACAATTAAGGGTTGCATCTTCATTGTTGTTTTACCCTGAGATTCTTCTCATTTCATGATCCTCTTCCATTTCACTCATTTTAAATATGACCACATAGATAACCTGAGTGGTTTCACATTTCAAGTTGTTCCATGCTGTCCTGTATTGGAATATTATTACCCACTGGGCTCAACCTCTGGGGCTAGCCAAGCAAGGGTGCAAGCCATGCAGGCCAATTTTACAATTTTAAAAGCCAAGTAAAATAAGAGGAAATGTGTAAGGTAAAAATCAGGGAAAGCAAAACCTACTGTTATACCTGGGTGAGACTGGGGCAGCAAATGCAGAAACAACTCTAAGAGTGTCAAACGTGAAGAGGAAGACAGCTAGAGAGTCAGGACAGGAGCACTGTGAGAAGTGTAAAAATGTTGCTGCCAGTAATTTGTTGTTACAGGTTGCAGCCACATGGCATAAGACATGGTATATATAGCTCAGTGGTTTATAACCTTGGCTATACAATAGAATCACCTGGGGAGCATCTAAAATCCCAATTCCCAGGCACTACTTCAGACCCTTTATGTCAGAATCTCTGATTTCTAGGACACAGCAGCAATATTCTGAAAAGTAGCTGAGCCAATTCCAATGTGTAGCCAATGTTGAGAATCACTGGTATAAAAGTATATTCAAAATGAATTATTTTTGTTTATTGGTAATCAAAAGGCAGTAATTAAAATCCCAAGTCTTTTTGTGATTGTTGTAAATTCATACTTTGAAGAGTCTTCAACATTTGGTTTTTATGGCTCTTCTACTACTGTTCTTAACCCACTACTGGACTCTTGAAGAGATCTACCCACTTCCAATGCACTCTTGGAGGCATACCTGTTGTCTGTTATCTAGGCACAGGCTCTCACTATTTCTTTCTTTACATACTTTTCTCCAGTATCAGTAAGAATAATCTGTGCAAACCAATCTTTTGGTAAAAACAGAATATTTAAGTTAAATGTCCCCCCCACCAAAAATCTCACAATGAGCCTCAATCATGGCTGCAATGTTACTTTCTGCATTGACCCAGCAGACATCCTCCCTGACAGCAGCCAACAATTACATTATTAAATCATTTGAACAACTACAGGTGGGGGTTCAGTACTAAAGTCACATGTAAATCAGTGAGCTATAAGTGGTATGAACTATATGCATACTTTTTGAACAAAAGGAAACTAGAAGAATGATAAAATAAATAAAAGCAATTGGAAAGGAAGAATCATGAACTATACCTGAAAAAAACGGTAAGTCTGGGTCCTTTGGACACAGCAAGTGTTATTGGCAATGCATTGTAAACGGATTTTTAAATTATAGTTAGTTTTATTAAAGATAGTAGAAAAGCTAATATCATGTTCCTTAAATGACAGTGAGACTTACACCTTCCATGAGGCCAAAAGCACCTCCACCAAAGATCAGTTGAGCAATGCCTCCACTCCCAGCCACTCCCAGGCTCCAATCTGACACTAGGTAGGAAAGTCCTTGGAACCCTTTACCCATGACTAGCTCATGACAGAATGAGCCCTTGGACAGAGCCTTCATTCACTCCAAAGAGGCTGGGAATGGTAGGCGGGGAGGAATTTTCATGCCTAGGTCAGCTCTGGACCAGCCCAGGCCTGTGGTACAAAGAAAAACAATAGCAGCTGAATAGCGTGGAAGAGTCCCATGCAAGCCCTGTTTAACATCAGTAACAATTTTACCCCCACCCCAAGGGCTGATACACATTCATTCCATCTCATTTTTCCCCACCTAAGTGACTTTGGCCTCACTTCCCTGTACCCATCCACCGTAAGTCATTTCACTTTTCCTCTTATGGTTCTTTCATTTTTGCCTTTATTGAGTAGTTCTCAGTCTGTTATATCGTTCTTAATTTGAATCATAGAGCATCAAACTATGCCATAATCCTGTATATTATGCCATTCGCACTCTCCAGTATCGTGCATGCTTCTTTCCGGTACAACTTGTATTTACCAGGTTACTCGTATTTAGTGCATTTCATATTTGTCTACCCATGTCCCTCTTTTTACCATTTTGCCAATTGTTCAAACCTCACTCATTAAGCTACACAGTGGATGTAAACCTGATCATGAATGACTCCTCTGCTGACTTCTCAAGGTCATCTTGAATTATAAGTCAATCTTCCAAGGTTGTTGTTACGTCTCCCAACTTAGAGTCCTCTGTGAAACTTTATGAGCATGTTCCATATTTTATCATCCAAGTCACTGATAAAATGTTAAATATTACCATCCTAGACAGACCCCTGCAGAACATCATTTTATGTGTCCTTTTAGTTGCCTCTGAAACATTAATAACTTCTCATTGAATATGATCCTTGAACCAATCTGTACCCAACTAAGAGCCAGAAGTGTACTTCCCTAGATTGATAGTGCTATTTTAAATCTATATGCTACAACCCTGAGAAAGGAATTTTGTACTCTTCTAGCCTCTTCAGAGATAGAAAAGATTTTAATTTTATCAGCTTAAAACTGACCAGTCAACACATGCCAAACAATAACCCCGGATAATTTAGCAGTCTTCATAAATGTGATATTTTCAAAAGCTATAAAAAAGAACTCCCTATTAATAACTCTGACTATAAAGGTTCATCATAGGCTACTATTCTTCCCTCTTTGAACTTAACGACAACTCAAGTCAATGCCCTCCTTTTTTCTTTTGTTGCAGCTGCTATTGGGTTGGAAAAGACTGTTGTTGGAAAGGACTGTTGTCCAGGCTCCAAAAAGTCCAGACAAGGTCTCCAGAGACTCTCTATTTTTCCTCCAGATCCTTTTACTGACATTAATGATGAAGCAGCTTTGTCTGTGTCTCTGCCTTGGTTAGCAATGCCTTAGTGACAGGGCAGCTCCAGATGCATTAGATCAGCAGCTGATGCCATCATGCGAATGTCTAACACTTACTTTAGGTAGGTGACACTTCTTAATATTCAATCCTGTCTTCACAATGTCGACTTGTCCCACCATAGATGGGTGTTCTTTTTATCATTATTTTTGAGACTGTTAATGTTTTTGCTTGTAATTCCTCTAAAGAGCGTTTAAGAAAAAATAATTATTTATAACCTTTAATGCTAGGAGGGCAGTGTAGTTTGCCTGGAAGAATATGCATCACAGAGTTCTTGTTTAGAAATGGTAATTAATTTTACAGTCAACAGTAGTGTGACACACTGTCTCTGACTAGACGTCCACCATGGCTTCCTGCCAGTCCTTTGGAAGAATATTAATTGACGTCCAGCGCTAAGCAGTCTCTTTGCTGTGTATTTAAATGAAACAAAGTGCTTTAAATTAAACAAATACATTCTAAACTTGCATATTCAATACAAGTTCTGTATCTTGATAGCGCCAAAATACACATTTGGTTTATATCTTTATTTTTCCTCTTTTTTTTTTTTGTTCTCGTTCTTATACTCCTGACTCTTATAGAGCCCTATTATTTGCCTTTCTTAATTTTAACTCACTGCTTTTCTTCTAACTTCTTACAATATCTGCTTGGGGTGAATTTCTACAACAAATACTCTATTTCTCCAACAATCCTGAACAATTTACTCCTAGGTTACTGCTCTTTCTCTTTGCAAGGTTTTTCAAGTGACAATCTTCAACAATTTTAGTAACAATGTGTATAGTGTGCTTATTAATTTGCTAAGGATGCCAGATTAAGTTACATGGTGAACATATTTAAAAATAATAATAACAAAATTTTAAATGACCTTGACAATTAGAGAATTGGGCACATAAACTAGATTTAGTTTCATGGGAAAATTACATGATCATTCATGCTGAGGGGAGAAAAACAGTCCACGAATTGAGGGTGGGAAGTAACAGTTAGATAAAATGGGGTTGGGGTAGGGAGGAAGAGGCCTGCTTCTATATAGCCAATGGCCAGGATGATGAATTGCGTATGATGAAGCCAAGATACTCAGATGTGGAAATTGGAACATCACACAGCATGTAAAAAATACATTCTCTATTTTATTAATCTGTTAGGTTTTTAAAAAAACTAGTATTTTTTAAAACAAAACTAACAGATTAATAAATTAGAGATTTATTAATCTCTAATATCATATAAGCTGCTGCAGTCCCCAGCTTATAGGATAAGAATGCTGGAAAAATTCAGGTAGAAAAAGTAGCATTTAAAATGAAGGTTCATTGGTACAGGTATGTATATTCTCTGTGTTCACACAAAAATCAGGTGATGGAGTTTTTCATAATATTCATCACCTGTTTTAAAGCAAACACAAGAGTAATCTGTAATCTACATGATTTTGTTTGGAAAAACATTTTATGAATTAAGTTAGATCATCTAAATACATTATTCACACAATAATATAATTTTAGATCTGGCAGTAAATACCTTTCTTCTTCTTTTTTTTTTTCTTTATACAGCAGTAGAAGACTTTCTTCATTTAAAATCTTACAGGAAATCCCTGTGTTCAAAAGGAAAAAAAAAATCAGTAGGGGATCTGGAGCCCAGCCAGCACTGTCCTCTTTCTCCCAAGAGGGGAAAACTGATCCAAACCAAGGTCCGAACTGGATGGACTCCTCGAGAATCAGAACTTCAATACCAGTGACGTAATCGGAACCCAGGTCCCTGGCCCCCCAGTTCCGGGCTCTTTCTACTATTCGACGCTGCCTCCTGCAAAACGTGTCCTATTTTGAGGCACCCTTGTTTATCACAGATTTGTTGTACTCCCCTTTTTTTGCAGTCTTTGAAATTTCTTTTCTCGTGTTCTCTCACTTATTTCCCAAACGCCATTTGTTATGTAACAGATGCATATGTGTTCCTGTTTATAAATATTCTACAGTAAGTCAAGAAAATGTGGGGAAATAGGGGGAAAAGGCTAATAGGACCTTCAAACCCTCTATCTGGAAATGTCGGGAATCTAGGCTGTGTCTAAGGGGCAAAGGTCACAAAAGAAGAACAAACCCAGGAAGCTGAACCTGGTCTTGTATGTTTGGATCCCATCTCATTCGTTTTTCCCTTCATTTTCAGTCTGTCCAAAATTAGGATGTTTGGTGTTATGGAGGTTCACCTGGGAAAAATCAGGAGGCCGCCGAGTGTAACTGTGGGATGGCATCACAGTAAGCAAGAAGCTTAAAATCAAATCCATTACCAGGGAATTGAATCCAGGGAACATGGCTTCATTAAAGACTATGACTTTATAAATAACTACACATAAATAGACCGCTTTGCCTTAGAGAATAATATATTTCAAAATTATTATCTACTTAAAATATTTTACCTAAAAGAATTCACAATTAGCTTTCAATATTTAAACAGTACATTAGAAATGGAATGATTATAAATATCAGAAACAAAAGCCACTTCATTACAGTATGAACATATGCTAACATACCACATACTGCTTTTGAATTTAATAATAATATAGTTTATCTTTTTTTAACTGACATAAGGGTTTTGATAATAGCTAATATAAATATATGAAATGTCAAATTTAGAAGATAGTGTTTAAACATTTGTCTCTTAGAGAGTATTGTTAAACTTAACTTTTATTAACTCTGAGAATCAAAGAGAAATATGGTGATGCTAGTGAACGTTTGAAAATCTTTTATTTTATCACTTTTAATGCATGTTTAATATTTAACATTCATCTTATTACAGTCAGGAATTGTGAAATGCTTGTGCTGTTTCTAAACAGTTTTAAAGTTCAATGCACAGTCACAATTCAGAGGGGAGATTTCACACATTTATGGAAAATAAGCCATTTTTGCAGTAAAGTTGCAAAGTGTGAAAGAATTCTTGTTTTATCTGCCTTACTTATCATGTTTATGAATTATTTTGCCTGGAAGTAAATTGACAAGTTGTCAATGAACAATAGAAAGTGCCCCAGCTAGGCTTTTCACAGGTTCAGATGCCTTTGGGCAAAAGGGCTAAATCTGTAGTTGCAATCTAGCATATGGAGCACTGAAAAAAGTGGCAACAGGGTGAGAGACATTCCCTGCAAAATGCATGCGGTTGTTGCTCTCTAACCAATCTGCTTGGACCACTGTACATTATGAATTCAGGTACCATCGTCTTGCCATACAGGAATAGGATTCCTTGCCTCCATATAATAATTTGTTTCTGTTTTATCCTAGTTTACTTTGGTCTACTTTGTCATTTTGAACTATTTTAATTCTCCAAATGATTATTATTAAATATTCATCTTTAGTAATAAAAAGCCATTTCCCTATTCTAGGTGACTGTCTATTGGAAACTTCCCACAGAATCCCATAGGAAGGAAAACAATCTCAGAGACCCTTTTTTCAGTGGGTAAGGGTGGACCTTGACTTCCGCCTTTAACCACCACATTTTAGGATTACCTGGCTATAACATTTCATGTCCTTTTCTCCCATCTCATGTTTTTCACAATGCTATTGTGAGACTATTTTATGATAACTCACACAGCTGAATAAATTACTAAACAGCTAAGTGGCCTTTCAGTAGATGGCACTCTTTGTTCTGAATCAGCCCAATATTGTTTTGCCACTTCACTGAAAGGCCAGCTGTTCTTTGAAGCTCCTGCCTTCCAGATATGCCACTCTCTAAGACACAGGGATGTGGTTTAGGGTAAAAGTTATGGCCGGGATTTCTAACCCAAGAAACAAGGAGGACACAAAAGACAGCCTCATGAATAAGAGTTCATTAGGAAAAAAAAAAAAGCTGAAGTTTGAATATGAGAAAAGCCAAGTCCAGTGTCAGTTATGGATGTGGTTAGACTCATAGAGCCAAGAGTTTTAATGTAGACTTGAAATAAGCTCAGAGAAAGTGCATGTTAGAAAGAAGTGACGTGGAAGGTGACTGGGATTTTATAGGAAAATCTAAAAGTGATGATTACTGACCTTGATGGGCCAGCCAGCTCATGGTGTATGGGAGGGTCAGGCCAGACAAAGCAGGAGTATATTTCTGCTCTCTAGTGGCTTCTTGTTTATCACACACCCCTTTTTTATCTGTCTCCACAGTCACTGATGATTCTTGCCCCTGGTTTGCACTCTTTTCCTAATCTCCAGGCATCATCTTGTGTCACTTCCACACTAAGTAGATGATCTCTTTATACTTGTAATTCTCCTCCATTGGGAGCTTCTCTAGCCTTTCATCTTCATTTCATTGTAACAATGTCGTGGCCACATCCTGGACCTTGTCTCCACTTACAAAATAATTCACTCAGAGAGTGGGGTCTCCTGCTCTATTCACAGTGTTATAATGTATGGATAGTGTTATAATGGGTTCCTGCTACTGTGTTGCCTCAAAACCTACTCTTCACGTTTAATATATTCCCCAACACGTCAACCCCCGCCTACTTAGGTTCCAACTCCAACTACCTGAATTAATCTCACTGTTAATGTAATAATTTTAATGACAATATTACCAAAACCTCCAATTCACTCACTCCCATAAGGCAATGTACAGTGGAAAAGAACATTCCTGGAATCAGAGAGTACTACAGGCTTTTACCACTTTTGAAAACCTGCTATTTCAAACTTTGTTCATCTGTAAATTAGACTCAATGTCTAACAAATACCTTTTTTATTGAGAAATTGCTGCTGCTTTAATGAAATAACACAGATAATATCTCTTCAGACCAGTTTCTTCTCCATCGTCTTCCCTTACTCTTCTGCTGTAACCATCCTGAAAATTCCACATCAGGAATGAGCCCTTCTATTCATTTTTATCTACTCCTGTTCCTAGGCTTCTGAAGGCACCCAGGAAAATCTCTTAACTGTGCTAATAATTTTTGCAAATTTAGGAATTTCTACTAATTCTTTTTTTTTGCATTCATGAAGTAATTTACTTATTTATTTATTATACTTTAAGTTCTAGGGTACATGTGCACAGCGTGCAGGTTTGTTACATATGTATACATGTGCCATGTTGGTGTGCTGCACCCATTAACTCGTCATTTACATTAGGTGTATCTCCTAATGCTATCCCTCCCCTCTCCCCCACCCCACAAAAGGCACCAGTATGTGATGCTACCCTTCCTGTGTCCAAGTGTGCTCATTGTTCAATTCCCACCTATGAGTGAGAACATGCAGTGTTTGGTTTTTTGACCTTGCAATAGTTTGCTGAGAATGATGGTTTCCAGTTTCATCCATGTCCCTACAAAGGACATTAACTCATCCTTTTTTATGGCTGCATAGTATTCCATGATGTGTATATGCCACGTTTTCTTAATCCAGTCTATCATTGATGGACATTTGGGTTGGTTCCAAGTCTTTGCTATTGTGAATAGTGCCGCAATGAACATACATGTGCATGTGTCTTTATAGCAGCATGATTTATAATCCTTTGGGTATATACCCAGTAATGGGATGGCTGAGTCAAATGGTATTTCTAGTTCTAGATCCTTGAGGAATTGCCACACTGCCTTCCATGATGGTTGAACTAGTTTACAGTCCCACCAACAGTGTAAAATTGTTCTTATTTCTCCACATCCTCTCCATACCTGTTGTTTCCTGACTTTTTAATGATCACCATTCTAACTGGTGTGAGATGGTATTTCATTGTGGTTTTGATTTGCATTTCTCTGATGGCCAGTGATGATGAGCATTTTTTCATGTGTCTGTTGGCTGCATAAATATCTTCTTTTGAGAAGTGTCTGTTCATATCCTTTGCCCACTTTTTGATGGTGTTGTTTTTTTCTTGTAAATTTGTTTGAGTTCTTTGTAGATACTGGATATTAGCCCTTTGTCAGATGAGTAGAATGCAAAAATTTTCTTCCATTCTGTAGGTTGCCTGTTCACTCTGATGGTAGTTTCTTTTGCTGTGCAGAAGCTCTTTAGTTTAATTAGATCCCACTCGTCAATTTTGGCTTTTGTTGCCATTGCTTTTGGTGTTTTAGACACGAAGTCCTTGCCCATGCCTATGTCCTGAATGGTATTGCCTAGGTTTTCTTCTAGGGTTTTTATGGTTTGAGGTCTAACATTTAAGTCTTTAATCCATCTTGAATTAATTTTTGTATAAGGTGTAAAGAAGGGATCCAGTTTCAGCTTTCTACATATGGCTAGCCAGTTTTCCCAGCACCATTTATTAAATAGGGAATCCTTTCCCTATTTCTTGTTTTTGTCAGGTGTGTCAAAGATCAGATGGTTGTAGATTTGCAGCATTATTTCTGAGGGCTCTGTTCTGTTCCATTGGTCTATATCTCTGTTTTGGTACCAGTACCATGCTGTTTTGGTTACTGTAGCCTTGTAGTATAGTTTGAAGTCAGGTAGCGTGATGCCTCCAGCTTTGTTCTTTTGGCTTAGGATTGACTTGGCAATGTGGGCTCTCTTTTGGTTCCATATGAACTTTAAAGTAGTTTTTTCCAATTCTGTGAAGAAAGTCATTGGTAGCTTGATGGGGATGGCATTGAATCTATAAATAACCTTGGGCACTATGGCCATTTTCATGATATTAATTCTTCCTATCCATGAGCATGGAATGTTCTTCCATTTGTTTGTGTCCTCTTTTATTTCGTTGAGCAGTGATTTGTAGTTCTCCTTGAAGAGGTCCTTCACATCCCTTGTAAGCTGGATTCCTAGGTATTTTATTCTCTTTGAAGCAATTGTGAATGGGAGTTCACTCATGATTTGGCTCTCTGTTTGTCTGTTATTGGTGTATAAGAATGCTTGTGATTTTTGTACATTGATTTTGCATCCTGAGACTTTGCTGAGGTTGCTTATCAGCTTAAGGAGATTTTGGGCTGAGACGATGGGGTTTTCTAAATTTACAATGATGTCATCTGCAAATAGGGACAATTTGACTTCCTCTTTCCCTAACTGAATACCCTTTATTTCCTTCTCCTGCCTGATTGCCCTGGCCAGAACTTCCAACACTATCTTGAATAGGAGTGGTGAGAGAGGGCATCCCTGTCTTGTGCCAGTTTTCAAAGGGAATGCTTCCAGTTTTTGCCCATTCAGTATGATATTGGCTGTGGGTTTGTCATAAATAGCTCTTGTTATTTTGAGATACATCCCATCAATACCTAATTTATTGAGAGTTTTTAGCCTGAAGCATTGTTGAATTTTGTCAAAGGCCTTTTCTGCATCTATTGAGATAATCATGTGGTTTTTGCCTTTGGTTCTGTTTATATGCTGGATTATGTTTATTGATTTGCGTATGTTGAACCAGCCTTGCATCCCAGGGATGAAGCCCACTTGATCATGGTAGATAAGCTTTTACTAATTCTTGAACACTACCTAACAATTATTTTATCTTTACTTGACTCCTTTTCCTACTCTTCATACCAGCTGATCCAAACCCTTCTCATTCTCTACAAGCCTCCTCCTGCCCCACTGTCCCTAGGAAGATGGCTATGTCTCTTCCTTTTCAGAAGGAAGAAAATAGAGTCCATCAAGCATCAAGTACCTCAACGTTGTCCCCGCCCTCTCTTGATAGGTATCTATCATTATCCACCCTTACTGTTCACTTTTTTTTTAGATGTGGTGCTCTATTCCTTTCCAAGGCCAACTTCTTCAACTATGTCCTTTACCCCTTTATCTATCTATTTAGAGTTGCTATGTGGAGCTCATCAATATTTTAAGATGCCCTCATGCCTATGTGGGACCAATTTTAATGTGCAAAGTAGGAAAAGCCTTATCTCTTCTCGTCTGTAACTTAAACTTTACTTGGCCTTTGCTTTCAACCTCTACCCTTTGCCAGTTTTTGCAATAGTTTATAGGAATTAAGTGATTTATATTTTATTTATTCCCTTATCTTCCCTCTAGAGGTTGGTGCTAATAAATTGGGAAATGGCCAGGAGGGAGGAAGATGCCAAGCATGGGAGAGAGGAGTTTGTCAGGAAAAACCTGTAAAATGAAATATGTAAGCCAGATAAGCAAAAGCTGACTGTTAATCTCTTTGAAAACAGATATACTCTGGGATGATGTCAAAATTAATTAAGACACAGAAAGCAATCAGAATTATAAAATATGCTCCCAGTTGTTTGAATCCTATTTTCCCATTAAAAGAGTGTTATCCAAGGTGGATAGGTTACCAAAGACCTAAAAGCTCCTGTAATCTTTATGTCTAAAATATGTAAGTGAATACCATAATTTTATCTGGATCCTGAAACATGAATTCTAAGTTCCATCTGAGACCCCAGAAACCCACATTCAAGGAATACTTCTGTAGGGAATTGAGCAGGATGTTTTTTATGTACATGTTTTAGGAGCATTCTCTCAAACAGGGTTTTTCTCCTGCTCTCACACCACAACATGACAACAATCATCAGCACAGACTTCTATGACTAAATTATAGCAGTTTTTCCCCACACACCAAGCATTGGACACCAGCTGGATGTCCTCCAATGTGATTCCAACAAATCTACCTGTACATAGATAGTGTCAGATTCAACGGATTGGGGGATCAGTCCCCAAGACTGCCCCTCTTCTGCCCCCCAAGACACCAGTCACAAGCCTGAGCCTTCAGAACTTCTGACCGACTGGCTTTAAGTTGGGGTTTTCATGACCCCCTCTTTGGGTTTGACTAATTTACTAGAGCAGCTGACAGAACTCAGGAAAACACTCACTTACATTTACCAACTTATTATAAAGGATATTAAAAAGGATACAGATGAAGAGGCATGGGAGAAGGGGCAGGGAGCTTCCATTCCCTCCCTGGGCGTGCTACCCTTCAGGAACCTCCTTGTGTTTAGCTATCCAGAAGCTCTCTCAACCCTGTCCTCTTTGGGTTCTATGGAGGCTTTATTACATATATATGATTGATTAAATCATTGGCCATTGGTGATCAACTTGACCTTCAGCTCCTCTCCTCTCCCAGGAGGTAGTGGGGTGGGGCTAAAAGTCCCAACCCTCTAATTATGTCTCTGTCTATCTGGTGACCAGCCCCATCCTAAAGCTGTTGGTCAACTTTGGCATACAAAAAGACAGCCCTTTGGACAGCCTAAGAATTCTAGGATTTGTACACCAGAAAACAAGGAAGAAGACCCACCAAATGTATTTCACAGCATACAGTGCTGGAGCTACAACAAAAGTAGTTTTCCAGAAATGTAAAAGGGGAGAAGGTAATTGCTCATCTATCTATGGTTATATCTGCGTTATATTGGAATACTTTCTGGCTACTTTTACATTTGTCTTCTTTTTTCCTTCATTATCTTTTGTCCCTTTCTCCCTTTGTCCAAATACTCCATTCCTGTTTTATTTGACTTTGTTTAGCTCCATCTCCTCTTGCCTTCTTATTTCTTCCCCACTTTCCTGTTTGCTCCTATGGACTCCAAGAAGGAGAGAGTTAAGTGGCATCATATGCCTAACTCTCTCATTTTACAAATGAAGAAATTGAGACCCAAAAGCTTAAGTGGCTTGTCCAATGTCTCATAGTAGTTAGAAGCAAAACCCCAAGGCTACATTGCAAGTCTCTTGAAACTAATTCTGAATTATTTCCATTATGCCCATAACCTCTGCCATCTCCATCCTTCACAGTGCAGATTGGCTTTCAGACATTTCAGGCATAAGGAGAATAAAAGCAGTGAAGGGCTAGAGTAGTGGCAGGGTATGTGTCTCAGACATGTTTGGGGAGTACAATGAGCTCCTGCATCGGCCCACTCTTTCCTGTCATGAAAGGATGCCATACGTCACACCAAGCCCTTTTGCTGTGCCCTTCTTACATATGACTTCCTTTCCATTGGCATTTCCACCCCTTCCCTCACTGCTACACACACACCTTCAGAGACCCCTGTTCAACCATGGACTGCTCTGCCCCTCTCCGTGTACAGAGCCCTCTCTCTGTTCTTATTCTCCGTAGCATTTATCACCTTGCAAAAGACCAAATCACTTATATGTATTATGTGTATTGTTTGTAGTTTGTCTCTCTCTGCAAGAGCATAAGCTCCATGAGGGCAGGGATATTTTTCTCTTTAATTCATCAATATATTCCAAGCACCTAGAACAGTGTCTGGTGCATAACAGATGCTCAATATTTATTAAATGAATTGAATGAATGAGTCAGAACAACTGGCACATATAAGACTTCTTCTTCAAAGTTTCTAGAGACTCAAGGGTGTGATTGCAACCAAAACAAATTTAATATACAAAATAATTAAATTGTTCAACTCATTAGCTCTGCTTCTGTGCTCTGTAGGGTGTGTGTGTGTGTGTGTGTGTGTGTGTGTGTCCATTTTCACACTGCTATAAAGAACTGCCTGAGACTGGGTAATTTATAAAGGAAAGAGGTTTAATTGACTCACAGTTCAGCATGGCTGGGGAGCCCTCAGGAAACCTACAATCATGGCAGAAGGTGAAGGAGAAGCAGGCACCTTCTTCACAAGGCAGCAGGAGACAGAGAGAGTGAAGGGGCAAGTACCACTTTTAAACCATCAGGTTTCATGAGAACTCCCTCACTATCACAAGAACAGCATGGGGGAAACTGCCCCAATGATCCAACCAAACCATGTGTGTGTGTGTGTGTGTGTGTGTGAGTGTGTGTGTGTGTGTGTGTGTGTGTGTATGAGAGAGAGAAAGAGAGAAAGAGAGGGGGGAAGGAGGGAAGAGCTAAGGAGAGAGAGAAAGGTGAAAAAGATAGAGATGGGGTGCAAGAGATGTGAGAGAGAGAGACAGAGACAGTGAGAGGAAGCGTCAATAAAACACTTATTTTGAAAGCGGGGCAATGTATAAAGGATGCATTTTTAAATTTTAAACATGAAAGATGAGTTTTTAGGTGCAACAATTTGTAGTGCTCCCTGTTGGGGTTTCTGGTACCAATTAATCAAACCCCTCTCTTCTGAAATAATTGAGATTTAGTGGGTGGAAATAAAAAGACCATATCTGTTTTATTTTACTGCCAAAAATATGTTGGAAAACAGTCTAGAATGAAAGTATAGATGAACTTCCTATGTGTTGCACCCTGTGTTGAGATTTCCCATCTAGTCACAGGAGGAGCAGGTGGACAGTGCTGGCCTCCTGCTCTACAGGCAGGGATTGCCCTCAGCAGGGTCACTGGCAGGAAGGAAAGAGGGGAGAGGGGACCGAGAGCTAGGAGCCTGAGGGACACATGCTCACTGATCTTTCCCTCCAGCTCTGTGGGAGGAGGTGACAGGAAGCTTTCTGCCAAATATTTCCAACAGAGCAAAAGTTCCTATTTAATGGGTCATAAATTCCTGAAGTTCTCTATGACATTTCACCGGGTCATAACTTCTTAAAAAAATAAAGAAGAGTCTACAGTCATAAGGTGCAGCAATCACTTCAGCAGTTCACCCCAGGCCATGTCTACACCAACCCCATAACCCTCCTCCTCAAAGAAGGAAACTGGAGCCAAAAAAAAAAAAAAAAACCCTCTTCACAGACAGCAAGACAAACCCACTCAGGCCCACTCAAGGGCCAGTCAGTCAGCCGTACATCTGGAGAAAGCCTAGATAACACTCCCTTCCATAAATTATAGAAAATAAATAGAGGTAAAGTATAGCCATAACATGACATCTAACAGAAAAACAACAATCACAAGTAACTGGTGCAGAATTGTCAATGTTGAAGCAAAGCTGAGAGATGAAATCAAAAGTCTTTTTAAGAAATAGTTTGTAATCACCAAGATCCTCTTTTTTCTTAGAGAACACTTCTTTAAAAATCAATAAAGTTTCCTGACCACAGCTTCTTGGTCACTTTTATGGGAAAGCATGCTGTTGGTTTGAGTCCAAGGATTCTGACACATGCAGTGCTCCTTGAAGTCATTTGAAGAGCAGACTCAAGTCCAGGACTCAGAATGGCTATGTTAGTTCAATATGGTTCCAGTTTTTGTGTAACATTATTCTGGAGTAGGAAGTCACAGGAAAATCAGTATCCCCTGGAATTTTGGAGCTCAAGACAGGTCTAGCATTCACAGTGTGAAGTGTCTGTGGTATAAACAAAAATGGTGACTTATAGTCATTCAAAATAGTAAACTACTATTTAATGTTCTAAAAATCTATTTATACAGGTGTGATAAGCTGAATAATGACCCTCACAGATGTCTATCCCCAATCCCTAGAACCTGTAAATATGTCACCCTAGATGAGAAAAGAAACTTTGCAAATAGGATTAAGCTAAGTATCTTGAGATAGGTCAATTATCCTGAATTATTCTGGTGGACTTGATGTAATCACAAATGTTCTTATAAGAGGAAGACAGGAGGGCAGAGAGAAGAGAAAGTGAAATAACTACAAAATCAGAGACTGGAATGAGGAAGCCATGAGCCAAGGAATGCTTGGCAGCTACTAGAAGCTGGAAGAGACAAGAAACAAATTCTTAACTGGAGCCTCCAGAAGGAACTAGCCCTGCCAACACCTTGATTTTAAATGTCTGACATCCAGTTATAAGAGAATAAGTCTGTATTTTTTCCAGCCACTAAGTTTGTGGTACTTTGTTATACAAACTTAATTAATATAATAGAAAAGTAAAATTTCATAGCAAGTTTTGTCACAGAAAGAAATTACCTCAGCAAAAGATCCTTTTGGGGAAGAAAAACACTTGATGTGAATTCAACAGTTTCAAGAAAGCCTTAAGTTCTTGATCTGTGTTGTGAAAAGAAACAGTATGGATTGTTGTAAGAAGAAATGCAGAAATGAAGATACATCTGGAATTTCCTGGCCTAACTTTACTGATTACAACACAGGCATACCAGAATGCCTTCCAATCTCTTTCCCTTTCCAGAAAACCACCTTTGGAGAGCAGAAAATACCCACTTTAAAGCTTCCCCAATTTGCAAGGTGGATATTTAGAGACTCATGCCTGAGTCTAATAAAGAAATCACATTTGATCAGATCTCAGGCTCACACTTTCTTCCCCCCAAACAGAAGAAGGTATATGAATAATTCCCTAGTATACCAGAGGAATGACCATAAATTGTGTCTCCCTGCCATGCAGTTGAATTACTCTAACCATATGAATATCTGTACAACATGTGTGAGCCAAATTCTTTGCACATAAGGAAAGGTATTTACTTTGCGATGAAGCCATATTGAGCATTTACAATGTGCATCACAGGTTTTGCTAACTTGAAAAATGAAGACAACAGCTATCGCAAATCTCCTTTTGAGAAAATAATGTGGGTATATTCAACAATTATGGCTACATTTCAATTGAAATTAATTGCAGTTTTGCAGACATGAACAAATGTTGCTAACTTTATAGTGTCCTGGACCTAGAGGTTGAGCATGATGATCATGTAAATAATTACAAATGTCTCATAACAAACTGACTCAGCTTCTTTTTTATGATGGTCTTTTTTTTTTTTTTTTTTTTTTTACCTGGATTCTCACTCTCTCCCAGGCTGAAGTGCAATGGAGCGATATTGGCTCACTGCAAGCTCCACCTCCCAGGTTCACGCCATTCTCCTGCCTCAGTCTCCCGAGTAGCTGGGATTACAGGCACCCACCACCACGCCTAGCTAATTTTTTTTGTATTTTTAGCAGAGATGGGGTTTCACCATGTTAGCCAGGATGGCCTCGATTTCCTGACCTCATGATCCGCCTGCCTCGGCCTCCAAAGTGCTGGGATTTTAGGTGTGAGCCTCCGCACCCGGCCTGATGGTCCTTTCTAAGGTAAATTTGTATATGTGCTTGAATAGACATAGTCATTATTGTAGCCCCCCTTTCCAGATTGAACAGAAATTAGAACTGAATTTATCAGATAGTTTTCTTTAACATGCACTTGCTCTTCTTTGCTGATCCTTTTATCAAGAGTACCTTGTCTCTGCCTATATTAGAAGCATCTGTAATTTCTGTGACATGTGTGGTTCCGTCTCACTAGCTATGGCTCTTGTTGAAGCTACTACAAATTTCTAAGTTAGTTCAGCCAGAAGGTGCTGTTGGAGAACTGCATCATGAGTTCCAGTAATAGACTGTTCTCAGTCACCCAAGAAATCCCCACAGGAGTGAGATCAGGTAGCTCTGAAACAGAAGCAGTTGTGTCCACATCTGGTGCATGTACATTTCTAAATAGTGATAATAACTATGTAATCATTTAATCTCATTTTTTTAGTCCGAGACAGTGAGAGACACTACCGGGGCTTATATTTGAGCCCTACGGAATGTCAGAAGTTTAGTGGGGTCTTTAAGAGTTTAGAGGAAAACTTTTTCAGTCAATGCATATCAGAAAACGTGTGGACTGGCACCAGTCTCCACAGTCATATATTCATTCAATGTATTTACCAGTAATGCTCGACTTATTCTTGTTTGAAATATTACTTTTTATCACTAGTAGATATGGATAACAAATGGCTAAGAGCAAAACAGTCCAAAAGTGAACATGAAGTCAACATTTACTGATGCAAGATTAATTGATGGGTTTAGAAGGGAGACTAGTAAGTGTACTAGTTGTGTAACTGGATAATTTACTTTAATTCTCTGAATCTTGTTTTCCTCATCTATAAAATGGAGATAAAATGTCAAATGTATAGGATTATATGGGATTATAAGGATTAAATTAAACAATATATGTAGTGTTGAGCACTGTGCCTTCCACACAGAAAACACTCAAAAATCATAAACGTTACTATTTACAATAATATTAATAATAATATTTTACCATTTTAATTGTACTGAATTCATCCCTAACAAAATTAAAAATTTTATTTTTATGACTTTATGAATAGTCCAGTGATAGGGAGACCAGGACCAGCGTACCAGCTACAGTGTCCTCAATATCCCAGGTTCCTACTATCTTTTCACTCAGACAGCCTTAGGATATGACTCTTGTCCTTGTGATTGCAAGATGGCTCCTTCTCCCTGCCCCACCTCTCCAGTATCATGACAACATTTCAGACCAAAAAAAAAAAAAAAAATTAAAGGGTTCGTGACCTTTTAAGCCTACCCCCTTTTTAAAGAGTTTTATAAGATGCCACACCTGATGACTTCTGCATGTATCTCTTAGGCCAGAGCCATGTCACATGGCCGGCTTTAGCTTCAAAGAAGGCTGGAAAATGTAACTTTTTAACTGAGCACATTGCCACCACCAACAAGATTGGAATTCTATTAGTGTACAAAATTGAATGAATTAATATTAGATAGGCAATCAATAGTCACTACTGTGTCCTATAACCAGAGGAATCCAGATGTCACAAAACTATCAGAAAACCAAAGACCCCTCATATAGTTAACACTCTTTTACTTGACCTCTCTCTGACCTCAGAGAGACAATTTTTCATATTTTTGTGGCTTTCTTGTTAATTATTCCACTCCCCTTAAGGGACCCTTTCAATCTGATGGCCCATTAGCATTGAACTGTATGGTTCAAGCCCTGGTTCTCTTTAGAGTCCCTTGAAGAATTTTAGTCATTGATGTCTCGCTGTGCCTCTGGGTTCATATTTGCTGCTCCTTGTAAAATATCTCCATTTGAATTTCCTAAATTAAATGTGTCAAAATCACCTTCTATTACTCTCTTTCTACCAGACTGCTATCACCAGCACCCTCATTAGAACAAATAATATGGCCTTTTATTTCTTAACTCTTGTAGTCTTTCTGTGTTTTGTTATATTTTGTTTTTAATCTTTTGCACGTAACCTCTCACCACATCTATTACCTCAGCCTCGTTCTGGACCCCTTCTTTTCCCTCTCCTTTTCTCCAACACCATACCAACTGCCAAGCTTACCACGTCTTTTTGCTAAAGCTCTTAGAGCTAGGCCCTTCTCACTTTCCCCACTGTCCCCAGACTACACCAGGCAACCATTCTGTTCTGTCAATAATACTACACTGCCACCTCCTTAGCTTCCTGCTTTTTTTCTTGCTTACCTCTAATCCATTCTCTACACTCAGACAGAACAATCTTCCTAAAATACAAACTTCATCATGGTGGTGTTCCCCTGCTTAAAAGTTTCCAAAGCCTCCCCAGCTCTCTTAGGATGAAGTTCAAACTCCTTTACATGACATTAAAAAAAACCTACATAACCTCATTTTTCCCCACTCACAACCTCATCCTCTAAATTCCTGTTACATGAAATTTTAAAAATCTCTTCCAAAGCACCAAGTTCTTTACCTTAGAGCCTGTTCATAGTTCTTTCCTTCTTTCTGGGCCATTTCTCACCTTTCTTCTTCCTCTCCCCTTGTCTAACTCACACCCATCCTTTGAGATCCAGCTTATATGTCACTTTCTTCATGAAGCCAGTAGCTGTGACCCTGACCAGATCCTAGTATCATTGTACCTGGGTGAACATTACTTCTTTCCAGCCTGATTTCTGATGTTCAGCAATTCCTTCATCAAAAAAATAAGTCTGACCTTAGTATTATTTTGGTGACTGCATATAGTAAACTCTAGTGATTTCTAATTTGTCTCCCAAAAGTAGGAATAAACTTTAATTCACAGAAGTCAAAACTTTCATTTCCATTTGAGAAGTTTCCCTACACATCCTTTTTATTTTATTTTACTTTAATTTCCAGGATACATGTGCAGAACGTGCAGGTTTGTTACATAGGTATACACGTGCCATGGTGGTTTGCTACACCTATCAACCCATCATCTAGGTTTGAAGCCCCACATTCATTAGGTATTTGTCCCCCTATACATCTTTTCTAAGTTTGTCTGACTCAGGCAGGCAAACCCAGTGCTATTCATTGCATAGCTAAACTCCTCCCATTTCTGGATACTCTAGAATGTTTTATGTGTCTCAAGATGCCTTCCCCCACCTACTATCCTCAAACACTCCCCCTTTATTCTGATACTTCATAAGGCTTCCTTGTCCACTTAAAGAGTCCTTTAAGGGGTTGTAGATTAAGCGACAAAATCATTTCAGCACTGTAGGAATGCAAAATAGTAGATGGTTGCAACTATATGTTCATTTTCTTTTCTTCTTTTGATTTGTGGAGGGATTTTTCCCCCTCACTGTAACTCATTAAAAGAAGGGATCTTGTCTTTTACATATTTTATAATATAAAGTATATACTACTAAAGAGATCAGTAATAGTAATACAGTTCAATGTTCTAGCTCAGTTGTTTTGTTGAAATCCTTCTCAAAATTAAATAATAACATGGCATATGTCTACATGGCTGAGAATATTGTTGTTTTAATATGACTTGAGGGTTTTTTAGCTATTGGAAATGCTACACTTGTTTCTTAAGAAATATTTATGCAACCATGAAGTAGGAAACATGATAGCAATCAATTAACATAAGAATGGATAACAGGGAATGTAAGATTTATGATAAATGATGTATGAAAGAATGCTAAATTAGACTTGTTGTCAGGCACAATTAGAAGACAATTGTGATGTTTCTCGATGTCAGTATCTTAGATCTGACAAGGATGAGACACCTATATTAGCTGATATCATCTTAGCCAAAAAGCATACAGTTAAGCATAAGGAATTATGTAATGCTCTCAATAGATTTAAGGAAAATAATGAGCACATTATATTTTAATGTCTTATAAACTGCCAAATTATTAATGATCTGAAGAGATTATTTGTGCTTTTTCATTTAGAAGTTGTTCCGACTTTAATTAAATATCTTCATGCAACAATGAAGCACTCTCTCTACTTCTCTGCTTTGCGTGTGTGGATTAATGGGAGGAATACCTAGAGAGATCTGATATACCCTCTCGCTGAAGGAACTAAATGGCTCCAAAATGAAGTAAGTATGGTGATGGGGTCAGGCCTTCAGAGGTGGAGTTAATGCTGAGAGAATGTTGAAAAGAAAAAAAGAGGAGACAGTACTGACTCCTTCCCTAGCAAGTTATTATCTAAAGTTGCTCGCAAAAGTACTTCTAAATAAAAGCCAATAAAGTTCAGGATGTCTTGTTTTCTTCTAATTACTGTCGACCGTGTTTTAATGCTTAGAGTTGTTAACAATATGAACCTAGACATATTTATAACTTGTGTGATTTTCCAAAAGCATGTATCAGCCATTTCAGAAAATGTAAAACAGACTGTTGGCAGATTTTTACACAATATTTTTAAAATATATTTCCTTTCTGATTCTTCCAGAAATTAAGTTCTCTTGGATATCACTTTTCTTAGAAGTATTGAAATATTAAAATGTACTTCCTGAGAGTGTAAATTATAGATATTTTTAAAGGAAGACACTTAGTAATTTGATTAAATTACATTGCTAAAATTAATTTGAAGCTAGCAAAAATTATGAAACATTTTGCTATAGCAATTATGGAGAATTGTATGTATCCCTTGACAAGTTTTCAAATTGAACAGAAATATCTGCCTTGTTAGAGATTTTTAAATGTCCTGGCTAAGTTTTCCTTAATTATTTCTCCCCTTCTGTCAGCTGTGTTATTGCCCTACTGGTTTAAAGGTTAAACAAAGTACTAGATCTGTCAAAGTGAGAGAAACCAACTGGTGAGCAGCTATCAGAAGGTAATCAGGGCTAATAGGTACATAATGGCTAGCAGGGTCCTGTTTGCACTCAGCTACATCACCACAGATGGAACATAATTTTCACTGATGTCCCTGTTAAAGAAAACATGCAGCAACCCAGACATTCTGTGGTTAAAACCAAGCGGGTAGGCAGTTCTCATCCTCCTGCCCCCACCCCAGGATACAAAACTGACAAAACTCAAGCTCTGAAAAGACTAGAGTGACATGCATTTAAGTGGTAAAACTATTATTTCAGAACAGAAATTGCAAACAATGCCCTTACCTGTGCTAATTTTTAAATTAGCAGAATTCCCACAAGAGACGTTGGTTTCTTTCATGGATACATGACAATGTAGTGTCTCCCACAGGCACTTTTCAAGGAGTATTGATTTAAACACCTGATTTAAGCAAAATAAATCACATAGAGGGAGATAAATATGAAAGCTTAGATAAGCAGAGCTTGCAGGGTACTTGGGTCCTGAAATAATTCTTTCTGCATGTTTTTTTCTTTTTGTTGTTTATGATACATTTTCATAAATTATTGCTTTTCCTAACCAACTAACAAACTAAGTGTAAGCTCTAAGTCTTATGAGCTGTTCCCTGGAACAACATCTACACTGTAACTGCTGGCTGTGTGTGATTTTACTGCTTCATCATTTTGACAATTATCTGTTGTGGCTTAAGTGCTTGCAAAGCTTAGTGTAAACAATAATGCAGGGCATTAAAGCATTTATTTACTGTGTGGTAAAACTAATTCTTCTTAGTAGTTCTTGCAATAGCTGACAGGAAATAAAATCTAAGATACATGCAAGAAACAATGGGCTGCTTACAGTAATAGTTTAATCTTTTGAAGGCCACTGAGTAAACCTAGAATAAAGGTTTATTTTTCAATTATATGTATCCATGCATCTTGGAGTTTAACATAATCTTCATGAATAATAACAACACTACATGTGTCTTTGATTTAAATCAAGTAAGGTTGGTACAGACAGTTTCAGAACCGAGTTCAGAGTCTGCAGAACTCAGGAAATGGTAGCACAGGCCTTCTCAGCACAGCCTGGGAGAGAATTTTTTGAGCTCGCCCTTTGGCTTACAAATCCCAGGAAACATTGTTGAAATAAAATGGTCTAAACAAATCAGGAGCCAAAACAGGGACTAAGAGGAGAAATGTCTAACAGTACCAACTCTCCCATCCCATCCCATCCCACCACATTTTGGGGGTTACTGAAAAACATGCAAATTAAAGCTGCAGTAGCTTTCATTTGTCAGCTCGCTTTCTTAGCTTCAGATTGTTCTCCGAGTCAACAGGTTTCCAAGAGTCGTGTTTCCAGCATAAACATTACTATTCATTTTTGTGTTGAATTTTATAATGGAATTGGAACCCTAAGGTTCTCTCTTACCAGTTAAGGAGAATTTTTTTTTTTTATGGATTTTGTTCTGTTGTGTTTCCCAGATGCTTCCACCTGGTTTGGAACCTGACTTAAATGAGCCCTTCCAAGCATCCTCAAAAGAAGTTCAAGATCTTTATCTCATGGAAGGGTTCGAGTTTTTCTTTTGTAGAGTCATCGACAATTCTCCCTCATCAGATCAAAACTCCAAAACACCCAATGACAGGTTGATTTTTCAATTTTATATTTCATTTACACAACATACATTTTTTAGATCTGATTAGAATTCACACACAAAGAATTCATTATGGGTGCATTACAGGCAAGTTTTAAACAATATTATCTTGCAAAAAAGAAATCTGCTTCTTATCTTCCTCAGGTTAAAAAGAAAATCTAGATTTAAAAAGACTGCTAAGTATGGCTACCTTATTCATTGTTACCGCTAGACTACGCACAGGTGTTCATCTCCCCCATCAGTGTGTGGAGGGGTGTGCTTTCATGTGGCAGGTGCACGCCTATGAAGAACAGTCCTAAAATTTAGGAAGAATAAAAAAAATTCTGCAAGATGGGCTAGAAAGGGCATCAAAAATCTGTCTACTGTCTCACACAGGAGGCTATTTGGTGCATGAAATCCCCACACACTTTAGAGGGTATGGCCATGATCTTTGGAGAGCTAATGATGCCATTCAAATATATGTTCTCTGTGGAATCCATCACCCATTTTCACCTTGACATGAATTAGTTTATTAGTTGCATGGTTCTGAGGAAATGGAATAAAGATAAGGATGCTAGGAAAGGTTAAGAGAAGGAGGTTTTTTTCCAAGAGGGATTGGCTTGATTGCACCATCTCACTGGAGAGGGCATGCAGGGGCTCCACACATAGGAACAAATTGAGTCTAGATTTGAGAAAGGAGTGTAGAGTAAAATGAGGCAATGATTTACCAAAAACAAATTCCCCTACTTCATAATTTTCCCTATCATTATGTATAGTATTTTCTTCTCTCTTCCCTTCTGCATATGTATCAATCTAGATACATACATACACTAGTGAGACAATAAACCCATAAATATTTGTATTTTCACGATATTTTTATTTTCATGATTGCTATTTGCAAATATATTTCTTGATTATACCTGTGAAGTAATTTATATGCAAATAGCAGTAACATTATATAGGCCAACCTGTCTATTTCTCTTCTAAAATAATATACAAGTTTATTCCTAGCTCTCTTTTTTTTAAGAAAGAAATCAGTTATTAATATGTGGATGTGCCCTTATTGACATGAACTAAAGTTTTACAAAAGATGGTAAGTTAAACAAGTAATACATCGAGATTTAATTACAATTACTGATTTTCAGTAAGCACTATTTAGTGACAGTGACTTTTTTCTTAAAATGTATCTCGGATATTTATTTATAAATATTAAACTCTTTGTTAGGAGAAACATGTATCAGACCATTTTAGGAGTTTATTTATTAAGATATTATAGCTATTGATGGCAACCTACTTTTGGTAACAGTTTTTTATTTTAAAATATATGAAAGCATTTTGAAGCTTTCATCTTCCCAAAAAATCTTTACTATCTCTCCTGAAAGATTTAAATAGGGAAAAACTCCTGACTTCTCAAACTCAGGGGTGAGAAAGGACAATGATAGGTTAGTTATTAGGTAGTTTTCACTAGTGACAATTGCAATGAAAGCATGCATATCACAATTTATAATTTCACTGAATTTTACTCACTTGCACAACTCTGCAGTGTTTTCAAAAACAGGAATCCCATTAAGCACACTGACAATATAATTTTAATACCTACTCAGGGGCTACATTATAGGTTATGAAATTCATTAAGAAAAATTGACACTCACTTTTGGGGATTTTGTTCTTTTTTTCTCTGGACATAAGTTCTGAAGGAGAAGGAGAAGCAAAATAGGAGTGTTAATCATAAAATCAGTTCAGTATGTTTCATAGATAAGTCTCTCCAGAATATTGGTCAGTTTATAGCAGTTAAACATCAAAAGATCTGAGCCTTAAGTACAGAGACCCCAGAGCGAAAGAGCTGAAGTTATAAATGGAATAGCTCGCATGTATCAAACATAAGAAAAAAAGAGAAGAAACAGCTTTTATGTAACAAAGTAGAAAAGGTTTTATTTATTTATTTTTAAATGGCCTTTTGTCCTTTTTTTTTTTTTTTTATAATGTTCTCATTGGCATTACCCTTGAACAGGCTTGGGAAAATGTTGTTGTCACTGAGAAAAAAAATTTTTTTTGCCACCTGTAAGCCATTAGGTCTGGAATGAAAATCAAGCCTGAAAGCTGCCAGTGGCTCTACGTTTAATTTTAAATGAGAGGGGGGAACAAGTCAGAGGCAGAGAGTGACTCTATGAGTCCAAGACCCAAAACAGAACATTTGGGACTCCATGCATTTAATCAGTGCCACCATGTTGCTTGAGCCTACCCCTGCAGAATGTGTTGTCTTTGTCATTTGTTCTCGTGGAGAATAAATGGAACTTCTGGAAGTGAAGCTTCAGGGATTGGAAGCATAATACAATAGTAAAATTAATATTTAATCAACAAAAGCATAACTATATCAACTGTTTTCAGGATGAGAATAATCCTAAATTTAGAAAAATACCCCAATTTGCCATCTCCCATCATTCAAGTTAAAATTTTCTGAATCAAAAGTTTCCACAATTTTTTTGTAGCAGATTGGTATGGTATGGTAAGGGGAGGTAGAGTCTAATGGTAGAATTTTGATAGCTTCTGGAATGCTGAGTTTCTATGTGTGATAATTGCCCTTTCATCAGGTATAATTGCTCATGACTAGAAAAACAGTAAAAAGACTACTGTATAAAACATTCATATAGAAATTAAAACAAGTCAGAGCAAAGAGCAATTTTGTAGCTTCTCTTGTGTCAAGCACTTCAAAAATTGCATTTGCACTTTAATTCTACCTCAGTTGCATTTAGAAATTATGAAATCAGCTTCCAGCTGTCCTTATTATCTAGCATGGGGTCTCAGAGGTGTCTTAACAAAATGAATGTTAAACCCTGTTAAGTGCATTGTAGGAAATTGATCCAAATTAAATGCCTCTATTAAGCAATGACCAATGTATTCATTGTAACACTCTCAAATTTGTTAATGAAAACTTTAAAAATGCTTACAAATATTCTGGTATTTTTGACTCATTTGTCGACAAATAATTCCAAGATTTGGTCCTTGTTCATAGTATATAACATATTTAGAAGAACTAACACCCTCATTTAATGTAAAATATCCAACATTCAGTAAAAGTGCAGTGTCTTAGTAGAGCCGATAGCTACAACCAATATGTTTCTTCCTCTATTTCTCAAATCCTTTCCAAACAGACACAATGGTCTTCAATTTTTCCCTTTTTATCTCCTACAAAACATTTCTCCATCATCAGTTATTCAACTATATGTTGGTATCTTCTTCATCTCACTGGCTCATTCCCCTATAAGTAAAAACTGATTTCTTTCTTTCAAAGAATTGAAAACAGGTATTCAAACAAATATTTGTAAGCAAATTTTTATAACAGCAAAATTCACACTAGCCAAAATGTGGGAACAACCCACATGTCTATCCACTGATTAATGGATAAACAAAATACAGTGTGCCAATAGAATGGATATAATACTCAATTCTAAAAATGAATAAAGTGCTGATACGTGCTATACATGAATAAACCTCAAAAACAGTATGCTAAGTGAAAGAAATCAGACACATATGATTCCATTTATAAGAAATATCCAGAATAGGTAAATCCATGGACAGAAAGGAAATTAATGGTTTCCAGGGCCTGGGGTAGGGAGTGGGGGAAATAGGGAGCAGTCATTATGTTTTATCTATTGAGTACTACTCACCAAATCCCCAAGAACATCCTTTCCATCTTTAGTTCATTTGACTACAAGTCCTTCCACAGCACGGACTGTGTCTGTCTTGTTTACCCATTAATAACACAGTATCTAGGACAGTTTCTAGAAAGATAACAGGTATTTAACTAATATTTACTGACTGACATTTAGAAGAAATTTCTTTTCCAGCTTTCCCTCTCTAGAGCATCTGACATTATTAAGCATTCTCTCCTTCTTCACTTTTATAACATCACCATTTCTGGGTTCTACCTCATTCAACATTGTTTATTTCCGTTACTGAATTGTCATTCTAAACCTGTTTTCTCCTTTCCCTGCATGTTAAACCTTGATGTCCCCAGGATTTCATCCTCCAGATGTGTTTGTCTCATTTCACTCCATTTCTCACCCAAAGCAATCTCCTGCCCCTTCCCACTTTCATCTACTATTTGATCAATCTCAAATCCATTAAAATGGTCTCTTTCTCACTCATCACCTTAATAAATGTTACTTACCTTTCAGGCCTCAGGTCATTTGTGGCTTCCTAGGAAAGCCAACTTGGAGGGCCTCCCATTAGCCTTGAAAGATTAGATATCCCTTTTTTTCTTTATATCACCGTATACTCACCCTTTTGAGAATGCAACCATATTGAGGGGTGTTACGATACTTATCTTTCTCTCCAAGTAAGCTTCATGAGTGAGAATGAGGAATATGACTTACTTATTGCTATATCTCCAATGCCTAACACGCAATGAAAAACCAGTTAAAAAATGAATTTATCTGTACCTCCAAGCTCTCTTTTTAAGAACATATCCAACACTTAAAACTGCTTATTTGGCCAGGTGTGGTGGCTCATGCCTATAATCCCAGCTCTTGAGGAGGCAGAGACAGGAGGATAGTTTGAGCCCAGGAGTTCAAGACCTGCTTGGGCAATATAGTGAGACTCTGTTCTCCACAAAAAGGAAAAAAAAAAAAAGAAGAAGAAGAAGAACAACAACAACAACAAAAAAAAACCTGCTTATTTGATCTGCCCTGGAGGATCTGCAAGCACTCCAAACTTGCAGATAAATTCATTATCCCTCTCACACTCCAACCAAGCTTTCTAAACTCCTAACATAATAACAACTTCATCCACCATGTTAACCAAACTAAGTATTTGTCAGTCATCTTGACAGTTACTTCTCTTTTGCTCCTAACACTGAGACTCTAGATCCTGATGTCCTGCCTCTTTTTACAATTCATTCTCTCTTCCCAGTTGCTTTGCCACTACATCAGCTCTGAGTCTCATCCACCATATTGGCCTTGAATTACCACAGAAACACTTGAAATTTGTCTTCCTTTCCCCAATCTATACCCCTCCTTTCCAGTCTCCTCACTGCCACCAGAGCTATCTTTCTAAGCAGATCACATTATGTCACTACTTAAAAATCTTCAGTGCCTCCCTGTCACCTACTGGATGAAGTACAAATATCTTGCTATAATATAAAACATGCTCTGAAACCTAATCATTTACCTTGCTTGCTGTATCTCCCATTCATTCTGATCAAAATATCTTACCCTCATGCCCATACTTAACTAGTCTTTTTAAACAAACCTGCAAGTTTCTTCCATGCCTCTATGTCTGCACATGTTCTTATAAAAACTTACCCATCTTTCAAGGTCCAACACAAAGACCCTAACCTATTTGAGGCATTCCCAGCTTCTCCAGAAAGAGTTCCTTCCTTTTTTGTTCACTGGTAGAGCTCCATCACAATGCATTCTAATTATCACTTTGAACTGATCACATTAAAATTATTTGTTTCTAAGGATTTCTCCCCACCCCCTCTGAAAGCCAGCTCATTTTGTACAAGTCTTCTTGGCTTCTACTGCAGTGCTGGATATAGACTAAGACACTCAATGAATGTTTGATGAATGAATGAGTGTATGTGTGTATACATACATGTATTTATTTACATATATACATATATATAATACATTGAATATGAAAGTAAATTTGATTATATTTGATTTAAAGTATATTTGTAATTTAATACATCTGTGAATTTCCAAGTAAATGTTACACATTCTGAAGTAGTTATTAAAGAATTCACACTATGGACAGATGGTAAAGAATAACTGAGAATCCTGAAGGATACATATGCGCTCACACATTCTCCTTCATTCTCTCTGCCTCACTTATGCCTTCCTGGCCTCACCAAGCCTGTCACTTTTCATCTTCCCACTCTGCCAATTCCCATGATCAGAGAAGGCAAACTGAAAAGGGTGCCATTGGAGGGGGTAATGGGTACAGAAGGGCCATGTAGTCTCAGAGGCTTGGAAAGAATGCTGTTCTATATAATAAAAAGCAAGTATTGTGAAAACCACTCCTATCCACCAAACCTGACAGTTAATGAGTTTCCTGATGCCCATGCCTCATGTCAGATTGAGATACGTAGGAAAAGTAAAGCTCTCCAGTTTTCTCATCTTACCTGGGACTGTTATCATATGGAAGTGCATGTTTGTTCTTCCAAGTAGCACCTTTAGAGAGAGTGGTAGCTTTTGTTTGTTTTTCTACCTATGACACTTTATTAGTCACAAAATAGTTGTTAATGATAAAAATGTAAACAAAGCCATATGCCTTGATAATGCTGCAGTATCATCCCAAATCTCTGAATTCAAGGGAGTCCTCTTTTTGTTTTCAAATAATGAATATCATGATAGTCATTATAGATGATAAAAACATCCAAGGAGAAATATGAATGTTTTGAGAGAATAAAGTTTGGAACTACATAAAATACACCAGGAAAATAAAAACTCCTAATTAGAGCCTGGTAATCAATAGTTTTAAATCTGTAATTTAGATATCAAAATATCTAAAATCATCTAGATTTGAAAACCCAAGGATTATTGTGGGAGATGAAAACCAAGCTAACATAATCAAAGTATCAGATATTTACAAAAACACTTGATCACCAATTGATTTGTTATTAATGTACTATATTCATAGAGGAAGAGCTCAAATATTTAATACTGCTGATCAGAAGAAAAACAAACATCTAGAATAAAAGTATAAATATCCAAACCACTGTCTTGGGAAGCAATTTAGAAAAGTAAGGCATAATTACTTGAATTATTCAGTTTTCAAGTCACTCTTAATTACTGTCAACACAAATTAATATGTTCTCATTTGTCTTCACATTTAAATAATAACATCAATAACAATGACAAACTCAGAAAGACTCATGGCACCTGCTCTCTCAAATCTGATGTTGCCCTGAAGAGGCCAATTCATACCTGTAGGCCACCTGTGGATAGGACCATAGATCAAGGTGGCATAACTACTAAATAAGTTCCCCAAATGAGGCTATTGAAACAAAGAATAAAAGCAATAAAACTAGATTTATTTCTGGGCAGAGAGAATGGAAAGCAGGAGGGAGATGTTGTGAAACTGAATTTCAGGTAAACCTATTATAGATGAGGGGACTTGTTAGCACTGTGATCTTTCCTCATACCCTATGTCCTTAACTTCTATTAGTGTGAACGTTCCAGTTCTTTCAAATACAGCCATATCATTTTTTCAAGATTAATATATAAAAGAGTAAAAGATTACTCCTGGGCTAGGATCCTCTATGCTAAGTTTCAGCCTGGAGCACATTTTTATAGCTGAGTTATAAACCTTTGAAAATAGGTGTTTAGAATGGAAATGTTAAGAGACTCCTAACTGTAGTGGCACAAATAGTACTGGCATCATTCATCTGGAAAAGGTATATAGGCAGCTATAGTATTAAAGTTTAGATTTCAGATAAAGGAGCCTGAAAGTGGTCAGATGATATTCCACTGAAGATTTAATTGCTCTTTGGAAAAAAGTTATGGTGAATCGGGGTGGGAGGGTGCTGGGAATGGGGTGTCAAGGAAGAGGGAAAGAAAGGTTGATATGTCATTTGTATTTTTTTAACATGTCATGGAAATGTTTTATGACAAACTGAGCTAACTAAAACTGACAGCAGCAAATAATGACTGGATCATTACATTGTAATGAATTGTATTGCTCTCAAATTGTGCCTTGCTATTTAACATATTCTGTAAATAAAGTTATGTTGCCCTTATAGAAAACAAATTTTGATTCAGAACATCTTATATCCATATACACATAGAAGAGGAAAATTGGGGAAAAAAGCAAATTTCTCATTTATATTAGTTGAAAGAGTAGAGCATTTTGAATCCTCTAGATTGTTTGCCTACCTCTATTTTCCTTTTGGAAATAAATTTTCATGTCCTGAAACACAGCACTTCCACTATAAGTTTTGCCTAGTTTATATTGTGTCTCTTGACATTTGGAATATATTTTGCAATACACTCTCCTTCCAAATATCTTTTACTTCTGATAAACTCTTCCCTGAAGTTTCCATGGATTCTCAGAAGTATAGTTCCTCACTGACCTACTTTTTTTTTCTTGGACAGATAATATAATAATATGGTTCACAACAAAGTAAATCTATGAGCGTATCTGAGAGTATGATTACTCAATAAACTTCATATAAAAATAGTGTATGGTAGTGTAGCCAAAATTAGCAATTAGGACTTAAATGCTCAAATGATTGAAATCATTCACTTCTATAGCCATTACTTGGCCATAAAAAGAAGATGTGAAGGAGGAGGCAGAGAAAAATTAATCTGTCTCCATGGACAGATTATTTTAAGTAAATTAAATATGTAACAGAGAAGACTATCAAGTTACCACTCAAGTAGCTGGAGATCCAAACCCAAAGAGAAGGCTCTGGATTTGCACTAGTTGTTACTGACACAGTAAGTTAATGGAACCAGTAGATCTTTTGAATACATTCTGGGTACATGAATCCTCTAATTTATCAGAAAACTTAAGTCTGTGAATTCCTGTTAAAAAAAATACAGAGGCTTAAATCATGTGATTCCTTGATTTATGTGATCCTTGAGATTTTTACACTCTCTCAAGTTACAGAGAAAAATTATTAAAGTTACTCAGATATTGGGTACTAATCTTTCAGGTGCATATTCAAACCTGATTGGCAAAATCCATAAGACTTCCTGTTTGAACATACAGCAAGTCCTTTATATGTAATAATCACATATACACAATACAACAATATTTCTAAAACTAGCTTTCAAACTGCTAGAAAAATATATTTTAAAAACCTATTGTCTGACACTGTATAAATAAAACCACATGGGCGTTGGTTTTTGTTTTGAATTTTTACTTTCCTACCCTTTGTTGTTATATTGTAGAGCTACAAAAATTCAAAACAATTAAATTAATAGGTTTTAATTAACATGTTGCTGATTTAATATGTATTTAAAAGAATGACTCAGATATCTAAACTTCCTGAAGAGAAGACATAGCATTTGTGTTCACTGTACTTTTCCCAGAATGACTACATGGTTCAGTATTCTCTTCATCAACAGATAGAGACACTGAACTGAGACTTGGAAGGTTAAAAAAAATCACCCAGCTGTTCACCTCTCAAATACACTTATTTGTCATTTTCAGGATTCTATATTTATCCTCTCTAGGTGTCTCAAATAGTTAAAAGCAAATCCAAGAAGCATTTTAAAGAAATATCTCAATTCCTTAGCAATTTTAAATGCTGCAGATTTTAAGAATGCAAAAGTACAGCTAAAAGACTTTTTTTGGGGGGGTCACATAACCATTCGATGGATCTATTTGTGGCTCTTAATATTTAATAATGTTGTTGCAGGAATTCATTCCTAATCAGGAAATGTGTCATTTGCCCTTGAGCACTGGTCTATGGAGTCTGAGAATAGTGCCAGGCACATTCCATAGGTCATGTAAGGCGGCCACTTTGTGACTAGCTGTTATAAATAAGGGCTCTGGGGTCAAACCTGTCTGTTCTTTGAAGAGGTTGGGAGGTTTCACCCTGAAAGCAACACCAGCCCTCAGTCTGGAAACCAAGTCCCCAAGGAGACCCTGGGCAAGCCTTTCAAACAGCTAGGAGTGAGAGAGGAGGAACAGCAAATGTCAACTTACATAAACCCATAAGATAAGAGATGAGAAAATAATGTTCTTTTTGCAAGGGCAGAAGTCTAACTTTCTCAGAAAAATAATGTGCAAAAATGGTGGCACTCAAAAATGTAAAGATCTGGGAAAGTCTAGTAAATAAATCCAGGTGTTGGACTGCTTTATATGTGGATGAAGAGTTTGGATTAAATAACCTGCCTGAAGGAGAAAGGACACGTGGAGTTTGGCTTTCCCTGTCCCTGAAAGGGGTGTTTTAGAGAAGCTGTGGGCTTTTTATACAATGAGGTCAGTAGGAATAGTTGGTCTTATTAAAGAAGTGCTCTGAATAAATAGACCTATTATAAAGACTTCTACAATGTCACTGATATTTATAGAAAAATACACACAAAGGAATATGCATAATTCTATCATCCAACAGATTATGAAATTTAAATTGCCCCCAAAGGTTACCTTTTCAATGCCCACCTCTGACCAGTTCTCTCTTGAATTTCTAAGGCCCAGGACATTATCCCCATAGTCCTCTTCCAGGACCAGTCCACCATTTCCATTTCACTGAGCTAATAAAATCATTATCTCCATTACCTCTTCCATTACTTGTCATTCTCATGTCTTATTCATATTTTACACTTAGCCTTTCTATACCTTTTCCCAGAATTCTAGAACCAAAGTTTACCAGACCAATTACACAGTGAGAGGTGGGACAATATTATTTATATTGTCCCCAATTCCATTTATGCTATGGAAACATCTTACATTAGAAAGTATATTTTAATCTAAAAATGTTTTCTCCACTCACGAATGGCTGATTTCATATTACTGTCCTGAGGAATGTATAAAGTAATATATATGTATAAGTAAATATATATACGTACATGTGTGTATATAAAGTCAGTAAATTTTTTTGTTTTAAACTCTACTGTATTAATCACAATATCATCTATATATAGCTTAAAGGTAGTATATGATTTATTATGATTTTATATATAATCAAGACTTTGTTATATATGTCCTTGAGGCATTTGCAATAGCTCTGCCCCAAGCATCACTACTTAAGAGCACACAGTCTCTAGGTAGAGAACTACTAGACCAAGCATTAGGGAGCTGCCTGCATTTGGTAGTCTAGGCAATAATAATAATAATAATCTGACCTAAATCATCATCTCCATCTAATAGAAGTTCCTGCCATGGTACTTTTACAAAATAACCAGACATCAGAGCTAGTTAGCTGAATCTGAGTTTTACTCTTCCCAAGTGTAATGTCCTCCCTGCCATCTAAGCAGGCCATGCCAACTCTCAGTTGTGATGCCCCACACCTCTGCACTATTACACTGAACTTTCTTTATAGACATCAACATTTACTTGATGTGGGTCGCAATTCCTTCTGGTTCTATTATGGAAAAAAGTAAAAGGTCATTACAGAGTAACCCCATAGGATGAATACTAATGCTGACAAGAGCAGACATCGTACAAGTGGGACAGGGGAAAAAAATCCTTTCAGTGGTTCTCTGATTGTCATGTTCTCTGTATAAGCAAGTTGGGTCAAAACACTCTCTAACGGGAGATACTGCTCTAAACAAGGCAGATGTAAATACAAAGAGAAGTATACAAAGATCTTAAGTCTTGACCTGTGAACAGCTAATTTGAATTTGTACTGACTGTTGGAAATGCTCTCTTGTCCTGCTGAATGGGGTGGTGCTAAAAAAGAGTTCCTCACTTCAGGAACCCAGTGAGTCATCTTGTTTCCGGCAAGAACCAAAGAATTTCTTTGTTTCAGAGGGCTCAGAATGAGACACTTTTTGTATGTGCATGTTCACCCACCCTGTGGTTTTACAGATACTGACCAACATAATTGCAATCTCCTGAGGATGCTTATGAGGAAGGTCAACACTTACTCACTTTTCCCAAGACAATCCTAGATTATACCTGTTGTACTGAACACTCCCCCTCATACTCAAAAGTATCCTAGTTTTGAGGATAACTATATATTTATGCTAATTATAAAGTATTCCCAAGTGTTAAGCTCTCTAGGACATCACACAGGACTGCAATGTTTACAGCTTAGTTCAGATTTTTTGACTGATTACGGCGGTCCCAGAAGGTCTCTCTAAAATGCATATTCCTGAGCCCAGTTCCAAAGAGAGACTTAGGAATGTGTTTGCTTAACAGGTGCTACAGTTGATTCTTCTAAACGATAAAGTCCAATCATTGCCATTCTCAATAATTCCCAAGAGTCTTATCCTGTGTGCTATATTTAACTACATAACTATTTTTTACACTTCCTCTTTCTCCTTTGCCTTAGGAAGATTTCCACTTCCTAAACTTTCCCAAGCTTAATCTTGAATCTGAAGTGCTTCTGCACCTACTTTGCCACATTCCACCCACTCACAGACCCTCCCGCAGGGTGTGTTGGAGGTGGATAGTACCAGCGTGCAATGGGGGGTGCATGTCTCCTCCCAACTCAGTGATGTCATGTTGCTAGCTTAAAATTACCCATGATGAGATTACTGACACCATTCAGCAAATGCTACAAATAAAACCTTCCTCCTTCACCTCTAAAGTCATTTGTTAACATTAACCAGCGCACCACTAGCTAAGCATTTACTTCTAATTATTCCACTACCCCTTTAGACAAACAAAACATCAAATGTTCCCTATAGAGAGCCAGTCTTTGTTTTACGTATGTTCAGGTAAGCCAGAGAAAAGATTCCACATCAGAAAAATAACACAGTTATCACCTATGATATTTTATCAGAAAATATTCATTTTCTAAATAACTGAAAAAATTATTTATGCTATAGAATTTTGACTTCGGGTTGAAGCTGTCCTCCTGAATTTCAGATTTCCATTCAAGCTTAGAAATTAAAGAATCATTTTTATTATAAATAAGTTTATTTTTATTAATAATGTATAAAATAGATGTACACTTATTATAGAAATACCACATAAACAATTCCTCTTAGCCCCATATAGCCAGAGATATCTAGTATCAACCCTTTGTTTGGTTAGCTACACGTTTCACCTGATATTTTATCATGAACATTTTTCTGCATTAGTAAGTATACTTTTACGTATATATTTGAGTTATGTAATGTTCTGTTCTATGCATGTCATTTGGTTTAGCTGATAACCTTTTTCTTTAAAATTTTGGTAGTTTCCAAATTTGTATTATTTAACATAGCAATAATAAGAGTGTTGCTGAAGATGTTTTTGCATATATCTTTAATTGCACTTAGAATAAATTTATTGATGGATAATTGCTCTGTTAAAGGGTACTTATTTTAACACTTTTAGTAAATAATATTAAACTTGTCTTTCAGAAAAATTGTGCCAGCCTGGTGACCTAAGTCACCAGTAGCATATTGAATTACCCATCTTCTATTGCTGTTAAGAATATATTTATTAAAATATATATGCATATATATTAATATATAAATAGTTATATATATAATCTAATTGTTTTTATATCTTTCAGCTTTTTGGTTCTTTTCTGTAATTCTGTGATTGTGATTCCTTCAATGAAATGATCAAGTCATTAAGGAAATAAAAACGTTGAACTTTCATGAGAGATTCATTAAAGTGGCTTTGGATTAAATTTGATCTTTTAAATATAAGCTTGAACCCCAAACCAATGCAAATACAGAATCTTTCTCTTATGATCAGAAGCCTCACGTTACTTTTTTCCTTAAGAACATACTCCAACTCTTCAGCAATAGGGTCATTTGCTATTATTAATATTGAGAGAATGAGAGAGAGAAAATTCTCTTTATTTTCTAAGATAGGAAACTAGAAGAGTTCAGGCTTTATAGAATCTAGGGTCTATAGTGGTGAACAATCGTTCAGCCAATAATCACAGTCTAATAAAAGGGCAGAGTGTTTTTTCCAATAATACAAAACAATAGCATTCCATAAATTCTATAAAGACAGTTTAAAAGGCTCTTAAGCACAGTTAATATAAATATTTTAATCTTTTATATGCATGGTTGAGGTTTCCTTAGATTTCAATCCACTTCATTTCTTAAATAGCACGTCATTATTTTGCCTAGTTGAAGAACTATCATGTAAATATTGGTATTGTACTTCAAAGGCAAAAAAGACTGTTGATTTTCAACATAAATATGCAAAGATTTCTGATATATTTGATAGTTGCTCAAGTAGGTAAGCTCTGTGGGTAAGAACATTTTACTGGAATATATCCACTGGTTAAAAAGCTATTATATGCTCTTACTGGATGTTGCTCATTTAGGCATAGAAGAATTAATACACTTCTCATGTCAAATAATTCCAAGAGGTAGTATAAACCTGCCTCCTAGGAAATGTACATCTTCTAAAGGAAAAAAATATAAAGGAGGATGACTCAAAGTTGTATTCACCTTTTATATGCATGTGACAAATGCTTCCTTTTTCTTCTTGTATGACCATGCCATTCTGGACCACTTATGTGGATTAGGATGTTATGATTTTTAAAATAAAAATATGTTATGCTTATTGAATTAAAGAATGTTAAAGAGTCAACTCTTTCAATTTATGAAATTATTCATGCTGGAGGCAAATCCCTTTGTACTTCATGTCAGAGACCTAGTGGGAATCTTCAAATAGAAATAAGAAGAAGAAATGTCTACTGATTATAACACATTTTCTTTTGAATGAAAATCTAGTGTTTTGTTTACAAAAAGGAACATCTTGCATATCAAGGAAAAGGCCTGATCTTAAACAGAACCCAGTAATACTCACAGCAAACTCAATTAGTGAACCTCTGAAAAAAGCCAGAAGAAAACAAGATTTCCCTCTCTCTCTCTCTGTTTATGTCACATTACTAAGTATATCTAAATCCAAACATACATATTTTTCTATCAGCATTAGTCTATGGAGAATTTAGTAGATAAAACAGAAGGTGCAGCTTCAAAGACAATACATTTTGTCCTCTCTATACCACTGTTTAATAGAAAACTAACAATGACTATTAAATTCAATCGGCTGTCTTGGGGTTTAAGATCTATTTCTTCCTTTCCTTTTCATGGGGACTTTTTTAACCACTAAATTTTTGTTTATGACTATATGATAAGGAGGTCAGCTATAGGAGAAAAAAAATTATAGTATGTTAAAGAAACTTGAAAACACACAAGTATAACATTTGTAATAGATAACTAAATTCGTGAAATTGGCCAGTTGCGGTGGCTCACGCCTATAATCAATCCCAGCACTTCGGGAGGCCAATGCAGGCAGATCACTTGAGGCCAGGAGTTCGAGATCAGCCTGACCAACATGGCAAAACCCCATCTCTACTAAAAATGCAAAAATTAGCCAGGCATGATGGTGGGCACCTGCAATCTCAGCTACTTGGAAGGCTGAGGTATGAGAATCGCTTGAACCTGGAGGGTAGAGGTTGCAGTAAGCCTAGATCACTCCAGCCTGGGCAACAGAGTGAGACTCTGTCTCAAAAAAAAAAAAAAATTTCATGAAATGGTTTTACTAAATGTCTTTGAATGCCCCTAATTTCTAAACATATGTCACTAATCACAGCTACCAATTATATCTAAATGTTCCATTTGTCTACATTCTCAAAAACTGGTGATAACGAAGAAATAAGTTTTGAACGTTTACAAGAAATATTACACAACAGTTTCTATACTCGAGGAAATTCACTGAAAACCTTTTATTCTAATTCTTTATAGGACACTAAACCATTTATTATTTTTTCCACCCCTTTTTTTCATCTGCATAAGGTAATCTGGCTAAATGACCTGACCAATCAGAAGAGATGGTTGATACCCTAATGCAGGGGTCCCCAACCCCGAGGCTGTGGACCAGTACCTGTCCACAGCCTGTTAGGAAACAGGCTGCAGAGCAGGAGGTGAGCTGCCGGCCAGCTAACACTACCGCCTGAGCTCTGCCTCCTGTCAGATAAGTCGCAGTGTTAGATTGGGAACACGAACCCTACTGTGAATTGTGCATGTGAGGAATCTAGGTTGTGTACCCCTTATGAGAATTTAACTAATGCCTGATGATCTGAGATGTAACTGTTTCATCTGGAAATCATGCCCCTCTGCTACCCATCTGTGGAAAAATTGTCTTACACAAAACCAGTCCCTGGTGCCAAAAAGTTGCGCATCACTGCTTTAATGTCTTAAAAAGTTGTTTCATATCTAAGAAGAACAACTAAGGAAAGCCAGGGCCCAGCCAAGGTCCCAGTTAGTAAGAAAACCTGCCCTAATCACTGAACAGAGTGATGATGCCAGACCGCAACCCAAACACGTCAGAAGATGAATGGAGCACAGGTGTGCTCTAGTGAAAGGGGCACAGATACTAACATTAGACCATGTGGGTGCAGATTCTGGTTCCATTTTTTGTCACTGCGTAAATTTGAACAACTTACATAATATCAGTGAGATGCCCTTATTCTAATCTGTAAGATATGAATAATAATAGTGTCATTTCTTGACTGTTTCGAGAATTAAATGAGATAATGTGTTTAATGATGTTAGTGCTGTGGCTGGAATAATAAATGTGAGCATTTATCATCATTAAACATCCAGCCTATGGTAGTACACATCTTCAGAAAATCAGCCCAATGCATATGACTTCTTCTTAAACAGAAAATGCTAGCTAGAAAAGTTTTTTGTATTTTTCTAATTATTTGAAACTTGTTTCTATACTTTGGGCTCCAGCAGGTCTGAAAATAGATTTAAGAAAAGGTGTTCTGTGGCAAACAAAGGGAGACTGAGAGAGTCATCCATCACTATGCACCCCATCCAACTTGGACAGAGTTAATTTTATAGACCCAGGATATTTGCAAAACCCTAAAGGGACTGTAGAGTGGCTGCCCTGAGATGTCTCAGATTCTGTGAAGCAAGCGGTCTTCTGGTGGGCTGATAGACCACAAGAGAGGCCTCTAAAGGCCTGCTGGCTCCAGTGTGCATTCTCTATGGTCACCCCCGAGCGTCACCAACTGGTTATACACCAAAAGGTGGGTGGGATGTTCAGAATAGGTGACGACTCATAGTTATTTAAAATGCATGTCTATGTTACCTGGAGGGAGTCTCCAAGCCCCCATGAGCAGATTAGCATAGATTAATTTGTCAGATTAGCTAGCTGACATTTGGGGCCCTGAGGGGAAGAGCAGGAAACTTTCTGTGAGAGGAGCAGAATGGCAGAGAGAAGGGAGGGTGCAGGCCTGGGATAGAGTAGGAGGGAGAAGCTGTGCAAAGAGGAGAGGAGCAGCCACTGCAACCTTCTCCAAATCACACGGCCCACACCTGACCCTGGAAGGAAAGGACTGCTTCACAGTGGTGCAGAATTCAACCAGGTCCTTGACAATGTCCCAGCAACTCAGTAAGAAACAAGAAATCCTCCATAGAGGACAAGGAGTACCTCCTCACTATGAACCAGACTCGGGACACCCAAGGCAAAGTGTTTTGCTTATATTAGGTTCAATGATTTTTAGTAATAGGAACTAGAATCAATTATAGAGGAAGAGGAGCTTTATCAACAAAGGAAAATACTGTTCTGGGTAAACAAAAGAGAGAGAACTCCATACAGAAAAGTGCCTCAGAAGCACCGTTATAAATCAGGTACCACAGTCTCTGTTTTGCCCTCTCCATCACAGTTTTGGCTACTGACAATCCACAAAATACTCAATAGGAATCAAGATGATGTATATGTACTAGTAGTCCTGAATGTATCCCAGGGAGCTGATAGAATTCTAAGTAATATTAAAAGAGCCACTTTAAAATATGTACATATGTTACCCAACTGAAATTTTGTTTATTTATCAAAATTAAAATTAATTTTTTGTGGCCAATAGCTATTTTGCAGCATCTAATTTCCCACAGGAAACTTGAAACTTTGAAATTCATTACAAGCCCTTGTGCTATGAAATAAGTATTAAAAATATGAGAAAATGCCCTTCTTGGTCTTAACGAATTTACCAAGTGTCAAAAGCAAACAGTAAATTAATATTTTGGAGCCCAAGAATCAAAACTTGAGAGAAGGCTCTGTTCTTTAACAAAAAAAGCGTATTTTCTCATTTGTTTATTCAAGTACTACTTTTTTCAACTTTATAGATAATCCTGGACATCCAGAACTATTTTCCCCACAAGAAAACTGTCTGATATTTAGATCTGAATGAGTTGACTAGTTAAGAGGTGAGTAAGAAGTAATATTTGCATCTCTTTAAATATCTATGTGTATATTTGTCATCACCAAGTGAAGCTTTGTCCATTTATGCAAAGCAAACTTCAGCAGAATTTGGAGAGTGAGTCAGGACATCCCTAGGAGCCAAAAAGGCCATTTGCTCTCTCAATCTTTTATACAGAGGATCCAAGCATAATCAAAGGATAGCAGTACCCTTCACTATTGCAATAAATAAACATGAGTGAAAGAAAAACACAGGCAAAAGAATTTAGCCGCTAAAACTCCTTTGCTACATTACATATTCAGCTTTGAGCACAAGTTTTAAAAATACAGTTTAGGCTTGGGAAACATTAGTTTTCAGGCCATCTAGTCAATTTCCTACAAATGTTGAATGGCTAATCATAGAATAATTTCATAGGGCTTTTTGTTGAGTTATTGTTGTTTTGAATGTTCAGTTAAATGATTTACCAATGGAGTCAGCAGTGAAAATTGTTATCACTGGTATAAAACCTTTCTGTTTTTCATCTGGGAGCATAATTTTGTTATTCTTACTCTCTCAGTTGTGTTACTAATGAGTACTAAAAATAATTGTTGTATAACCACTGTTATTCATCACTAAACTTGGAATTTAGAAACTCTAAAAAAGAAAAAAAGCTATTGAGCTATTGACTAGAAAGTCAAGGCATGAGAAGTAGACTGGAAGTGACATAGTTTTGAGGATGAGCTGCCCTATTGCAGCATATTCAACTTCTGTCATTAGGATTTTAAGTTCATGCCCAGTTTACATGGGTGGTATTTAGGAGTTAATGAATTTCTGCCAAAGTGAGTAATGTGGTCCTTTTTCACTGATAAGATTAAGACCAATACCTTTCCCAACTAGCGTTAAGTAGCAATGAACTTCTTCATCCTTGTGAACAGAGCTTGACAGACATTGTCAGACTCTCATTCCTGAGGTATCATTGTCATTCACTCTGCATTAACCCCGCTAGGAGCTACTGCTGGATTTAGCCTTCAAAGTCTCCTCATTATTTGACAAGTTAGAAGAGGTAGTGGAACTACTAGTAATTGGGGAACTACAACTCTATCCCAGCAAGTGACCTTGTCCCCAAACTAAGCTCTGGCTGGCCCCAGGTAGAACAACCTTAATTGGCAGAGTAGTTATTATTGCAGCTCTTCAACAGGCGTATTCCAGGGAAGGAATGGGCGAGAAGAATTTCAGCACAATGCAGTGCAGATGAAATGCTGATAACTCCATCTGAGGCTGGCATATTGTGTGCAAGTGTCACTAACTTTGGATTTATCTCTGCCACTTATTTTCCATCTTAAAGAAGAACTTGATTTAGAGCTTCAAATAATTACCTTCAAATGAATGAGAGGTGAACATATGCAAACAAAATTTTAAGTGGGAGCTGAGATTTCCTTCTGCCCTCTGACTTTAAAAATCTGATCCCCAGCACAGAGTCAGACTGATATTAAGTTGATACTCAAATAACTTTGGTGAACTTTTAATTCGCTTTTACATTTTTCAGCCCCATATGCTCCCAAGTACCATCTGAAGCTGGAAACTACAAATAATACAAAGACTATTTTTTGGTTCCTAATAGTTTGTTTTCGTGATCAAGTGGATTAAACATTTTAGATCTTACTAGAAAGCTCTGAAAACGGAAAGGTTTGAATTCTAATGAAACAATTTTCATAAATACCTTAACCTTGAGATGCCATACTATAATTAAAAATAAATCAGCATGCAGAAGTTTGTCTAGCACTTTGAACAATGGAATATCTCTTTGGTTAGTTATTACTTAATATTCAAAAAATGGAATATTTTAAAATAATGCTCAAAATCTGTTTGGTTTATTAAAGCCAAAGCATTGTTATATTAGTCTTTTGACGTATAGAAGAATGTATATCTTAACCCAAAACTAGAGTTCAAATATTCCTTTGTAACGTAATTCCAATGGAAAATAGCTCAATGCTCCTCTCCCTGCTGTTAAAGAAAAAAGATCCAGCCTCGTCCATGTACTTTATCATTATGCAGCACTTGCAGAAGTGTGGAATAGGAACATCCACAAAATGTACATGCTTGTGGCTATTTGTCAAAATAACAACTAAGGAAGGTGGCGCTAGCTTTCTCAAATATTTTCCACAAGCTTCCTAAGTGAAGTATGTCTTATATTACTCTTTGTTATAAGTAACTTACTAATCTAAGTTGAGTTTTAAAGATTTGGTAAAACTTCAGTGTTTTCAAAAATTATTTACAGTCTATATGCAGCAAAGCAAAAAATTAGAAATGGGGCCATCACTATTACCGTCTGAATTTGTATATTTGTGTGGCCAAAGAGCCATTCAAAATGAATGAAGCAAAGACTAAAAGACAAAAAATATACTTATCTTCAGATTAAAGTATGAGAATATTCAGATAAATGTACAAGTATAAATCTAAATTATCCAAATCCACTACATTATTCTGTAATATTTGTTTTGCTATCATCAAATAAATATGACCTGTATCAATTTAATTACAAGCAAATGTATATGAAAAGCAAAATTTTCTCACCTTGATTTAGGACTACAGGTGTTATATATTTGAGATCTACTAATTCTAAACTTAATCAAATGTATTCTTTAGTCTCTGATAGTTTCTATGATTGGCTCTCATGCATGAGAATTGTCATTAAAGTCATGTTCATTTTCTCTCTCTTTTTTTTTTTTTTTTTTTGCATTGAGTGTAAATCCTAAGCTATTCCAAAATACAGAGAAAAAACAGCAATCTTTGACACGCCCAAGAAACTTCAATGTGTGGGATTAGATGTATTAACAAAACATAGGAACCTTAAGTGGTCAGGGAGTTAGAGTAACCCACAGTTCCTATTTGCCCAAGACCGAAGATTCCTGGGACATAGAACTTTGAGTGTTTAGTGTAAAACCAGAACAAGTTGGTCCTCTTCAAGGAGAGAGTACCTTAGCTAAGCTCATATGGATATATTTGTCAAACTTTCCCTCAGCAAATATGTAGTCAAGCCAAAACAGTTGCTCTTCACCTTAGGGAAATAAAGGATGCAATGGGGAATCTTTTTACAGTGTTGGTTTTAAGATTGTAGAGAATTAGGAATATGAAGAAGTTTCTGCACTCACTTTAGTGGCTTTTTACGAGTACTTTCAATGCATCTTTCAAACTCCTGTTCTTAAACATTGCCAAGCTTTCATTAAAAATACAAGCACTACTGCCAAGACAAGAGAGCTGCACTTTATGAAGAAGTAGTAGAAAGCTAAATACAGTTGTATATATTTTACGTTTTCTATCCCAATAAAACACGATGGTTAGTTATGTTGTTTGCTTTAAAAGTCTCTTAAAATTCTATTTTTTCCTCATGTCCATAAGCTAAGGAATTGTCTGGAGTAATCTAATGCAACGATATGGGCTGAACCCAGAAAAAAGAGTATGTCAAGGCACCAGGCAATGGTTAAAAGATTGATAAGTATAAGGGTTTGAGCAGAACACCTAATAACTTCTTTTCAGCAGTCTTCTAAAGTAGCTGAAATCCACAGCTATAGCCCTTGCTGAATTAAACATTTCAGCCCAGCTTACTAGCACCACAATACACAGGTAGAAGTAATAAGTAATAATGAGTTTTGGGCCATTGAACACTGTGAATTTTCCCAGTGTACTGCAATTATAGAAACATCTGTGCTAAATAAGTTCCTACTGAAAGCTAGGAGTGTTTAATAATCCTCACAATTTCTCATTATCAACCCTAATAGAAGAGAGAGTAAACTCTGCAAAAGTTTACCATTTTCAAAGAAAATTGCCAGGAATGTGATCATTTCTGGTACTACATTTCCCTGGACGATAAAAACACCAGAGACAACCTCCTTGGAAAAGAACATTAAACAGCAGCCTTAATAACATGTACCATAGCACAAGGCAAATTATGCCACTTTCAACAGCCAAACCATTCTTGCTACAGTATCCCCTGCACTACGACCTGACAACTAGGAGATGGATGTTTCTTCTCAGCTTTCTCTACTGCCTCTGACAGGACAATGCGGCCTAAAAATACACACAGCTTTCCTTAGATCTGTCCTGACCGCTAAGGCCTCAATTGAAATGGCTCCACACCAGCTGACTGCTTCCCACAGGGCTCATTCCAAAACAAGCCTAGATTTTAGAGCCAGCATCTGAATAATCTTAACAACCACGAAGGGTCAGCTATTGCTACTGAAGGGAATGTCACTGCTCTAGAGGAATATGAGTGACTTGGATGTGACTAGCAATAGCTGAGTAGATGCCTCTTTAATTAGTTTGGGAATAATGCAGCTGATATTACTTTGGAAGAAGGTAGCATGTGAGAGCCAGTGAATCTCCATGGCTGGAACTAGTTTATGGAAAAAAAAAAAGTGGCAAACAGAGCCCATCACAGAGTATGACTTCTTCATTATTAGCAAAGAGAAAAAAAGTGATTTGCATCCAACCCTGTCAAAATAATAGCTGGCTTGAGTTCTGTGACTGAAATGATGGCCTCACTGATACCAGACAAGACATTGAAACTTTTAAAACATGGTTAAGATGCTTTGGAACTGAGCTGGTTAGATTTATGTGCTATCGCGGGTGGGCCAAGATACTCAGACATGTGGTCAAGCACTCTACTGAATATTTCTGTGAGGGTATGTTGGATGAAATTAACATTTTAAGCATTGGACTTTGAGTAATGCAGATTGCACCCCATAATGTGGATGAGACTGATCCAATCAGTTGAAGAGCTGAATAGCACAGAAATTCCACCAAGCAAAGAGGAATCCTACCGTAGACTGCCTTCCAACTTGATCTGCAACATCAACTCTTCCCTGGATTTCCAGCTTGCCAGCCCACCATGAAGACTTTAAATTCACTAGCTCCATAATCACACAAGTTAGTTCTTTAAAACAAATCTTTCTTTGGTTCTGATTCTCTGGAAAGCCCTGACTAATACTGGAATGAAAGCAATATTTAGCCACTATCCAATCTTTCCATTCATTCTACTAATTAATATCAGCAATATCTAATATTTATGTACCAGATAATATGCTAAATGTATTACATGGCATACATGATACCATTACTATCTTCATTTGACAGCAAAAGAGATTGAGGCTTACAGAAATTGGTTAAGTTGTCCAAGCCTACATCGCTAGTAAGTGATAAAGGCAGGATGCCAGTCCAGATCTGACCCTTCCAGCTCCTGCATTCACCATCTCCATGATCGACTGCCCCTTCAATAAAGTGACAGCAACAAGAGAGATTATCACCAGTCAACGTGGATTCGAAGAAGATACAACACGTGTTCGAAGTACACATTTTGGTTAGGGGAAAATATTTTATCTTTGATCACTTTTGTTACTTGTTTTGCAAAGTGGAATCCCAAGGCTGGGATTCAAGCCACAGTGCATGCTCAATTCAGCTTACTCAACAACTGGATACATTGCCTTACTGAAATTATTTATGCTTTTAGACCAATGTCTTACTCATCTATCAACTGTACACGACCCTGGACGAGCCCCTAAACTTCTCTGAGTGTCAATCTTTTCTCTATTAAAAACATAAAGGATATTCAGGCTAAATAATCTTTCTTATAACCTGGTGATAAAGGAGCCTCAGTTTGAATAGGGAAATATTACTTGCTTTAAAAATTCTCTTGAGAACTAAATAAAAATAAATTTGTAAGTGTAGGGGGAAACAAAAAGGCATTAGGCACATATTTGATCTTCTAAATATCACTTAAGAGAAAATACTGCCTTGCTCAATGTGGGAACACAAGTAATAATTGGAATAAAGTTTTGATTCCTGTGATTTTGATTCATGAAATATTTTAACTGGAGAACTTGGTTCAAAGAGGATTTTTTCTTTTTCTGCTGCTGCTTTGTGGAGATGCTGCTTCCATGAACTCTTATTATAACACATTTCCATGAAGTCTAGTCTTGGAACAGACCAGAATGACCTACCATTTGTCTCCTGCCCCTGACTCTCCACTTCCCTAAATTGCCCTATCAGGCTCAGCCACTCTGAGAATACCACTAGCACTACATTTGGCTCTGTCATTATTTACATGCTTGTCCCTCTAACTGCGTTCCCATTTGATGATAAGTGCCATAAAGGCAGGAACAATACCTTTCATCCTTCAATACTGACAGCCTAACAGAGTACCTAGCAATCAGTTAGATAGTAAGTGCTAATATTTGTGAAATGAGTAAATAAATGATTTAGTGGCTCAAATTACTCTTCAAAATGACCCACGTTGGTATTTTTAAATTATCAAGATAGCTAATTTACTGAGCACTTATTTGTGCTGGCTTTGTTTTAAATGGTTAATGTACAATGTCTCATTTAATCATACTCTATGAGGCAGGTGAAACTTGGGGAAAATTTCATTCACAAAGCTGTTTTAAGCAAGTGTGTTTATCTCACTGGCAGCCTACCTAACGGACAACAGGCCAAAACATTTGGGCAAGACTGTGTTCAAATTCACAATCTGAAATGCTCAAACTACAGTGGTTATTTGCTACTTTCTGGTTGCCCAATATCCATTCTGACTGTATTGGACAATGAACCCAAAATTCCTTTTAAGAAATTAATTATCCCTCACTATTTAATAGGAACTTTTTCATAGGAATATAACAGAAAAATATGTGACCCAAGCTCAGCCAACCAAACTGTTTTCTTTTTTTTTTTTTTTCTTTCAATCTATAGCTTGAGCAGAATGAAGCAAAGACAGGAGGTAAGGGAGCACGACAGTTGGAGCCTATACCTTCTAGCAACAATGATTCCTTCTACCGGAACCTCAGAATTGTTCCCTGCCCTTCCTAAATCTGGTTCTTCAAATTTCCTTTCCACCATAGGAGCCACTCCAATATTTTTCTCATAAGTTTTCTTTTTTCTCCCCCACATTGGATAAAGTCAGTTCTGTTGCTTACAACCATAGGGTCTTAATTGACGTTGATGCCTGCCCCTGGAGAGCAGAATCCTCTCCCCACCCCAAGTAACTGCTATTATTTTTGTGGCCCACAGGCAGAAGCATAATAAATATGCAATTCACATTCTTGGAAGTTTGATGTTCTCTTTGAAAGATTTGCTTTCAATCAGGGTCTGTGACTAGGATGAAACAAGCAAGTACCAAGAGTGCAAAATAGAAGGCACAACCTTAGGGTTGTGCAGGTCCCAGATCAGCTCCTGAGAGTGAGAACCTCCTGACATTTTGCATCAGTGTGCCTCCTTGACTCACCCTAGTTCAGCTCTGTTCTCAACCTATGTTTAACAGACAGAGGTGTGTTTCTTTTATGAGGAAATGTTTCTGGCTTTAGGTCCATGGGACTTCATATTGCACCAGTTCTCTCCCAGATACTGCAATTTCAAGGCTGCAGAAGCAGTTGTTATTTGAGGACTCTCCTGTTAGACATTCACAGAACTTACTATTTTGATTCCATAGCTTAAAACTCTTGGGTGGTTAGCTACATGCTTGGTGAGAGTTCAAGACATTACTAATACTGGAAGAAATAACTGCGTTTTAATATATATATTATATATGTCATTTCTATAATGTTGAATATACTGTTTGCCTCATATTTTTTAATATTATGTTGGTGATGATGTCTATTTCATACATTATTGGTTTTTATCTCTACTAAAAGAAATCCTACAGCTGAAATTTTCCATGAATCAACAGAGCACATATGGAAATAAAATATGTAGGTCTTGCATCTGTAATAAATAGTTTTTGAAAGAAAGAGGTCATTTCTTCACTTGGTGCAGGCAGCTGGCACAAGCAAAGTAGAAAAAATCAATTTATTTGAATTAGAACTTTGCAAATATGATTGTATCATAATCACAATGATTCTATCATAGGATGGTGTTCAGCACAGCACTCTTAAGTAGGATATACATTTTAAAAAATTGAGTCATAGCTTTATTCAGAGGTTCTATGTCTATGAAGAATTGACTAGAATCTTTAAGAGAATTACATTCTTTTGATTCCTTTCTGTTACTGTATTTGCTTTTTGTTCTGAATTTCCTTTTTTAAATAGTAACCTTCTTGTGTCCTCAAAGTCATCTTTTACTTCTTTCTTGCCCTATGGCCTCACACTCAATCACTTGCCGAGGCCTGTTCATTGTTTCACTCTCTCCCAACCATGCCTTCTTTCCATTTCTTCCACTTGGACAAATGTAACAGCCTCCCATTCCCTAACCATCTTAGCCTTCCTTAAACCTTACTGTCTTTTCTTCATGCTCTGAAGCAGTTAATGTCTCCCCATTACCTCAAAGAGAAACTACAAAACCCTTTAAATAGCTTTAAAGTACCTCCATGATCTGGCCTTCATTTATCTTATATTTCTGATTTATAGTTTAGTGTTTCTATTCATAAACTACTTGCTGTTCACTATCTGAACTCTCACTTTTCTGCCTGCATAACTTTATCCATGCTATTTCCTTCAATAGGAATGACCTTACAAATTTCCCACAATCACCAAGTCACAGCTAAAATATCATTTTTTCCATAGAGCTTTTCTTGATCATACCAGCCAGAAGTCCTCTGAACATAAAATTATTCCTGGACTTGTTTGTGAAGTAGATTTTATAACTTTTTATTGCCATACCTATTAGATTACATGTACATTAATGTAAAATTCTCTGATTAATTAGCCTTCACTTTCTCATATGGTAAGCCAGCAACGTACCTTGTACACAACAGATGAAGCATGAACATTAATGTATAATGAGTGAATATAAATGTATATTCTGTCATATATATATATATATATATATATATATATATATATGGCTGGTCCTTATATTTGTTTACAGTTTCTTTTTCTCCTTTAGTTTTACTAAATATTGGCATAACCATCACACCATTTATTCAGCTGTGCACATTCTCAAATAATGTACATTTCCTTAGGTCTTACACGGGTAAATTATTCTGTTTTCATGGGATCATAAAAAGGAGGAAAATCTGCCACCTCATTCTCAACTCCTTCTACCAGCCCTAGAAGTTCATCTCTTCCAGCCCAACATTAAGATTTTTAGTCAAAGTGTAGTATTTCAGACCTGTGGGGTTGCCCCATATTCAGGGGACTCCTGAAAGCTGAGGACTCCCCAGGACTCAACGGGACCAGTGCCATTGTGTTAGCCCTGCCTTTGTTCCCCTGCTGCTCAGATCTGCAGGTTGTCAGATATAAGCAGCCATTTCTCTTGTAGGTGCCACAGAACTCAGATTCTAGCAGAAAAGATAAATGCAAAAAGGAAGTATTAGTGTCTATTATACTGAGACTGATCCTCAACATTCCAACTTGATAAACATTTAGCTCCACTCCCTTCTGTAACTCTGGTGTGTCAAAGCTCAAAACAGAGCCTGCCGCGAGCTGTGACTACAACCTACCAGTGCCTGGTTGTGAAAACTACAATCAGAGCAGTCAAGGGCAACATTTCTTAAAACCTATTTAATTCTAACATTTTTGAATGGGTGCTTTTGTTCTGGGTGGAATAGTATCACTTAGAAGGTGAAGAAGAATTTTATTTAATTTGTTTAAAAAGAACTTAGTGGAAGGGTCTTCTACAGTTTCAAAAATTCCCCACAAAAGTTTTATCTTGCATTTTTAATTAAATTGTACACTATTCTTTCAAGATAAATATTATAGCTTATAAACTATTAAGCTATTTGATCATTGATACAAAATAAAAATAAAAATCGTAAAAACCTCCAAAAAAACGTAAACAAACTATGTATCATTTAACTGGATTAACTAAAGTTAAATGAGAGCAAAAGAAAAGGTTTTTCATGGGTTAATTTGAGGAGACAACATCAAATAATAATTGGCAAAATGTTATAATAGAAATATTGCAATGATTTATTGAGTGTGAAGGAACTGGTGTTTTTTTTTTTTTGTCTTTTTTAATTTATTTATTTTTTATTGAGACAGAGTTTCAGCCTCCCGAGTAGCTGGGATTACAGGCATGCGCCACCTCACTCGGCTAATTTTGTATTTTTAGTAGAGACAGGGTTTCTCCATGTTGGTCAGGCTGGTCTCAAACTCCCGATCTCAGATGATCTGCCTGCCTCAGCCTCCCAAAGTGCTGGGATTACAGGCGTGAGCCACGGCGCCCGGCCCACTATGTTAATTTTTAAAATGATAAGCAGAATAACATCATCATAGATTGCATTATCTGTCCTTAATTCTTCCTTCCCTTCCTTCTCTTGCCAACCTTCAGTATTAGTTTGCTATAGTGACTTAAACAAAAGAAATTTATTTTCTCACAGCTTTAAAGGCTGGAAGTCTGAGATCAAGATGTTGATGGGGTTGATTTCTCCTGAGGGCAGTGAGAAGAGAATCCAGGCCTCTCTCTTTGACTTGTAAATGGCCATCTCCTCCTTAAGACTTCTCATTGTCTTGCCTTTGTGTCTTTATGTCCAAATTTCTTCATTTTATAAGGACACCAGTCATGTTGGATTAGGGCCTACTTTGATAACCTCTTTTTTTTTATTATTATACTTTAAGTTTTAGGGTACATGTGCACAACATGCAGGTTTGTTACCTATGTATACATGTGCCATGCTGGTGTGCTGCACCCAATAACTCGTCATTTAGCATTAGGTATATCTCCTAATGCTATCCCTACCCCCTACGCCCACCCCACAACAGTCACCAGTGTGTGATGTTCCCCTTCCTGTGTCCATGTGTTCTCACTGTTCAATTCCCACCTATGAGTGAGAACATGCGGTGTTTGGTTTTTTGTCCTTGCGATACTTTGTTGAGAATGATGGTTTCCAGATTCATCCATGTCCCTACAAAGGACATGAACTCATCATTTTTTATGGCTGCATAGTATTCCATGGTGTATATGTGCCACATTTTCTTAATCCAGTCTATCATTGTTGGACATTTGGGTTGGTTCCAAGTCTTTGCTATTGTGAATAGTGCTGCTATAAACATATGTGTGCATGTGTCTTTATAGCAGCATGATTTATAGTCCTTTGGGTATATACCCAGTAATGGGATGGCTGGGTCAAATGGTATTTCTAGTTCTAGATCCCTGAGGAATTGCCACACTGACTTCCACAATGGTTGAACTAGTTTACAGTCCCAACAACAGTGTAAAAGTGTTCCTATTTCTCCACATCCTCTCCAGCACCTGTTGTTTCCTGACTTTTTAATGATCGCCATTCTAACTGGTGTGAGATGGTATCTCATTGTGGTTTTGATTTGCATTTCTCTGATGGCCAGTGATGATGAGCATTTTTTCATGTGTCTTTTGGCTGCATAAATATCTTCTTTTGAGAAGTGTCTGTTCATATCCTTCACCCACTTTTTGATAGGGTTGTTTGTTTTTTTCTTGTAAATTTGTTTGAGTTCTTTATAGATTCTGGATATTAGCCCTTTGTCAGATGAGTAGGTTGAAAAAATTTTCTCCCATTCTGTAGGTTGCCTGTTCACTCTGATGGTAGTTTCTTTTGCTGTGAAGAAGCGCCATAGTTTAATTAGATCCCATTTGTCAATTTTGGCTTTTGTTGCCATTGCTTTTGGTGTTTTAGACATGAAGTCCTTGCCCATGCCTATGTCCTGAATGGTATTGCCTAGGTTTTCTTCTAGGGTTTTTATGGTTTTAGGTCTAACATGTAAGTCTTTAATCCATCTTGAATTAATTTTTGTATGAGGTGTAAGGAAGGGAGCCAGTTTCAGCTTTCTACATATGGCTAGCCAGTTTTCCCAGCACAATTTATTAAATAGGGAATCCTTTCCCCATTGCTTGTTTTTCTGAGGTTTGTCAAAGATCAGATGGTTGTAGATTTGCAGCATTATTTCTGTGGGCTCTGTTCTGTTCCATTGGTCTATATCTCTGTTTTGGTACCAGTACCATGCTGTTTTGGTTACTGTAGCCTTGTAGTATAGTTTGAAGTCAGGTAGCATGATGCCTCCAGCTTTGTTCTTTTGGCTTAGGACTGACTTGGCAATGCGGGTTCTTTTTTGGTTCCATATGAACTTTAAAGTAGTTTTTTCCAATTCTGTGAAGAAAGTCATTGGTAGCTTGATGGGGATGGCATTGAATCTATAAATAACTTTGGGCACTATGGCCATTTTCACAATATTGATTCTTCCTACCCATGAGCGTGGAATGTTCTTCCATTTGTTTGTATCCTCTTTTATTTTGTTGAGCAGTGGTTTGTAGTTCTCCTTGAAGAGGTCCTTCACATCCCTTGTAAGTTGGATTCCTAGGTATTTTATTCTCTTTGAAGCAATTGTGAATGGGTGTTCACTCATGATTTGGCTCTCTGTTTGTCTGTTATTGGTGTATAAGAATGTTTGTGATTTTTGTACATTGAATTTGTATCCTGAGACTTTGCTGAAGTTGCTTATCAGCTTGAGGAGATTTTGGGCTGAGACGATGGGGTTTTCTAGATATACAATCATGTCATCTGCAAACAGGGACAATTTGACTTCCTCTTTTCCTAATTGAATACCCTTTATTTCCTTCTCCTGCCTGATTGCCCTGGCCAGAACTTCCAACACTATGTTGAATAGGAGTGGTGAGAGAGGACATCCCTGTCTTGTGCCCATTTTCAAAGGGAATGCTTCCAGTTTTTGCCCATTCTGTATGATATTGGCTGTGGGTTTGTCATAGATAGCTCTTATTATTTTGAGATACGTCCCATCAATACCTAATTTATTGAGAGTTTTTAGCATGAAGGGTTGTTGAATTTTAGGAACTGGTCTCTTTAAAGGAGCATCAAAATTGCTTGCATACCATATGTCAATCTATTATTTGAGGGACATCTGTCAATTGCCTATTTTCCTTTGATGACATTAGATTTAATCAATAACATGTATCTAGATATTATATATGGCAAAAATGTTCCAGAGTACAACTATTTATTGGGGAAACACTTTTATTTAAAGCAAAATATCATGGGCAAATTTGACCTTTTTCAGCTTCAAAATATCTTAATACTGAAGTTCCTAGTGTCAGACCCAAATGAACCCACCATAGCTGACTTTACAGTAACATTATTCTGTAAACGTTGTACTTAAAATCATAGGTTTCTCCTTCTTAGGTGATGTTTCATAAACAAGGAGCAAAATTTTAGTACTGTATTAATTAGAACTCTTTTGAATGCACATGGTAGATAAACCAAGGAAACCCAGCTCTAATAAATGTTTTCTTTCCATCACTTCCATCTGGCTTCTGCTGTGTCAGCTTCAGTTTCATCTCCACCTATAGTTAGGATGACTTCCACAGGCCCCACTTCACTATTTTCCTCTGTCGTAGAAGTCCTAACAGTCTCTTGACATCTGATTCTCTATGGTGGGATCACATGCCTATTTCTGAACCAATTCCTATGGTCCTAAGAGATTCAGAGTCTCATTGGTCAGGTCTGAATTACATGTCATCCTTGGAGCTGAGAATCGAGTCAGCTCTACTCAAATCACAGAAACTGGTTGTGAGAAGGGGAATAGCTCCCAAATAAAATGGAAGTGGGATAAATGGATTATGTGGAGTTCAAAAAGCAAGAAATACCTGTTATGAGTAAGAACAACGCAGTCCTGTTCATCAAGGAACCTAGAAGTAATGCCGGTTCTACCACAGTTGTTCAGCCTTGGGAAGGTCACTGCTGGGCTTTTGAGATTTTTTTGGCTCACTCACTGTTTTAGCCTCCTAATCCATAGGAATCCCTTTCCAGTCTCTTCTGTACTGTTCCCAGGATAAGGTCCAAAATCCTGAATAGAGCCCTATATAAGCAGCCTCGGTTTACCTCTACAGCCTCATCTCAAAACTCACTCTGAATGGCACTCTCAGCTCAAACCACCCAGGCCCTTTGTTAATTTCTTAAACAGGTCATGACCTTCCTGTAACAGGGCCTTTGCACACTCTCTACCTATTCCCTAGACAGCTCTCCTTTCTCCTATTTGCTCAGTGAAGCCCTGTTCAACCTTCAGATATTATTCAAGCATTATTTCCACAAAGAAGTTCTCCTAACACCACTCCTATTGGGGTCACACTCTCCTATAATACTCTCTCATAAAGCATATCATTTAATAACATTTATCATAATTTTTATTTTATACATATTTTTGTGATAAGTTGATTAATGTTTTCATCCCCCACTAAAGTATAAGCTCCGTGAGGAATAGATCTATTTTTGCTTACCACTATATCCCTGTGCCTAGCACATAGTCAATACTCAATAAAGATCTGTAGACTAAATGAAGGAATAAATAAAGACACTTTATGACAATGAGTCTCTGAAGTAATCTCTTTCATCTCTGAAGTAATAGGGTTAAACCAAAAGATTTCATACCATCAATTCCAGCTCTAAAATTCTCTGATTCTAATTAAACTCTATAAATGCTTCATATTATTAAATGGTTAAATGTTTTTGAATAATACTTCTGAAGAAACCAGTAAATAAATATGCTTATTTAGCCAGTGGATATTATAAGTCAATAAATTAAGTTAGTGAAATATTGCCATCCAAATTATAACAACCAGTTCTCCATTTCCATTGATTTAGAATTAAACAAATATCTTCTACCCTCATATAAGACCATACAAGGTAGTTTAAAATCACTGTACGAGTGGTGATTAACAAAATGAACTTTTCTGGAGGACTAAGGCCAGGGCTAGCAATATTATGAGGTAAATAAACTTTGTCATCCACACCTTTCCTTTTGTTTTCCATTTCTCTTATTTGGGGGCCATGCACACCCCACTATCTGAGATAAAATGCTCAGTGTCTTCTTTCTCCCCACTGGTTATCCCTATATTAGATCCCCCACACCCACATAAGACCTGCATAATACCCCAACACATACACTGTGAATCACTGTCTTCTAATTCTCCATTAAAACTTACCTGCGCTTGCCTCTATTTCTTCAGAGCCCTGATCTTTACTGGGTGTCAATGGTTGTAATGGGTTATTAAGAAGAAAACTCATCCATTCTAATATGTTACGTAGTTAATTAATGCTACCTCCCTCAAGATAATAGGGCATATGTCCACTTAAAGGCTTTTAAGAAATGACAGTAATGGTGGAAATTTCAGGCACCACTGCAGACTGATGAGGGAGATGGATTTTAAAGCATGGGGCCCTCTCACTGATTCTCAAGTTATTCCATGTAGGCAGCTGCCGACTCTGCCCATGAGTAAGCCAGTCTCTCTCTGGAGAACTTTATAAACAGCATGAATTTCACTGTTTGACATGGGTAAAGCATAGTTCTCCCAGAAAATAACCTCTTTTAAGGTATCATCTGTTTATGAAGCTGTGGTTTAGATGTCCTCAAGACTAGGATTATACTTCCAGCTTCAAGATTGAACAGGTCAGCCTGCCCTGGGAAATAGATGAATTTGAAAGTATCTTTAAGTAGCTAGCTGATTTACTTATCATTTTCATTTTGGATTCTTATTCAAGCTATATACTGCTAGAAACGATAGAGAAAGTTGAAATCTCATTGTGTGCCCTGCTCTCCCAGAACATAATTTTTCCCTCCATCTGTGAATATCCTGTTGATATCAGGGGGAGTCACCACGTGCAGAGAGGGGAGACACATGCCAGGAGAGAGAAGCCCATTATGTAGTTGAGACCTAATTTTGCTTAATCTTCTTGATCTCTATAAAGAGCATTCTAAGACCCCACAGGATTTAAACAAAAAACATAAAGATGAAGAAGGACTGCTCAAGCAGAGCCAGTGTAATACTTATTTATTAATGTCGTCCATCACAGTGTGTTTACGCAGCTAACCAAAATTTAAAACTGTCTGACTGAGAACAGAGGAGGGAAACAGATTGCTGTATCAAGGCAAAAACACTCACTCCATCGCTATTTACTTATATTTGGAAAATGAAAAGAAATAATATGAGTGCCACATTAAAGACCTCCGTTTCCATTTAAAATGAAAAGAACGATATGTAAAAACATAAATCTGTGACCCTAGGTTTATCTTTAAATAGAAAACTCCTCTTGATAGAGAAACACTCCACACTTAATACGGAATTAATATTAAAGGAGGCTTATCCTTCATTTTCTCCAATTTCTTCTGGGAAGGAAGGAGCTGGAACAGGGGATCTCAAAATGGCAGCAAGAGAAGGAAAGCTCACAGCTTAATGAGACCGACTTGGAGAGTAGACTCCTTGTATCAGTAATTCAGCTTTGTAAAATACCGTAAAGGCCTCCAGTTCAAGCAAAAGGTAGTGCATTTTGCGGTTGAACTCTTCCAGTGACAAGAAACTCATCACCCCTCAGGCAGCCTATTCTAGTTCTGGATAGCTTAGCACATTAGAAATTTCTCCCTTGTAATATTCTGAAATCTGTGCCCTCGTAATTTTCCTTTATTGCTCCTACTCTGCCCCATGGAGCCAACCACACAGAATGAATCAAATGTGTTTTGCACAGTATGGGCCCTCAAATATCAGAAGATAGTTTTCTCCGAACACTACCACCTTTTCTTTCTCAGTGCTTTAATCTGCAGCTTTATAGCTATGAGACCATCGCTGAAAATTTTCCTAACTTCCTGAAGCCTTCTTCCTTCCAGAGACTTACATCATGAAGCCAGACTTATCTTTTTACTAAATTTTGAAATCTGCTCTCTCTTACATGGTCTGCTGGTTTACACGTAAGATTATCTACTTAGGCTAACAATTTTGGATGTTATAAAATGAACAGGCACCTGTCTGGAGAGGAGAAAAATTAGGTCCTTATGTATCTTTGAATCCTCTACAGTGGTCCCCAACCTTTTTGACACCAGGGACCAGTTTCATGGAAGACAATTTTTCTATGGACTGGGGGATGGTGGTGGGGTAGAGGGGACAGTTTCAGGATGATTCAATTGCTTTACATTTATTGTACACTTTTTTCTATTATTATTATTATTACATTGTAATATATAATGAAATAATTATACAACTCACCATAATGTAGAATCTGTGGGAGCCCTGAGCTTGTTTTCCTGCAACTAAATGGTGGCAGATCATCAGGCATTAGATTCTCATAAGGAGCACACAACCTAGATCCCTTGCATTCACAATTCACATTAGGGTTCATGCTCCTATGAGAATCTAATGCCACTGCTGAGCTGACAGGAGACAGAGGTCAGGCAGTAATGTAATTGATGGCGAGCAGCTGTAAATACAGATGAAGCTTTGCTCATTCACCTCCTGCTGTGTAGCCCAGTTCCTACCAGGCCATCGACCTGGGCCCAAGGATTGGAGACCCCTGCCCTATAACACCTGCACCTACTAGCTTTCTTACAAACAAAGGCTTTAAAATGCATTGAGTGAATAAATGAATTAACGAAGAGTCCTTATATTCTAATGTTTGCATAAGGCTTGACATCTTATAACTTTAATTCATTATTTATCACAATAAATCAGTGAAAGAGGTATTATTATCCTTATCCTATAAATGAAAATATTACAACCCAGAAATAAGTGCATCTTGAAGAAAATGTTTTTACTGGGATAAAAACAACTTTGGACTTACTCTATATTACTGCAGCATACCTTTACAGGCTCTGAAAAAAACAAGATTTCCATAAAATATATTTGTATTATAAAGTCAAAGTTAATTTATATTTTAGTACACTTCTTGGTTAGAAGGGAAATACCTAAAAGTATTTTTCCTGATGTAATGAAAAAGCCCCAATAACAAACTATGCCTGCATGAAGGAGGCCATTAAAAAAAAAAAATCTCAATTTTTTTAACAATTAACACTACATTTATAATAAGAAAACACCTCCTTTTTAGATGAGATGTAAGGAGGAATACAAATACAATCTTATTAATCTATTAAATAAACATTTATTGAGAATCTATTGTGTCCAGAATAGCTTAGCATAATAAAGAAAGTCACAAAGAACAAGATGGGGCCCAACCCCAAACAGAAGGATAGCCTAATAGGTATGTGAAATAAAGAGAGAATAAAAACAAATGTATGCTAGTGGGATAAATTTATAAAGAGTGAAGACTTTCCATGGAAAACCTTAAAAGAATTGTGTTGGAGGATGGAGATAAAGTACATTCCAGGTAATTTATATGAACTGCTCGGCCTTAGATAAACCGTATAAGGGGATCCAGTATGTCTTGTGCTCCCTTCATTTCCCCTCTCTCACCTCTTTCAGGCAACCTTGATCAGACCTAACTTCTTGCTGCCCAAGGTCCATTGGTGGAAGACAATGAAGGAAGAAAAACTTATTTCAAAGTAGCAGAGACTTCTTTTATTACTGCTTCCAGCAAATTTAGAAACTTGCGGATTTATGAACCTAATTACTGTGACAAAGGATTCCTATCTCATTAGCAACCTGCAGAGTCCACTGGGAGCTTTTCTGTGTGCCCGGGACTTCCTGCCGCCCGTCCTCCCGATCCGCCCGATGCCCATGCTCCTCCTCCAGTTCTGTGCGTGAGCTGCCTGTCTGGCAATGCGCCCCACTCTGCCACTGCTCCACTCTGCCTCTGCTCAATGCGCCCCGCTCTGCTACTGCTCAATGCGCCCTGCTCTGCTACTGCTCAATGCGCCCCACTCTGCCACTGCTCAACGCGCCCCACTCTGCCTCTGCTCAGTGTGCCCCACTCTGCCACTGCTCAACGCGCCTCACTCTGCCATTGCTCCACTCTGCCTCTGCTCAATGCGCCCCACTCTGCCTCTGCTCAATGCGCCCCACTCTGCCACTGCTCAATGCGCCTCAGTCTGCCTCTGCTCAGTGCGCCCCACTCTGCCACGGCTCAATGCGCCCCACCCTGCCACGGCTCAATGCACCCCACCCTGCCACTGCTCAATGCGCCTCAGTCTGCCTCTGCTCAGTGCGCCCCACTCTGCCTCTGCTCAGTGCGCCCCACTCTGCCATTGCGCCACTCTGCCTCTGCTCAGTGCGCCCCACTCTGCCACGGCTCAATGTGCCGCACTCTGCCTCTGCTCAGTGTGCCCCACTCTGCCACTGCTCAATGCGCCCCAGTCTGCCTCTGCTCTCCCTTGTACATCCCACTGACACAGGAAGAAAACCCCCTTCCAGCTGTGCTCAGGCACAAAGAAACCCTTCATAGGCGACATCCATCCATCCAATCACTCCCTCAGTTAAATGGCCCCAGTAAGGGAGATCTTCGTAAGGGCCGCCTACTCATCCTATCACTTACTGAACTACTTTTCAACCTTCATTTCTTGTCCGATGATCTCAAATCCTTTACCTTTTAGTCAATGTGCGTGCTTTACAATTCTTAAATTCTACTTGGTGTTTTTCTATATCTCAGTGAAATTTTTCTGAGTCTAATTTGAAATTCAAACCTGGACCCAGTGTTCTCTCAAAATCCCTACTAGTACTATGTATTCATGATGAATTTTTTTTAATTCCTACAAATAAAAGGATTTCCATAAACTTCCCCAACAGTCTACAAATATTTCATGAGTGATGCATGCCAAAATGAGACTCTCACTCTGGTAAATACTGACTTGGCATACATGCCATCAAAGCATTTGCAGATTGATCTCAGTTAGATACTCACGGCCTGGTGGACTGATAACTGCAGCTGTAGGGAAGAGGGGAGGGAATGTTAGGCTTACTCCCAGCTCCCCTGCATACACTCAGTGTTCCTGAATGAGCTAGCAAACCTCATATGACAATTTGTGGTAACAAAATTGTGATCTTGACACAGCTCCTAGAACAACAGAGTACTGAATAACAACAAAAATTGCAGTGAGTGCCATCACCGTGAAATGATGATTCATTTGGCAACTGCCATACAATATAACAAAAATATACCCAGATGAAATGAAAGTTACTTCAAATTTATAAAATACAAAAAATCTTTAACTACCTATTCAAACCCCAACATCATATAGTTCTAGGATAGATTATATGATGTACAATGCTCTTCTCAAAGATGGTTTAAAACTTACGATGTCATGATTCCCTATATTTCAGGAGCTTGCTTTTCCATTCTCAGCTTGACTCTGCTTAAACTGAAAAGGATGGGCTACAGACCTTGACATATTCTGTGAAACCCTGAAGTAGTTGCATCCCCATCTGCTGTTTTTTTGAGCAGCATATCACAGACAGATCTGATGTCCACAGTCACCCCTCCCATTCATGTGCTCCCTTTGTCAGCATTCTCCAATGGCTCACATTTTGCTTCTAGCTTGTCTTAGTCTGTTTTCTGTTGCTATAACAGAATACCACAGGCTACGTAATTTATGAAGAAAAGAGACTTACCTGGCTCACAGTTGTACAGGCTGGGAAGTCTAAGATTGAGGGGCCTCATCTGGTAAGTGTCTTCTTGCCACGTCATAACATGGCAGAAGGGTAAGCAAGCACCAAGACCAGAGAGAAAGGGGCTAATCTTTCAAGATAATGCACCCACTCCTGTATTGATAGCACTGATCCACTCATGAAAACAGAGTCCTCATGACCTAATCACCTCTTAAAGGTCCCAACTCTCAACACTGTTAAAATGGCAATTAAGTTTCAACATGAGTTTTGGAGGAGACATACAGACCATAGGATAGCCTTTCACCTGTCAGTCCCTGATTACAGAGATTCCCATTCTGTCCCAGGAAACTTCTGTGGACCTCTGGGCCCTATTTTCCTTTAGGTATCATCTTTTCAATGAGTCTCTATACCCTACATCAGAGTTTATAATTTCCAGAGCACCCACTTACTCTAGAGGAATATTTTTAAAGATCTGAAGAGTTTGTGTCTGTTTCTACTCAACCTTATAGTAGTCTATCAATTTATTAGGTCCTGGGTAAAAAAAAAAATTAGAAACCAATGCACAATGCTAATAACTGTGAGATAACTTAATAGATATAAATGTTTCACAAAGGTGTTGCATAAGAAGAGGCCCATTAAGTAGATGTGTGAATCTGGAAGAAGAGAAAGGGTAATTCTGTTTAATAAGATGTTTCCAGCATTATCTTACTAATTTGCTAAGGAGCAGGTACAGGCCATACAGCACTTATAAAGTAATTAGAAATCCTTGATAATTGTTTTTTTAATTAACAACAAAATTTGAAGGAAAAAAAACCTGATATCCATTCCCACTTCTCTTCTGGATTAATTGTATTAGATTCAGGAAAGCAGTTTATGCACAAGAGATTTTTTCATTCCAAATTACAGGGTGAAGAGGAGACTATTGGATACTCATGTGATTTATGAAAGCAGAGGGTCCGCTTATTTCTCCTCCTTTTAATGTTACAAGAAAACCTGCTGATGATTTCTGACAAACTTTTGGTCTCTTATTAGGGGAGAGAAGATCTCACTGTAAACACTTACTTTCCCCTTAGCCCTTAATATCATGTTCCATCCTCAATTATTGAAGGTTACTGAGTCACATAAGTCCAACAAAGAGAATTTTGATCATCAGGAGTGATGACAAGGCCATCAGCATAAATATAACGAGCCCTGCATGGTCTACAGAAAGCAAATAAGAATATTACTGTGATAAATCTAGGCGCTTCATACTGTAAGTGAATGACTGATCACTCAGCTAGAATTGCCTCCCCATGGATTTAGGCTTCTATTTTATTTCATGTCAAGCATTATGCCTACTTCTATGTTCCTCTAAGTCAAGATCAAATATCCCTTCCAGTGAAAGAAAAAGTGCTGATAGGTGTTCCCGCCAAAATTGCGTCCATCCTTTTCATTAGAATCTTACCAAATTTTAAAGCTTACAATTTAAAATTCCAGTCATCTCCTGAAAATCAGTTTTCTCTAAGAATTTCACCTGCTGCTTGGCTTGAGGTGCATCTGTGTAAGTTTTTATCTTCTGTATTCTAGAATAAAAAAGAATGCCATTTTTATTTTATTCCCTTCTATGCCTAGGAATTGAGATTGTGTTCTGAGGTGGAATGAAGGATACAGGAAAGACCCTGATCTGTTGCATACATTAAAAATGCAATTTGGGGAAGTGTAAAATGTCCAAATTGTGACATTTCTGGCCTCTTTTATGGCCACTGAAGGAGATGGAAGACATTGTCACACCGAAAATCAGTCATTCAAAAATTAAAAATAAATGTTTAGCTAGGTGACCATACTTTCTTGTTTGCACAGGGACAGTCTCGGCTAGTGCCTGTGGTCAGGCATAATTATTAAAAGTGCCATTTCTCACCTTCAAAAGTGTCCCAGTTTATGGCTAGCCATATGTAGAAAGCTGAAACTGGATCCCTTCCTTACACCTTATACAACAATTAATTCAAGATGGATTAAAGACTTAAACGTTAGACCTAAAACCATAAAAACCCTAGAAGAAAACCTAGGCATTACCATTCAGGACATAGGCACGGGCAAGGGCTTCATGTCTAAAACACCAAAAGCAATGGCAACAAAAGCCAAAATTGACAAATGGGATCTAATTAAACTAAAGAGCTTCTGCACAGCAAAAGAAACTACCATCAGAGTGAACAGGCAACCTACAAAATGGGAGAAAATTTTCGCAACCTACTCATCTGACAAAGGGCTAATATCCAGAATCTACAATGAACTCAAACTAATTTACAAGAAAAAAACAAACAACCTCATCAAAAAGTGGGTGAAGGATATGAACAGACACTTCTCAAAAGAAGACATTTATGCAGCCAAAAGACACATGAAAAAATGCTCATCATCACTGGCCATCAGAGAAATGCAAATCAAAACCACAATGAGATACCATCTCACACCAGTTAGAATGGCAATCATTAAAAAGTCAGGAAACAACAGGTGCTGGAGAGGATGTGGAGAAATAGGAACACTTTTACACTGTTGGTGGGACTGTAAACTAGTTCAACCATTGTGGAAGTCAGTGTGGCAATTCCTCAGGGATCTAGAACTAGAAATACCATTTGACCCAGCCATCCCATTACTGGGTATATACCCAAAGGACTATAAATCATGCTGCTATAAAGACACATACACACGTATGTTTATTGCGGCACTATTCACAATAGCAAAGACTTGGAACCAACCCAAATGTCCAACAATGCTAGACTGGATTAAGAAAATGTGGCACATATACACCATGGAATACTATGCAGCCATAAAAAATGATGAGTTCATGTCCTTTGTAGGGACATGGATGAAATTGGAAACCATCATTCTCAGTAAACTATCGCAAGGACAAAAAACCAAACACCACATGTTCTCACTCATAGGTGGGAATTGAACAGTGAGAACACATGGACACAGGAAGGGGAACATCACACTCTGGGGACTGTTGTGGGGTGGGGGGAGGGGGTAGGGATAGCATGAGGAGATATACCTAATGCTAAATGACGAGTTATTGGGTGCAGCACACCAGCATGTCACATGTATACATATGTAACTAACCTGCACATTGTGCACATGTACCCTAAAACTTAAAGTATAATAATAATTTTTAAAAAGTGTCCCAGTTTAGACAATAAATTACATGGTGATCCTACTTACAACCAAGTTGGAAGAGAGAATTCTTCAAGCTTCCTAAAAGTAATCTTCCAGGTAAATATGAGGTTTCTACTGGTATTCAACCTAAAAGAGAAAATATAATACTTCAGGGATTAGGGTCTAATTACATCTATCTTTCTGCAGGTTTTTATTTTTAAAAACCTCATCTTTATGATTAAATGTAGATATCATCCCCTATGACGAGGATGGACTTTTTTAAGTGTTCAAACCAACTAACAATCAGCTAACTAATTTAACAATCTAACTAACTAAATGATAGAGATTGAAAAATCACAAGACAGCTTACCTGTTTTCACCAATGTGCCTAGACCCAGGGGATTTGAATAAATGCCTCACATTCATTTATTCATTCAACAGGTATTCAATAAGTATGAAGAACTGTGCTAAGTGTTTTGGGGCATAGAAATCAAATCAGATTCAGACACTGCCCTCATGGACTTTATAGTCTAGTAGATAAGATAAGAAACATATATGATAAATGTCCACAGGAAAGGAGACTACACAGTACTAATTGAGTCTAGTGGGAAAAAAAGATGACATTCTTATCAGGGGACCTGGGATATATACTGACATAACCATTCTGGTTGTTTAAGTTTTGAAATACTTCCCAAGCAGTTGATAAAAAGAAATTCTCCAAGCCACCTTATGGTGTCCCCAAGTCACTTATTTAGGCCCCCAGGTCATCTTGTGGTGCCCCAACATGAGCCACAGCAGCAGGTGAACAAGTCCAGGAGCGTTTCTGGTGAAAATAAGGATGGTCCAAATAGTTGCAGAGTAGACTGAGACAGCTGCTTGGGCAGTGGAGACGACGCAGGTTGGAAAGGTGAAGGACCCGTACACTGCTCAGGAACAGCCCAGTGTCCATAGGCCTGCAGAGCAGTGGCATTGGTATCAACATTGTCAGCAGGAGCCTGGCAATGGGCTGTCTAGATTGGTTCATCTGAGAAATGCTAGTGTTCTGATGCATCCCCAGTCAAAGCATAGACAGCACACACAGTCACCTCTAGCTGCAACAAAACATCAAGCTCCAGGGGACCTGGTGACTCTTTCATTCTATTCCCTATGGAAACACATTGACATTATTGTAATACAGCATTATTCTCTTGATTTTTACTAAGGGTCAGCATAAGAAATGACAGTATGAATACATTTTCCATATCTTGTTTAAAGGCCACTATTAAAGAGAAATTGATTGAGAATGAAAGTGAAGTGTCTTGAAGAAGATGGCCTATAAGCCTGAGAGTGTGAACAGAAAAAATAAGGTTAAAAAATATAATCAGAAAAAGCTGGCCTCTGTGAGGTTAAAATAATTCTTTGGCCCCTCACTATAAAAATACTTTCAATATTTTCTTTTATTTTAGTAATTCATGGTTAGGTTCTTGTTTATTTCCAGGAACATTTTCTTCTTACCAACTGGTATATATCCTTTTATTAGAAAATGAATACTACATGACTCATGGAATTTCTTTATTGGCCTTTGTGACCCGCACAGGAACTAAATTTAATGTGCAACTGTAGAAAATATCCCTAGCTTAGATTTCAGATCTAATGATCTCCTCTGTTCCTACATATGGCCCTTAATATTTTAGCCTTATGTTAACATCTTATTGTATATGTGTAACCCATATCAAATTCTCCCAAAATAGGAGACTTACATCAAGTAACAGGTATATTTATGGATATGTTTTATAAAATATACAATCTTTTGAAATTTTAGACAGAAATTTCAAGAAAGTATTAAATAGACGAAGTGTTCATCTAAACTCTGTGTCCTTTGTGGGTAGCGTCATAATACTCCACCCTTTCTTGAGTGCTTACAACAATTCTTAGCTCATATTTGTTGAATAACAAAATGAATACTGCATTAAGGAAGTATTATCGTATTATTCTCAAGATCATAATGGAGGTCAAACACCACCATAATGATGTCAAAATCCCTTCATTTTCTGAACTAAATGTGTAACAAACTTGCCAAAAGTATATTAATCATCATCTGTGACCAGGAAATGTTTTTTAATTATTTGGATATTTTGTGGTATTCGACATAGCAGGGATTTTAGCTGGAATGCAACTTAAAGAAAATCCTGTCTGCAACCGTAATGCAAAACTTTCCACTTAGCAGGAGAACACCCAGTATATCTGCCTCTCAAGGAGTCCATTCATTTTCAGTTTCCAGCGTTGAGGTCCCCCTCTGGAACTATAGCAAATTAAGAGGTGTGTGATTCTTGAAGCTTTGTCTCTTTTACATTAATAAAGACTAATCATGTTTAAACATGTTAGCACAGCAAGTCCGGGGATGTGGGATAGGATGCCAGTTCTAAAGTGAAATTAGTAGTGTGAAGAAAGCTATGTGAAAAGTCGTGGAGAGAAATTGATTGAAAATGAAAGTGAAGTGTCTTGAAGAAGATGGCCTATAAGCCTGACAGTGTGAACTAAAAAAATAAGGTTAAAAAATATAATCAGAAAAACCTGGCCTCTGTGAGATTAAAATAACTCTTTGGCCCCTCACTATAAAGCAACTGCATTAAAAGGAGAAAAAATTATACCCATAATATGCATGTTGCACAGAAGATACCTTTCAGAAAGGAGTCATGAGCAGAAAATTTTCTGGGTATAAGAAAACAAATGAAGAAGGAAAAAAATGAGCTTGCTCTTTAAAACCAATGAAAACTTTCCTTTCTCTCTCCCTTCTCCCCTCCCTCCCTCTGAAATATACATACACTGTTCCTACCTTGCTCTCCCCTTCTTTGCAATTCTTAGATTATTATGTTTATCTGAAGTCTTCTGGTCACTCTGATGGCACCTCTCTAACAACATGAGCCTGCTGACCACCCGCTATTAGTTGTGAAGCTCGACCCCCTCTCCTGCTACTGCTTGCGTAAAATGTTAACATTTATAACTTGTTTTTACTGCTTACTGTGATGATGTGTGCCTTCATTTGTCCCTCATGATTACAAGGGAGGATTAAGGCATCACCTTGGGGTACCAAATACTCTGGGTTCATGACCAGAACAGCCATGCGCCCTATATCAAGATACAGAGGGTGGAACCTACACATTTTATTTGAAGCTCCTTTCTGAGAGGAACAGAAGCACACACACGGTGTACAGGTAGTAAATCAGGCTATAATGAGCCACACACTGCTTGTTAAGCATTGTGAGCAGTTCACAAGCTACATAGTGAGTGAGAATCACTGCCTTAGGGTAAGTTGTTCTTACAAATAAGAAGTCAGGACCTCTGAGGCCCATATTCATTTTGCCTAATTTCTTCATGCTAGGTAGGACTTCTATAGTTAAATATTTTTCTTCTCATGTGATATTCAACTACAGATCAAACATTTGGGGCCATTTTGCATTAATGCAAAGTTTCATCATGGTGTACCAATTTCAGGTAGTTAAGTCAATAATCATAAGGAAGAGGAGAAAGAGAAAAAATAAATTATTGTATGCTTGCTGTGTGCTAGGAGCTTTCTGCATATTATCCCATAGGAGGCTCATGCCACTGAAGCCAGAATTTTTATTAATCCCTTTTATACATACATAATGAATTGAGAGAAAAAGGTCAAATCTGCACTTGTGGCTTCAAGTGTGGCCATGGAGAGCCAGGGCTTAGTTTATCAAAAAGTAGGCATTAGTAGCTCACAGATTGCATTTTTGTAGCTCTTTACTCCAAACCAACTTTGCAGAAGGGTTCTCACCCACCTGACTGTCCCTAGCAATGCAGCTGCTTCCTTCCCTTCACTTGATTGATCATTTTTAGTAGAAGGAAACAGATAATTAACTAATCAGTCAAGACATCTATTAGTGCAGACAGGCTTGTAGCTAAGTATTCAATTTATTTCAGGATGTCTGTAAAAGTGTTACATATTGTCAAAACCTTGCATATTATAAATAATGCCACCTTTAGCTAGGGGTGTATTTCTTACCTCTAGAGTCTTATGAAGTCATTCCTCTAATGGAGAAAGAGAGCTCCCGGCATTCTTAAAGGACGTACCAGTGTTGCGGAGGACACTAGGTATTAAGTGAAAGGGAGAAGCATATCCTAATTCCTTTTCATCCCCTCCTCCCTCTACCCATGGAACAACTGACAAGCTGAATAGCTTGTGGGGGTGAGTTGATCAGTAGGAGTGAGTGAAGAAGGCTAAGGCAGACAATTCTCCCAAATTAGTCCGCTGCCAGTCTTGGTTCACTGGCACTTTGACACCAATGTTAGGATGCGAGTTTATTGCAGTGGCACTTTGAAAGGATACCATTTCACGAGGAGCTTCCAGCTCAGAAAAGAAGAACAGGCCTGTTATTACTGGATGCTTTAAATTCATGGGCCTTGCAAATGGAGAGATGTGTTTGTCAAGAAGTCCACATTTAAACAAATACTTGATGTTGACTTTTTGTGTGGGGGAAACTCACTTAACCCTCTGAGATCTCACATTTCAGCTAAGAAAGAGCAGTGGTTAGCTGGGTTCTATAGAAGGAATGATAAGCATTATAAATTCTCTTCCAAAATCCAAATTTACTCAAGAATGCACAACAGAAATGAACATTTATAAATGCCAAGAATAAAGCATATAGTGAGAAAGGTGAGGTTAGATTGTACCTATTTGTCATAGGATTTCACTGGAAGCCTTTTAAGTAAATTCCTCCAGTTCTAACAGATAATTTGTAGGTTGACACAAGTGCTGTGATGTGTTGCAGATGCTATAAGTCCTCTAATGCTGAGAGTGTGAGCAAAATCAGCAGTACTCTCCCCCCATTCCCTTTTTTAAGTTGTAAGCAGACAACCATGTTCCATAGGTCACAAAGTGTAAAGGTTAAACCTGTAGGATGTAAAGTGAGGAAACCAATTCACATGTATTATCTGAGAAATTAGTCTCACTGCTTTAGAGTCATAGGCTTTGAAAGTAAGGAGCTGACTCTTAATCAAATTCAACTTAGCAAAATTAACCTAAGACACATGTAATGATGACTGCTATTGAGTGATAATTAGCCATAAATGGAAAGTAATTCCACAATACGATTAAAAGTTGTATTACTGTTTATTATCATAAAATATCTTTTCCCGTGATTCTTCCAGTATTTGAAATCAACATGAATGTAACCATACAGTTCTCAAACTTTGCACCAAAGCACCTCAGCATGCCACAATGAATTCATGATAAGATATTTTTGAATTTCAGAGGGAAACACAGAGATATTGAATATCTGTCAAATACTCCATAAACTACCAGCTTTGAGTTATTCACAGTGTCATTACTGATTCCTAGCTTCCTTTTGGTGACATCATGCCCATGCAAAACTAGGTTCTCAGCAGTTACTATGAGCAGGTACCACATGAAAATCAATGTAGAATGTGAAACAGGATCTAAGGCTTGCAACGTCTCATCTGATTTCAAAGTTTGAGAAGCTGCATGAAGCCCAATAAGCACACACACCCCATTTGTATGTCATACTAGATAAGAGTCAAACAAAAATATATTTTTTCAATTGATGTGTAATTTTTTAAATGGCCAATAAGTTGTTAGGACATAAACACTCAAGTGTTTTTGGACCTAACCACTTAATTGAACTGTTACTTATTTTGGCCTAGGAACGCTGTGAGAAAAAAATTTAAACACTAAGAACACGGTGAGCAAAAAAAAGTTTGAGAAGCTCTGATGTAAACAGTTTTCCCAAATCTCTCTCTCTCTCTTATCTCTCATGCACGTGCATGACACACATGTGCATCCATATCTACACTCTGACCCATAATTTAAAAGGGATTTCTACTTTTCCATTTAATAGATATTTATCGAGCATCATGTATGTGTTAGGCACTGAATTAGTCTAGATAACACAGAATGAGTGGAAACAATAGTCTCTGCTGTCACAGAGCTTAAGCTCCTGAGAGACAGGCAGTTGACAACAAGTAAACACCCAAACACAGAACACAAACAATGAGAAAAGAATAAGAAAGGGTTCTTTCTAGATTTCACTCTCTAACTTCAGGGGCTCCCTTTCCCCCTCACCATGCAACAAAATTATGCTTGGCTTCCCTCCCACAAAACCCTAAGAGAGTCTTAAACCACACATGCCCACTTGCCCACCCTACTGAGGAGTAGGAAACAGCATAATCAACATACAGGATTAGAAGTAGCATCAGAGACAGCTCCAATTAGCTCCAATGAGAAAGAGCTCTGGGTATATACATAGTCTTGAGACAACTGAACAGAGGTGTGCTCAACAGGGAGCTTGGATTAGGCAACAGGAAAAGGAGAAAAGGACCCGGTGGGAACCAGCCTTGTAAAAGGCTACATCCTCAGGCAGGACACCTCTAACTAGTCTGCTACTCTAAGAATCAGTAATTTCAAAGCATGTCACTTCCCACCTAGATGCTTGGAAGGCCAGGAAATAAGATTGATAGAGGATGCCACTGAAAAGAATATGGGAGCCTTGCCTTTTGGTCTAAACCAACTCCTGTTTGCCATCAATTCTCGGACAAACAAAATTGTGCACAAAGTATCTCCCATCCAATGGAAGCTTTTCTCCTACTCCTCCCTACTTTTAGCAGGGAGGAAGCCTAGACACTACCAATGACTAGACTAGTCATGACTAGTATTATTGGATACTACCGCTGTACCCTTTTCCATAGCTCTACATAGAGGTACTTGTGCAGTCTCCTTACCAGAAATAGCCATGCTTAAACAACAATCACCAAACAAATCCCTTGAGTATTTAAGTAACAAGGGGAATTTCAACTAGAAGCAAACTCTACACTTCTATGCATGCATTTCTATTCCAAAAGGATTGTGGATGATGAGAGAGAAAGTAGTGCCAGAACAAACAAAGTGTTAGCGAGAAAAGCAAATGGAGATCTTGCCTCTCCTAATAGAGTGAGATTTCTGGACTAGAATATTTGTCTTCCTTCTCAGACTTGCCTGATATTAGCAGTGATACTTGGAAGAGTCAATCACTCTGGTACCATCACAGGAAGGAAAGTAATTCTAAGTGATAATTTAGAGCCTATGAAGGATTTTTATGAGACTCCTCCTAACTGAGGAACTCAAGAGAAATCAAATGATCTCCTACCTACATTTAGCAAATTCAAGTTGGAGAGTATCCTATGCCATCGGACTTAGAGCTGGGCAACTCACTACATGCTTTCACAGCAAGAGGACTAGAGCAATTTGTCTTACAGAAAGAAAAAGTACAAACAGAAGGACAAGAGAAAAAAAGCAATTTGAAAGGTGGTGCGATGTTCAGCTATCTCAAGATGTGGAGGCAATGCTTCTTGTTGTTTTCTGCCTTGCTGCGAAGACAGCTGTAATTATGGAGTAATTTGCCAGCCTCCTTCAGCTCATGAACCTTCTAGGTAGGAGCCATACTCATTCCCTCATTGACACATAGTGTGCAATAATGTCAGTTGTGTTTCTGCTGTCAGATGCTCTCCGCTGCTGGGGAATCATCTACCCAGGTGTGTTAGCTTTTTCCATCTGAATCAGAGTAGTCCAGCGCAAAGAAAGCAGGTTTTCAGAAGAAAAACATTAGCACTTGAAGGATTTTTTTTTTAGAGAAAGAAACGATGTTTTTAAAAAGCATTATCATGTTGTTCAGTACACAACTGGGTACTTAATGGTATGCTGTCTTGTTTTATTCTCTACTGGAATTGCTAAAGTCTAGAACTGGACATGACCTCAGACCTCATCTAGTCCAACCCTTTAATTTTAAAGATTTTAAAGAGAACACCATGGAAAAGTTTTTTGGCAGGGAAATAATCTGAAGACAGATTTTCAGATTCCCAGATTGGTGTTTCACTCTATTCTGTCTGTCTCAGACGTTTTAGAAGACAGTAAGTTTGGGATTGCCAATATGCCTATATCTTCATAATAATTCTCAAATACTTACCCCCAATGAATTTCCAAGGTTTTTTTTTTTTTTACATTTTTCTTGTAAGTCTAAGAAGGATAAGTTGTAAGAAAGAGAAATCCAGACAGGAAAAAAAATATGGTATGAAGACTTTAGATATTTTTTAAATTAGTTCTAATAATAGCAGCAAGTATTTAATGCTTACTCTATCCCAGATACTGGAGATGAACAGGTGGGCAAAAGTATACAGTGATCCTGTGATCAAAGAGCTTAAACCTAGTGGAGGAGTCATACATTAATTTAAAAGAACAGAAACCCCAGCACTTTGGGAGGCCGAGGTGGGTGAATCACGAGGTCAGGTGTTCAAGACCAGCCTGGCCAAGATGGTGAAACCCTGTCTCTACTAAAAATACAAAAATTAGCTAGGCATGGTGGCGGGCACCTGTAATCCCAGCTACTTGGGAGGCTGAGGCAGAGAATTGCTTGAACGCGGGAGGCGGAGGTTACAGTGAGCCAGGATCGCACCACTGCACTCCAGCCTGGGTGACAGAGCAAGATTCCGTCTCAAAAAAAAAAAAAAAAACAGAACAGAAACACATTTATTGAGAGTTTTTAACGTGCCAGAAACACTGAAAGAGCGCTTACTCATTATCTCATATAATCCTAACAAAAAAACTTCAAGATAAATAATATTACTTTTACTAACATCATCCCCATTTTATATATGAGAAAACCAAGTCAGCATGAGTTTAAGTAAGAGCCATAAGGTCTGGCCGGTGAAGGTAGAGAGATGAGATTTGAACCCAGGGAATCTGAAGCCAGACCCCAGACCTGACTTGCTTAACCACCAATGTCTGCCATGATGATCTATAAAACAGGAAATGTGGCAGGAAATGTTCAATGCCATTAGAGAAACCCACAATATTTTCTTCTGCCTTTCAAAGAAATAGATATTTAACTTAAAACTATTAACCTTAAATCACGGACCCCTTCGATCTGAGTTAAAAGGAAGAGTGCAATCTATTTGAAAACAGAGGAATGACTACTTCCCATTCTAGTCTCAATTACCACAAGGGACAATAACCCAGATCTAAAAACATTTTATAACACCGGGACAAAACACCTCTTATTTAACTTATGTGGAGCACTCAAAAAAAATCACATGACCTTTGTAATGGGCAAACCACTGTGATGACGTAGGTCTTTAGTTACTGGGTGGGCATTACCCTCTGGCCTCTGCATGATGTTAGCAGTCCTACTTCTTGGCACTATGCTGTAAGTTGAAGCATTTTGCTATGAATCTTGCCTTTCTGACTTTGAAAGTAGGGTGACCAATTGTCTCAGATTGCTTGGTACCGAGGTCTTTTCCAGGATGCAGACTGGAGAAACTGGGACAGAACTAAAAACAAGGACAGTCTCAGGCAACCTTGTCTTCCTACTCATGCTTAGCATGGCAGCTGAGTGCATGAGGAATTGATATAGCCCATGTGAGTGGAAAAGATCCAACCCTGCTCATTTCTGGGTAGCCATGTCCGTCTTCATGGACTCCATTGTTGATCATAGCTGATGAAATTAGTGGTTTCTTTACTTAGCACAGTGATAGCTCCTCGGTGAGCTCACCCTCTTCTTCATATGACAAAGCCACAAAAACATCTTGGCTGTCTTGGGCTATAAGATTGCCTTTGCTTCAGATGTGGCTTTCATTTGATCCTCAACGTGGGCATCTTCCCTGTTGCAGGACTCTGCGGCAGGCCACTTTGACCGTCACCCCAGTGACTGTGCTGGTAGTGGGCCAGCTGACAGCCTCAGCAGACTGTGGGGATCTGAGGTCATGTCTCAGGCTTGTGTCTGCCTGAACAAGCCATTCTGCCCTTCCAGCTCTGCTGCAAACACTTCTTGTTAGGAGGATTTGCCATGACAAAGTTTCCTCCCAGAATTCTATATAGCAAATATGCATAGCATCCCTCTACCGCGCCTTCCTTCTCCACCCATTCCCCTTAGTTTTACTACCCCTCCCACTGCCAGCAAGGGTTCGAAGCCAGAGAGATGAGCCTGGACATGAATGTCTCTATCCTTACATTTACTTCTCTCTTTGAATGACACTCCTTCCCCATCAGAAGGCTTTATGTTTCCTCCTAATGGGAAGTGTTCTTTTTTTTTTTTTTTTTTTTTGAGAAGAGTCTTGCTCTGTTGCCCAGGCTGGAGTGCAATGGCACGATCTCAGCTCACTGCAACCTCCACCTCCCAGTTCAAGCAATTCTCCGGCCTCAGCCTTCTGAGTAGCTGGGATTACAGGTGCATGCCACCACGCCTGGCTAATTTTTGTATTTTTTAGTAGAGATGCGGTTTCTCCGTGTTGGTCACGCTGGTCTTGAACTCCTGACCTTGTGATCCACCTGCCTCTGCCTCCCAAAGTGCTGGGATTACAGGCGGGAGCCACCGTGCCCAGCCCCCGGGAACTTTTCTTACATCACATTCTATATATCTCTACAATGGAGCTGGCATGTAAAGGGAAGCTCATGAAATTAAAAAACCCTAAACTTAAGAATTGAGGTTGCTACTCCAAGCTAAGCAATGGCCTTCTATGCCAAGGGACTCTGCCTGAAACTATAAATGCTATTGGTTCTATGAATAAAAAGTTACTAAGCAACTTGCTAAATACATCAGCAATACTTGCAAAAATATTAACCTCATTATACTTTTTAGTTGTCTTAATTTCATACTGTCTTCTTATTTTTTTTCCTCTATTTTTTACCACCATGATAGCAAATGAATCTGTGGCAACATTGCCTCTGCCAGAATGAGAGAGAAGGAACCCTGCACCTGAAGGAGGGGACATGTCAAAGAATATCTTCCTTCTGCCCTGCCAACAACACGCCATGCTGTTAAAACAGCAAGTGAAATATAGCTATACGACAACCATTCAGAAGGGTTATTTAAATTCATTTCCTAAAAAGACTTTTTTTTGATCACTGGAAAAAAATTTAATTTTTAATCTTCACAAATGGTAAGATCCCTTGTTTGCTCACTGATAATTTTTATTTTAGATATACTGCTGTACCTCATGGTGGGCTTTTCATGAGAATATTTGACACAGAATTATAGACTATTTGAGTCCACTAGGTCTCAAGAGGGCATCTAGTATAGCCTTTTAAAAATTTTTATAGACTTTATTTTTTGGTGCACAGCAAAATTGAGAGGAGAGATTTCCCATATACTCCCTGCCACAATGCTGCACAGACACCCCCATTATCAATATCCCCCACCTTTCTATCAATCCCAAAGAGTATATTTGTTACAATAGATGAGCCTATATTGACGTATCATTACCTCCCAAAGTCTATCATTTACATTAGGGTTCACTCTTGCTGTTGTGCATTCTACAGGTTTGGACAGTTGTTTAATGACGTGGTTCCATCATTATAACATCAGAGTATTTTCACCACCCTAACAATCCTCTGTATTCCATGTATTCATCCCTCCCTCCCGACAACCCCCAGCAGTGGGGACTGATCTTCTTACTGTCTCCAGAGTTTTGCCTTTTCCAGAATGTTATAGATTGAGAATCATGCAGTATGTAGTGTTTTCATATTGCCTTATTTCACTTAATCATATGCATTTAAGGTTCTTCCATCCTTTTTATGGCTTGAAAGCTTATTTCATTTTAGCACTGAGTAACAGTGCATTGTCTGATGTACACAAACACTTCAATACACTCTGGCACAGCCACTTTGTAAGACAGTTTGGAGGTTTTTACAAAACTAAACATTGTATTACCATATGATGTAGCCAATTGCACTCCTTGGTATTTATTCAAAGAGTTGAAAACTTACGTCTGCGTAAAAACCTGCACACAGATGTTTACAGCAGCTTTATTCATACCTGCCAGAACTTGGAAGCAACCAAGATATTCTTCAATAGGTGAATGGATAAATAAACTGTGGTCCATCCAGACAATGAAATATTACTCAGCACTTTAAAAATATTTTTAAACCAACAGGATTATGAAATATTTCATTTCCTCCAAAAAGAAATCTTGCTTAAAAACTCCACATTGAAAAAGCAGTGGCACTCTGTGGTTGAGACCAGGATGGAACCCTGGAGCCGAACCCTCAAAAACCTCTGCTACACAGGCATAGCAGAATTTTAAAGCATCCTTTTGCAAAGCATTGATGACCACCATCGAAGACTGGCAAAGCCTAATTCCCAGGCCACCTCACTGCTGAAGATCACACTGTAGGTTTGGCTTCCTGACGGTCTCCACTATTTCATGCTTACACATATTTTAGAGTGTTTTAACAAAGGTTTGGTACATTTACTAAAGATTTTTTAGTTGTATGCCTATTTACACGTCTTTAAGTTATTTTGGGAACTGATTTTCTTTTTAGTGGTGACAAATCTTTAAGCTATATATCAATAGAAGAAAGTGATTCAATTTTCAAAAATTCTATATTCAGAAAAAGTTGTTTAAAAAAACAAAATGCAGCTCTGCTATTTCCCAGCACCTCTTTGAATGGGAACTTCAAGAACTCAGTTGAATCCTGGAACATGCCAAACATAATCCCAAGAGAAATTTCAGGAGACAATTCTTTCCAAGAAGATACTTATCCACATAAGCAAATTATTATCTGACATAAAGCAAATAGAATGAGACTTAGGGATTTAAACAATAATATCAGATTAAAGAAAAAAAATGTTAAACTGACTGTTCAGATCACAAAAAGGTGAGAGCCTTAGGGGTTCTGAGAGCTTTTTTACAAGTCTAATTTCTGAGATTTGAATATCCATTAAGTTGTCTTATACTTTGGAGGACTTTGTGCAGATGTTTAAACTTCAAGAACTATGAGTTCTTTAAAGCCATGGAAGATTGATTTCATGTTTTTCATTTACAGCATTTTGATGTGGACTTGGCAAAGAATAAGGTTCCTGTGCTAATTTCCTCTTGCTCTATGTAATTAGTCAGCATTTTAAATGAGGCAACAGGATATAATTGCCTACTGACCATTGCAGCCCATTTGTTTATGACACACTCCCCAGGCTTTTAGATGTACAATATTATTACCTACCTCTTTATTTGTGTTGCTGTCTCTTTCCACTTTTTTAATTTCTCCAGTTCTTCTCCCCTCAATCTCTGCTTCCTTTGTGGGCAATGCAAGAGGCTCTTTTCCTTCCAGCTGGCAAGGCATTAAGGAGGTCTGAGGGGGTGTACAAGAGTGACTTACATACTCCCTGGAGGCCAATTACACTTGGAATCCTCCTGATCTGCCCTGATCAGGGAGTGCGGCTTCCCCTCACAGTCTATTGTGCTAGCTCTGAGCCACCTGATCTGCCTGGTCCTACCCAGGACTTAAATTAGGGTGTCACCAGTCCTGGACCCATGTCAGGGCCTCTAGGTAACACTGGGGAATAAATTAACATGCTACTGTTGTTCCAAAGCCACATGGACACCATTATTAGAAACCCATCAGCAATAAAGGAGGCTGTTTCACAAATCTCAAGAAGAAAGGGGATGAAATAGCATCATGCAATTGTGTGTTATTGCACTGTGTCTTAATACAAAAATTAGCATGTTGCCTTTATTAGTTTGGTGGAAAGGTGATTACAGTTTAATATGGCATCACATTATGTAGCTAGTAGTATAACTTTACAGCAAGCATTTCTTTCAAGATTGCCAAGTATCTATTTTTTAAAAAGAAAAAGAAAGAAAGAAAAAAATATATGTTCAGGCTTTATTCATGTGTTACCTAAACTTACAATCTTAACCACCAAAAGGCTAATATAAGTGGTCAAGCTGGTTTAGAGGAACACTTGCATAGCAAAGCAATGACAGAAAGGAAGGATATGGGAAAATGACTAATAGGCAAGTTAGCAGACATCAAACAAACTGGCTCCAAGTAAGAATTATTTGAGAAAATATGTGTTTCAGAATCAATAGCAATGCACTTTACAGAATTTTGGAAAGCAAAGAAGACTTTGAATTTATTGAGGACAAATCTTGGCAGGACATCATGATGAAATGCTTTCATTTCACAGCAAAAAAAAAAGAATACATATTTTTGTTGAGATTTCCTGCATTCTTTTTGGTTTTTTCCAAGGCAGTTTGTGATATTGCTACTGAAACTGTGCAGTGAATTTCCACAATAAGTTTCATAGTCCTTCACATTCCAAGTACACATCTATTAGGTAATTACATTTATCTGTATATCAGCCATTTTACTTTCCACTGCTTTTATAATCTGTATTATAATGTCCTGAAATGAACACAAAAGAAGGAGGGAGGGAAATCATGCCCTTTAAACAACTCAAACAGCTTTTTAAATTAGGCAGTAAAATATTTTTGGGTAGATCATATTGTCATTCTTCTCTCTTAAAAAACTATGTATATAACAATATATGAAGTAATATTCGATCTGATACTATTTTAGAAAAGTATAGATCAGAAATGACTTTTTACTCTATAATAAAAGGGCAACACACAGTTAATATAACTTCTAGAATATGAAACATTTTAAAAAATTATTTGCTATTTTAAGAAAGTCAAAGTAATCAAATTTTTATTCTGATTTCAGAGTATATCTTGTATCTTTTTTAGAGAGAAAGAATTTTAAGATTGCATAATCACCTTAATTTTTATCTTTCTGTATAGCTCAGATTAATCAGGAGTAGCAGGTAAAATTATGCCGATAATAAAAAATATCAAAATTATTTCAAAAGTATTTTAAAACTAATTGAAATTTATGTCATGTAAGGAAATAACTATATGAATCATGTCAGTTTGAATTTCTGTTCAAAATTAGACATATTTTGTCACAACTTATGTCTTTAAAATAGTTGTTTAATACATAAGGAATTCAGATAAAGTGGTTTTAAAAATAGTGTCTCAATAATGAATAAACAAATATATGAAAGTAACAGAAATTAATAGTAAACATGGAAAAAATGTCAGCCTTATTAGTGATCACATAAATACAAATAACATCAATAAGATTTTTATAACAATCAAATGTATAAAGACTTAAAAATTTAAAGTTGATGAATGTATAGTGAGACAAGTACTCAGTAATAATGATAGTGTAAATTTCTGAAAAGCAATTTGACTCTATCACAATCCTTATAATTTTTCATATCTTTAGTTAATTTTGCTTCTTAGACCACATATTAAGGAACTAATACAAAATTTAGTCAGAAATGTATGTACCACAATTTTTATTACGTATTATTAATATAATCAAAATATTATTACTTAATTGTGTGACAATAGGTTAGTGGCTAGGTAAATTATGTTGCGTAACATGTAATATCATGCAGCTATCAAAATCAATTGATAAAAAATTTTGTGAAATGGGAAAATGTGTACATGATTTTAAACTTTAAATGCCAGATTCAAAACTGAATATACAGCTGTATTCCAACCATATTTTTAAAATATATGTATATCTGGAACATTTGCTCTTAGAACTCAGTTCCATGCTGTGAGGAAATCCTAACAGCCCCATGGCAAGGATCCTAGAGAAAAGATTTAATTTACTTGCCCAACAGCTCCAGTTGGGCTAAGTCATGCAGTCATCCCTGTCAAGATGCCAGATGTGTGAGAAAAGCCAGCTAAGACCTTTCAGGTCAGCCTATTTGCCAACTGAATGTCACAAAGTAACCTCAGGAAATGCCGTGTGAGAAAAACAACAAACACCTATTAAGCCCTGCAAAAATCCCAGATCTACACAATTATGAGATATAATCAAATGGTTGTTTATATGTAAAGATATGTAGATGCGGATATAGATAAATGAAGATAGGTAGATATGAATCTAAAAGAAATGATTAGAAAGAAATACTCTAAAATATTAATAGTGGTTATCTTTGGTTAGGATGTTTACCAACAAATTTTTAATATCTTTTTGTACTTACCAAGTTTCCAATGATAAACTTGTATTGCTTTTATTTCAAAATATAATTTTGAAAAAAGAAAAATGTGTTAATCACGATTGTTTTAAATAAAATATATCTTTCACATAATGTATCCAGAGAAATATGGCAAAAAGAGCTTTGGATTAAATTACCTGCTTTGAAATTTAAATAGTTTAAATGACTAAGTCATTAAAATTCTAAAAATAAAAATGCTTTCCTTAAACATTTGCTACTCAGGCTCTTTTAATGAATCTAACCAAATTTAGAAAATAACAGTCGACTACTTTATACATGGGTGATGTTAGGCTCTGAGATCTTCAGTGATGATAATGTACTCATATACTGGAATCTAACTTTGGATTGGTGAACCAGATCATTCATCCATCAGTTTATGGACATTTTTAGTTTTGTTCATCAGCTTCATTTCAAATTCCCAGGATCTGAATTAATTGCAGGTGTCTGCTTCCAACAGGAGTGCAGTCTTTAAATTATACATGTCACTGCATCACTTACATCATGTCACATCCTGTTATGTTTCTTCCCGCCATAAACTAGCAAAACACAACACGACACGAGAGAAATGCATTGACATGGTACAAGATGTCAAAAAATAAATACTACATTTTAGCAGATAATATGGTACAGATATTTTGAGTTATCTGAATTCTTTTGAATGACTTGGTTTACTTTATTAAGGTAAGGTAAGCCTCCAGCTGGTTCTGCAAAAGCTGATAGCAAAATCATTTGGGGTTGGTCACAAGCTATTTCAACTTAAGTTTGCAGATTTTAAAATGATAAATGATGATATGGTACAGGAGAAACACTGAGATTTATTCAGGTGGCATTTGAAAAATCTATTACAAATAAACTGTGAGGAAATTGTGTAGAATGGTGACTTATAATGGAATAATGGTCATGGCTTCATGAGACAAGAGCACTAATACAGAGGAGTATTGTTGTAATGTGCTGTACAAACAAGAGTCAGGATATGCAAATCAAAACGCTAACATACTAGTCCATCCTCACACTGCTACAAAGAACTACCTGAGATTGGGTAATTTATAAAGAAAAGAGGTTTAATTGACTCAGTTCTGCAAGCTGTACCGGAACTATGGCTGGGAGGTCTCAGGAAACTTACAATCATACCCCAAAGTGAAGGGGAAGCTGGCACATCCTCACATGGCCTAGGCTAATATATGTGTTTGTGTGTTAGTTTTTAACAAAAAAGATTAAGAATTTAAAACTAAAATTTAAACAGCAATAATAGAAAAAAATTATAGAATAAGGATATAAGGAAAATATTTTTGTACAGCCATACAATGTGTTTGCGTTTTTTTGTTTGTTTTTGTAGATTTTTTTTTTATACTTTAAGTTCTAAGGTACATGGGCACAACATGCAGGTTTGTTACATATGTATACATGTGCCATGTTGGTGTGCTGCACCCATTAACTCGTCATTTACATTAGGTATATCTCCTAATGCTATCCCTCCTCACTCCCTCGACCCCACTATAGGCCCTGCTGTGTGATGTTCCCCTTCCTGTGTCCAAGTGTTCTCATTGTTCAATTTCCACCTATGAGTGAGAACATGTGGTGTTTGGCTTTTTGTCCTTGCAATAGTTTGCTGAGAATGATGGTTTCCAGCTTCATCCATGTCCCTGCAAAGGACATGAACTCATCTTTCATGGCTGCATAGTATTCCATGGTGTATATGTGCCACATTTTCTTAATCCAGTCTGTCATTCATGGACATTTGGGTTGGTTCCAAGTCTTCGCTATTGTGAATAGTGCCGCTATAAACATACATGTGCATGTGTCTTTATAGCAGCATGATTTATAATCCTTTGGGTATACACCCAGTAATGGGATGGCTGGGTCAAATGGTATTTCTACTTCTAGATCCTTGAGGAATCGCCACACTGACTTCCACAATAGTTGAACTAGTGTACAGTCCCACCAACAGTGTAAAAGTGTTTCTATTTCTCCACATCCTCTCCAGCACCTGTTGTTTCCTGACTTTTTAGTGATCGCCATTCTAACTAGTGTGAGATGGTATCTCATTGTGGTTTTGATTTGCATTTCTCTGATGGCCAGTGGTGATGAGCATTTTTTCACATGTCTGTTGGCTGCATAAATGTCTTCTTTTGAGAAGTATCTGTTCATATCCTTCGCCCACTTGTTGATGGGGCTGTTTGTTTTTTTCTTGTAAATTAGGTTGAGTTCATTGTAGATTCTGGATATTAGCCCTTTGTCAGATGAGTAGATTGCAAAATTTTCTCCCATTCTGTAGGTTGCCTGTTCACTCTGATGGTAGTTTCTTTTGCTGTGCAGAAGCTCCTTAGTTTAATCAGATCCCATTTGTGAATTTTGGCTTTGTTGCCATTGCTTTTGGTGTTTTAGACATGAAGTCCTTGCCCATGCCTATGTCCTGAATGGTATTGCCTAGGTTTTCTTCCAGGGTTTTTATGGTTTGAGGTCTAACATTTAAGTCTTACATCCATCTTGAATTAATTTTTGTATAGGGGTTAAGGAAGGGATCCAGTTTCAGCTTTCTACATATGGCTAGCCAGTTTTCCCAGCACCATTTATTAAATAGGGAATCCTTTCCCTATTTCTTGTTTTTGTCAGGTTTGTCAAAGATCAGATGGTTGCAGATATGCAGCATTATTTCTGAGGGCTCTGTTCTGTTCCATTGGTCTATATCTCTGTTTTGGTACCAGTACCATGCTGTTTTGGTTACTGTAGCCTTGTAGTATAGTTTGAAGTCAGGTAGTGTGATGCCTCTGGCTTTGTTCTTTTGGCTTAGGATTGACTTGGCAATGCAGGCTCTTTTTTGATTCCATATGAACTTTAAAGTAGTTTTTTCCAATTCTGTGAAGAAAGTCATTGGTAGCTTGATGGGGATGGCATTGAATCTATAAATAACCTTGGGCAGTATGGCCATTTTCACGATATTGATTCTTCCTATCCATGAGCATGGAATGTTCTTCCATTTGTTTGTATCCTCTTTTATTTCATTGAGCAGTGATTTGTAGTTCTCCTTGAAGAGGTCCTTCACATCCCTTGTAAGTTGGATTCCTAGGTATTTTATTCTCTTTGAAGCAATTGTGAATTGGAGTTAACTTATGATTTGGCTCTCTGTCTGTTATTGGTGTATAAGAATGCTTGTGATTTTTGCACATTGATTTTGCATCCTGAGACTTTGCTGAAGTTGCTTATCAGCTTAAGGAGATTTTGGGCTGAGACAATGGGGTTTTCTAGATATACAATCATGTCATTTGCAAACAAGGACAATTTGACTTCCTCTTTTCTTAATTGAATACCCTTTATTTCTTTCTCCTGCCTGATTGCCCTGGCCAGAACTTCCAACACTATGTTGAATAGGAGTGGTGAGAGAGGGCATCCCTGTCTTGCGGCAGTTTTCAAAGAGAATGCTTCCAGTTTTTTCCCATTCAGTATGATATTGGCTGTGGGTTTGTCATAAATAGCTCTTATTGTTTTGTGATGTGTCCCACCAGTACCTAATTTGTTCAGAGTTTTTAGTATGAAGAGCTGTTGAATTTTGTCAAAGGCCTTTTCTGCATCTATTGAGATAATCATGTGGTTTTGGTCTTTGCTTCTGTTTATATGCTGGATTATGTTTATTGATTTGTGATGTTGAACCAGCCTTGCATCCCGGGGATGAAGCCCACTTGATCATGGTGGATAAGTTTTTTGATGTACTGCTGGATTTGGTTTGCCAGTATTTTATTGAGGATTTTTGCATGATGTTCATCAGGGATGTTGGTCTATAATTCTCTTTTTTTTGTTGTATCTCTGCCAGGCTTTAGTAACAGGATGATGCCGGCCTCATAAAATAAGTTAGGGAGGATTCCCTCTTTTTCTATTGATTGAAATAGTTTCAGAAGGAATGGTACCATCTCTTCCTTGTACCTCTGATAGAATTTGGCTGTGAATCCGTCTGGTCCTGGACTCTTTTTGGTTGGTAGGCTATTAATTATTGCCTCAATTTCAGAGCCTGTTATTGATCTATTCAGGGATTCAACTTCTTCCTGGTTTAGTCTTGGGAGGGTGTATGTGTCAAGGAATTTATCCATTTCTTCTAGATTTTCTAGTTCATTTGTGTAGAGGTGTTTATAGTATTCTCTAATGGTAGTTTGTATTTCTGTGGGATCAGTGGTGATATCCCCTTTATCATTTTTATTGTGTCTATTTGATTCTTCTCTCTTTTCTTCTTTATTAGTCTTGCTAGCAGTCTATCAATTTTGTTGATCATTTCAAAAAAGCAGCTGTGGATTCATTGATATTTTGAAGGTTTTTTTGTGTCTCTATCTCCTTCAGTTCTGCTCTGATCTTAGTTATTTCTTGCCTTCTGCCAGCTTTTGAATATGTTTGCTCTTGCTTCTCTAGTTCTTTTAATTGTGATGTTAGGGTGTCAATTTTAGATCTTTCCTGCTTTCTCTTGTGGGCATTTAGTGCTATAAGTTTCCCTCTACACACTGCTTTAAATGTGTCCCAGAGATTCTGGTATGTTGTGTCTTTGTTCTCGTTGGTTTCAAAGAACATCTTTATTTCTGCCTTCATTTCGTTATGTACCCAGTAGTCATTCAGGAGCAGGTTGTCCAGTTTCCATGTAGTTGAGCGGTTTTGAGTGAGTTTCTTAATTCTGAGTTCTAGTTTGATTGCACTGTGGTCTGAGAGACAGTTTGTTATAATTTCTGTTCTTTTACATTTTCTGAGGAGTGCTTTACTTCCAACTATGTGGTCAATTTTGGAATAGGTGCGGTGTGGTGCTGAGAAGAATGTATATGCTGTTGATTTGGGGTGGAGAGTTCTGTAGGTGTCTATTAGGTCCGCTTGGTGCAGAGCTGAGTTCAATTCCTGGATATCCTTGTTAACTTTCTGTCTCGTTGATCTGTCTAATGTTGACAGTGGGGTGTTAAAGTCTCCCATTATTATTGTGTGGGAGTCTAAGTCTCTTTGTAGGTCTCTAAGGACTTGCTTTATGAATCTGGGTGCTCCTGTATTGGGTGCATATATATATTTAGGATACTTAGCTCTTCTTGTTGAATTGATTCCTTTATCATTAGGTAATGGCCTTCTTTGTCTCTTTTGATCTTAGTTGGTTTAAAGTCTGTTTTATCAGAGACTAGGATTGCAACCCCTGCTTTTTTTTGTTTTCCATTTGCTTGGTAGATCTTCCTCCATCCCTTTATTTTGAGCCTATGTGTGTCTCTGCACGTGACATGGGTCTCCTGAATACAGCATGGTGATGGATCTTGACTCTTTATCCAATTTGCCTGTCTGTGTCTTTTAATTGGAGCATTTAGCTCATTTACACTTAAGGTTAATATTGTTATGTGTGAATTTGATCCTGTCATGATGTTAGCTGGTTATTTTGCTCGTTAGTTGATGCAGTTTCTTCCTAGCATCGACGGTCTTTACAATTTGGCATGTTTTTGCAGCGGCTGGTACCGCTTGTTCCTTTCCATGTTTAGTGCTTCCTTCAGGAGCTCTTTTAGGGCAGGCCTGGTGGTAACAAAATCTCTCAGCATTTGCTTGTCTCTAAAGGATTTTATTTCTCCTTCACTTATGAAGCTTAGTTTGGCTGAATATGAAATTCTGGGTTGAAAATTCTTTTCTTTAAGAATGTTGAATATTGGCCCCCACTCTCTTCTGGCTTGTAGAGTTTCTGCCGAGAGATCCACTGTTAGTCTGATGGGCTTCCCTTTGTGGGTAACTCGACCTGTCTCTCTGGCTGCCCTTAACATTTTTTCCTTCATTTCAACTTTGGTGAATCTGACAATTATGTGTCTTGGAGTTGCTCTTCTCGAGGAGTATCTTTGTGGCGTTCTCTGTATTTCCTGAATTTGAATGTTGGCCTGCCTTGCTAGGTTGGGGAAGTTCTCCTGGATAATATCCTGAAGAGTGTCCAACTTGGTTCCATTCTCCCTGTCACTTTCAGGTACACCAATCAGATGTAGATTTGGTCTTTTCGCATAGTCCCATATTTCTTGGGGGCTTTGTTCATTTCTTTTTACTCTTTTTTCTCTAAACTTCCCTTCTCACTTCATTTCATTCATTTGATCTTAATCACTGACACCCTTTCTTCCAGTTGATCGAATCGGCTGAAGCTTGTGCATTTGTCACATAGTTCTCGTGCCATGGTTTTCACCTCCATCAGGTCATTTAAGGACTTCTCTATACTGGTTATTCTACTTAGCCATTCGTCTAATCTTTTTTCAAGGTTTTTAGCTTCTTTGCGATGGGTTCAAACTTCCTCCTTTAGCTCGGAGAAGTTTGATCATCTGAAGCCTTCTTCTCTCAACGTGTCAAAGTCATTCTCCGTCCAGCTTTGTTCCATTGCTGGCGAGGAGCTGCGTTCCTTTGGAGGGGGAGAGGCGCTTTGATTTTTAGAATTTTCAGCTTTTCTGCTCTGTTTTTTCCCCATCTTTGTGGTTTTGTCTGCCTTCGGCCTTTGATGATGGTGACGTACAGACGGGGTTTTGGTGCGGATGTCCTTTCTGTTTGTTAGTTTTCCTTCTAACAGTCAGGACCCTCGGCTGCAGGTCTGTTGGAGTTTGCTGGAGGTCCACTCCAGACCCTGTTTGCCTGGGTATCAGCAGTGGAGGCTGCAGAACAGCAAATATTGCTGAACAGCAAATGTTGCTGCCTGATCATTCCTCTGGAAGCTTTGTCTCAGAGGGGTATCTGGCCGTGTGAGTGTCAGTCTGCCCCTACTGGGGGGTGCCTCCCAGTTAGGCTACTTGAGGGTCAGGGACCCACTTGAGGAGGCAGTCTGTCCATTCTCAGATCTCAAATTCCATGCTGGGAGAACCACTGCTCTCTTCAAAGCTGTTAGACAGGGACATTTAAGTCTGCAGACATTTCTGCTGCCTTTTGTTCAACTATACCCTGCCCCCAGAGATGGAGTCTACAGAGGCAGGCAGGCCTCCTTGAGCTGCGGTGGGCTCCACCCAGTTCGAGCTTCCAGGTGGCTTTGTTTACCTACTCAAGCCTCAGCAATGGTGGGTGCCGCTCCCCCAGCCTCACTGCCACCTTGCAATTTGATCTCAGACTGCTGTGCTAGCAATGAGCGAGGCTCTGTGGGCATGGGACCCTCCAAGCCAGGTGCGGGATATAATCTCCTGGTGTGCTGTTTGCTAAGACCATTGGAAAAGCTCAGTATTAGGGTGGGAGTGACCTGATTTTCCAGGTGCCGTCTGTCACAGCTTCCCTTGGCTAGAAAGGGAATTCCCTGATTCCTTGTGCTTCCCGGGTGAGGTGATGCCTCACTCTGCTTCAGCTCATGCTCTGTGGGTTGCACCCACTGTGCTGCACCCACTGTCTGACAAGCCCCTGTGAGATGAACCCAGTACCTCAGTTGGAAATACAGAAATCACCCGTCTTGTGTCGCTCACGCTGGGAGCTGTAGACTGGAGCTGTTCCTATTTGGCCATCTTGGAACCGCCCCCCACAGCAGATCATGTTTGTGTTTTAAGCTAAGGGTTATTACAAAAGAGTCAAAAACCTAAAAAAGTTTTAAAGTTTATAAGGTAAAAACTTATAGTAAGCTAAGGTTAATTTGTTATTGAAGAAAAATACTTTTTATAAATTTAGCGTAGCCTAAGTGTAAAGTGTTTATAAAGTCTACAGTCATGTACAGTAAAGTCCTAGGCCCTCACATTCACTCACCACTCACTGACTCACCCAGAGCAACTTCCAATCCTACAAGCTCCATCCACAGTAAGTGTCCTATTTGAGTGTACCATTTTTTATAGTTTATACTGTATTTTTACTGTAACTTTTCTATGTTTAGATCCACATATAATTTACATTGTGTTACAGTTACCTACAATATTCTGTACAATAGCATGATGTACAGATTTGTAGCCTAGGAGCAATAGGCTATACTGTATAGCTTAGGTGTTTAGTAGGCTATAACATCAAAGTCTGTGTGAAGGCACTCTGTGAGGTTCACACAACAACAAAATCACCTACCAACATATTTCTTAGAACATTTCACTGTTGTTAGCAATGCATAACTGTACTATGCTAAGGACTGACTATACAAAAACTAACAAAACCTTGTTCTTTCTCTCTAGTGGAAGAGAGGGTTACATAAGCCAGTCATTGTAATACAGTATGATTCCTGCTTATAAAAGGGGGAAGAACAAAGTAGAGCTCCCTAGAAGAGAGAGATAAAATCCAACTGTGTATAGAGGAAGAAAATTTTGCAGCAGAAGAGGCACTTGAACTGCCTGAGTCAGAGGACCAAAACCACATGGCCCTGAAGAGAGGACCAGGAGAAATGGAACATGCATAGTACATGGGGTGGAACGAGGGTGGAAAAAAGAGAGCAGCAAGTTGTAGATTTCGGCTTAATCTTTGGTAATGAAGAACTATTAAAGGCTTTTAAGCAGGGAAATATGAGCTGATCAAATCTGTGTTTTAGAAAAATCAATGAGGACAACTTGTAGGACTTCAAAGGAGGAACTCACAAGGAGGGAAATGAAATAAGAGCTACTCAATAATCCATGAAAGAATTATGAAGGCCTAATATTTTTATTAAGCAAAAGTAAGAAAAGGATAAATTATAATTATTTGTACATATTATATAATGTATAATAAACATAATTATACTTGGTACTACTTCTTTGTCACTTTTTAGGTCAGAATAATCATGTATATTGTGTCTACATTGCCACAAAATGCAATGTTAGTAGAATTTAAGTTCATAAACAATAGCTAGTGACTAAAATCGTATCTCAATTAGAGTCTATGTTAGGAGAGAAAAATTATAGCTGCTAATCTCAAGCTAAATTTTTCAGGTTCTCGATGTTTATTCACAAGATAAGTGATTTGGTGAAATAGTACAGTTTTATTCCTTTGTTGAAGGTGGTAGAGAATAACCATGTTATACTGCTTCTCAGGCTGGGTTCCCAGAGAGCAGAGCCTGACATTGAGAGCTCACAGCCTAATATATTACAGGAAGAAGAATCCTCACAGCAGGAGTGGGGAAGAAGCAGGTAGGCAGGGAAGGAGAGGCAGCCAGTACCAGGATGCCACAACGTGTTTGAAGTTGAGCACTGCTAAGTGCAACTAATTGCTCCAGCTCCCTAGAAGCTGTATATCCAACCTCTCAGAACAAGCTGTCAGAGGAGGAAAAAGGAGGAAGAACTTTTCCACCAGCTCCTCCTTTCTATGGGTTAAAATATCACCCTACTAACTCCCTACACACTTGCGAGTTGCATATGCAGAGACTCCAAGCACGAAGCTCATCATGTGGTGCTCTGCTCTTGACAGTCAACACCTGTGTAGAAGGTGAGTGACCCAGAGGGGCACCAAGTGGGTGCTGTCAGATTGCACCTGCATGAAGTCATTCAGAGCCTACTCAATCGTAGCTGCTGCAGCGGGGGTAGGACAAGGGAGGTGACACCAATGGTATCTGAAGTGGTGCCACCAGTCGTCTGATCCTGAGCATGAATTCCAAAACAGACAAAATTTATTATATGATCAGAATGATTTACGAAAATTAAAACAACCTTCATTAATTACTCTACAATCAAAATTTTTGCCAAGAATTTTTCTTTGATATAAGAAATATAAACACAGTAATGTAAAATTATTAAATTTTACATTAAATTTACACATTGCTTACTCACTCAATAAATAATCTGGGTTTTGTCTTAACCATGCTATATGCCAGAATTTCAATACATTTAATACTGTAATTCACTGATCCTGGTGCCCCTTCAGGTCTCTCATGTCCCTCATGTCCTCCTCCCTTCCCCCCTTGGATTCGGTGGTCCATCCTTATAATTATTCCCTTGCCTATAACAACTCCTTCGCCCTCCTCTCTGGGGTGTTATGAGTCAGAAGAAATCAGAAGAGAACTTCAACAATTCTCACAGTCACATCTCATACCTTCCTGTGGTTTCACTCCTGGGACTGTTCTTACGAGGGTCCAGCTTTTCCACCTCTTCCCATTTTCCCTGGTTCTATGTCATCTTCTTTACTGAGACATTGCTCCAGCATTTGACTTCTCTTTCTCATCTATAATCAATTTTCTCTACTAGATTAGTATACAGTTTGCAGATATACAAGAATGTTCTGATCTTTACTTAAAGCCTCTCTTGACTACACTTCATCTAGTAGACCATAGCCAGCTAGCTAACAAATCCTTTCTCTACTCCCCTTGATGGAATCTCTCCTTATCTTTTTCTCCTCTCATTCTCCCTTGAACCTCCTCCCATACGGCCTTCATTCCCTCCTCTCCACCTGACAAGCTTTCACTTGTCAGGATTGGTAATGGCCAGTTAGTAGACCTCATCCACTTCAACTTCAACAATGTAAGACACAGATGATCTCTTGCTCCTTCTAAGCTTTTTATTTTTTTCACTTGGCTTCTGGGGCAACATTCCCTGTAAGTTTCCTTCCACTTCCCTATCTGTTCTTTCTCATTCTCTCTGTGTATTCTTCATCTTCTCAACCTCTAAACTTTGGAGAGCCTCAGACTTCAATTTTGTGACTTCTTTTTTCTACATGTACTCAGGTTTTAGATAGCCTCATTCAGTTCCCGTGGCTGTAAATAACATCTATTCCCTGAAGTAATGTCTCCCAGATGTAATGTCTCCAGTTTTCATCTCTCCCCTGAATTCCAGATGCAGGAACATCCAGCTGCCTACATGACTTTTCTAAGTGTCTAAAAAGCATCTTAAACTTAAATTCTTGATTCCCTCTCCTTTACTCCACGACAAAAATCCAGCTCCTCCCATTGTCTTCTCTATCTCTGAAAATACTTTTGCAAGACAAAAATCTCGTAGTTATTATTGTTTGTCTCCCCTCTTTAAATCTCATATATGATCTATCAGCAAACTATATGTGCTCAACTTTCAAAATATAACCAGAAATACAACATTGCACTACTCTCATGCTACTATCCTCATGTAAATGGTTATCATTGCCCAGCTGGATGATTGCAGTAGCCTCCTAACTTAGCTCCCTACTTTCCACATATGCCACCCACCCACCCCCAGCCCCAACCCTTCTGTCTACTCTGTGATTCTTTTCAAATGCAAATCAGATCATGGAACTACTCTGTTCAGACCCTTCCAGTGACTGGTCGTCTCACTCAGAGTGAAAACCATCATCACCTCCAAGTCCTTCAATGTTATTGCCATCCATCCCTGCTCTCATATTATTCCTTGTCACTTTCTCCCTCACTCATCCAGCACCAGTCATACTTGTCACATTGGCTTTTCTCTGGGCATGCCAAGCACACTCCTGCCTCAACAGTTTTCCCCTTATTCCCTTGGCCTCAGATAGACTTCCTCCAGACAGTCAGATGGCTTGGTCCTTCTCTTCCTTCAGGTCTCCACTCAAATGATACTTTTTAAGAACACCTCCTTAACCAAGCTCTATTACAACTTATCCTCTTGACCAGTTTTTCTTTTTCTCCACAGGGCTTAGTGTCACCTAACAGGTATTCATGTGCTTAATTACTCATTTCTTACCTTTCTGCCCTACTAGGATGTAAGCTCTACAAGGGCAGGGACTTTGTCTGCATTGTTCATTTCTATTTCCCTCATGACTAGCACGTGGGAGGTACTTAGTACACATTCGTTGAATGAATTAATAGCATCAACAGTTAAAAACAAAAGGGATACTCATTCATTAAATTTATTTAAAATTAGTTTGACTAAAATTAAAAACTTAAATTGACTCTGCATAAGAGAGAATTCTAAGTGATTTGGGAAACCAAAATGGGTTTTATTTATAAATTTGGTAAGTGGATCTAACAGAAAATTAAATCCAATGTGTATTTTTCACTCTGATTCATTAAAATCCCAATTCAAACTTAATAGATGTGTGATTTTTCTCCAGCTACTTTAGTTACCAGTGTAAGAGCACAAAATGGAGAAGCACTTGGCGTTAAATAGGACAGGAATTTCTCGATGGTGGGAGAGAACCAGGGTGTTGATATATGCAACTGAGTGACTATAACGATAATATAAACTAGGAATATAATGTAGGAAAAGAGAGAAGGATGGTAAAGGGAAGGGCAGTAGAATCAGTGGATTCTAACATTAAATATTCCAATTTATAGCATGGATAAATCAGAGGGCAAGTTTCTTAAAATGAATGTATAAACAATGTGTAAATTAATATTATCTCTGCCTACATTTCTATAAGCAGAATGAAAATCATTTTATTTAGTAATATAAGTTCATGAGGAAAGATGTTTACATTAATTTTGCAATACATAAATTTAAAAAGACGGTAAAGAAAATCAGTTTTACTTGACTGGAACCTAATTGTCAACCTTCAAATGATAAAACATAGCTCATTAACATTGAATTAAACTTAAAAAGAATATCTGGAGCTTTCTTTACTGAAGATCTTTACATTCAGACAGTCTCATCATTGAAATTGTTCTGCAAGAGCCTCATTATAATGAAGTTCCAACGGAGACTATTATTATCTTTTTATTGCAGTGTTGTATTAGATAAAACCAGATGTTAATCTTCAGTGTTCAGGTTACACTCCACGTACAAACCCAGCCTAGTTCCCAGTGAGCAGATGGCAGGCAAAGTCTACCCGAGGACAAGCACAGCTAACGCCTCCATCTTCATGAAGTTGATCACAGCGGATGATACATTCTTCCTAACGTGTAACTCTCATCATCACAACATAAAATGAGTTTTATCCCCTTTTTGTCATTTTCCTTCCAAGTATAATAGAATCTAAATCTAAATCTTAATTCCTCTTCAAAGTCAAACTGGATGTCATTCTTTCCCATACCCTGGGAAGCCCCGTTACGGCACTTTTTTTTATTTCTCAATATCTAACCTTTTTCTCTCTTTATCAGCTCTTTTCCATCTGCCTTTAAATCAACAGGAACTTGAAAAGCCATTTTAAATAAATCCTTGACCTCAGGATTTATTCCAATCGCTATTGTTTTTTCCTGTCTTCCTTTTGCCACTCTTGCGTGATCTCTACTCCCTGTTGCAATTTCCACAATCTCTTATAAAATGGTTTTCCTACCACAATATACTTAAAAATCTCTCCATCTGAGAACACATGTGCTCTCCCTCTCAGTAACTGGAGTGGCCTTTCCTCCGTCCTCCTCTCATCCTGAGTTTCTCAACCACATATGGCCCTGAGGCTCCAGGCCTCCATACAGAAGCCACACAGTTATCTTCCTTTAGTTAAGATTGCTCCTCCTCTCTTTCCTTCAATGGCTCCTGTTCCTCTCCTCATTTTATCTGTGGATGTTTTCTAAGCTCAGCCTCCTTTGCTAAACTCTTTTTTTCTGCTTGGAGAACATTTCTAAATGCACTCTAGCATGTCCAGAATAGGCTTCCTTTTTAACATTTACAGGCCTGAGGGATTTCACCTGGGTTATAAACTCATATTTCCATCCATCCACAGAACACCATTTTTGCAAATTTGGCCCGTTGAAAGTGAAATTCATTTTTCTCTAATCCAGGCTGTCACTAAACCAACTCAATTTTAATACCAAAATTTGCTTCGTTCTGCAGATTTAGCCTTAGAGTCATGTATCAGTTCTCTTCCTTTTACCCCAGGACTCAACCTCTCATCAAGTTCTTTGAATTATTTGCAACAATAATAATGATGATAAGACTTACAGATGCAATGGCTTGAACACATTTCATTTTCCCCACTTCCACTACTCCCAACCTAATTAGGATCTACGGTAATGAAATTACTAATACAGTTTCCTCCCTTCCTTCAGTTTTCCTTCCTCACTCATTCACTTCCAATTCATTCTTCCAAAACAGCCAAATAAGTCTTTCGATTCTTACCGTGGTTTTCAGATGCTCATCAGAATTTATGTAAACTATTAGCGGACCAGATATGCACATGTGTTTCAAATGTAGTCTAAGCACCACTAATGGCTTATTTTTCTTATAGATCATGAATGAACCATTGACTGAAAAGACAGAAATGACCAGCTTTAAAGTTTTCTGGTACCTCCATACTGGTCAGGATAAGTTTGGATTAGGCTACAGTAGCAAACAATCCCAAAATCTCACTGCTATCAAGCAAAAAGTTGTATTTTAGAGAACTTATATTCACTACAAGCTTGACATCTTCCCAGTACTTAAAAACTCTTCTGATGGGATCAGTGGTGATATTAACAAATGCCACCTTTAGATATTGTCTAATGAAATGTGTCATCATTTTGGAAATCTGAAAATTCAGTAAACAAATATTTTTCAAATGATCAAAGTATGATGATCAAATAGTCAAAATCATGGGTGGGTAAAACGTTTATTCAAAGTACAAGGCAGGCCAGTGGATTTTAATGGTGCAGAGTACAAAAAGTTCATTAATGTAATTTTGGACTCTTCATTGCAACTGCACTTCAAGAAACTATCACTTGTCAAGTTAAAAGGAGATGTGCATAATTCTCCAAAATGGATATTAAACTGTTCCTCCCTTTTTCAGCTACATATCTGTGTAAAGCCAGATTTTCTTCATATACTTTAATCAAAACAGCATGTCACAACAAAATGAATACAGAGGCAGACATACAAATTCAGCTATCTTCTGTTAAGCCTGGCATTAAATTAGAGATTTGAAAAAATGTAAACAGCAATGCCACCCTTCTCACTACATTTTAGAGGGAAGGGGTTGGAAAACATAGTTGTTTCTCATAAAATATATGTTATTATTTTAACATATATTGCTTTACTATTGTTTTCAAATTAACTACCGAATAATAATAATACTTTTCTCATTTATCTGTTTTAATCACTAATAAAATAATTATCAACAGATATAACTCACATAAACAAAAGCTCATTAGCATTGTCAATATTTCTTAATAATGTTACAGAATTCTGACACCAAAAAAATTTGAGAATCATTGGTCTAAGTCCCATCCTGATTTTCTTCCTTTCTTTTTGTTCCTGAGGTCATAGAGTCTCTTTTTGGTGCCTGAACTAAACATATTTCTGCTCATATAAAGTCTTTATTTATTTATTTGGTTATTTCATTTTTGTTTGTTTCCCCATGGTCCACTCACTTTATTAAGCCCTATATTAATCCAAACAGTTTTTCTATTAATTTTTCTGCTTTTGGGGTATACAATGAAATCACTGGAAAATAATGAAAACTGAATCTTCTTTCTAAGATAAAGCTTTATTCCTATTCATTGGTGTTATTCGCTCCTACTGACAGAACAATATTAAGTAATAGCATGGTAACATTCATTTTCATCTTAATATAAATATCTCCAGTGTTTCTCCAAAAAATAAGATGGCAGTAATTAATTGGTAATGCAAATGCTTCATGATGTGAAAAAAAAAGTATCTTTCTGGTCCCAGTTTAATAAGAATGTTATCAGAAAATGTGTTAAATTTAATCAAATTCATTTTAGGTGTGGTGAACAGAATAACAGCCCCCATAGATGTCCGTGCCCTAATCCCCAAAACCTATGGATCTGTGACCTTACACAGCAAAAGGTATTTTACAGATGTGATTAAATTAAGAACCTTGATATGATATGGGGAGATTATCCTGAATCATCCTGATGAACTCAATGTAATCACAGTATTCTGATAAAAGGGAAGCAGGGGAGTCAGAGTCAGCATAGAAAATGTGGTGACAGAAGAAGAGATTGGAGGGGTAAGAGGAAGGGGACACAAGCCAAGACATGCAGATGGCCTCTGGAAGCTGGAAAAGCATAAAATAGATTCTCTCCCAGAGCCTCCAGAAGGAATGCGGTCCTATCCACCCCTTGATTTTAGGACTCCTGACCTCCAGAACTGTAAGATAAAAAATTTATGTTGTTTCAAGCCACTAGGTTTGTGATAATTTGTTTCAGCTGCAATAAGAAACTATTACATTAGGCATCACTCATATTGATCATATTACCTTTATTCTGCAATCTATGACATAAAGTTCCAATTAATATGTCAAGTAATCATGGGTTATTATTTTATTTGGTGATTAAAAACTAGTTTTGGTTATGGTGTTTTGTTATTTTAACAAAGTTCTGTGTTTTATTTTCTGTTATTTATTTGCATCTGTGTAGTATAGTAATGAGATTAATCTATAGTTTTTACCTGTCTGCTAAATTTGTCATGTTTTGTTATTAAAACTCACTTGCTTCATAAAATTACTTGAAAGATGTTCTCTCCGTATGTTCTCAACCAGCTTATGTACTACAGGAATTTTTAGTCTTGATATTTTGAAAGCACAAAAGTTAAAACTTGAGTTTATGCCTTAATTTTTTTTCCAAAAAACGTAAGCCTATCTATTTTTCCTTTTCTTTACAGACCAATTTTGATAACTTATGCCTTGTTAGAAGCTTATCTATTTTGTTGAGATTTGGAAAATTATTAGCATAGTTTGTACAATTCTCTTAAAGTATTTAAAATCTCTATTAATATATCCCCCTTAAAAATTATAAACTACAGTCAGTTTTTCCTTTCTTTTGTTCTTCTTTGAATATGCCAGTTTTTCTATTAGTTATTATTCTAATAACTCTTTTTTGTTGTGTTTCCAAAAAATTAATTACCAACTAAACCACATTGTTCTTCCTGAGTTTCCTATGTTTGTTTTATTATGTTCAAACTTTTGGGTTAATATTAAATTACTTGATTTTCATTCTTTGTTGTTAAATAAACAAAGAACTTCAGGCTATAAATTTTCTTTAAAGCCATGACTTTGGAAACATCATAGAGGTTTTAATTTTTAAAATTATCCTTGTCTCTCTAAACACTCCATAGCTAAAGTCTGTACTATTACTTTAATCCAAGAACTCTTTAGCCAAGTGCTTTTTTTTTAATCCAAGTGGTATGAATTTTTTGTTTAGACTTGTGCAATTAGGTTTTAATTTCATTGCAATGCCATTAAAGAATATAATTTGTCCATTTTCTACTCCTTGTTATTAATTAAGATTGCATGTGATCACTTTTTATAAATGTTTTTTAGGCATTTGCAAAGAAAATATGGCTTTCATAGAGTACAGTACTTTTATACAACCACATACATATTTTATAAAATTTTTTAATATATATGTAACCATACATAACATATAAACAGAAATATAGATATAGATAAAATTATTATGTTAATTATATTTTTTCAAGTCCTTTCAGTCCACATTTATTTTTTTAGGCTTTCAATCTGTCAAAGACTAAGAATGGTGTATGATAAAGCATGCCATCATAACTGTGCTTCTGTCAGCCTCCCAATGTATTTTTAACAGTTTATGCTACGTATATTTTTCTTACCTTTTTAGTTACACAATGTTTCATGAGTATTATATCTCTACTATGAATATTATTAGCGTTTGTCAATATAAAAACATCGTGTTACATGCTTCTTGTTCTTGAATTCTATTTTATATTAAAACTATATTGCTACTGCTAATTTTTGTTCCTCTACTCTTTTCTGTTTTATTGGAAGTCTGTTATATCTTTGTCTATAATTTTATATTTAATATTCTCTTTCATGTTGTTTTTTCAGATGTGTTCCAAAATAAATATTTGGAGAAGTCCATTGCCAGCCTAAATTTTGTTCTGTATTAGTAACATAGTTTTCCTGCTAATATTTCTGAGATTTTTGTTCTATTTTCAGAATGCAATAATTTTGCCAATAATACTTACTGAAATTAATATTGCCTGCTAATATAATGTAATTCTATATTTTTAAAAATCAGTCTTTTGCTAGTGAATCTTCTTCTATTATATCATTGCTTATTACTTCTTATCTATTCTCTTTTTATATTTGTAGGTTGGATCATATATCTCTGATCTTCGTATCACTAAAATTGTTGTATTATTTTTAATTGTTCATACTTTTCCTGAATTGTAATATTTTCATCTTTTTTATTTTGTTAATTTTTTCTTTCTGCTAATCTTTTCTTATCTTGAAGTTGTTAATCTAACAGTTGTGTTTTTTCATATCCACACAATACTCTTATCACAATTTTGTTTTATCTTCGTAGTTGCTTGTTAGGGTCTAATACATAAATATTTTTAAATCTCACTAGAAACATTAATCAGGAATTTTAGATTTCCTCATGTTTCTGAACACAGATTTACTACAGAGAATATATCCTCTATCCTCTGATTCTACAGATAGTTCAGAGCTTTTGATCTTAAGTAACTGCCTATTACAGTTATTACCTGAGGTGGTAATCTGTTCAATATCAGCCTCTGAAGAAAAGAAAAGAGCCCAGTGTTGTGGTTTTATGATGATATGGCCATCCTTCACACAGCTGGATTCTTTTCTCAGAATCCTGAAAGATGAAATATATATATATATATATATATACACACACACACACACATATGGAAGACCTGAAAATAAGACCATGATAATAGAATCTTCAAAGGGATGGAAATAATATTGTCCAGAGCTAAAGAAAGACCATGCCTTTGGGTCTACCTAGGGCTCAACAGAAAGAATGAAAATATATACATACACACACACACGCACACATACATATGCACTTCAAGACAAATTGTTGTAGAGTTTCAGAACTCCAAAGGAAGGAAAATCTTAACATTTCCTTGGAGAAATAAACAGGTGACGTATAAAGGAATGAGATTCATTATATTTATATATATTTCTCAACGGCAACTTATTCTGAAAGACAATGGAGCAACGCTTTGAAAGAATGGGAAGGATATTTATTTAAACCTGGAAATCTTGATTCAGCCACATTTGCAATCAATTATAAGGGGAAAATAATTACATATTCAGGAAAGTAAAGACTCAAAAAGCTTGCCATCCTCATATCCTTTCTAAAAATAACAATTTGAGAATGTTTTATTTTATACCAATGAAAAGCTCAATGAGATGAATTCTATAAATGATCAAAATTGCTTCAAGAAGTGGTAGAAAATCTGAGCAGAATAATTACTATAGGAGAAAGTTTTAAAGTTTATGCCTAAAAAGGCACCAGACTCAGATGATTTTATAGAAAAGTCTTAACAAACACTTCTCAGAACAGATTATCCCCAAGAGGATAGAAAATAGGAAAATGTGGATGCCTGCCCAGCATATTCTTCAAGGCTAGCATAATCCTGATACCAAAAATTGGACACGGATAACACAATAAAATAAAATTGTAGTCCAATTTCACTTACTATAGTAAGTAAATTCAAGAATGATTAATAAGTTATTCCCACAGTCCAGCCACAAAATAAAATATTATCAAATAGGATTTATCATAAAATTGAAAGGCTGATGTGACTTTAAAAAATGTATTACGGTAATTCAGCATAAGAAGTAGATTAAAGGAGGAAAATAATATAACTTCGATAGATGCCAAGAATGTTTAATAAAACTCACCCCTATTACTGATTTAAAGTGGTGATTAAATGCTCTGCCATCCTGGAATCCTATAAGTCCCAAGGAACTTGGAAAGTCCATTTTTATTGGATCATTGCCCATCAAGACTCCCAAAGATAGAGAGAGCCACTACTGATTTTCGAAAGAAATTTGTTATTCTCTCACCAATGTATGTCTCAGTGTTTCATTGAAGACAACGTTCTCTGGACCATCTTGGAAAACAATTAAAGTGAGCAGGTTATACATAATTTCAAGGCAACACTTATATCTAACCAATTATTTTTATCCCTTCCACTTTAAAACATTAGAGAATTTCTGTTATCTCAACTTGATTTAATGTAGGCCACCACAAAGAACAGATTTCAGTCAATCATCGGAGTGAGCTATTGGCACCCTTCTCTGCTATGTTGTGTATTTCTAAGTCCCATGTGCTTTGCTTCATGATCATTTGGTACCATCCCATGACTAGAAGGTAAACTCCATTGAGAGACCTGAATGATAGTATCTTTTTTGTTGTTGTTGTTTTTAGATGGATTCTCACTCTGTCACCCAGGCTAGAGTACAGTGACACTATCTCGTCTCACTGCAACCTCCGCCTCCCGGGTTCAAGCGATTCTCCTGCCTCAGCCTCCTGAGTAGCTGGGACTATAGGCACCTGCCACCATGCCCAACTAATTTTTTTTGTTTTTTAGTAGAGACAGGGTTTTACCATGTTGGCCAGGCTAGTCTTGAACTCCTGGCTTTAGGCGATCCATCCGACTTGGCCTCCCAAAGTGCTGGGATTACAGGTGTGAGCTACCACACCCGGCCCAGAATAGTATCTTACACTTAAACTTATGCATCTCCTGTAACATTTCGAACAGTATCTTGTACATACCAGTGTTAATAATTTTTGTATTAACTTTGTAAAATATTTAATCCACATCTTAAAGAACATTGAAATTAAACCTTTATAACAGTTTTAAGAAATAACAAACATTTTAATCAAAATTTTTTATTTATTTAATTTTATTTTAATCCAATGGACAAACAGGGAGGCATTTGTTTTTCTCATTTAATTACAGTTTGAGCCCTGAGTCAACCTCTTCTCTGCACTTGGGACCTTCCCATTTTCTAGCAGGCTAAGTTCTTTGTCAGTGTACTGGTTGCTATGTAAGAGCCATAACATATAAATTGAGATATAGAATGGAACCCTAGACACCTAGAAAAGCGAACACCTAATTCCTTACTATCCACAACTGGGAGCTTCATCACTAACATTGCGGAAAAGTACATTTTTCATTATCAGAAATAACAAACTAGATTTCTCCAGTACCTACTTGAGAAATAATACATTCGAGGATTTCTGGTGAAAATTAACGATCTTAGTAGTACTCTAGTGGCCTAAAATCCTTAATGAACATCCCTAAACACCTTACCTAATGCCAAGAAGAGGCAGGCACTGTGGGGAACAAAGAAGCCCATAATTACTTAGCTTTTTATTTAAATGATCTTGCGAATTGTTGAGTTTCTTCTGACACAATTTGGAGTGTAGACTTTTTTATTCCAGAACGTGTCTAAGTGTTAAGGACATCACATGTCCTAACACATGTGGTTGGAGGGTGGTGAATAATAAGTAGTTACAAAGTATCCCTGTGCCCAGTAACTCAAGTTCCATGGGAGAAATGAGTCTTTACTTTAGTGGAGCTGACTTGTCAATGGCCACTCACCCAGCTGTAGTCTATCAAATGTTAATAGAAGATTGTAATGAATATTTGAATAGGCTGGAGCTCTACAAGTAAGAAATGGCTGTGTATTCAGAATCATTTTACAAACTGCAGCTAACTTCAGAAAATTAAGATTGCACATTCCTTCCTTCCATCTCATTTATTTTTTCAACTGTATTTTGAAGTCATAGGGTAGAATCTGATTCATACCACTAATGTCTCTTTGTTCTCGGTTCTACTGCTTTCACAGAAATGCTGTAGGCAGCCAACCAGAATGACTAATTTACTGGAGAAGTGATCAGAGTCCATTCAGTTGCCACTATAAAATAATTCAAGTAAGACAATGGTGACTGCTTGCACTCCATAGCAAAAATTTGTCCCAGAAACCACTTGATTCACCCCCAACGTATCCATCCATGAAGTTAAAAGTCTCATCTAGAACATCCTGTTCATAATCAATTTGTTTTTCATATTATAAATTAAGAAATGAAAATAGAAGGGATTTTTTAAAGGTAAAACAAAATCAAAACATTTTTCACATCACTCAACTACATTTTGCTTTACAAAATTTAAATATTCTAAATACTATTTTTATTGTATTTAGAAGCAAAATTGCCTTACCTGAGCTAGTTTCAAAAGAGGTTCTTTGTTGTATTGCTCTAGCAGGTGTTAAATATTCAAGAACACATGAATATATACTGGGTTTGTCGTTTTTAATCTCTTAAAAATGTTATTCACCAAGAGCATAATAATAAATACCAATAAACTTAGGCTCAGAATATAGTTATAATAGAATTACAGAGACTCTCATATTTGCCAATACTCCAAAAGGACTGAGTTACCCAGTTGCATGCACTTTCAATGGGTTCTGTCAGATAAACTGCATTTTACAACTCACTCACTACCAACTGAGATTTTCTTCGAGTATGTAACTACCAAACATTTTATACCTGATTTTATCCATTTTTAAATAGAGGGGGTTAAGTATTCAAACAGCTATTCAATATTTGGAATCACTGTTTCCCTATAGTTTTAAAGGTAAAGAACTGGAATTAGATTATTATAAACAGTAATATTTGTCAAAACATTCAGTTTTGGAGTCAATCTTTCCAGAAAATTGCTACTCAAAACCAAATGAAATAAACAGATAATAAAAGAAGACCACAATATAGACAGAGATATAATAGAAAGATAAATAGACTAGAAATATAACAGAATGCAATGCTTCCAGTCTCAAAAATTGTAATATTGTTTATGCTCGCCCTCCCCTTAGTATAATAAATAGAGCCCATTCTTACAGGATAGGGATGGCTTACACAGAAAAATTGGTAGGACTCAGAAATGTCATGCAGAACATCAAAAGAATATAATTCCATAAATAGCCCTGTGCCTAGTCCCCACTTTCAGACTTATTTCTTACCTATTTTCATCTCCCTTATTCTTCGTAAAAATATTAAGCTATTTTTAATTCCCTAAACATGGCAGGCCTTCTCACATCTCCCTGTCTTTAGGAATAATGTTTTCTATTCCTTCCATCTGATAAATTCCTGTTTGACCATGTTTTTGCCCAAACATAACTTCCTCTGGGAACTTTTCTCTTACTGCCAAAGAAAGCCTGGATTCTCTTTCCTTTATGTTCCCTCCATGTATTATACAGCTACATTATGAGAAATGCTCTCATTTTATTCATTTTACCATAATTATGTACATATTTTCCTCCCCACTAATCACTTACTAAACACATTTTTTGAGATCAAGAATTATATCTGATTCCTAATATCTGTTACTGTGCCTGGCACATTATAGGTGATCAGTAGATTTTTTTAAGGAATCAACTGAGGGAATTAAAATAGCAAAGTTAAAAATTCTGCCTGAAGTTTTATAAGGGATGTTTTGAAGTGGGAACTAAGGAAGTATATATTAACAACACTTTTATGAATGTTTCTAGGTGGGGAGTTCAAAATAGCAACTCTAGAGCTAATTAGAGTTGTCATGAAACTAAACTCAATAAAGGAAAATAATATGTAGATAGAAGAAAAGAGAGCTCAATTACTGATCTATAGGAGTTTACTTTTCACAAATTTTAGAGGTGAGGAAAGGAAGAAAAAGAGTGGACTACCAAGTGTTAAGAAAGGCAGGCATTATTCTCAGCAAACTAACACAGGAGGAGAAAACCAAACACTGCATGTTCTCACTCATAAGTGGGGGTTGAATAATGAGAACACATGGACACAGGGAGGGGAACAACACACACCAGGGCCTGTGGCGGGGGGTGGGCAAGGGAGGGAGAGTATTAAGACAAATACCTAATGCATGTGGGGCTTAAAACCTAGATAATGGGTTGATGGGTGCAGCCAACCGCCATGACACATGCATACCTATGTAACAAACCTGCACGTTCTGCACACGTATCCCAGAACTTAAAAGTAAAATAAAAATAAAAATAAATTTTAAAAAAAATTTTTAAAAAAGAATAAAGGCAGGAATGAGACCTACTATTTGATAGCATAATAGGGTAACTATAGTCAATAATAACTTAATTATATATTTTTAAATAAAGATATAATTGGTTTGTTTGTAACAATCTCTGCCTGTAATAAAGGCAGAAGACTGTGCTGGAAGCCAAGTGAAGTTTTTCATGAGGGAGGAAATGGCCAACTCAGTGACATGCTGCTAAGAATGTGAGTAAAGTCAGTATAAAGTGTCCCTTGGACTGGGCAATACATAGGCTTTTGGTTATCTTGACAAGAGCAATTTGTTTTCAGTAGTGGGATGAAAGCCAGATCAGAGTAGGTTAGAGATTGAATGGGAGGTGAGGAAGTGGAGACAGCGCACAGTTAAGTAGTTGAGATATTTGGTTGAGAAAAGGGAGAGAGAAATGGAAAGGGGCTAGCTGAAAGGAATGTGGAGCCAAGAAAGAATTGTTTTTACCATGGAAGATATGAATGGCCCACTAGAAAAGGACAGATTGGCATTGTCAGAGAGAAGAGATAACTCCCAGAGAAAAGGCTGTAAGTATTTGAGAGGTGATGAGATCCAGAGCACAGGCAGGGGCTTGGCCATTGGTCCCAGGTTTGCTCTATCCGTTAACAAGGAAAGAACAGATACAGGTGTGAAAGCAAGCAGGTTCCCATGCATGAGAGCAGGAAGATGAGAGCTAATTTCATCTCAAAATTCTTGGAGTTGTAATTAACACCATATTCTTTAACTCATGCCAAAAGGATATAGTTTACATCTGTGTCAGTCAGGATATGCTATGTATTGTAGTGGTAATAGACAATCCCAGATCTCAATGGCTAACAGTAACAAGAGTGTTTTTCCCATTCACACTGTTGTGCCTATCACAAATCAGCTATAACTTGACTCCACTTTGCCCTTTACCTGGAACTTTGCTGATGGTCATTCACTGGGAAAAGGGAATAATCCAACTATGCTTTGACTCTTCTGCCTGAAAGTGACATACCTCACTTCTGCTCATACTTCGCTGGCTAAACCACATCAAAATGGCATGCCTGAGTTAAATAGTGCAGGAATGTATAACCTTCCTACAGGAAGACACATTGCAGAGGAGGAAAGCCGTGGGTGAAGAGTTACACAATCTATGACAAGTCTTATAAATAGTTCATTCATGTCTTTTAGTTAGTAAGTCTGAGGCAAAGCTAATATCCCAAGTCATGGATTTTTTTTTACTCCTGTGACTACCTATTCTCCACATCCATGCTTGCTAGACTAAAACGACTAACAATTACTCATGTATTCTAGAGCCTTCACTGAGCTATTACCATTAGCTAAGCTGTCATTCCAGCTGTAGCTCTAGTCTTCCCTTGGAAAACAGATGGTTACAGGTGGTTTCTGCCATTCAGTCATTGAATAAGTATTTACTATACACTAGCTCTATCGAGGTCAGTAAGATCCAGCCCTACTATAAAGGAAAGTATTACATTTTCCACATGTTTAATGGGTAAAATATACTCTTTATGATCTCATTCATGTGGCTGAATATCTCCTAAGTTTGAGAAAACTATCGGAAAACATTAAATGTGAAATATAGGTGTTGACCCGTAAATTGAATTATGCATTCACTATATCTTATGATTTTCTCTTTCTTGGAGAAGAAGTGCCTGTGAGAAGTTCTATCCTTTGGAATTGTGCCAGAATTGTGCCATTTTTACTCAAAACAACATAACAAGTGGAAAAAATTAATCACTTTATTAATTAATTGGAAAACTGTGTAGGATAGATACATTGGGGGAATGCTATAAGATTGAGCCTTGCTCTGCTAAGGTTCAAAATGGAGAAAGATTATTTTAAGTTGTAGAATTTGGTAACAGACAAGAGAAAGAAAGCAAGGTGGAATTAGCTCATCTATAAATAAAGAAATATAAGACTTCCATAAGCCTTGCATAAATTAAAACACCCTCATCAATAATTGACCAGCATAGCAATAAGATAGCAGAATATTTTCTAGCAAATACAGTTTACCCTTTAAACAAAGTTCTTGGTGGTATTTTTCTATATTTAAAATGATTCCTGTCCAGGGCATATTGCTACTTTGTATTCCTCTTGATATTTTCATTTAAAAGAGAGCCGCTGTGCAAAATAATGTCCTTGTCTGTCCCTTCCTCATACAAACCTCCAATCAAATTTAATAAAGCTAGTTTGATACAATGCCAGCCTACACTTGGTTTACCCTTGGTCGACTTTAATAGGGTCAAAAATATTTTCGCATTGGCAGTGTACGCATTAATCATTTTTCCAGAGGATTTAGAAAATTGGAAGAGACAAGGCCAAGCAAAATTTTAAATTAATTGGGCCTACCCCAGCCTTCCAGGGTCACCTTGTGGCAGTTGTCCCACATTTTCCAGGTCACGGAGTTCCTGTGTTTCCTACAGCTGCCATGAGGAGAGATCCATGCTGTGGGCACACAAAGGTGAAAGAATTTCTCTCAGAAAGTGCGAATTTTCCTACGGCAACCACAACAATTGCAGTTTCCAGATTGTCGCCAGACACCAACCACTTAAATAATGCATGCTCGGCTGACGCCTCCACTTGTGCATTTTCTAATCGAGTAGTCAGGAAAATTTGCAAACACTCTGTCATTTACCATAAATCCACTGCCTACTCATAACTACAGAGTAATTAATTTTAGTGCTGCTCAGAATTATTAATTTCAGCCAGAAAAAATCTCTTTTCACAACTGCCATGTCCCCCATTTTATTTTCCTCCACCAATATTCATCAAAAAGGTTGAAACGGTTTTCTCATAGGAGAAAGCTTATTCAGAGTAATGTTACTGAGAGTCTAGTGTAATAGCAGTAACGGAATCTATATTTCTGGGTCTAATCCACAATCACGTGCTCCAGAGTGTCCGGCTGACTCACCAGATGAAATTGGCAACATAAAATGAAGGCTTTTATGGAAGAAATGGTATAGTAGTCCGTAAAGCCTTACTATGTGATAGACAACCCACCTCAGAGTTTGGTTCTTCTAATATAAGGTAGTAATCATCTATACCCTCAGTGCAGAAAACACCTTCAGCCTTTTAAGAAAATTAGCAAATATTATTTTCCACTTGTTAAATAATCTTAGCATTTGACCAAAAAGAAAGTAAGAAACTTTATCAAGTTCAAAAATAACTTGTAGTGGAATACACAATTACAAATACACTGGAATAAAATTCTCAGCAATCACGTGTATATCTAAGATACGCAGAATGAAAATGGAGCATTAAATATGGTGCATTTTCTCTTGATAAAGCTAAATTGGGCACTCTCATTTGATATTAGTTTCCTGCTAAAGCAGCTGCATAATATGCCATAAGAATGTCCATATTATAAATAGGTAATGAGCATGAGAAAATTGGTACAGCTTTGTTTGACTAATGGCCAGATCGCTCCCTATCAGTAGCAGGAACACATAGCTAGCACAAGTATTGGCACTTTAATTGCCATGGAAGATTTCGTTTCCACTTTCTACTGCATGAATGATCAAGAAAAAAATGAAGGAAAAGTAAACTAACATCTAGAGCTGTAAACATGACTCACTGGGAAATCAGACATGGTTAAGTAAATTCCAGGATGTTTGTGGTTATCTGGGTCTAAACACTGCTGATAGTTCTGACTGCTCTTATTTTTAACTGTTTTTCCCCTGGGTGCTTCTTAGCCCAAGTGCATTCTTATAAAGACCTTCAACCTTTGATTATGAACACTCTCTGATTGCAGTATAGCAAAGAAGAGATGTGTCAGTACTAATGAGACTACCTAGTAGAATACAAAATGCTCTCACCAAGACCAAAACCTAGTGAGAAACTAACGATTGAAGAGCAAGGGTGACAAAACCTGACATTGTTTCTGTCTTTATGTGTATCTTTTCTTCATAAGGTAGAGTCATTTTGAGATGATGTAACTACAGTTATATTAAAATTAGAAAGTTCCTAAAAGAGATCAAGTCACTGACACATAGAAAAAGATCATAAACAGGAAAAATGTGTCAGAAGGGAGTTTTTAAAATAATCTTTTTGAACCTCAGAACTATATGGGAATCTTGAAGCAATTGACACACTTGTGGAGAGTTAAAAAGAGTCACCTAAAACCTTAGGCTCAGTAGCATCTGCCCCACCTGGCAATCTGTTAGAAATGCAGACACTCAGTCCCCACCCCACACCTACTGAATCTGAATCTGCATGTTGACAAGATCCAGGTAATTCACGAGTGCATTAAAGTTTGAGAAGCACCAGTCTAAAACATCATTGTAGAAGGTAAAGAAATTTCACAAATATTTCACAAATCATTGCCAAAAATCAGCTTGCCACTTCTATTTCAAGCTAACTAATTGCCTTCTAGGTCTACACTTCTTTTTTTCTCCCTCAAGTTTTTCACACACACTAATAACCTTGTTCCAGACAAGGATACAATGAGCACGTCTTCAAGAAATGCATCTTCATTTCAAGTCAAGGCTGGGCCAACATAAGAATCAAGCAAAGAAAATGAAAAAGCTAACATCTCTGTTGTGCTATTAAAGGTTCTGGGTTTATATCCATGGGTCATCTCACCTCTCCCAATCTGGCCTCTTGTTTAGAGTGACAGATTTAACAAACATGTCTTTGAAACTGTAATTTTTTATTTTCTTGGTTATGGGGCAAAGCCCCAAGATTACTCTCAAACTGATGAAACAAAATTATCTATTTAAAAAAATTATTCAATTGCCTGGACTATGATAAAAGCCCATAAGGAAAAGGGAGAAAAAAGGAGAAAAAAAGGAACGTTTTTTAAATCACTGTGATAAATAATTCAAACATTGTATAACTAATCCAGAAAGTGAACAGAGTTCAACCCCATTAATTAGTCATTACAAACTACTGACTTGTACAATAACATCAGTGGTGCTTCTGGAGTAAAATACTAGGGAGTTATGTCCAGGGTGGAACTAAGATACAGGACTTTTCCAAACACATGAATTTTTGCTGGAAAGATTTGCAACTAAATTGAGCCACTATTGAAACTCTACATTGTTTAATTTTATTTTTTTCGATTAATCACATACATTTAAATTTTAATTCATGATATTTTGTTAAAAGCATTATTGTGCGATCTTCACTGTATTTTGACAGAAAGCTGAATTCTTGTTCACAAGTATAGGATTTGTTTAGCTCCAGGCATCTGTGTTTGGATTACAAGAATGCTGATTGGTTCACTGCCAGGGGCACCCAAAGGTCAAGCTGTCCTTTTTAAAAGTCTCTCTCTCTCTCCCCTACCCCCCTTTTTTGTCTCATTAATCAGAGTTAAAAGACAGTGGAAAAAGCAATGACTTGAAATCATTTAATTCCTTTTCAAGGCTATTTTTAAAAGCAGAACTCAATGTTGGTGTGAGGTCGAGTCACGTGAGTGCAGATCACACTGGCACACTTCGGACAGGTGACCTGAAACCTTTCAAAATGACATCTGTCACAGAGACAGACACAAGTTTTTTAGCCCAAGAGCTTGTTTCCTGACATTTCATTTTTCGTCAGATTTTGAGAGAAGGGAAAAAAGATGAACTTGAAAAAGTCTTGCCAGGGGCAGAAAATAAGATCAGGCTTTCTGCAGCTGCCTGACTCACCTTTAAAGGTTAAAGGTCTAACAAAAGTGAACAAAAAAGATCTCAGCTTGATGTTATTGGATAAAAGGACATGTTATTACTTTAAATATGTTTCTGAGACTTGCATAACCATTAGGCAGCATTACAGGAGAAATGGAATCAGAGTGAGATTACAGACCCATTTTAAATCCCAATTTTAGAGTTTAGTCATGGAGCAAATCAAATCCAACCTCACCCATTCATCTGGCACAAAAGATGAAATCCACAGGTGCATTAATTTTCTCAAGAATTGAATAATTTCCTGCTCCTATGATATTGAAATGGCTACTGAAATTTAGAGAAGGTATAGAAATTCTTACTTTGGAGTAGAAAGACTTCTGCACTAAAATATCTACATGGTTTATCTTGACTAAAAACATTAGGGAAAACATATGCTTTTGAATAATCAAAAGAGAAAATAATTGGGAGTCAGAAAAATACATGGGCTATAGTATTAGCTCTAGTAAAAATGTGAACTTGGGCAAGTGATATTTTCATTTCAGTTTTATCTTCTATAAAATGGGGGAAATAATATCTATCTCATGGAGTCCCAGCGAGGATAAAACAGGAATTATCCTAATGTAATTGCATGCTGCCAAATATAAAATAGTGTATCCATGGGTGGAAACCATATTAGCCTCATCTTTTTCTTTCAAGTCCTGAGTACAGAACCTGACAAACGCAGCATTTGATAAATGGCTCTTGATTTGAAATGGAAGGTAGTACTTTCTTTATTATTAGTTAATCTATTATTTTTAAAACTGAATCCAAGAGATTTTTCAATGAGAAACAGCGGATTAAAGGTTGGGAAATGTTTTGTTTTGTTTGTTGGCTTTTTAGATTATCTCCAAATAAGGATATAGGAGCAAGAACTTTGGCATTCACTAAGCGACTAAGCATAGTTCAGTTGATATAGTTTTCAATTCTATGGAACCAGGCAAATCAAACTTATTTGGGACAGAATTGTTCATATTTTCCAAAATAATGGTTCATATATTGCCAACTGGGTAGTGTTACCTTGACTATCAAATGAGGAATTTGATGCTCATCTTAGCCAAAATGCTCATCTTAGTATACAATCTGAAAAAATACAGAATTAACTGGCTAAGTAACAGGAGCTAAATATTCTAGATCTGGTCAATTCTTTGTGAAAACCAGGCTCATCTTGATAAGCACACCATCATAGCAGTCTCAAAATACTGAATATTTGTATATTCTACTGACAACTCCTTCCTACAAATATAGGACATTATCATTGCAAACAGGGCTTACACATTTATGATACTTAACTTACAATACTTATTAAACTATTCAACAAGTTAAGAGGAAAGTGCATGGCAGGATTAAGGCCCACAAACCTGGATATTTGGATATGACATCTACTCTTGTAGGTGAATTGGGATCCAGAACTTCCTGTCCCACTGATAATCCTACTTTTAAATCTTTTTTTCTATTCTACTGTTTAACACGCTTTCCACTAACACATATAAGTAAGTGAAACTAATGTGCAAGGTTTTCATGTCAGAGAAATCTAGTTGTATTAGTTCGTTTACACACTCCTGATAAAGACATATCTGAGACTAATTTATAAATAAAAAGAGGTTTAATGGTGTGGCTGGGGAGGCCTCACAATCATGGCAGAAGGTGAAAGGCACATCTTACATGGTGGCAGACAAGAGAGAATGAGAGCCAAGTGAAAGGGTTTCCCCTTATATAACCATCAGATCTCGTGAGACTTATTCACTACCATGAGAACAATATGGGGTAAACTGCCCCCAAGAGCCAATTATCTCCCACCCGGTCCCTCAAACAACATGTGGGAATTATGGGAGCTACAATTCAAGATGAGATTTGGCGGGGGGCTATAGAGCCAAATCATATCACTAGTAGCACATGTTTTGAAATATATATCAATGAGACCATATTTATATGGTCCAGTTCTTATTTGAGAACAGATTCTGTTCTTCCTTTAAGTAAAATTATTATCATATTATTAATACATACTTCAGTTCTTGGTTTTGAGAAGAGACTCCACAAAAATAGTGAAAATAAGCTGGATCCTTGAATTTATTTTTTAAGCTCCTCTGGGTTTCCTTAAGAAATCATTGCCTGTTGCTATTTTGGAGAAGTTGTCTAGCTTTTATAGTTCACAGTCACTCTGGATTATTTTCCTGACAAGCCTGAGAAAAGCTTTCTTATACAAATTTATTTATTTTAGTTTGTTTTATGAGATATTTTCTGCATGCTTTGGATACTCAATAGTTCTTTTGACAACAACTATTTTAGTACTCATCACGAAAGAAAAATGCATGAAAATTTTGTTCTATACTACCTGGAACTTAAAAATATAGACATTTCTAAAGAAAAACTACAAAAAAATTCCTCCAGTAATCTTTGTTGTACTTTAGACATCTCTCCAGCCTTACTTAACATTGTAATTTCCTTTTTTTTAGATTAATTAATGTGTTATACTGGATCATAATCTGTTTTTGTCTTTCAATATTCTTTTCCTCAATTCTTGCTGCAATTTCCAATACCAGATTTTAAAGGGGCAAATACATTTTTATTATTTCTACACTTGTGTGTAATCTGAGGTACATAATCTGTACATGTTTGCTTCTTAGGTACTTATTCACAATGACACAGAATTTAGGTACTAGAGTTTATAAAGGCTACTTGATATCCAAGAACAGGCTGGACTCATTTATGAGACTTTTAAAGGCATTCTTCTTCAAAACAAAAAGTTATATTGTTCTAACATCATGTGAACTAAAGTGCCAGAGTTCAATTTCAGTTCAGACGTAGAAACCCAGAAGATATGAGTGGATTTCCAATTTGGTGAAATATTTCAGATTTAGTTTCTGAACTGTAGAAAAGGGATGATACAAACAAAGCAACACTTCAGAGTCTGTGAACAAACAGACATTTCATACATTGGGTGGCTTTGGGCAAATAGAAAGGGCTGTTAACAGCTTTAGCTTCTTTTCCTCTGTACACCGCTCACTTTTTAGTCAAGAAAGGTGGTTCTTTTTATTTGAGTAGGGTTTACACCCGATCAGGTAAAAAGACTGTGACACGGGTATTCGAATCTGTCCCCTCTGCTAGGCATCCCAATCTGCACTGATCATATTGAGGCAGTCTTTAGCAACAGCAAAGACCCGCAAACCAGGAAACTCCCACCTCTGCCATCTCATTTGAGGCGCAGCTGTGCAAAACCTGCCTTCAGCCCCTCCCAATGCCTTTCCTTTGGCCCATCTTTGTTCTCTCTGCCATTGTCTGACTTTGCCAAGGAAATCATGTATGACCCTTTCTTCTTTAAACAAAAATGGATTTTTTTCTTTTCTGATTACATGGGCATATACACTTGCTCATTAGAGATAGAAAAATGCCATCCAGGAGTGTATTTGCTTTCAGTCACTTTTTCCTAAGCCTTGTTTTATGTACATGAAGACGTACAAAACAATGATTTTGTATTCAAATTTTTCACCATATTATAAGTGTTTCTTCTTCATTGTATTTAGGTTGGTGCAAAAGTAATTGCGGTTTTTGCCATTTAAAGTAAATTGCACCAACCTAATGGAAACCATTTTTTAAGACAATCTTACTGGCTGAATAATATTCTCTCAATATAATCTCAATAGTGTGTTTTATGTTTTTTGTCCTTGTATATATCCCTTACTGAGTTTTTAATTCATTTTTAAATAATTTACATCTCTTTATAGATTAAAAATTAATCACTTGACATCTTCAAAAATATTTCCCAGATTATTATGTCTTTTAAATCATTTAAGATTTGTTGATACTTTGAAGTTTTTTATATGTGTGTTAACCAATATATTGATCTTTAATTTTTTTATTTTTGCAGTTGCTCATTCTATTTTTCCTACTTTTGGTTTTTAAGTAGGAATTGTGTTTTAAGCTTGTAAGTTTTTCCCTAGGCAGGTGAGTTTTTGCTGGGCTTTTTCTAAATTATGTCTTTTCTGAGATTTGATGGAGACAGTGTTGACTTGAAGTAAAGGGTTAGTGAATAGTAATCTTATTATGGCAGTTGCTCTCAAAGTTTGGTATCCACAAGAATCATCTAGGATATTTGTCATAAGATTTTAATTTGAAGGGCTAGTGTGAGACCTAGGAATTTGCATTTTTAACAAGCACTAGGAGTGATTATGCTGAGATAGTCTATGGACCACACTGGAATTATGTGTTCCATATTTTAAAATTAGATGAGCGATTTCAACACATGGTGCTGGAACACTTGGATATCCATATGCAAAAAAATAAAATGAATTTCAATCCATATCTTGCACCATATACAAAAATTAACTCAAAATGGATCATATAAAAAATTAAAAATAAATGGATCATAGACCCAAATGTAAAACCTAAAACTATAAAACTTCTAGAAGAAACCATAGAAGAAAATCTTTGTGACTTTGGGTTATGCAAAGATTTCTTAGCTACAACACCAAAAGCACAATCCATAAAATTAAAAAATTGATAAATTGGATTTAATTAAAAGCAAAAATTTCTGCTGTTTGAAAGATATTTTTAAGAGAAGAGATTGAAAAGACAAGCCATAGACTAGGAGAAAATATTTTCAAAGCACATAAAAGGTAACATATTTGTATGCAGAATACATCATTTTTTAAAAGCTCTTAAAACATAATGATAAAAAAATTAAATGATGAGCAAAATATCTGAACAGACATTTCACCACAGATGTATATGAGTGGCAAGTAATTGTATGAAAAAATGCTCAACATTGTTAGTCATTAGGGAAAGACAAATTAAAACCAATGAGATGCCACCACTTACCTACAGAGTAAAAGGAAAGACCATACCAAGAATCAGTGAGCATATGGAGAAACTGGAACTCTCATATACCACTGGTAAGGATGTAAAATGATGCAACCACTTTGGAAAATAGTTTGGCAGTTTCTTAAAAAGTTAAACTGGCCAAGAAAAATGAAAGCATATGTCTGTATGAAGACTTGTACCTAATTGCTCATAGTAGCTTTATTTATAATATCCAAAAGCTGGGAACAACCTAAGTGTCTATTAACAAGTGAATGAATAAACGCATTGTTATATATGCATACAATGGGAAGCTATTCATCAGTAAAAAGGAATGAAGAATTGATACATGCAATGTGGATGAATCTCAAAATAATTATGCTGAGTGAAATAAGGCAAACCAAAAAAGTGCATACTGTATGATTCCATTTACATAAAATTCTTTAAAATGCAAAGGAATCTATAGTGACAAAAAGCAGATCTGTGGTTGCATGGGGATGGGGAAAGAAGTGGGAGGGAGGCACTACAAAAGTATCTTGATTATGTTGATGGTTTCATGGGTATATAGATACATCAAAAATAATAAATAAAACATAAATTTGACTAGAGATTCTAGAAGTCTGTGGTCTAACCTGATGTCCTCTTCCTCCTACACCTTACTGGGATAACTCAACCCCTCATTGATTAACTGTTGGATCTCAAAGCAAAAGCTTATAGATGGATTTCCAAAACTTTGCAAAAATGAGATACAATAAAAATTGTTTTATTTTGTTTTGTTTTGATTGGGGGTGAGCCCATGGAAAATCAGTCTGCCTAAAAGAAGCTACATCTGTCATACATTGGGTGCTCCAGGGAGAAGATTCTGAGATGGAGTTTCCTGTGCAGGATGTTTATTAGGGAGTGCCCTTGGGATCAACCCTTATAGAAGAAAGAAAGCAGTATTTGGTAGAGAGAGAAATAAAGCTGTGATACAGGCGTGGAAGCTTCAGCCAGCCCCATGGGACTCTCTGGGACCAGAAAGGCAGTGATATTTAGAATTAAACCAAATAAATGATAATCATGTGACTACTATTTATGACATGCATACTAGGTGGCAATTAGTTCAGGTGAGGCTTGATTCAATGTTCAAAGGATGTCGTAAAGGGTGCAGCTTCTTGCTGTCTCACTGTCCCACTTTCCATATGTTCAACTTCAAGCTTAGGCTCCACTCAGTGGTCCCCTCCATTCCAAACTTATGTGATAGAAAATGAAGACTGTGATTACATACATCACATCCTCCCACCAACAACTCCAGTGGAAAAAAAGAGATCAAATGTCTAGTAGTTCCTGTGAAAAACAAAACACTTAGCTTTAAAAAAAAATCACCTAGAAAAATCATCTTCGCCTCTCTTCTATCAGGCTATGTGCCCATACCTGAACCAATTCTCCTTGCCAGGAGACTGGACTAGGCTTATTGGCACAGACTTGTAACTCACGTGGAATCAGCTCTTCCACAATGGAGGAGGGATTATTTTATTTTCATAGGGAACTTGTGGGTACTTGTATTAAGAAGTAGAGGTAATAGATGCTGAGCCACAAACTAGACTAGTGATCCAGTCAAACTACAGTGATTTAAAGCAAAGGCACTGCAATGAGGGCATTTCAGGGACTGAGATAATAAAAAGGGCCCTTTTTGGAGCACAGGGGTTATCTGATGGCCACTCAAATATTATCACAAATGGACAGCTGACCCTGCTTACTCATACACAGTCTGTTTTTATTTTCCCGATGAGTAAACATACCCTCTTCTTTTCGAATTAAAAACTGCAAGAAATGTCAAAAATGAAAAAACACTTTAAAATTAAACTCTATTAAAGAAATGCTAGTTCCAAAAAGACATAATTGGGCTCTCTAAAACCTGGCAGCTCCCAAACGCCAACAAGTTTTTCTCTTCGCAAGTCTGTTCTCAGCCATTCCAAGAAAGGAACAGAGAAGAACAGAGCTATATCATTTTGATGACAACCCACTTCTAATCCACAGGATCATATGCCTTTGCACCCTGCTCAAAGGAAACTTGGCCTAGAAAAGAATTAGTTTCATAACAAACCAGCCATTCTGAGAATAGAGGTGAGAAGAGATCGGGTGGAAGAATCTGAGACAGTGTTGAGGAGCTGGCGAGTTTTAATTGCCAGTTCATATGCAGCTTCATGATTGTGCACAATGACCGGAGGAACTTGGCTTCCAGTTTCTCAAACTCTTAAGTCAGGAGTAAAAAATAACAAAATCTGGAAGGTGTTTCATCCTGCTAAAAATAGGGGGAAAAAGGAATGTTTTGAGTCACTGAGACAAATACAATTATTTCAAGGCAAATAGATTACTAGGAAAGGTCAGCATCTGCAGCGTCATCTCCATTATCCTCATCCAGCATTTATTAAGTGCATGGTTTGCAAGACATGCCAAAGTTCCTATCTTACAAAGATTATACGCCAGTACTCAGGTGCATGGTTATATGGACAAATGAAGTTTAGGGAGATTTAAGCCCAAGGAAGGCTATAAAATTGGGAAGCCGCTATGCAGCAAAAACAGCACAAAACAAATTGCATGTGAATAAAAGATCTAACTAAGGTACGATCTAAATAATATGTGTGTAACATCTGATTAGAAGAATATTTAAAGATTACGGTTTAGGAAATAATAGAATTTAAGCCCAATGCCAAAAACCTTTAGGAGAAGAAACATGTTAAATGGCTAGAGAGATCATCCCGCGGCTTCTCTTTCCCATGAATGTATTTGAATAGCACTATTATTTAAGCCTCTTCTTTTATTTCTCCTTCCCTGCCTACTTTCTCTTAGTACTTCCCATTTCAAGCAAGCTTTACACCCAAGAAGTTACTGCTGTTAATGAAGCAAATGGCAGTCATGAAACTCAAGCTAGAAACAATAAAAAAAAAAAACTGTTTAAACTAAGTTCTAATAAAGGGTCTTACAGATTAAAACCAGGTAGGTGAAATGTGCATAATGCTTGCTTTTTTTGTGGTGCTTTGAGGAAATAAGCAAAAAGACATGAAAAATTAGTTGCATTCAACCAACCCTTTCCCCTCATCACCCTGTCACCCAACAGGCCACTAAATACACTAGAGAATGATTCTGGGAAACAGAAGACATGCTCCTTTGGTTTTCTTGATTTTTTCTCATTTCTGTGAATTTAATTTTCTGTGTGAGCATGTGTCTGAGCTGGGGCAGACAGATTGGTGCAGGGTTTCTTAAAAACAATTTTTTGCTCCATCAGACACAATATATTCTGCTGAAAGAGAAGAAAGCACTATACCCCAGGGACAAAAAGTTTCCCTAAAAGTTTGTTCCCTCAAAACTTTCCAATGGAAGGCAGCATCCCTCTTGGGTGATTTAATTTAATTGTTATGTTTTTTAACTTTGTTCTGGGGAAAATTAAGCAACCATCAGCTGCACTTCATAGACAAATACCACTTTTTGGTAGATAGAACACAAAACTAGGAATCGGAAAACCCAAAAAAGAAACCTGGCACAGCACTGGGTGATATCATCTCCACACGCCTAAATTTCCTGTTTGCAAAATGAGATAGAGCTTCCCACTCGTCATTTCTTTCTTGGAGATGCTGTGAGGATTAATAGTCTTCACTCTGATTTTTTCTTCCAAGAAGAAGCAGAGACTTTTAATGGTGCAAAAGGCGCATCTTGATAAGTGTGGAGAGGGCAACACAGATTCTGTACTCGATTTGATGGTTAAAGGTAAGACATGTTCTGGGTGCGTGAAGGAGCTTGTAACTCAAAGAAGCATCAGACACAAATAGATAATTGAACATGGAACATGTTAAGATACATGTGGGATCAGATCATACTAAGTCTTAAGAGGTACAGGGTCCTGGAGGTTAAATGCACAAACTCCAAATCGCGGTTCTGGAAGCAGACTTCTAGCTGAGTGACTTCGGACAAATTACTTAACTTCCCAGTGCCCTAGTTTCCTTATCTGTAAGAAGGAGATTAAAAAATAGTACCTCCTTCATAGGGATAATCTACACACATATGAAGTATTCAGAACAATCAATGCCTGGCATATAATAAGTGGTATTGTTTTTATTATTAGACTGGGTAAGCTCATCCAGACATGGAAAGGTGGGAGGAGCTCTCCAGGCAGAGGGAGCAGCATGAACTGCAGAGGCTAGAAACCGTACAAGTGTTTGTTTGTTTTTTTTTTTTTTTTGCCTTTGATTATAAGAAATGTCCTATTCTTAAAGCATAAAGGACCAGGTAGATGATGCCAATATGAAAAGTTCATGGAGACCTTTGTTATGAACTTGGATTTTATTTTATAGGCAATGAAGAGTCACTTAATAGCGCAGACGAGGAGGTAACATGGTCAGATTTGTGACATGGTGAATAATTAAAAGAAGATGATGACAGCATGTGGTGGATTATTTGCAAAATGGCCACAATTACTCCCTCCCCGTATCCACATCTCTTTATAATATGCTTTTGGGAGTTTTCCTATCAAGAGGTGGAAAATACTTCCCTACTTATTTAAAATAGGCTGACTTTGGATTTGTGTTGTCTACTAAAGTGCAACAAAGTTATATTGTGCCATTTCCAAGCCAAAAAGTCAAGGGACCCTATGTTCTTCCATTTACTGTCATGGAACCCTGCCTCCACTAAGTGAACAAGCCCATGTTCACCTGCTGGAGGATAAGGCAGGGCCAAGCTCTTGAGCCAAAACCACCCCAGACCAGCCAACTTCCAGCCGACCTAATAGTTGGCTAGAAAGCCAGCCAAAACCAACCGCCCAGTTGAACCCAGCCAAAATTGCCAACCCACAGAATCATGGGCTACATAAACAGTTGCTATTTTAAGCCATTAAGTTTTTGAAGAAGATTATTATGCCACAATACATACATACACACCGTATAAAATTTTTAAGTAGCTGAATTTAAATAGTTGGTCTACAATAGTTAATATATACATGAATATGCCAATGAAGGTATAAATGACCATTGTAAAAATGGCATGTCTTTGCAGGAAATATTACAGTTTACAGTGAGCTTGCTTCCTTTTCTCTTTTCTTTTCTTTTTTTTTTTTTTTAACAGAGTCTCACTCTGTCACCCAGGCTGGAGTGCAGTGGTGTGATCATGGCTCACCACAGCCTTGATCTCCCCAGGCTCAGGTGATCCTTCCACCCCAGCCTGCTGAGTAGCTAGGACCACAGGCGCTCACCACTACGCCCAGCTAATTTTTATATTTTTTGTAAAGACGGGATTTTGTCATGTTGCCCAGGCTGCTCTCAAACTCCTGGGCTCAAGCAATCCATCCACCTCAGCCTCCCAAAGTGCTGGGATTACAGGTATGAGCCACTATGCCCAGCACAGCGAACTTTCATGTAAATAATCTCACTATTATTAAAACAACTCTCCTTTTTTTTTTTTTTTTTTTTTTTTTTTTTTTTTTTTTGAGACGGAGTTTCGCTCTGTCGCCCAGGCAGGAGTGCAGTGGCGCGATCTTGGCTCACAGCAAGCTCCGCCTCCCGGGTTCACGCCATTCTCCTGCCTCAGCCTCCCGAGTAGCTGGGACTACAGGCGCCCGCGACCACGCCCGGCTAATTTTTTTGTGTGTTTTTAGTAGAGACGGGGTTTCACCGTGTTAGCCAGGATGGTCTCGATCTCCTGACCTCGTGATCCGCCCACCTCGGCCTCCCAAAGTGCTGGGAGCCACCGCGCCCGGCCATTAAAACAACTCTTGAAGTAGTCTGAAACAGATATTGCTCTTCCATTCTATAGAGAAGTTTGTGTGATTCCCAATCACACAATTGGGAAGTCAGACTTTAATATGGGACCACTGATGCCTGGTAGATTTTTTTAACCATATCATTCTGTTTCCCCAGGAAAATGAACAAAGATATCATTTGTTTTCTTTCTTTATTCAACAAATACCGGCGAGTTTTCTATGTTTCAGGTACTGTGACGAATACTTAAACTACAGGGGGAAACCAGCCAGACATAATCCCTGCCTCTGTGGAGTGTTAGTGAGGGACAGAGGTGGGTAAAAAGACAAGGACCAAACAATGCCATCAGTGTTGTACAGCAGAAGTACAGGGTGTTCTTAGAGCTTGCGGAATTAGGAAAAGCCTTCTACAAGATGCAACATCTAAAATGAAATCCAAAAAATGACTGGGAATTAGCAAGACAAAGAGGGGGAAGAAAGTAATCCAAGTAGGAAGGACTAGCATTGCAAAGTCATGGCACATTCTTGAAACTGAAAGTAATCAACCACTCAAATTTATAAGCTGTTCATACATAGTATGAATGGGGAGAGGAAAGCTGGAGGCAATAGGAGAAATTTAATTTTAAAGGATTCATGGGATTTGGCCAGTATCTTAAAGACCATTGGGAGCCATCGAAAAAATTTTAGGCGGGGTGGTGACACGGTTAGATTTGCTTTTCACAATGATAACTCTGGCTCGAATGTGGAGACAGAATTGAGGGAGGTAGGGGAATGAGTAGAGACCAGTTGACAATTTATGAAGGTGTGGCTGTAATTCAGGTAAGGAATGATGATGTCCTGAAACAGGGTAGGTGGCAATGAAGATGAAGAAAATTAAATAGAATTAAGTGTTTAGGAGACAGACACAAAGGCTTTGGTGTTTAATTAGATATTGACTAGAGAGAGGGTAACCCCAGATTGCTCCCTTGGGCAAGTGAGTGAATGGGAGTGCTATTCATTGAGATGGGGGCCACTGGAAAGAAACAGTGTGGGAAAAGTAAATATTAACTCCAATTATAGGCCTTTCAAGTATGATCTTCCTATGGGATGTCCCAAAGGAGATGTCCAGTAGGCAGCTGAGGAAACATGAATGTAAAGAAGAGTGGATTTAGTCTCTGTAGTCTCTGAAAGGATTGTGGATGCTTTGGCATAACTAGATTCAGCTGCAGCTTAGATGGGCCTTTCAGTAGTAATGGTATGGGGTGATGTGTTGTATGCCTCTTCTCTTGGTCCACATGGGTAAGCAATGTGATGAGCAACTTCTAGAGAGTTTAATCCTCATGATGATCAGATGGGTATCAGCAGTAGGTGACAGCAAGCTAGCCATCTAATTTGGCAAAGGTATGGATGGGAGTTGATGGTGTGCAGAGAACAGAAGTTTCATGCCCTGGCGCCCAAAGAAAGGCAATCTTATTATGTTGCCCTCGCTTCTTTCTATTACATAGATTGGGATAATCAACAATTTATACTAACTCATTTCATAATGAAAGCATCTCTGTGACGTCAGCAAAACGTACATTGCTATTCCTCATTCTATAGGTGAAGACACTAAAACTTAGTAACTTGCCAGCTCTCATAATTAGTAAGTGGCAGAGTTGGGATACTAGAATTCCAGGTTCCCTTTTCTAAATCTATCACTTTCTTCACTAAAAAGGGAGTCTATTGAGAAAGACTCAACAGCACATAACATATTAAAGAGAATTAGAAAGAAGGATTAAGATAACTTCATGATTTCTGGTCTGGGAAACTGGAATACTTATAATATCTCCAGCCAAAATTGAAAACTTGAGGATAGAAAAGAGCTTGGGCAAGAATATGACTTCAGTTTTGGAATGAAATTGCTGAGCAAAAAGTGACCAGGCAAAGTCTCTAACCAGGACAGCTCTTGTCTCTCTGTAGCTGTAAATCAAGGCCCATCCTTTGGATCAGCAGGATGGAAGCTGGAACTTTTCAGAAAATAGCCTCTTCAATCCATCTCACATCCACCCAGTCTCCTTGTAAAGAAGGTAATTAAAACAAACCATAGTTCGTGGCAATTTTCAGATTAATAAAATTAAGAAAATAAAATAAGGATATTACTGAAGAGTTAAGTCAGCCTCAGAAGACAGCTCCTAAGCATGGCTTAGAATACTTTTAATTGTAGTTCCAGGTTACCCACAAGGAAAAGGGCCATATTTCTACTCCCTTACCTAGAAGAAGCATATGTGTCTTAACTGATAAATGTGTTTAGATGAAAGGAGCCAAAAAGGTTGTTATTTATTAGAAAATACCGTAACTAGAGCATCTCAGGCTATATTTTTTCTTACTACCTTTCTGACATTTGCTTTGAAGGTAGTGGAGATGACCGAGTGCAAAGAGGTTCACAGTATTTGGGGTTATTTATGCAACTTCTTGTGGATGTACAATTTAAGCTTGGCCAGTCTGATCACTCTGGAATGAGCCCTGGCCAAGTGGTAGGGATTAATCTGCCAGGAGACAGTCTTCCATAAATTATTTGGTTGGGTTTTTTTTTTTTTCGTTTTCCTGGTTTAAAACATTTTCCTCCAATAAATAATCGAGTTGTACACTGGAAAACGAAAATGACTGACCTCCTCAGAAAGTAAAAGAAAGTCTGAAAATGGAAACTGGAGAGTTTTCCCTTCTATTGTCTACCCAGTGAGAAAATGTACTTGTTTATTTGAAATACCAGCAAATGGGCTCCCACGTAATGAAATATTTATTGAAATTGCTTCTTTGGCCCTCTACAGTCACTGATAGGGTTTAACGAGAGTCAGGTAAGGAAGTCAGAGTGAAGGTACGTCTATTTATTTATTTATGGTTCAGGAAGTTTCGACCATAAGGTTTACATTGGGAAATCATACAGGCAGGGCCATACATGACTGACAATAATAGTTACTTCCCATTTTCATTGAATTGTTTGCCACAGCTCAGAAAAATCAATCTTGAGAGATTTCTATATTTACTTGGGTCAGTATTTAAGCTTTTTCTCTGTTGTTAAAATATATTTATGTTAGTTTTAATTAAAGTTCACAATGTTGAGTACTTATTCAATTTTTTTTTTCAGAATTCTATCACTACCTTAATTCCCTTTTTTGTTATCTACTTTGTTTGTTTATCTGTTTGTGTGTTTGTTTCTCTAGCCTTTCTATACTCTGAAAATCAGTTTTAGTTCACCAACCCAAGCTAAGGGCATTTTCCATTCCTTCTTGCTTTGATCAAGATATATCTACCCAAATTAAAACCATGTCTGTACAAACTATAACAATGACCCTGTGAAAGCAATTATTTCAAAACAATTCTTAAAATAAAACATCTGTATGAGATATGCTCAGAAAAAATGAGAAGTGTCTAGCATTCCAAAATCTCATATATGCCAAATAAAGACATCCTAGGGAGAAAAGGATCATCTCTGCTCTTCAGAGAACACTGGGTGATACTGAGGCTCTGTGAATTTTCATGAGGTTCATCATGATTTATTGAGAAAGCTTGACAAAGTCACTAACTGGGGGTTGCAAGAAATAATCTCCAGCATTACTTAAAAAGCATTCCAACATGTTTACTTTTGCTATTTCTGGCTTTTAGAAAGCTAATAAATTAAGAGAAACATAGAACTTTACAGCTGAAAGCAGTCTTAGAGACCATCTAATCAAAGCTTCTCAATTTATGAATAAGGAAACCAGGATCCAAAAACATCAAGTAGATTGAACAAAAGCACATATATAGTCGGCAGCAGACCAAGAACTAGAATCCAAATATCTTAACTCTTACTTCAATGTTTTCTCAGCAATGCTGAATAATTACACTATAATCATTATCGTCACACACACACACACTCACACACTCACTCAAGCTAGAGAAACCAACTATATACATGAGTCTAATAAAAATGTTCCAAGATGGCCCATAATTTGAGACAGCTGCTAACTTCTGACACCCATATGTGTTTCAAACAATGTAATGATGCCATGCTGTGTTGCCCAGATCTGCCCTCCAGGACTAGACCCTCATCCCCCAGCTGCTGGAAGTGTTGGCAGTCACCACTCTCAACAGTTTCTCCTCGGGACTTGCTTCGGCTGAAGAGAGCCACAGGTTGAAGCCCTGCATTGAGCGACTGGTCAATACTGGGGTGTAAAACCCTGGTTCCCCTACCTTAGTTTGAGAGTTATCCCAGCTCCAGAACTCCTCATGTGGTCATCATAGGCTTGCATTGCCACTGCATTGTAGTTGGCCTTCCCCTTCTACCCAATTCTGTTGCCTTCATTCTCTCAGAGGCATTGATCCTGAGAGCTCTACCCACAAAGATGCCGCCTGCCTGCAAACCTTCCTCTCACAGTCCACCTCCCAGAGAACCTGACCAGAGACATACAGTGTCATGTGTAAGAGAGGGGCTCTAGAATCCAACTGCCTGAGTTTTAATCCTGGCCTTGCCACTTTCAAGCTGTGTTCCCTTGGTCAAACTACTGTCTCTAAATCTTCTTTTGATCAGTTTTTATAAAAAATAAGAATAATATTAGAGCCTAACAGATAGGGTGGGTATGTATTATATGAGATAATCCATGTAGAAGTCATAGCATAGTACTTGGCACAGACTAATTGGCAGTATCAGTCAGGATGCTAAAGGAAACAGATGGCACATTCAAAATAAAGGACTATTTACAGGGGTGTGGGCAAAGCTAAAGCAACCAATAGGGAATGGCAAGGCATCCAGGGACTAGGAACAGTGGGAAGGCAGTATCAGCCCTAGGTCTGACAGGGCAAGTAGTCAAAACAATGTTACAGAGCCAGGAGAGAGCTGGAACTGGGAAAGAGGCACCCCTGACAGATTCAAAGCAGCAGAGGAACTCATCCCTGCCAGACCACGACAAGGGAGGGAGAGAGCAGAAATAAATACAACGGGTTCTCTCGCCTCCCACCCCCTGCTTTCCTGCTGGTCAACCAAATACAGCCAGAACACAAAAAGGAAAAGATGCCAGGAGAATCAACATGTAGACAGCAGCACTCTCACCACCCCATCGCCACACACTCCCCAAAGAACAGGACAGGGCAAAGAAGGGCAGAGAAGAGATCTAGAGGGAAAACTCAAAACAACCAGCATAGTGGCCCTCAAAGGTTAGCTATTAGCCCAATTTCTATTATTCCTGCATACCCTGTATTCAGACTCTTGCTGTTTATAAAAATGCAAACTAATCCAAATCTTGATTAAAAGATAGAATTGGAATTTTCTTAAAAATAAGTCCAACAAATTCGTTAACATAATTATCTGGCATATACTAGGTGTTCACTAAATGTTCTTTGATCAATAGACTAATTGGTTTCATATAAATGAAATAAAACTTTCTTCAACAGAAAAAGTCAAAAGAAAACCCTTTGGGAAATGAACTGACTTTAACATTCTCAAGATAATTTCAAGTTACTAAAAAATTTTAGAATTGTCAGGAGTTATATTCGCTGAGTTTCTTAAAAGAACATTATCAAATAAATGCAACTCGGGATTGTTATTTCTCAGCAGGATAATAAAAGGTTGCAAGAATAAAATTTTACATACAAAAAAAGAAGAAAATAATCGCCCCCAAAGTGATTTTATTAAAGGCAAATATAAAATATAAAATTTCTTTAAATATAAATGTATATACATATTAATTCTTTTGATGAGAAAGTTCTTTTTTCACCTGGATGGAGATCTTCAAAGGATCTTTTTAGGAACAGGAGAATTGTCCTTTCTCCTGAATGGGAAGAAGAGTAAGGCCTGGAGGCCACACAACCCTGGAGTTCACACTCCAGATCCACAGGTACTGCCTATGTAACTTTGGATATGCTTCCTGCCTGTTTGAGTCTCAACCTTTTTCTCTGTAAGCCAGCATAGGGAAAGGAATTTCTATCTCAAAGGGTTACAAGGACAAAAATGATATAACTTAGTTCATAGCAAGCACACAGAATTGATGGTGTTAGTTCCCTATCCCACTACATATATGCTTAAGTATACACACACAGTTGCCAGAGACCTGCCTGTCCTCCATCAAGGAAGCTTGGATGTCACCAGTCAAGAGTGACTTGTCACACTTTCCCAGGGACACTAAAAAGTTCCAGAGATCCCTGAAGAGCCCAATCTCCTGATTCCAGACTCTGAACACCTTCCAAGGTGTGGAACCTAGGCCTTCTTTAAGATGTGTAACCAGAAGTTCTCATCTTGGGGTCTGTGACATCTTTGAATCTCTTTGTAAAAAGGATGAAAAAAAATGTTGTCTTGTTCAGTGGAGATGGTCCACAGATTACATGAGATCCTCAAAGAATGTGTGATCCAAAGAAAGATTAAGAAGCCCTCCTCAGTAATAATACCTCAGCACCCACCCTAACCACATCCCAGCAGCTAGCCTCTCCTCATCTGGTCATGGAGGGAGCTAGAGGCCCTCCATTAACCTATGCTCCACATTTTCTTCAGGAAGGTAAAGAATGGAGTTTTTAATCTGTGAATATTGTGGCTTTACCTCCTGAAGCTTGAATGTCAATTTACATAATTCAGTTTCCAGCATATCTAGTCCGTTCTCCCAATCCAATATCCTTTTTTATTATTATTTTTAGATTTTGCTGAGACAAATCTTTTGATTGCCTCGAGGTTTGCCTATAAGCTTTATACAGTGGACATTTTAAAACATAAGTTAAACCATCTGATCTTTGACAAACCTGAGAAAAATAAGAAATGGGGAAAGGATTCCCTATTTAATAAATGGTGCTGGGAAAACTGGCTAGCCATATGTAGAAACCTGAAACTGGATCCCTTCCTTACACCTTATATAAAAATTAATTCACGATGGATTAAAACTTAAATATTAGACCTAAAACCATAAAAACCCTAGAAGAAAACCTAGGCAATACCATTCAGGACATAGGCATGGGCAAGGACTTCATGTCTAAAACACCAAAAGCAATGGCAACAAAAGACAAAATTGACAAATGGGATATAATTAAACTAAAGAGCTTCTGCACAGCAAAAGAAATTACCATCAGAGTGAACAGACAACCTACAGAATGTGAGAAAATTTTTGCGATCTACTCATCTGACAAAGAGCTAATATCCAGAATCTACAATGAACTCAAACAAATTTACAGAAAAAAACAAACAACCCCATCAAAAAGTGGGCAAAGGATATGAACAGATACTTCTCAAAAGAAGACATTTATGCAGCCAACAGTCACATGAAAAAATGCTCATCATCACTGGCCATCAGAGAAATGCAAATCAAAACCACAATGAGATACCATCTCACACCAGTTAGAATGGCAATCATTAAAAAGTCAGGAAACAACAGGTGCTGGAGAGAATGTGGAGAAATAGGAAGACTTTTACACTGTTGGTGGGACTGTAAACTAGTTCAACCATTGTGGAAGTCAGTGTGGCAATTCCTCAGGGATCTAGAACTAGAAATACCATTTGACCCAGCCATCCCATTACTGGGGATATACCCAAAGGATTATAAATCATGCTACTATAAAGACACATACACACGTATGTTTATTGTGGCACTATTCACAATAGCAAAGACTTGGAACCAACCCAAATGTCCATCAGTGATAGACTGGATTAAGAAAATGTGGCACATATACACTGTGGAATACTATGCAGCCTTAAAAAAGGATGAGTTCATGTCCTTTGTAGGGACATGGATGAAGCTCGAAACCATCATTCTCAGCAAACTATTGCAAGGACAAAAACCCAAACACCGCATGTTTTCACTCATAGGTGGGAATTGAACAATGAGAACACTTAGACACAGGGTGGGGAACATCACACACCAGGCCCTGTTGTGGGGTGGGGTGAGGGTGGAGGGATAGCATTAGGAGATATACCTAATGTAAATGGTGAGTTAATGGGTGCAGCACACCAACACAGCACGTGTATATATGTAACAAACCTGCACGTTGGGCACATGTACCCTAGAACTTAAAGTATAATTTTAAAAAATCAATAAATAAAAACATTTTATCAATTAAATGGAATGCTCCATAGCAGCCAAAATGAATAGATAAAATAAATTATGTATGTAAAATGTTTTTAAAAAAATAAAAATAAAACATAGGTTAACAATGATAAAATATAATTTGTGTGAATTAAATGCAATATTTTTATGTGTTAAAAATTGAGGTTGTTTCATTAATAAAGTTATTCCAAGATATTTAAGGTAATCTTTCCTGTTTTTATTAATAATTGAAACACAGTTAACTAGATGTTTCCATTACCTTGAAAAATATTATCTCGGGAGGAGCCAAGATGGCCGAATAGGAACAGCTCCAGTCTACAGCTCCCAGCGCGAGCGACGCAGAAGACGGGTGATTTCTGCATTTCCATCTGAGGTACCAGGTTCATCTCACTAGGGAGTGTCAGACAGTGGCGAGCCAAAGCAGGGCGAGGCATTGCCTCACTTGGGAAGTGCAAGGGGTCAGGGAGTTCCCTTTCTGAGTCAAAGAAAGGGGTGACAGAGGGCACCTGGAAAATCGGGTCACTCCCACCTGAATACTGCGCTTTTCCGACGGGCTTAAAAAATGGCGCCTCACGAGATTATATCCCACACCTGGCTCAGAGGGTCCTACGCCCACGGAGTCTTGCTGATTGCTAGCACAGCAGTCTGAGATCAAACTGCAAGGCGGCAGCGAGGCTGGGGGAGGGGCGCCCGCCATTGCCCAGGCTTGCTTAGGTAAACAAAGCAGCTGGAACTGGGTGGAACTGGTGGTAAACAAAGCAGCTGGAAGCTGGAACTGGGTGGAGCCCACCACAGCTCAAGGAGGCCTGCCTGCCTCTGTAGGCTCCACCTCTGGGGGCAGGGCACAGACAAACAAAAAGACAGCAGTAACCTCTGCAGACTTAAATGTCCCTGTCTGACAGCTTTGAAGAGAGCAGTGGTTCTCCCAGCACACAGCTGGAGATCTGAGAACGGGCAGACTGCCTCCTCAAGTGGGTCCCTGACCCCTGACCCCCGAGCAGCCTAACTGGGAGGCACCCCCCAGCAGGGGCACACTGACACCTCACACGGCAGGGTACTCCAACAGACCTGGAGCTGAGGGTCCTCTCTGTTAGAAGGAAAACTAACAAACAGAAAGGACATCCACACCAAAAACCCATCTGTACATCACCATCATCAAAGACCAAAAGTAGATAAAACCACAAAGATGGGGAAAAAACAGAACAGAAAAACTGGAAACTCTAAAAAGCAGGGCGCCTCTCCTCCTCCAAAGGAACGCAGTTCCTCACCAGCAACGGAACAAAGCTGGATGGAGAATGACTTTGACGAGCTGAGAGAAGAAGGCTTCAGACGATCAAATTACTCTGAGCTACGGGAGGACATTCAAACCAAAGGCAAAGAAGTTGAAAACTTTGAAAAAAATTTAGAAGAATGTATAACTAGAATAACCAATACAGAGAAGTGCTTAAAGGAGCTGATGGAGCTGAAAACCAAGGCTCGAGAACTACGTGAAGAATGCAGAAGCCTCAGGAGCTGATGCGATCAACTGGAAGAAAGGGTATCAGCGATGGAAGATGAAATTAATGAAATGAAGCGAGAAGGGAAGTTTAGAGAAAAAAGAATAAAAACAAATGAGCAAAGCCTCCAAGAAATATGGGACTATGTGAAAAGACCAAATCTACGTCTGATTGGTGTACCTGAAAGTGATGGGGAGAATGGAACCAAGTTGGAAAACACTCTGCAGGATATTATCCAGGAGAACTTCCCCAATCTAGCAAGGCAGGCCAACGTTCAGATTCAGGAAATACAGAGAACGCCACAAAGATACTCCTCGAGAAGAGCAACTCCAAGACACATACTTGTCAGATTCACCAAAGTTGAAATGAAGGAAAAAATGTTAAGGGCAGCCAGACAGAAAGGTCGGGTTACCCTTAAAGGGAAGCCCATCAGACTAACAGCGGATCTCTCGGCAGAAACCCTACAAGCCAGAAGACAGTGGGGGCCAATATTCAACATTCTTAAAGAAAAGAATTTTCAACCCAGAATTTCATATCCAGCCAAACTAAGCTTCATAAGTGAAGGAGAAATAAAATACTTTACAGACAAGCAAATGCTGAGAGATTTTGTCACCACCAGGCCTGCCTTACAAGAGCTCCTGAAGGAAGCACTAAACATGGAAAGGAACAACCGGTACCAGCCGCTGCAAAATCATGCCAAAATGTAAAGACCATCGAGACTAGGAAGAAACTGGATCACCTAACGAGCAAAATAACCAGCTAACATCATAATGACAGGATCAAATTCACACATAACAATATTAACTTTAAATGTCAATGGACTAAATGCTCCAGTTAAAAGACACAGACTGGCAAATTGGATAAAGAGTCAAGACCCATCAGTGTGCTGTATTCATGAAATCCATCTCACGTGCAGAGACACACATAGGCTCAAAATAAAAGGATGGAGGAAGATCTACCAAGCCAATGGAAAACAAAAAAAGGCAGGGGTTGCAATCCTAGTCTCTGATAAAACAGACTTTAAACCAACAAAGATCAAAAGAGACAAAGAAGGCCATTACATAACTGCAAAGGGATCAATTCAACAAGAAGAGCTAACTATCCTAACTATATATGCACCCAATACAGGAGAGCCAAGATTCATAAAGCAAGTCCTGAGTGACCTACAAAGAGACTTAGACTCCCACACATTAATAATGGGAGACTTTAACACCCCACTGTCAACATTAGACAGATCAACGAGACAGAAAGTCAACAAGGATACCCAGGAATTGAACTCAGCTCTGCATCAAGCGGACCTAATAGACCTATCTACAGAACTCTCCACCCCAAATCAACAGAATATACATTTTTTTCAGCACCACACCACACCTCTTCCAAAATTGACCACATACTGGGAAGTAAAGCTCTCCTCAGCAAATGTAAAAGAACAGAAATTATAACAAACTATCTCTCAGACCACAGTGCAATCAAACCAGAACTCAGGATTAAGAATCTCACTCAAAACCGCTCAACTACATGGAAACTGAACAACCTGCTCCTGAATGACTACTGGGTACATAACGAAATGAAGGCAGAAATAAAGATGTTCTTTGAAACCAACGAGAACAAAGACACAACATACCAGAATCTATGGGACACATTCAAAGCAATGTGTAGAAGGAAATTTAAAGCACTAAATGCCCACAAGAGAAAGCAGGAAAGATCCCAAATTGACACCCTAACATCACAATTAAAAGAACTAGAAAAGCAAGAGCAAACACATTCAAAAGCTAGCAGAAGGCAAGAAATAACTAAGATCAGAGCAGAACTGAAGGAAATAGAGACACAAAAAACCCTTCAAAAAATTAATGAATCCAGGACCTGGTTTTTTGAAAGGATCAACAAAATTGATAGACTGCTAGCAAGACTAATAAAGAAAAAAAGAGAGAAGAATCAAATAGACACAATAAAAAATGATAAAGGGGATATCACCACCGATCCCACAGAAATACAAACTACCATCAGAGAATACTATAAACACCTCTATGCAAATAAACTAGAAAATCTAGAAGAAATGGATGAATTCCTGGACACATACACTCTCCCAAGACTAAACCAGGAAGAAGTTGAATCTCTGAATAGACCAATAACAGGAGCTGAAATTGTGGCAATAATCAATAGCTTACCAACCAAAAAGAGTCCAGGACCAGATGGATTCACAGCCGAATTCTACCAGAGGTACAAGGAGGAACTGGTACCATTCCTTCTGAAACTATTGCAATCAATAGAAAAAGAGGGAATCCTCCCTAACTCATTTTATGAGGCCAGCATCATTCTGATACCAAAGCCAGGCAGAGACACAACAAAAAAAGAGAATTTTAGACCAATATCCTTGATGAACATTGATGCAAAAATCCTCAATAAACTACTGGCAAAACGAATCCAGCAGCACATCAAAAAGCTTATCCACCATGATCAAGTGGGCTTCATCCCTGGGATGCAAGGCTGGTTCAATATATGCAAATCCATAAATGTAATCCAGCATATAAACAGAGCCAAAGACAAAAACCACATGATTATCTCAATAGATGCAGAAAAAGCCTTTGACAAAATTCAACAACCCTTCATGCTAAAAACTCTCAATAAATTAGGTATTGATGGGACGTATTTCAAAATAATAAGAGCTATCTATGACAAACCCACAGCCAATATCATACTGAATGGGCAAAAACTGGAAGCATTCCCTTTGAAAACGGGCACAAGACAGGGATGCTCTCTCTCACCACTCCTATTCAACATAGTGTTGGAAGTTCTGGCCAGGGCAATTAGGCAGGAGAAGGAAATAAAGGGTATTCAATTAGGAAAAGAGGAAGTCAAATTGTCCCTGTTTGCAGACGACATGATTGTATATCTAGAAAACCCCATTGTCTCAGCCCACAATCTCCTTAAGCTGATAAGCAACTTCAGCAAAGTCTCAGGATACAAAATCAATGTACAAAAATCACAAGTGTTCTTATACACCAACAACAGACAAACAGAGAGCCAAATCATGAGTGAACTCCCATTCACAATTGCTTCAAAGAGAATAAAATACCTAGGAATCCAACTTACAAGGGATGTGAAGGACCTCTTCAAGGAGAACTACAAACCACTGCTCAAGGAAATAAAAGAGGATACAAACAAATGGAAGAACATTCCATGCTCATGGGTAGGAAGAATCAATATCATGAAAATGGCCATACTGCCTAAGGTAATTGACAGATTCAATGCCATCCCCATCAAGCTACAAATGACTTTCTTCACAGAATTGGAAAAAACTACTTTAAAGTTCATATGGAACCAAAAAAGAGCCTGCATCACCAAGTCAATCCTAAGCCAAAAGAACAAAGCTGGAGGCATCACACTACCTGACTTCAAACTATACTACAAGGCTACAGTAACCAAAACAGCATGGTACTGGTACCAAAACAGAGATATAGATCAATGGAACAGAACAGAGCCCTCAGAAATAACGCCGCATATCTACAACTATCTGATCTTTGACAAACCTGAGAAAAACAAGCAATGGGGAAAGGATTCCCTATTTAATAAATGGTGCTGGGAAAACTGGCTAGCCATATGTAGAAAGCTGAAACTGGATCCCTTCCTTACACCTTATACAAAAATCAATTCAAGATGGATTAAAGACTTAAACGTTAGACCTAAAACCATAAAAACCCTAGAAGAAAACCTAGGCATTACCATTCAGGACATAGGCATGGGCAAGGACTTCACATCTAAAACACCAAAAGCAATGGCAACAAAAGCCAAAATTGACAAATGGGATCTAATTAAACTAAAGAGCTTCTGCACAGCAAAAGAAACTACCATCAGAGTGAACAGGCAACCTACAAAATGGGAGAAAATTTTTGCAACCTACTCATCTGACAAAGGGCTAATATCCAGAATCTACAATGAACTCAAACAAATTTACAAGAAAAAAACAAACAACCCCATCAAAAATGGGCGAAGGATATGAACAGACACTTCTCAAAAGGAGACATTTATGCAGCCAAAAAACACATGAAAAAATGCTCATCATCACTGGCCATCAGAGAAATGCAAATCAAAACCACAAGGAGATACCATCTCACACCAGTTAGAATGGCAATCATTAAAAAGTCAGGAAACAACAGGTGCTGGAGAGGATGTGGAGAAATAGGAACACTTTTACACTGTTGGTAGGACTGTAAACTAGTTCAACTATTGTGGAAGTCAGTGTGGTGATTCCTCAGGGATCTAGAACTGGAAATGCCATTTGACCCAGCCATCCCATTACTGGGTATATACCCAAAGGACTATAAATCATGCTGCTATAAAGACACATGCACACGTATGTTTATTGCGGCATTATTCACAATAACAAAGACTTGGAACCAACCCAAATGTCCATCAGTGATAGACTGGATTAAGAAAATGTGGCACATATACACCATGGAATACTATGCAGCCATAAAAAATGATAAGTTCATGTCCTTTGTAGGGACATGGATGAAATTGGAAATCATCATTCTCAGTAAACTATCACAAGAACAAAAAACCAAACACCGCATATTCTCACTCATAGGTGGGAATTGAACAATGAGATCACATGGACACACGAAGGGGAATATCACACTCTGGGGACTGTTGTGGGGTTGGGGGCAGGGGGAGGGATAGCATCGGGAGATATACCTAATGCTAGATGATGAGTGCACCAGCATGGCACATGTATACATATGTAACTAACCTGCACATTGTGCACATGTACCCTAAAACTTAAAGTATAATTAAAAAAAAAAGAAAAAAAAGAAGAACATTATCTCATTAGAATTTGATTTTGGATTTTGTGGGCAAAGAAAAGAAGAATTTCTCTTTAATTTTATTAGCATGACGATAATAGTGTTTTTTATTTAACATACATATATGGCACTGCATGCTAGACACTCTTCCATGAACTTTATATACATATCAGTTTATTTAATCCTCATAATAATTTTATGAGATGGGTAATAATATTATCACTATTTTTTTAGATGAGGAAACTGAAGCACAGAGAGGTAGGTTTAACAATGTGCCCAAAGTCACACAGCTAGTTAAGGGGCAGAGTCAAGACTCAATCCAGGTCTGCTAGCTCCACAACCCTATACTCTTAATTGCAGTGTTATATAAATATATATGACAATACAGAAAGGTTGTCAGGCATCAGGTAAAACCGAATGAAATTCAATGAGAGAATAAACATCCCTCAACCTGTAAGTTTCTGTTCACTTTTTAATAATAGATAACTGAAAAGGCTGAGGATGTTTGGTTGGCTTATACCTTTGTTGCAGGCTCTCCTCTCCTCCTGTCCTCTTCTCCCAAGCCGTCTTCTGCTAGCTGCCTCTCTCTCAGACCACAGAAAGAGTGATTAGAGTGACCGAGTGGCCTGTGATCAGATTTCCTGTCCATGGGCTCTGGGAATTGGAAGGAACCTCCTCCCCACTCCCCACCCCCACCCCTCCACACAGGCAGAATACCCGGAGGTCTTTTCTCTGGAGACTGTTGTTAATCTGGTCTCCTGGCCCTGAGGGATGAGAATCTGGGCCAAGATATGTAGCAACAAAATAGCAGAAGTCAGCAATGCAAATAATACAAATGCATTTTAAAAACTGTGCCTTTACAAAACTGTTTCACATATGTATTGTCTCATTAGGGCATTTCCTATGGGAACTATTGGAAACAGAAACTGGTTCAAAGTAATATTTGGTACTTCTGAGTTTCTGTGTTTACCTCTGGCTTCATTATTATTATATATTGCCTTTCCTCTAATGGTTTTTAATTTGTATTTGAACTTTTTCTGTTTACTTAGGAAGAGATTGATACTTTCTCAAAACATATTTAATTTCTACCAGAATTTTTTAAAGGACAAAATGATTACCATCTTGTCACAAATATTGATAGCTTTGCCCTCAATTTAGATGGAACATCACAGGCTTGGCATTTAATCATACACACACACTCTCGGACACAGAGACATATATATGTATATGCCACACACACATACACACACACACACACACACACACATATATATGGACTGAATGTTTGTGTTACCCCCAAAAACTCATATGTTAAAGCTTTAACCCCCAATGTGATGTTATTTGAACATGGGCTTTGGGAGGTAATTAGGTTTGGATGGGGTCATGAGTGTGACATCATGGGATTAGTTCCTTTATAAGAAGAGACACTAGAGAGCTTGAGCTCACTTTCTCTCTTCTCAAAAGAATGCACACAAAGAAGAGGCCAGGCCACGTGAGCACACAGTGAGACGGCAGCCAGGAACAGGCCAGGAAGAGAGCTTTCACCAGAACTCAACCTTGCTGGCATCTTGATCGTGGACTTGAAGCTTGCGAACTATGAGAAAATAAAGTCTGTTGTTTAAGCCACCTAGTCTATGGCATTTTGTTATGGCAGCCTGAGCTGACCAAAACAGATTAATATACATAGACATATAATATAATACATAATATAAAGAGACACACACAACACACCAGATAGTGAAAAAGAAACATTGTATTGAATAAAGAATTAAATAAATACCTAAGAGGCCAGAAGCCTAGGAATGATGATCCAATACCTGAAGGCATTTTAGCAACAGAAATTTTTTAAAAAAACAAAAAAACAAGAATTTTCCCAAGTTTTGGGTCAGGCTCTGATATAAAGCAGACAGTCAACCTCAGATTTAAGCTCGACAGAAGTGGTAGAAAAGGAAACTGCCCAAAGAGCCATTGATAGTGGCCACAAGAGGATGGCACAGGCGGTGGCGAGGAGGGTAAGGCCCTTTGCTGAAAGCCCCCACTCTGAATTTGTGTAAGGTAACAAGAAACAGAGGAACGGTTTTTGTTGCGGGTGGAGGAGACCGGCCCCTGTGTGCTTACTGTTCAGGAGGAAGAAGATCCAAGTCTCCTTCTGACAACTTGGTTTTTCGTGCTCCTAACTGTGGCTTCTCTGCCACTGGAGCGCTTGATTGGTGCGGGAGAGCAGAACCAAAGGCCCTGTGGCCAGGTGCAGTGGCTCACACCTGTAATCCCATCACTTTGGGAGGCCAAGGCAGGCGGATCACTTGAGGCCAGGAGTTCGAGACCAGCCAAGCCAACATGGGGAAACCCCATCTCTACTAAAAATACAAAAATTAGCTGGGCATGGTGGCGCATGGCTATAATTCCAGCTACTAGGGAAGCTGAGGCAGGAAAATCGCTTGAACCAGGAGGCGGAGGTTGCAGTGAGCCAAAATCGCACCACTGCACTCCAGCCTGGGTGACAGAGAGAGACCCTGTCTCAAAATATAAAATAAAATATTTAAGAAAAAAAGAAAGACCAAGAGCCCTGAGCTCTTAGCAAGCTTGGCTTCAGTCTATGGAGTTTCCTGGTGAGTTAAATGGCTCACTTGGGAGGTACTGGTACCTTCTGGAATAATTACCAGTGTCAGAAAAGACAGAGAACAGGTCTCCATGAATAGCACCAAAAGAAATATTTCTACAGAGCCATCGAAAATAATGACAGAAAAATTTGCAGAGAACAAAATAGGGCTTTCATTCAAAGAATTTTAATTTTGCTGTTATAATACTTAAGTGGTGAAATTTTTAAGTAAGTGCTGTCAGCTCTTCCAAAACCTTTAATAAAATTAGTCAGCAAGAAAAGCGATGGTCCAAGCAAGGAAAGGTTGGAAAGGAATTAAGGAATTTCGTGATGTACTAACTTATGTAACTTTAACAGGGGCAGATACAGTCTCAATTTTTAAATACATGCAGGATTTTTCTTACACTATCTTTTAGAGGTTTTTTTAAAAAAATTTATCTTAAAGTTTGATAACAAAAATATCAATTCTGTTTTTATCCTAGAACTTAAATTTCTAAGACAAATGTAACCTACTGAATCTTTCAAAGCTGAGGAAACTCACAGAATTGCTGATCTTTAAGATTGCTACTTAAGACTGATTGGTTTGGCTGAGAAGTCAGCCAGCCTGAAGAAGGTTTCAGATTTTCTGGGGAATAAGTCATTGTCATTGAGTGAGTCAAACCCAGGATAAAATGAAAATTCACACCAATATTTTCCTAATTTTTTGGTTCTTACATGTGATAAGTTCTCAGCCTTCATCATATTAGACATTTTTTCCTGACAAAATAGAACAAGATTTCTACCTACTCAGTGGATGACTTGTGAAATTCCCATGTTTATTGGTATTTCTTATTGAGTCAGAATAATTAGTGCAAAAGACATTTGGCATTTCTGAACTTTAAAAATTGGAGGTTGGTTTATACCATGATTTTGGAGCTATTTAATCTGGGAAAGGCCTGGGACCCTTCCTCTGGAATGGACTTTTTAATCAAGTAGGATAGAAGGTAATGAATCAGTGCCAAACTGGAAGAAGTTTTCAGTAACAGTTATCCAGTGCTTCCTATGAGGCAGACATTCTTCTAAATGTTTTGCAGTACAGGCCCATAGTCCCTTACTGGTAATTCTAAAATCCAAAAACCTTTGAAACCAATTATTTTTGTAACTCGGTTGGCAGCAAAACTTGGCCAAACTCATTTGGATGCAAAATCTGTTCTGATGTTTAGCTGTAGAAAGTATTAATGTTTGGTTACTGATTGGTGCCCTAGATTCCATTGGGGTATTACATAAGGTATGGTATATTACATAAATATAAATTAATTGTATATAATATATGGTAATTTTTATGGTAAATATGAGGTACTTGTGCCATATTGCCTTTCTAAAATCCAAAAAGTTCCAAATTCCAAAACTCATCTGATGCAAAATATTTCAAATACAGAAAGTATTTCCCATAAGTCTCACAATTCTCTACAGTACACTTTTAGTGTTCTGAACTTACAAAGGGAAAACTAAAAGAGTATAAACACATAAACATATTGCTCAAGGTGATACATCTAATAAGTAAGTGATGGATCTAGGATTTGAAGACAGGAAAATCTGGCTCCAGAGCTCATGCTGTTAATCACTGCTCCATTATACTGCTCTGAGTGACCTGCTAATGGGGTATCTTTTCAATAAATCTTCTTTTTGTTATTTGTAAATGAGAAGGAGAGAATATATAGAGTTATGATTAACAGCCTCCAGTGTTATGGTCCAGTTAGGAAAATGGTGTTCCCTTCAGGTAATTCACCCAAGGAAATTCAATATGGGAGCCGTTTACAAAGGGATAAGAAAAACTTAAAGGCCCAACAGGTGACTTTGAGGCAACCCAGAGATTAGCCAGACTCAGAAAGCTACCACTACCTCTAGGACTAAAATAGCAAAGAGAGGAGGTGATATTACTGAGGCCAAGAGCCAAGGAGTTGTTGACAGCATGGACTGAGATGCTGTCCTACAAAGGCAGCAGACACTGCCTTGGAGACTGATGATCAAATCAAGAAAGATGGGGAGAAACATCCTGGTTTTTCCCGTTCTCTTGACTTCCAATCCCCCTTAGGTACCACCGTTATCTGAACCTAGCTAGAAGCCAATTAGCAATGGAACCTGGAAAACATAGTTATCAGGGATAAATCCTCTATGCTACAAAACAGAGTAGAGCAAAAGAGAAAAAAAAACTGGATCTAAGGGCAAGTGATCAAATGACTACTATACGAATTTGAGAGTAAAAAATGTTGGATAATAGATTAAAGATAAATCTGGAAAGATTTGACAGGTGGTTGCAAAGGAAAACCCTAACAAAATGAGTTTTCCACATTTAGTTATTAAAGAAATATTTATTAAAGACCTTTATATGACAAACATGATCAGTGAAGAAGGTAAGTTCCTAAAGGGCGGGGAGCATGTTTTGTTTATCTACAAAAATTAAATTTTTCTTTTTAACAAAAATTAAATTCAAGCAATGTAAATGAAGGGTCTTGAACCTCGGTACAAAGAGCCTCGGTACAGTACATAAAATGGGAGAAAGGCTTTCTTAGAAGCATGTACAGAAAGGACTTTAAGGTTTTAGTCAACAACAAGTTCTATGAGTCAACAAGGTGAGGTGACTATAAGAAAAAGCCAATTGAATCTTGGGCAGCATAGTTGAAGCAAAATATTAAACATAGTAGATGATATTCCGATCCTAAAGGTCACTGGTTGGATTAATTTGGAACAATTTTTGAACTTCCAGCCATCACTTATGTACAGAAGAGAGATGAAGTGGTGAAGACACTCAAAACCATGTCCAAAGAGCAGCAATTGAAAAACTAGGGAATATTTAACCTGGAGAATAAAAGGGTTAGAAGATATAAAAGTACACACTTCAAATAATTAGAAGACATATACTGGAGTATCACCTACTGCCCACCCACCCTCTCCACTTGGAAGAGATAGTGCCTCTACCACAGTCCTGCCCCCTAGAGACCCATGCAACCGCTATGCTTTACACAGCCTGCATAACTCAGCAGCACTCCAGTTGCACGTGGCTAAACCAGTAGTTGACAGGCAGTGAGTAAGCCAGCACCTATGCCAGCATCTGGAGTAAAAAGGTCAGCTAAGCCAGGCACGGTGGCTCACGGCTGTAATCCCAGCACTTTGGGAGGCCCAGGTGGATGGAGTACCTGAGGTCAGGAGTTCAAGACCAGCCCAACCAACAGGATGAAACCCCATCTCAACTAAAAATACAAAAAAAAAAAAAGCCTGGCACGGTGGCTCACGCCTGTAATCCCAGCACTTTGGGAGGCTAAGGCCGGCGGATCACGAGGTCAGGAGATCGAGATCATCCTGACTAACATGGTGAAACCCTGTCTCTACTAAAAAAAAAAAAATACAAAAAATTAGCCAGGTGTGGTGGTGGGCGCCTGTAGTCCCAGCTACTCGGGAGGCTGAGGCAGGAGAATGGCGTGAACCCAGGAGGCGGAGCTCGCAGTGAGCCGAGATCGTGCCATTGCACTCCAGCCCGGGCAACAAGAACGAAACTCCATCTCGGGGAGAAAAAAAAAAAAAAGGGGGTCAACTGGACCTGACTCTCACTCACTAAAAGGGAATTTGGTTTAGAAAACACAGAAAGACTAAACCAGTTAGTAATTGAGGCAAACGCTAAAGAGAAGCCAACAGATAAGAATTAGCCCACAGCAAACAGAGGCCACATGTACACTAAAATGATGAGGGAGCGAAACTCTTTATAAGCAGAGAACATTCTGGAGCAGAGAAAAGAAAACAGAGCAAACTTCAGAAGGCAGCCAAGGTGCTCAGAAGGAGTGAGGGACAAGAACAAGGGAGAAAGAGAGAGCCCGGAAAAGGGGAGAGACAGAATGAGGTCCTAGGAAGCTGGCTGTGTTCCTGCTAACTTCTCTCTTTTGATTCCATTCCATGTGGATCCTAATAATAAACACTCTTTTTCTTAAGGTAACATTTGTGAGTTTCTGCTCTTGCAAAACAAAAATAACTAAAACAAACTGTTCTAAGAAAAAAAATGAATTAAACCAGTTTTGTATAGTCTTGAGGGCTAAACACCAATTGGTGGAAGCTCCAGAGAGACTGGTTTCTTTCTAATAGTCCATTAAATGTGTAATGGGCTGCCTGAAGAAACAGAGCTTTGTTTGCCACAGAGATGGTCCAAGCACAAGCCACCAGTCACATGGCAGGGATTCAAGCCCAGGATATGGTGCCATGACTGAACAATTTTCAAGGCCTTTCCAGCCTGGAGACTACATCATCTGATTCCAGGTGCAAAATTCTACATCTTTAGGTAATACAGATGGCTTTCATAATAAGAAATGTACAGGTCTTCTAAAATAGTTTTTTCTTTGTTAATTAGAATACTTTTCTGTCCAGTGCTTTGCCATCTTGATCTTCTTTTCATTCAAATAGGAAATAACAAGCCCAGCTACAGTTTTAAGTTCAGTAAATAATGTTTTAAGTGTTTCTGGTTTTGAGTAAAGACACTGGTCATTTAGGCATTGATTTTTTCCATTAATTTTTAAATTTACGTGTATTTTTCAGTAAATTTAGTTCATATGATTTTGATTTGTTTACACTTAGCTCCCTAAAATGTGTGGTTTAGCAATTTGATGACTATGCACCTTCTCATTACTCTGTCTCAGAACCAGAAAGTCATGTGTTGCCAGCAGGACCAAAGTGAAATCCAGCTGACATAAATTTGGATACAAATCGAAGAAGCCATAAAATTCAAGACCATTGTAAACTTGGTGATAAAAGTTCTCTTGTTTTCAAAAAGTTACAGACAAAACAAGTTCCAAGTGTAAAGTATTTTATAATGTTTTATGCAAACATGTGTTGAACAGACAAATGGCAGTGGGACAGCTGCCTCTCTTGTTACTCTGCTACCACAATTACCAGAACTTGTGATTATAGAAGGTTGCTGCTTCACATGAGGTTGTGCCTGCATCCTCAAAGAATCTGGTTACCCAGTCAAGAAAGCCAGTAAACCTGATCATTTAGCAGAGTGTAAACCAAAGCACTTACAGTAGACAAAATGCTTCTCATTCACAGAATTAGTTAATGTTGATCGTGGTAGAAACTTGAAATCATCTCGGCCAATCCTTCACTCTACCAATGTGTTTTAAATGGCTGTTTTGACATTCCATGTATATAACCTTTAAAATTCTGATGACTTGGTCCAGGCATGACTTTAATTATAAACTCAAGGCACATATGGAGCGGAGAGAACATTTTCCAGGGAAACCTAAAGAATTATGTTTTATGGGTATTTTTTTTTACTTATTTCTGAGCCTACAATGTGGAAATGGATTTCCCCCTTTAAATGTGTTTGAAAGAGTGATAGCACTACCAGTGTATATAAGATGTATATTTTGTATACAATTTATGTTGATACAAATTTTTAACTTTCATATATATATATGCTAATTTTCTGAGCCAACATTGTATAAGTCATATATTCAAAAAAATACCAAAAGTATATGACTTATGTAATTAAATCTCTACGTATTAAACTTACATAAGGGTATAATCTTTCCAATTTAGAGATATTTGCCTATGCCAGGGTCCATGTATTCAGCAATGGTTGAGAAAAAAATAAATCTTTAACCCAAAGTTGTTATTCTGTTTTTTTTGGGGTTTTTTTTGTTTGTTTGTTTGTTTGTTTGTTTGTTTTTGAGACAGAGTCTCACTCTGTCATCCAGGCTGGAGTACAATAGCATGATCTCAGCTCACTATAACCTTCAACTCCTGGGTTCAAGTGATTCTACTGACTCAGGCTCCTGAGTAGCTGGGATATTACAGGTGTGCACCATCATATCCGGCTAATTTTTGTAATTTTAGTAGAGACAGGGTTTCACCATGTTGGCCAGGCTGGTCTTGAACTTCTGACCTCAGGTGATCCACCCACCTCAGCCTCCCAAAGTGCTGGTATTACAGGAATGAACCACCGCGCCAGGCCATTTTTTTTCTTAATGAGTTCAGTGGTTAAAGGTTTGGGCCACTGCCCTTATGTCTAGTTGGGCACCTTGGCCTAATTAGGAACCCAGGCCTAAGGCTCCACCTACTGATCTTCCTTTCTCCCAGAAGCCCCTGGATATCCTATCATATTTACAAGCTTTAGTCTTCAGTCATTGAGTTTCTACTAACTACTGAGATTTCGGAAGATGGCTCATCAGGCTGGGACAGCCATTATCCAGACCACCCACTGCCTAAGATATCTCTTTCATTATTTATGTCACCCATCATTCCTCTGAGACATCTTGTTTGTCTTCACCACATGACAGAGAAGAAGCACAAATCTCAAGATTTATTGGTTCTTTAGACCTTGTCTTTCCGTTCTGTAATTTAAAAATGTATTTCCTATTTAAAATCTCCTTCTTCCAGAAATTTCTCATTCTACCAAAACCAGTGGTGCTTTCCCTTCATCTACTCAAACCATACCCCATAGTTCAGGACCCTACTCAAGTTTCACCTGTTGCAGAAAATCCCTGATGCTCCAGCCCTGTGTGATCTATGCCAACTTTGAAACTCTCATGTATATATTCTGTACCACCTTGTTTTAGGCCCACATTTTATACAAGCTTAGATTTACTCAAATTGTTTTATATATTGTTCTTATCTTCCTAACTAGAGTAGGGACTCCTAAGAGGAAAGAATTAGCCTTTATACTATCTTCCCATTCCCACAGAGACCAGTAAACTTCAGGACCTGAAGAAGATGTCAAATACACACCAGTTACTAAATAGATAAATATTATATTTCATTTCTACTTTATAAATTATAATACAGTAATATTTCTGCCACTAGCTACAACAGATTCATTTTCTCTGAAATTACCATATTAATTTATAAAAACATTTGTCATCTATTTAAAAAGTTGTTTATAATATTTATAAAAAAGTTATGAACTTTGCAATAAAAAATCATCCCTTCTAGGAATAAATTAGTTCAGCTAACAAGCATTTAAGTTTAATCCCTACCTTCCAGAAGCTTGCATTCTCATGAGAGAAAGAGGCATGTCAATAAATTAAGATGTAATGTAAAAAGTGCTTCCAAAGAGACAAAGTCTACCACATCAAAGGCCAGAAAGGAAGGAACAACTCCCAGAGGTTCTCTAATCAAACTCTACAATCAAATGATTATTATCCCACACAACTTTGAGGATACAAAGTCTAAGCCAATTTTTAAAACTTGCCTTTATTGTATAAAACTAGAGTGCTTTAAAACAATAAGATTTATAATTTGTATTGAGGTTCACAGCAAAATAGGCAGTAAAATAAGAAAGAATTAAAAATTAAAAATCATAACAAAAATCATATTTGGAGAATGTAGATTTGGCAAAAATATGAGGTGTGAAGTCATATTAATGAAAGTATCATTAGCTTTTTATTCAAAATAAAAACCGCACTCACCTGAAGCATCTGTATGTTTCAACCATGTTATTTACTGTGGTTTTGTTTTTTCATGCAGTGCAATTCCTTGTACACATGCTGGGGACTGGCATAGGTTCAGTTGGCTTTTATTTGGGCCTATCTTTTATTAAAAATTAGTGTAAGATGAAAACACTGTCTTAATTTATTTTGCAATATTGATATTATGTGACGATTTCAAGATCTCACTGTAGATCAGTGTACACATCAAATGTGTGTCTTAAACCTCTTTGAATTTATTGTGAATGTTCATTTTTACATCTTTTTACATTTCATGATTTTATTATCTCTATTACGTATGTATGAAATATGATAATTAAATTTCGTTTTCTTCCAGAAGCAAATGGAGTAGAGTTTTGATATAACTTGCTTTGAAATAAGTTCATCTGATAAGTAGTGGCTTGTAGCAAGGGAAAGCAGTAAGGCTTACAGATCTTGAAAAGAAATTTAGAATAGTAACTTAAATAAAGAGTAGTCTATGGTGGAAGGAGAAACAAGTATGAAATCTAAAGAAGAAAAAAATATGCATCATCTGTTGCTTTTTCTAAATTATGGTTGACAGTTGAAGCAAAAATTATAACACTTTCTGATGCGGTTCTAAATGTATATAGAAGAAATACTTAAGACAATTATATAATAAAAGGAGGAGGAAGGGATTTAAAGAAAGATGAGATTTCTATACTTCATTTAACTGGTAAAATTGTGAAACTCATAGACTATAATAAATTATGTGCATATAATATAACAAAAGCAATCATTTAAAAAATTTATACATTCAAAAACACTACAGATAAATCAAAATGGAATTATAAAAAACACTCAAGTAATCCACAGGACAATGAGAAAAAGAAAAAAGTAAAATGAAACCTGAGAGACCAAACAAAACAAAAACTAAAATAGCAGACTTAAGCCCAAATATATCAATAATTACATTAAGTATAAATTTTCTAAATATACCTGTGAAAAGACAGAGATTGGCAGAGTTGATTGAAAAACATAAGCAAACTATATGTTGTCTAAAAGCAACTCACTGTAAATATAATGATACAAGTAAGTTAAAAGTAAAAGATCGAAAAAGATAGATATGCCAACATTAACCAAAGGAAAGCAGGAGTAGCTACTTAATATCAGATAAAGTCAACTTCAGAGCAAAGAAAATGACCAGAGACTATGAGGAATATTATCTAATGATAGAAAAGGTAAATCCACAAAAAAATATATAGCAATCCTAAATGTGTATGTACCAAATAACAGAGCTACAAAATATGTGGAGCAAAAACTGGTAAAACTGAAAAGAGTAATAGACAAATCCAAATAAGGCTGGATACCTCAACGTCCCTGTAGAATGACTGACAGAAGTAGACAGAACATCAACAAGGATATAGAAAGACTGAACAACATCATCAGTCAAAAGGATCTAATTCACATTTTCTGGACACTTTGTCCAATAACAGCTGAACACTCATTCTTTTCAAGTGCCTGTGGATTATATACCAGGATAGACCATACTCTGGACTGTAAAACAGACTTCAACAAATCGAAAAAATAGAGTGTATTTTCCCACCATAATGGACTCAAAGTAGATATCAATAACAGAAAGAAGACAGGAAAATCTTCAAACACTTTGAAACTAAACAACATAATTTCTAATAACCCATGGGTCAAAGAGGAATTCTCGGGGAAGTCAAAAAACACACTGACCTGAATGACAATGAAAATACACATATCAAAATTTGTGAGTACAGCTAAAGCAAGGCTAAAAGGAAATGTTATAGCACGAAATTGTTATATTAGAAAAGAGTAAGTCTCAAACAATCTAAACTACTACCTCAGGAACCTAGAGAAAGAAGTGCAAAATAAACAAATCGGGCAGAAGGAAGTATATCTTCAAAATAAGAGCAGATGAATGAAAATGAAAAGCAGAAAAAAAATAGAGACAACCAATGAAACAAAGAGCTATTTCTTATAAAACTTTAATAAAACTGACTAGCGTCTAATAAAGAGAGAAAAAGAAAAAGACAAAAATTACCAGTATCAGAAATTAAGCAAAGGATATCACTAAAAACTCTGGAAACATCAAAAGGTTAAGGAAATACTATGAACAACTCTACACACATAAATTTGACAACTTAGATAAAATAATTCAATTTCTTAAATACCACAAACTACTACAGCTTATCCAATATGAAACAGATCACTTGAATAGTCCTATAACTATTAATCTGTAATCTAAAAACTGTCCCCTACCACCAGTTCTTGCAGTTCATATGGTTTCACTGGAGAATCCTACCAAACTTCTAAAGAAGAATTAATAGAGAGCTGATGTCAGTAAGATGGTAGAACAGGAAGCCCTGAATCCTCCTTCACCTAATGAATATACCAATTCAGCAACAATTCCTGGACAAATTCACATTGTGAGAAATCCAGAGACTAATTGTAAGGCTCCTGCACCCCAGATGAACATGAAACTAGACTTATCAAAGCTAGTACAGATATTTGGGTACCCTGTCACCAGAATTCCTATCCCTGGCACAGCGCCTTAAATTCATAAGTGATGCACAAGTTTCCAGCTTCTCTGAAGGGAAGGAAAGAGTTGGTCTGCATGTTCAATATCCTAATTTCTGCAGAAGCTATACAAGGAACTGGATTCCGTCTTGCCTGTCTCAGATGACTCACAGGTCCAGCATAAGCTAGCTACAATGGGGGAAAACAGAGACTGCAACTTGGGCTAGTAGTAACCATAGCCTCCCCCAGCTCAGCACAGAGCAAACAGACAAAAAACAAAACAAAACAAAAAGCAAAAAACAGCCACTAACATCCTCCCTGGAAAGGGAAATAATTGGTCTGTGTATCTAATGCCTCAACTTTTTCAAGGGCTGCCAGAAGAACTGGCCTCTATCTTACCTGTTCCAGTGACTGACAGGACAAGGCATACCCTAGACACCCTGGTACTGAAAAGAACATAGAAAGCAAGTTGGACCAAAATGAAGGCTTGGGGGCCCACAGAGTCCCTGACCAGGCTGATTGGTGAGGGTCTTTTCCTGCACAAGGCCAATTCATGAAATCTGAGAGAAGAGATCACTTTGTCTAATGCATAAACGCTAGCATAGAGAGTCAAAGAAAATGAATAAATAGGCAAATATGTTCCAAATTCCTGACAAATATTTCAAACCAACCATCGTAAAGATGCTCACCAAGGTTGGGAAAACGAGATCATGCATGAACAAAGTGAGAATTTCAACAAAGCCATAGTAAACATTAAACAAAGCCATAGTAAACATTAAAAAGTGTCAAACAAATCATAGAACTGAGGAATACAATAACTGGACTGAAAAATTCACTACAGGAGTTCCACAACATACTAGATAAAGCAGAAGAAAGGATTGGTGAACTCAAAGGCAAGTCATTGGAAATTCTTCAATCAGAGAAGGAAAAAGTAAAGAAAGCTTAAGGGGCTTATGGAGACCATCAAGTGGACCAATACACACCTTATAGAAGGAAATGAAGGAAATGAGAAAGTATCAAAAAGCTTATTCAAAAAAATAATGGATGAATACTTCCCAAGTCCACAGAAGGAAATGGGACAAACTAGAAACAGAAGGAAAGTATCTCAACATAATAAGTACCACAGCTAATATTATACTCAAAGTAGAAAACCTGACAAGTTTTCCTCTCAGATCAGGAACAAGGCAAAGATGCCCATTCTCACCACTTCTAGTTAACAGGCACTGGAAGTCCTAGCAGAGTAATTAGGCAAGAAAAAGAAATAAAAGGTATCCAAATCAGAAAGGAAGAAGTAAAATTGTCCTTGTTTGCCAATGCTATGATTTTACATAGAGAATATCATAAAGACTCAATTAAGAAACTGTTAGAACTAATAAATTTAGTAAAATTGCAGAATACAAAATCAACATACAAAAATCAGTTACATTTTTATGCAATAACAATGAACTATCTGAAAAGAAAATTAGGAAAACAATCTCACTTTCAATAGTACCAAAAAAAAATACTTAGTAATAAATTTAATCAAGGAGATAAAAGATTTGTACACTGAAAACACAAAATACTGATGAAAGAAATTAAATAGACACAAGCAAATGGAAATACATACCCACTTCATAAATTGGAAGATGTAATACTGTTAAAATTTCTACACTACCCAAAGAAATCTACAAATTCAATACAAACTCTGTCAGAATCCCAATGGCACTTTTTACAGAAATGGAAAAATAATCTAAAGTTGATATGGAGCCACATAAGACCCCAAATAGCCCAACAAATCTTAAGAAAAACAAAGCTGGAAAATCACATTTCCTGATTTCAAAATGTATTACAAAGTGATAGTAATTAAAACAGTATAGTACTAGCATAAAGAACAACATATACTCCAATAGAACAGAATAGAGCTGAGAAATAAATCCACACAGATGTGGTCAACTGATCTTTGAAAAGGTGCCAAGAATACACGATAGGGAACAGATAGCCTCTTCAATAAATGGTATTGGGAAAACTGGATATCCACATACAAAGAATGAAACTGGACCCTTATCTTATACCATATATAAAAATCAACTTAAATGGGTTAAAGACTTAAATGTAATCCCAGAAAATATAAAACTCCTAGAAGAAAACAGGGGAAATCTTCATAACATTGTTCTTGGCAATGAATTTATGGTTAGAACACTAAAAGTAGACAAGTGGAATTACATCACACTAAAAAGCTCTGTGCGGAAATGGAAACAATCAACAGAATAAAAAGGCAACCTACAGAATGGGAGAAAATATTTGCAAGCCATATATCAGATAAGGGGTTAATTTCTAAAATATATAAGGAATACTCCTACAACCCAATAACAAAAAACAAACAAACAAAAACAAAGTCCTAAAAACTAGGTAAAGGATTTGAATAGGCATATACACATTTCTCCAAGGAAGGCATACCAATGGCCAACAGGCATATGAAAAGGTATTCAACATCACCAATCATCAGCAAAATGCACAAAACTACAAATGAGATATCACCTCATACCTGTCAAGATGGTTACTATAAAAAAAAAAAAAGAAAGAAAGTGTTGTTGAGGAGGTAGGGAAATTAGAATCCTTGTATTTGGCTTGTGGGAATCCAAAATAATGCAGCCACTGTGGAAAACAGTATCGAAATTCCTAGAAAACTTAAAAACAGAACTACCATATAATCCCAAAATCCCACTGTCAAATATTTATCAAAAAGAATTGAAATCTTGTCATTAAAGAGATATCAGCAGTTCCATGTTTACTGCAGCACTATTTACAAAAGCCAAGATGATTATGAACAGATTATTGGATAAAGAAAATGTGATACATACATGCAATGGATATTATTCAGCCTTTAAAAAGAAGGAAATTCTGTCAATTTCAGCAACATGGATGAACCAGGGGAACACAACGATAAATAAAATAAGACAGTCACAGAAGGACAAATATTGCATTGGAAGTATATAACTGGAATCCTAGTTATATGAGAATAGTCATCTGAAATCTAAAAAGTGAAATTCATAGAATTAAAGAGTAACATGGTGGTTGCCAAGGGATGGGGGAGGAATAAAAGGGGAGTTACCAATCAACAGGCATAAAGTTTCAGTTAAGAAAGATGAATAAGTTCTAGAGATCTGCTGTATCTATAGTAAACAATACTGTATTATATATTTAAAATTTGTTATAAGGTTGATTCCATGTTAAGTGTTCTTACTGCAATGAATTTTTTAATAAGACATTTTTTAAATGACTAGTGGAAAAAAGAATTAACTACAATCTACACAATCTATTCTAGAAAACAAAAGAAGATTAAACATTTCTTGATTCTTTATATTAAGCTAGAATACCCTAATACCAAAACCAAAGAGGTACTAAACAAAGAAAATGATGGACCAATATGCTTCATGACTATACATGTTAAATCCTTCACCAAATATTAGCAAATAGAGTTTAGCAATATATGAAACAAATTATACAGCATGACCAAGTGGGGTTTATGCTGAAGATGCAAAGTCCAAAATTTGAAAAAAAATCCAATGTAATCCATTACATTAACAAGCTAAAGAAAAATTCATATGATCATATCAATCAATGCACAAAAATAATTTGACAAAATTTAACACCAATTCACAATAAGAGCTGACAGAAAAATAGGGATCACAGGGAAATTTCTGAACTTGATAAAAAGCACCTATAAGACACCTACAAGAACATACTTAATGGTAAAAGACTGACTAATATTCCTTAATATTGGGAACAAGCCAAGCATGGCTCTTTTTATCGCTGTTATTCAACATAATGCTGGAGATTCTAACCAATGCATTAAGGTAGAAAAGGAAATAGAATACTTATAGAGTCTAAAGAAGGAAATTAAAATGCCTTTATTTGCAGATGACATGATTGTCTACATAAACAATACCAAAGAATCTTAGAAGAAGAAGAAGAAGAAGAAGGGGGAGGAGGAGGAGGAGGAGGAGGAGAAGGAGAAGAAAGAGAAGGAGGAGAAGGAAGAAGAGGAGGAGGAGGAGGAGGAAAGAAAGAAACTCCTAAAAGTAATAAATGAGTTCATCAAGGTCATGGGATACAAAATAAATACAGAAAAATAAATTGTATTTCTATATGCCAGAAATGAATGTGTGACCACTGCAGTTAGAAATATGATACTATTTGCAATTGCTCAAAAATGAAATAGATATAAATCTACAAAATATTTACAGGACTTGTATACTCAAAATGACACAACACTAATCAAACAATGTCTAAATAAATGGAGAGACATTCCATGTTCACGGATTAGAAGACCAAATAGTAAATGTATCAGTTCTCCCCAAATTGGTTCCTATTAATATCTCAGCAAGAATGTTTTATAGATGTATACACTGATAATTCTAAAATGTTTATGGGAAAAATAGAAACTGGAATTGCTAAGACAATCTTGACAAAGAATAATAAAGTGGGAGACATGATTCTGCTGAATACTAAGTTTTACCACACAGCTATGGTGTGGTATTGCTAAAGAGATAAACACAGAGATCAATGCAACAGAATGGAGAACTCAGAAATAGCCCACATATAAATGCTCAACTGATTTTTGATAAAAAGCCAAAAGATATTCAGTGTAGAAAAGCCAGACTTTTCAATAGGTGGTAGAGCAGTTGGACCACCAGAGGCAAAAAAACTGTGACATAAACTTCACATCTTACAGAAAAACTAATCTGACCTGTATTATAGACTTACATGCAAAATTCTTAGCTATAAAACTTTTAGAAAAATACAGAAGGAAATCTTTGTGATCTAGGATTCACTAAGAAGTTCTCAGACTTGACACTAAAAATATGATCCATAAAAGGAAAAATTGGTAAACTGGATACTATGAAAATTAAAAACTTTTACTGTGCAAGAGATTCTATTAAGATACAAGCTACAGAATGGGAGAAAATATTTTAAAACTACATATCCAACAAACAAATCATGTTCAGAATATATTTTAAAAGCCCTTAAAACTCAATAGTAAAAATCCAAGAAATCTAATTCAAAAAGGGGTGAAAGACATGAAGAGCGCTTTCACCAAAGATAATATACAGATGGCAGATAAGCACATGAAAAAATGTTCAACATCACTAGCCATTTTGGGGGAAAAGAGAAGAGGGGAGGAAGCAGAAGAGAAGTTAGTGTGGCTACAAAAGAGCCAAATGAGGGATCCTTGTGGTCATGAAAATGTTCTATACCTTGACTACAGTAGTCCCTTCTTGTGCTCGGGGAATGCATTCCAAGACACCTAGTGGATGTCTGACACCATGGATAGTTCAAAACATACACAGCTAGGGTAAAGTTTAATTTCTAAATTAGACACAGTAAGAAGTTAACAATAACATAATAAAATAGAACAATTACAACAATATGCCAGCCTCACTACTCTTGTGCCTTGGGGCCATTAGTAAGTAAAATAAGGGTTATTTGAATGCGAGCACTGTGATACCACTACAGTTGATGTGATGACCAAGATAGCTACTAAGTGACTAAGGTAGATAGCATATACAAAGGGATGATTCATGTCCTGGGCAGGTTGGAATGGAATAGCAAGAGATTTCATCACGCTACTCAAAACGGTGCAAAATTTAAAACTTATAAATTGTTTATTTCTGAAATTTTCCATTTAATATTTTCAGACCATGGTTAGCCACAGGTAACTGAAACTGTGGAAAGCAAAGCCAAGGATAAAGGAAGGACTATTGTATATCAATGTCAATGTCCTGGTTGTGATATTATATGTTATAGCTTTGCAAGATATTATTGAGACAAATGGGTAAAAAGTAGGCAAGAACTCTCTATATTATTTCTCACAGTTGCATGTGAATCTTACAGTTATCTCAAAATAAAAAGCTTTATTTTATTTTATTTTATTTTTATTTTAGTGGAGACAGGGTCTCACTCTGTCACCCAGGCTACAGTGCAGTAACACCATCACGGCTCACTGTAGCCTCGAACTCCTGGGCTCAAGCCATCCTCTTGCCTCAGCCTCCTGAGTAGCTGAGACCACAGGCATATGCAACTGTGCCCAGATAATTTTTGTATTTTTTGTAGAGATGGGGTCTCACCATGTTTCCCAGGCTGGTCTCAAACTCCTGGGCTCAAGCAATCTGCCCACCTCGACCTCCCAAAGTGCTAGGATTATAGACGTGAGCCACCATGCCGAACAAAAACTTAACTTTAATATGTAGCCCAACATAATGGCTGGTATCTTTTACAAAAAATAAAACACAGAGACATCAAAAATCGTGAAGAATGAAAACTAGGCATCTTGTTTCCAAAATATCTGCCTAACAGTATAAAATGGGAAGTGAATTGAAAGCATTAAAAGAAGCAATATACATGAGCAAAAACTAATCTCAAAGGTTGTATTTTTCCACACATATAATAAATTTTAAATATGTTATTTTTATATACATAGTGATGTAATAAATCAGTAATATAAAAAGTAAAGAATAAATTAATGTGTGCAGACATTTACATTTAAAATGTGTAAAAATATAAAAAGAATGGATTTTGAATTTTACATTGCTCCAAATTAAGGGTTCATTCAGAATAGTCACTGTTTAAGTAGACTCATATGCTTTGTTTCCATTAAATTATGCAGCAATTTAAAATAGGAATGTATTGGTCTGTTCTCGCACTGTTATAAAGAAATATCTTAAACTGGGTAATTTGTAAAGAACAGAGGTTTAATTGGCTTGCAGTTCCACAAGCTGTACAGGAAGCATGATGACTTCTGGGCAGGCCTCAGGAAACTTTCAATTATGGTGGTAGGTGAAGGAGAAGCAGGCACGTCTTACGTGGCTGGAGCAGAAGGGAGAATGGAGGAAGGTGCCATACACTTATAAACAACCAGATCTCATGAGCACTCACTCAATATCATGAGAACAGCACCCAGCGGGATGGTGTTAAACCATTAGAAACCAACTCCATGAGCCAATCACCTCTCACACGGCCCCACCTCCAACACTGAAGAATACAATTAAACATGAGATTTGAGCAGGGACACAGATCCAAACCATATCCAGGAAAAATGAAAGACAAGGCAAAAATGAATTTAGTCTAATATACTTTGGACGTCTAAAATAGTGCCAAAATTTTCATACTCATGATACATGCCATGATGTATATATACATCATATATCCATTTCTGCATTTACAAAGAACGTGCTCTTTTAACCCAGGTCATATGGTACCAGGAAGTCACTGCAAAATTAAATCAGGAAATTAGTGACCTAACTTTGGTCCTGTGTGTGTGTGTGTGTGTGTGTAACATTTACATATATATAAATGCTAAACAATTGGCTTAAATGTTTCTGTGAAATTGAGTCATTATTAACTGACCACTTTGCCAAGTGTGTTCACATTTTAAATTACGCTGAGAAATGTTATACAGACAGCAGATACTAATTGGCTCATTGTTTGAGTGAAGTGATTGGGTTAGGAGTTAACTAACCTGGTCAGTCCAGTCAAAGTAGTCATTCAGATTGTGTTATATAGGTACATCTTAATGTTTTTAGGATCATAGACATTGTGGATAATGGTATTTTTTAAGATAATAAATACTTCAGAAACTCAAAGTTTCTTTTTGACTGGTCTTTAGCAACATCCTTGGATTTGAGGAATAAAGAAGTGATAAACATCAGTGTGTTATTAAGTCCTATCTTTCCTTCCTGGAGATAAACTCTACCTTTATTCTTCATTTCAACTTCAACCACCCTTGTTCTGGCTTTCATCACTTATATTTAAATGCTGCTGCAACCTCCTTTCTGGTCTCTCTGCCTCTAATTGATTTTTCCTCCAATCCTTTCTGAGCACTGCACTTCTTAAAATACATTTTTCTATTTTCACTCCCCAACTCAGGGCTCCATCATGATTCAGTGTCGTCAACTCCTCTAGCCCTTCCCAATCTATTCCAATCTCCCTGTTGAGTCTTGCTTCCTGCAGTTCACCCCCCCATACACTTCACCCCAAGCAAGTAAGTGTCCTCACATGCCCCTGTGATTACCCAAATCTGCCCTCATGTCTGAGATTTTCCTGCCTGAAAATATTCCCCTATCAACCCCACTGCATTCTCTTTCAACCTTCCTCTAATTTCCATGCCACCCATACTTCAAGGCCAAGCTCAAGACTACCATCTTCAACAATCCTTCACTTGCCAGCCTGCAGTCATTGTTGTTCCTGATTGTCCTCTTATCCAATTCATTCATTCATCTGCTCTACGCAAATATCTTGAGGTCTTATTTGAGTGTCAGTTACTTTGCTTATTGTAGTACTTCTTTCATATCACTTAGTTTTGATCTATGATTAATATATTTGTCAAATAAAACGGATCATGCCTTAATCTTCTTTTCCAGATCCCTCAGTACTCAGCAGTGTAGTTGGCATATTATCATCACCATTAACACCACCAATAACAAACATCAACTGAACTGCTTCTACCTATAGTCAGTACTCTCCTTGACCCTGAAAACTCAAAGATGTAAGATCGGACCCTGTAATCACAGTTTAGGTGGGGAAAAAATTGCCAAATGAATGGTGTGTACTATAATGTTAGAAGGCCTCAGATGCAGGCACAAGTACTGAGAGAGAGCATGATGAAAGTGATGCGGCTCTAAGTGTTTTACGTTGTTGTAGTGGTTCCTACAGTGACCCACCCAGCCTCTTCAGGACTAATGCACCCATTTCAAGCTGCTGGGACTAACAATATCAACTTCTATACCCCTCATGGGTGATTGCCTGCAGCTGCACAGGATTACAGCCCCTCCCAAGGGGAAACCCACAGGCAATGATTAGTTTATTCAGGGAAATAGAGGCCCAGGCACCTTTGTTTCTATTTGAGTCAACTCTGAAGGCCCATTTAACCTCAGAGCTCCTGCTAAGATCCATGGAGACCTCACTTGCAGCCACACTTCAGCTTCTCACTCTATCCAGTACTTCACTGATTACTTCTTTTTAAGTTATCTTCCAAAACCACTCTCCAATAAAACTTCAGCTTGGGCATGCAACTTCCCATCTCACAGTCTGGTTCCAAGGATCCCAATCTACTTTCATGCTTTTGAAAGAAGGGTATAGTTACCTATACAGTTCCTAGCTAAAAAAAAGTTCTGGTTCAAAATACTAGCAAACAGGTGCCCTATCTTATCTTAACTTTTCCAAAGTTCTTGGAGTCAGCAGGGATTTTTGTCTCTGTCTCTCACAAATAAAGAAACTGAAGATGAAAATTAAGAAACTAAGGAGAGATGAAGTGTCCAAGATCACACATCTAGGATACAGCGGGTCCAGGACTCAAACCCTGGCCTTCTCAATCTTACCCAGTGTTCATATCCTATACCAGACAGTTTGGAAAGTGGTCTGGTTTTAAGAAAAGAATATGGACATCGAAATAGGTAAACTTGGGCTTTCCTTTTCTACCAGTTACTAACCATGTGATTTTCAGTAACCCATTTAACTTCTCAAAATTTAATTTCTTAGGTGGCCTTGTGTTTACAAAATTGACATGAACATACCTCCTTATAGCATTATTGTGAGAATTAATTGAAACATAGAAGACACTATTTCCTGTTATCATAAAGGAGTGGTGATGTATAAAATCAAAGATGTTTGTAAAGTTCAGATTATGGAACTTGGAATATTTTTCTGATCATCCCATTGAAAGTGACCTCTCCTTTTGATCATCTCTTATTTATATTACTCTAGAATTACACATATTGTAGTTTACACTACTTTTAGAAACATGCACATTTTATTTTTATAGGCTTTATTTTATAGTTATTTGCCTTAATTTGTCAATCAGTATGTAAAATCTTTGAGGGCCAGAATGGTCCTAGACATTTCTGTACACGTGTCGGAGCCTTGCTCAGTAAGTGCCAGAGAGTAAATGTTGCATGGATGTATTTTGCCTATGCTGATACACGCTGAATAAACAGATGTTTTGTGGTGCTGTGCCTGCCCCAGTAAGTTGTCACGTGCAGGCAAGAAGATAATACATTTACTCTGAGAACAGGCTACTCTGGAAGACATAGAGGAAGTTGCAACCAAAGGGAACAGTGAATTGAAACATCCAACCTGCCCTATAAAAGAATGTGGATCTATGGACGTCAGATTTTCCCAGTACCAACAAGTAGCTAAATCGCTCATTTTAAAATCACTAACTAAACTCATTTTAATGAGTTAAAATAGCACGATATTAGAGTAAGGGTTACTCTTATGGGGGATAAGAGTAAAGAGTGGGGGGAAATGGGAAGTGCTGCTCCACTAGTGTTCATTCCTGGGAAACATGGAAACAAGGACTAGGAAGAGGGTTCCCCCAACAGTGCACATTTACAAACACTAATCTCAGTCAAATCGGAAGTAAAGGCTTTTGCTGAGATGGAGGATGGGGTGGAAATGCTGCTGTAGGAAATGTGATAGGGTGTCAGCAAAAGAATTGTGAGCAGCCACAAAATTAGAAAGCATCACTCTGTACGGATCCCAGTCGGAACAGTTTTGTGATTTTCAATAGCAACATTCAACAGCCCAGCTGTATGACAAGAGAAATAATACAGTAAGGATGACCCTGGGTGGAGAAATTCTCTTCCCTTGACTAATTCCTTGTGCATGTTCATAGATTTAAATATATATGACGAAGTGTCAACTCATTAGAAATATTAACATATTGAATTCTAGCTCTTATCCTCCTATCGGAGAGATGGTAAGCAAAGCTATTAAGAGCAAAAGCTCTACAGACTAATAGTCCTAGATTTGAATCCAGTCCCTATTCCAATTAGCAGTATATCCTTGGGAACATTATTTAACTGTTCTATATATTGTATATACAATAGTACATATCCTTTAAATTAATTGTGAGAATTAAATAATGCATAAAGCATTTTAACACAGTGCTCATGAATGCTGAATAAATGTTAAATAACAATAAATGAGGAAAAGAACTTGGCACACACAAGATTAAGCACTACTTGGTTTATAGCTTATGAGAGTTAGATCAGAGGTTATGAAACTAGCACTTATTATAATTTTTAATTAAATAGAATTTTCTTATTTATTATTTACTCCCCAACAGACTATAGATTCCATAAAAGCAGAGACCTTCTCTGTTTTGACCAATTATTGCCCAAATATAGTACCGAACACATAGCAGGTATTAACTGAATAATCAGTTAATTAATTAAAATGAGCACGCTATTAAGCTAAGACAATGATCACAGAAATACTTTATTAGTAACTTGTGTTTCCAGATCATTCTGCAAGTTATCATACTGATTAAAAAATACATAACATAAACAACAAATCTAAGTTTCTTCCAAATTTCTAGTTAAATGCCTTTCCTTCCCCGAACAAAAGATAACCTGCCGTTTTGTTAGTTCTGTTAAATATCCATTCCTTCAGTGACTCCTCCCTCCCTGGCCTACAGAAATTTCATCTTCCACTGGCGAGATTAAGGCACTGATAGTTTTCATAGTGTGTGTGTGGTATTGTGTGTGTGTGTGTGTGGTATTGTGTGTGTGTCTGTTTTCTCATCACAACACTTTTACTTTGTCACCTAGAGCAGCCCCCTCTTTCTGTTTGCAATCCCTGCCACTATTCCTACTTACTATCCACAATTGCCACTTTAATTTCCCTCTATAATTTGACATTTCTATTAGAATCTTGAATCCCCTTAGAACTTTCATCAAACAGTGTAATCAGTAACATATTATAGAAAGTGGCCATCTTTTACATTTATCCTGAAATTGTGGATAGAGTAGGTAGACAAATATTTGTTTCGTTGCGTTATCACTTTTAAAGCAAAACTCCAGAAAGCATTTTTTAAGTAGAAATTGTGAAGGGATACTGGATGCCAGGAGCGTAAAAATAACTAAGATGGGAAGTTGCCATTTCCTCTGCTAATTGACATCACTGTGTCAAAGTTTTCAGCTTTTCAGGACTCATTTTTGCTTTTTGAATACATGAAAAACAACTAGAGACCTTCACACCTTTTGCAAACTGTTGTTTACTGGGAAGAACCTCTTTAACATTGGTTGACTGTGAGCAGTGCTTATTTATTTTCTTATCTCTCTTTCTAGTAAATAATAGATCTTACCTAAAAATGGCTGAGGCAACCCTAAAGGCTTTGTGATTCAAACCTTAAATGACAATCTGCCATCACACTAGCCTTCCCCACTGACAGGGAATCCTTCCTCTGGATCTTCAACAAGGGCCCCCTGATCCACACAGCTTTGAGAATATTCAGCTAGTAGAATTTAGATCATATTTGCTATGTGTGTCCAGCTATTTTTCTTTCCAGTATGTTTCTTGAATTCACCCTTGGAATGCACCTTGATGTAGCTTCTGGTAGAAATTAAATATGATTCATTTCAAGGATGTAAATTAAAGAAATCCCTTTTTAAAGATAACTCCTATTGCCGGAAATAATATTTTAATTTATTTATCATTGATTTTGGTGCTGAAGCTAAGTCTCTGTTAATACAAAAGAGAGAGTAACTTCCAGATTACTGATATACTTCGCCTTCAGTCAAATTTTTGAAATATTTGGAAAAACTGATTCTGGGTGATTTAAGCCCATACAGCCACATGAGTAAAGTGATTTGGCTGTTAATAGGAAAGAAAAGCGAAATAAGTAAGTAAATAAATAGAAAAAGCCACCGCATCACAGGTTCAGAAATAGCAGAAACAAGGGTATTTTTCTCATGTGAAGGCTGTCTTGTGGAATTAGGTGTATGAGTTCAATTTCATATAGCAATGGACCCCTCGAAGAGGAGTTAATTCAAAGATAGAGACTAAGTAAATATTGCTTAGAGAAACAACTGCATACACAGAAAAAATAATCAGCATCAACACGTCAGAGATAAACCAAGCTAATGCACAGTCAGATACCCAGAAAAAGTCAAGTCTATGTCTTTTGTGAAAAGAATGCTAATTCTCAAAAAGCTCATGAAGACTTCACCTAGCCTTTTTGTTTCTTGAATAACAATTATAAACTTTGAAATTGAAGCTATGATTCTGTTATTGTTTCATATCTTTACAATTCCTGTTACTCATCATATACTAGAAGATCCCTCCGTAAGTAAGTAAAATAGTTTTCTAGGAGGGTGCTGGGGTATCACGAACGCAAATGAAGCAGAAATTGACCCAGTAGAACACTGGTAGTCTCAATAAGTTAAAGTATCTTCCAAGTGCTATGTGTTTGGAGAAGGAGTTTTGTTTTCAGAAACAGCAAATACTCTCAAACCAGTTAAATAAGCATTCATGCAAAGTCCACTATGTGCAAAGCCCCATATTTGATACTTGAGGAGACAGCCAGGAACAGTACATTTGTCAAAGGAAAGGTAAGAAGTGAACACAAGTAACTTTAAAACAAGGCAGAATATAAACATACTATATTGGGGCTTAAAACAATGCACCATGAAAAGAAACAAAGATGTATTTAGTTCAGATTAGTTTGGGAGTTAGGGGTGGTCTTCAGCTGGAGAAAGAGCTTATTTACTATTAGTTATTATTTTGAAGAGTTTCTTTTGTTATGATAAAAGTGTCATCCAGAGGGTATCATAAGCATGAATAAATGATTAAACACAATCAAAACCTGAGGCAAGCAACTTCTTTTGGCTTGGATCCTGAAGACTCCTGGGCAGACTTGAAGCTAAGCCAGACATGCTTGCCCAGTTGCATGGGCCACTTTGGCCATTCGAGCTTGGATTAGCTTTTGGTGGACTGACCTGGATCTCCTGAAGTGACCCATAATTTCCAAGACCACTGGTGAAAAACCCACTCATGAATCTTCAACTCTCAACACAAAGTCTGTGAGCCCACATACAGCAACCATCACTGGAGCCACACATGTGCCCTCTGTAAGGCACGTGTATTTTAAATATTAAGCACACTTTAAAAGCTTATTTTGCCCAGGATTTTAAAAACCACATTTAAAAACTACTGTAAATATTTAAAGAAGGATACAGTGTTGAAGAATGAGACTTTTAGGTTTGTCCTACTAGCCATCTTTAATTGTACTGTTATCCCTGCCTCTTTTTTCCTACAGAGCAGTCACAGTTGTTCACAGAAGCCTTGCTTCTGCACAATTTTTGAAAATAGAGTTTACATTGAAAAACACTGGATTTGAGAGATCAGTCACCTAATATGTGAATAAAAACCAACAACTAAATTTTAACAAAGGTCCGGCAGCCTTCTCTTGGTCTTTTCCTAAGTGCTTAGTTTGCAGTTCTAACTGTAATCTAATCATTGCTTTTCTGATTCAAATATCAATACTTAATATTTATTGCCAGAATACTAAGTTAGATGGCCTGGCCACCTCCTCTTTAACAAGAAAAAATGATCTAAGCACTAGCCAGGCTTTGATGAGGCAGGGAATGAACTGAAGAGAGCCTCCTTCCGCCAACACAGCAGCAATGTGTTTTCTGTCTCAACTGAACGTCCACAAATTTGTAATTTATTTGGAAAAATATGTTGCAGATAAGCAAAAAAAGGCATCTGGAAGCCTTCTTGCCAAATGGTAACTTTCTGGAAGTTTCCTCATTTAGAAGTAATTTCTGGAAAATTTCTTGATTAATACAAATCCGTGAACAAACTTAAAAATGATGGCTTTGTTATTGCTTTGGCACAATATGTTAACAACACTGTGAGTGCTGCCAAAACTCTTGAGAGTTCTTTCATGCGGATTATGGTCTTGTTTACATATCCAGCTGTACTGAGGCCTTGTCCATGGTGGTAACCTAACAATGTTCCCAGTGGGGGTGCCCATTAGGGGAGGGGAGACTAACTGAAGTTTAGTTTGTTTAAATTGAGCAAGAATGCACAGCGGCACTCAGATCTTTGGGGAATGTGTTGGAAGCATACCCTTTCTGGGATCTGTTTTCGTTTATTTAAGGGAGATGTTTGCATTGCTCAAAAATTGCAATACACAAACTGGCCATGCAAAATGCCTTCCACATGTTTACTGTGGTCTATACAGAAGTGAGTAGAAAACACAAATAGTACTTGATTGAAGTAAAATGCTAAATAAAATAGTAATTGCTGGCGTTGGTCATTTTATTAATCAAAATCCCAAACCACTCTCTGTTGTATGTATGTGTGCATATATGTGTAAAATAAATTCTCCCAAGCATGACCATTAGATCTGATAGGAAAGATAAAATTCACTGAAGAAAGTGAATTTGAAATTGTGAGAAATTTGTTCCCGTTGATGGGACATTTATGCAAACTTTGTGTTGTTTTGCACCGATTTGTATACATGGATTTCACCGATATTTTATTTTACAGGTTCTAATAACAAAATAATAATTGCTTTTCCCCAAGAACAAATGTGAGAAACGATACATGTTTTCTCATTTTTGACAAAAATTTTAGCAGGATTTTAGTTGCTGCATGTTATTACTAAAAAAGAATCAGGGATATGAGTTGCCTCTACTCTTACTTCCTGACATTTATGAAGTCTACAAATGAAAATAGTCTGTTCAGAAGAAACTTCCACTTTTTGTGCTTTTATCTTTGCCAGTAGTAGAGAGTCACGAGTAGACCAAGGAGACCTCAGGCAACTGCAGTAGCCTAACTCTGTTAGATAAAGGCTCCTCACAAAGTATTTCTTGTCTGACACCAGCTGAGAGGCCAAGGTGCTTCTGTTATGTTAAAAACGTACCAAGGTTTAACTTGATCTATTGGATATCATTTAGGTCAAAATAAAATTCTTATTGGAAAACTCATAATTCATACAGTTTTTAATTCTTCAAATTACATCTTAGGTCAGTTTTATCAAAGTAATTTTCATCATGGAATTTATTTATTAGTTTAATCAAAAAGTGAAACTCCAATAAGTATTTTTCCAAAAAAGCCATGTTTTCATTTCTCAAAAAAAAAATCGATTTTAAAAAATAATTTCAGTATATAATATTAGCTTTGGTATCAGTATGTCAGGATTTTAATTAAATGTATTATGTTATTTTGTTCTAACATAGAAATCTCATTAATATGCAGGAGAAAAAATATAACGTTCCCATTGTCTATGGAACTGTTGAGTCGCTTACTTCTGTGTCTCTTACTTAGCATTCCCGCATGAAAATGGCATATTCTGTGGCTCTGTTTAGGAAGGTGCAATGTATTCCCACACTGTTACCAAGCTTCAAATTTAAGCTTCAAATTTAAACCATGATCATTGGATTACAAAGCCATTTTTATTTTTCCTATCACTGAGTTTTACTCCTACATTTTTTTCAAAAAGTTTCATATATTAACATACCTTTGAGTCAATATTAACAAGGAGAAGTAAACAGAATAAAAGTGCAAAGAACACAGTATCAAGCTACCTAGGTTTTTATACTTACTTCTACTTACCAGTTACATGCCTTTGCACAAGTTACATATCCTGTCTCCAGCTCTGTTTCCTCTTCTAGAGAAATGAATCTAATAATGCTAACTTTCTCATTGGATTATGTTGAGGATTAAACCAAATAATACACATATAATACTGAAAAAGTGCCTGGCATACAGTAAGCCCTCAATAAATGGTAGGTATGAAACTAGTACTAGACGGATTGGCCATTAATTTTAGTTAATTTTTAAATTCTTTTTAGAATTTTATGTGTTTTAAAGCAGTTAATAGAGGCATGTTAAAAAACATCCAAGACCTTGTTGACACAGTATTTCTAAAAGTATTCATAATTATGCTGACAATATTATGTCTATTCAGACAGCCAAACCTGGAAATATTTAGAAACTATTAAGTTTATGAAAGACAAGTCTGACTAAACCACTTAAAAGCAAGCCTGTTGATATACTATTTCTAAAATTCTTTTAGGGAAAACATTGTGAGGTTAAAATAGAACAAAGAATAGATTGTGACAAATTCCTATGGACTCTAAATAATATTAATAATGATAAGCTTAATATTCAAATAGTTTCAGAGCATTGTATTCAGTATATAATTATTCTTCACTATGAATTATTTTCTTGCATTCAAAAAACGTATTCTTTAGTGACAACTTAATTTTAAAATACAGTATTAAATATATTAGATATTCTTTTTTAAGAGTATTCTTAAAATAGAATACTCTTCGTATCTAGAAGGAACGGCTAAATGTGTCCACAGTCTAACAACTGAATTTCTTTAAAATTTTGTCCAACAGAGCTTCAGTGAATTGGCACCAAGAATAACCATTCTTGGCTTCTGGGTTATTTATCTACATTTTCAGTGCTACCTTGGTAGATACCAGGCCAATTTCCTAGATAGGCCAGAGGAAGGGAGAGGTGGGGGTGTTTCACTACCATCTCTGGGTTAGTTCAGCACAAATTACTTCCCAATCCTGTTTCTAATTCTTATTTGCTTCCCAAGGACATAAACAATATAGAGTGTTAGGAAAACAAATCTTTTAGAAAAAAGTTTGATGTTTATAATTTAATAATTGAAAAATTAAGATAGATGTTTCTGTTTTCTAGAGATGTACTATAAAATTTCTTTATTAACTCACTGGAATAAGCAGGTTGATGAGCCACACAGGGTATTTTAAGATACCTGTTAGATTATAGTCACATCACCTTTTAAATAATTCACCTGAATTTTGTTCAAACTGGCACCCAGTATTTAGTGATAAGATTGATCAGATTGTGTTATTGTCTGATGGAAGCTGAGGAATTCAGGAGCAATAAGTTATGATGACATGCTTGAGAATTGTTGGGGACAGATCTTCCTCCTGAAATTACAAGTTCATACTGTGATATTGTCAAGCCTTTGTATACCATTATTTTATAAATGTTTATCAAAATCAGTTTCTTTAAATAACCCTTTCTCTATGCTATCCTTTCACTTTTATTTCCTGAATAAGGAAGGCTATTTATTAAATCTTTATGATTCAAAGTCATTTTGGAGGAAAAAAGAAAGTATTTTTTACCACAGTAGCGAATCATTCCTAGCTGAAGGCAGCCTTTGTTCTCAGTCACCGGTTAGACTGCACTTTCATAGCCTAGTGCCTTCTACCAGAGCCTCTTGATATATTCACATAAATGATGGAAGATGCATGAGACGTGAAGGTGACATGTGCAGTCTCCAGGAGGAAACTGATGCCCTGGTTGCTCACTAAGGAGCCATCCTGGCGTCCGCGGCATACGCAGCCATGCGGCTGCCCTCCCAGCTGGAAGGAAGGAGGTAAGCAGCAGCTGTCAGCAGAAAGAGATGGGAAAGGGGCAATGACTCTCCAATTCACAGAAATAAAATTGTTCATGAAAATTCCCAGTAATGCCCTCCCATAGCTGTATTCCTTCCAAGACTTCTGACTGACTTCCCTGAAACTTCTTTCGTTCTGGCTTATCAGTTGTTTCAGGGCGATGTATTACTCAGCCACCGCCTGTGAAGTGAACCAGAACAATTTGAGGTTAATTCACCTCTCCCAACAATCATAAAAGTTTGTTCGTTCAGAGGTTCAACAATGAAATTGTTACTGATTAGTCCAGATCAAAAAATCTGCACTTTTGTCATTGCAAAAAGATTTAATTACCTTTTTCTAATGCAGTATATATGCCCCATTTGCCAAGACAAAAGAGCTATTATTCAAAGGAAAAAAATATTGCTGTAGCAAGCATAGTAACTTTTAATATTTTCACTGCTGAACTGTCAAAATGTGAACATTCCCACCCCCTTAAAAAATGAAAGTATGGAACTATCACATAACCTTCACTTTTATAGTAAGAGGTTTTTAGAATATGACCAAAAAAAACATAGCAATTTCAGCCAGGTCATAATTTAGTATAAAATAAAACAAGACATTTAAACCCGAGGAGGAAAAAAAAAAATCTGAGAGTGGTAGAACTATCCAACTACGTGTGCAATTTCCTTGTGCTCAAATTGCATTTTCTCCCTTCAGTGTTATACTGAGCAGGGTCTTGCCCTCTAGATTAGAGACTTTTGCATTAGAGGAAACTAGGTTATGTCTTCCACTGTCAGAGACAGAAATTATGAGCTGGAGTGCATTTTAGCCAGTCACTCTGAAAAATGTTTGCCCAAGGGGGTAATAATTAGAACTGTTTTTGTCAGGTGACTGCATTTTAAGCAGTGATGTGTCTGAGAATCTAGCTAAGGGCTTTAATATAAATATGAATTTTTTTTTCAGTCAGCATTGTGGCTTGATTTTGTTTTTGCTTTGCTTTTTATTTCAAAAGTAAGCACTTTTCAGGAATTATCAGCTAACATGTCCTACAGTTTAGCACAATGGTGACCCAATAATATAATAGCCAGCAGAGAATGATACCCAAGCAGCCTGAGAAGTTAATGCATAAAACGATAAATGAATTCATTTTGAGATCATCATGCACTTATGGACACAAATAATTACTCTGTATTGATTGCTTAGAGGAGTCTAAGCCCAAACATAAAATGGGTTTACTTCTAAATTATTGTTTTACTTATTTAAGTAGTTATTTAATGCAGTTTAATATGGTAGTTCACACTAACATAAATAAAATATATAAAAATACAATTGATGCGCTTTTGGATTACTTCAAAGTGGTTTGACACCTCTGGGGTCAAGATCCCATGGTTGGTGGGTTACCTAGGAGTTCTGTATTATTTATTAAGTTGTCCAAATCTGAATATAACCTTTTTAGACAAGAATGGATCATTTTAATATTCGTTCCCATTACAAAAGCATTATGGAAAGATGGGGATGGATGGAAATAATCTCATATCCTTTGGCTTATAAACTTTAATAAAGACTATCCTTTTGTTCCTACAATAACCCTATGTTTGCAAATAAATGAATCACTTTCAATTATGAGCTTCTCGGAACAAAAGGTCATGTTTTCCGTAGAGTCTTAAGAATACCAAATCCCATCCCCATCAGAGTGTAAATAATGAATAATTACAAAATGAAACTTTCCTCCTGAAAATTAGCTTTAACTATGTTATATCACAGGAAATAATAAATAACAATAATTTGAAAGTAACTAATTTTCTGGGACTATTCTACTTTATATATCACAGACCGTTTGAAATCTTTTATTTGTTTATTTTTAGAGACTGGGTCTTGCTATGTTGCCCAGGCTAGAGTGCAGTGGCTATTCACAGGCACAATCATCACACACTACAGCCTTGAACTCCTGGCTTCAAATGATCCTCCCACTTCAGCCTCCTGAGTAGCTGAGACTACAGGCTGGCACCGCTGCACCCAGCCTGAAATCTTAAACTTTCTATTCTAAAAAGGGTTCAATTGGAAAAATGTTGTTGACTTTCATTATAACCAATTATGTACTTATAAGTAGTACATCTTTCATAATATCAGAAACATGACATGACAAAGAATAAGCTTCTACAGTATGAATTCCCCCCACTGCCATGTAACTCACCTTATCTTGCTTTGTGTACCCATGTTTTAATCTTCCAGTTTGAACTTCAATTTCTTCTTTTTTTAAATAAAAACGTTGCTTAAAACTCTGTACGAAAGCTGATTCTCTCCCTCTCAGGTGATCTTACCTCCTTCTCTCTTTCCCAAGATCCTCTCTGCGTATAAAAGGATAATCCTGTGTTCTCATGGTGATGGTGAAAGGGCCTCTGACTTACATACTAGCATCTGGGTCTTTGCTGGCCTCTGCTGGTCTGTTCCCCTCTGTATCAGGTTATCGAGCACCCTGTTCTAGTGTCCAGTATTTTGTGCTTTGTACTGCCTGGTGCTTTGGGGATGTGGAAAGGGGGAAGTGGGGGTCATGGTAGCAACTATTCCCAAAGTCCTTAGATCCTGCGGTAACCTCCTATATCACATTCCCTGTACTCTGTGGCATCCATGTCCCAACCCCAGGCTTCTTGCATTGCACTGATTCCCTTAATAATAGGAGACTCCAGAAATTATGAAATCCCTAGATAACCTCATGGGCCATGGGCAGCCAGGGGCATTATTTAATCCACTTGACTAATGCTTCCTTCAGCGTTTCTAATTGACCAATCATGTGCTGCCATATTGGTGTTGTACCATGATAAACATGGGACTTCTTCAAGGAATTTGAAAAGTTCTCAAGATAGAAACTGAAGCAAGTATCAAGCTTAACCTAACCCCTCCGCTCATCTATGAACCCCACAATTTTAGCTAGATTTTTCTGTTAGCCTTCATTTTACTCCAACCCAAAGGGTTTGAGCCCTATTAAGCATACATTTGACAAAACTCTTATCTGACCCCTTGCCATTCATATGCCTTTTCCGTTTTCCCTCTTCTCAGACCCTTCTGCCTAATTTCCTTTCTCTTCTTTCAGGAGCTGTCGCTATGTTACATCTTGCTCCTTCACTTAGTGTAACTCACTCTTCCCTTCACTGCATCATAGTGATGGAGAGTTTCAGGAAAATTAACAGATTATTAGACAGAAGAGACAATGAGATGTGTTCTGGAGGGGGTGTTGTCTCCCGGCTCCTCCTTTGTTCTTCTCTGCCTTTTTTGTACCTCAGGGAAAGGGAGCCAGCAAAGCTATATTTCCCAAGTTCCCTTGACTTTCTGTTAGATTTTGCCAGTGGAAGGCAGGCACTGGAAGAAAACTGAAGAAAGAAAGAGGCCATTTTATTCCCAGCTTCTAATGGCAGTTTCAGCAGCCGTAACAATGACAGGTATATGTGGCTCCAAGTTCTACTCAGGTAACCCAATTTCAACTTCGGCAATCTCACCTGCATATGGAGTCTAGGTAACACTACCTTCTCCTTTGGATTTCTAGGCCTATGGGTAGTAGTGCCTTAATATAGGTACTACTTTCTAGATAAACTTACTCAATCAGTGCCCCAGCCTTCCAATACTTTGAAACTAATTCACTGTATTAACTCTGAAATTCCTCAGTTGGATTATGTTTGTGTGATTAAACACAGGAAATATGTCAATCATATGATCTCTATTACATTTTTGAAAAGTCTACCTGTAGAAATATTATTAGTTCTTTTTGTTAAAACCATGGTTGAAAAGTATTTGAAGAAGACTTCTAGAGTAGTATGTATTAACCATCAAGACTGTCTAAAGAGAATTTTCAGTCTTATAAGGTAATTACTCTACTAGGGCCTAAATGGCATCTATAGCCATTTAGAAAACAAGAAACATTCATTATTATGACTCATTTTTTGGCCATATATTTCTGTAAAGCGTGGACTGCCTACACTTTTTATAAATTTTCTTTGTGTTAAGGAAGGAATACCAAGTAATTTTCTGGAGTCTCATTGCTTTCTGGCCCTTCTGACGTCCCTTGCCATTTTGACCCACATGTGGAAATGAGAATTACAAAGTTTTGTCTCTCTTTCCCTACTCCACCTAGCACCACACATGCTGCCACTCACTTACTTCAAATTCCTTACTTTGAATAAATTAAAGTCCAGCAAGCTAGGATGCCTGCAGTAATGGAGGAATGCTGTAGGCCAAGGACTCCAAAGACACAAATGAGGTATACACACACACATGCACACACACAGGCATTCAGTTACCCATCCATTTTCCTTCTAAACCAGTGGCCCATTAAGTACAGGAACAGGTTTACTTTTTTATCTTTGTATCTCTAGGTTTGTTTTTTTCCCAAAGTCAAAAGGTATGTGAATAACTTTTAGAACTTTTATAGAATTAGACCCATAAACTTATAAAAGTAAAAAGAGCAATAGAAATCATTCCATTCTACTAATGATTATCTCTATTATAACATATCATTCCTATCATAATTTTTTAAATCCTCCTAATTTATCTGTGAACACCTTTAAAGGAATGCCTGATTTGTATCTTACCATCCTGTGTTTAACGCAGTGCTTAATACACAGGGAACATTCAATAAATGCTTGGTGAAAAGGAGTAGATGAATGAGTTAATGGCTTACTGAATTAATGAATTACTAAGGAGTCAAATATCTTGTCCAAGAATGCAGCGCGTAAGTAGACTAACAAGGCTAAATAACACCTAAATGATTCTAAGTTTTCTGATCCCAAGTCCAGTGTTATTTTCACAGACCTTCTTCTGAGTTAACATTTTTAGTGTTTTCTCATAAAACAAGTTTTAATCCTTTTGCCTTCAGAATAATGTAGAAGTGTGGGTGAAATAAGGAGGGATGCTGTTACACTTGTCGAAACAAGGCAAACCAAAAAGAAAGCTCTCGGTACCTAGTACCAGGTTCAGAAGCAACAGTGAAGTCTCCAAGACCAACTGGAGGAAGAATAATCAGGCATGCATGATAGGGAAACAATACTGAGCATAATTACCCTGCAAGCTCAATTTCCAATGGGGTCACTCTGTGCCTGTTTATGGAAAACGTATCATACATAATCAGCTACAAGCACTGAACTTTCATCAGAGTAGAGATAAGTTCAATATCTGTCTACATTATCATTATTTTTTCCCAAGAACAGTATATTCCACTCATATGAACTGTATAAAAGAACCCATAAGATATGAAAGTGCTCTTTCAGAATATGATTGCTGTAGAAGCATCACTGATTTTAATGTATAATGTTTAGGAAAAATGTATTCAATTGTTTCTCTCTCAACATGTTTCATTTTTAAAACAAAAAAAAGAGGGTAAACAAATGTCATTGAAAGATAGATACTATTAAAATTCTGTTACAAAAATACTTCAGTTCCTTTGTTTTTATGTTAAATCCAACTGCAAATCACAAAACCACCTCGTCTAAGACCCAAAACAAAATTGTATACCCATATTAATACCCAAAATTTTTGGTAGAAAATTAACACACCACAATGCTTAGGGAAAAATCCTGATATGCCACCATTGGGTTACATTAGTTTTTCCCAATACGTGATGGAGTAGAAATGTGACATTTGATATTATCACTGATGGTTAATTCTGTGAACATTTTAATATTTTTCAGACATCCCAAGATTTATATTTTTCCTTCCTCAAATGAAAGCAAGAATTTAAATACCAAGTCTTTCCATTCTTTTGAAAAAATAAATGCTATAATATACCTCCCAAGGTTAATCTGTGTCCTTGCACCTCCAATGAATCTATGGCAAGAATGTTTTTTATTGCTCTGCCATATCTAAAATTGCTTAGTCCATACTCTCTTAGACACATCATTTTTCAAACTCAAACTTCCAAGTTTCATCAGAAAAGAGCACATTACACTAAATGCAAAGCAAATGATTACTAGCTCATATTCTAGGGATATATGCATTCTTTGCCAAACAAGCAAGCCCATGTGTTTTAGTTTGAAGAAAGAATCTTGCAGCAAGCAAGCACTCTTAATATACCATAGACTTTGAATGATTCTTTGGCAAACTGTAAAGTAGTTTGTTCTGGAAATTGTATCAACCATGGAGCCCCTGCCCTCATCATTTGACTTGTAATGGATATAGTTCCAAATAAATAGTTTACATTCCCAGCCTTGGCTTTTTTTAAATCTCCTATTAATTATCAGCCTATTGCAGTCTGGCTTCTTTCTCCCTACTCCAAATCATGCTAGAAGGAGGGGTAGAAGAAGCCTTTTATGGATAGAATTTGTTACCCCAAAATTCATATGTTGAAGTTCTAACCCCAGGACCTGTGAATGTGACTTCATTTAATAATAGTGTCTGCAGATGATCAAGATAACTGAGGTCATTAGAGCGGGCCTTAATCCAATCTGACTGGTGCCCTTATAAATAGGGGAAATGTGAATGCAGACACAAACATGCATCCAGGGAGGGCACCACAAGGAGATTAAGTCAGAGATCGGAGTGACTTAGCTACAAGCCAAAGAACACCAAAGATCACCAGCAAATCACCAGAAGCCAGGAAAGAGGCATGGAACAGATTCTCCCTCACAGCCCTCAGGAGGAACCAACTCTGCCAACACCTTGATCTCAGACTTCTATCCTCCAGAACTGTGAGACAGTGTCTGTGGTTTAAGCCACCCCATTTGTGGTACTCCATTACAGCAGCCCTAGTCTAATACAAAGCTTCTGTTCTAGAAATGAACAGACCTGGGCTTTGCATCCACCTTTTCACACAGTGAAGGTTTCCCAGAGTTTCATCCTCAGCCTCTTCTCCCCGGGAAACCCCACAGCCTCCATTGTCATCTTGAGGCCAAGTGCAGTAGCCCCTCCCTATATGCAGTTTTGGTTTCTAGGGTTTCAGTTACCCATGGCCAACCATGGCCTGGAAATATTAAGATATTTTGAGAGAGAGAGAGAGCGAACATTCACAGAACTTTTATTACAGTATGTTGTTATAATTGTTCTATTATTCGTTATTATTGTTAATGTCTTATTGTGCCCAATTTATAAATTAAACTTTATCACAGACATATATGTATAGGGAAAAAAAACATAGTATGTATAGAGTTCAGTACTGTCTTTTGTTTCAGGCATCCACCAGAGGTCTTGAAACATATCCCCCAAGAATAAGGGGGTACTACTGTATTTCCATATCTCCATGTCTAGCTCTAGCCTCTCTTCTTTGATTCAAAAATGTATTTGTGACTGCTTGGTCAGTATCTCCAGGTGATTTTCTTGCAAGGATCACAATCAAGTTTACTCCAAGCCTTCTGCTGCTTCTGGGTAAATGGTTATCTCATCAGTTAACATCACCACCCACTCAGTAAACCAAGAAAGAAAGGTGAATTACATTTAACTCTTCCTTCTCCTTCAGTCATTGTATCAAGTAGTTCCAATTAAACCTACCTGTGAAAATTTCTTGAATCCATTTCATCCTTTCCAGGCATGCTGCTATTTAATACTGTGTTGGTTTGAACACTATTACTTGCTCCAGCTTCTTCATGAGTCTTCTAAAGATTCTGCCTACCACCAAACAACTCTGTGCTTTTTACCAAAGTCATTTTTCTACACAGTGCCTATTGTATCTTCCCTATTCAAAACCTTTGTTTTTCCACTACATACAAAACCAAGGTGAAACTTCTTATCAAACCACATTAGGTCTTTCAGAATCTGATTTAATCCTGACATTCCAACCTCATCTTCTGCCACATCCCACCTGCGTCCAACCCCATCTGAAGATGCAGGAGGACTACACTTCTCTGAACACTTGAAGACACTCACGGCTATGTGACTAATTTTGGCCAATGTCCTGTGACTCATTGCCACATATATCACTTTCAGGCCAGAGTATTTAAGGGTCAAGATGAATCCACTAGCACTGTCTTTCCTGATACAGCAATCACAGAGGAGGCTCTATGATAATACCAGAGAGAAGGTCCCTGAGACACTGCATGGCAAACAGTTGCTAAAGAGTGAGCAGACTTGCAGCCAACTTTGTATAAATAATAAATAAACTGTAAAGATGTTAAGCCACTGAGATACAGGAGAGGTTTGTTGCTGGTACATAAACTAACTTACTTTCTGTCTGGTATACCACCCATATCCACCAATTTTTTATACTCCTATATAATATGCTTTGATTCACATGTTAAAGTGTGTTGGTTTTACATCAAATTGCCACTTGTAAGTGTATTTTGTGGCACTTTCAGTGTAGTGATATAGCATATGCTTTAAGAAATTTTAAAAATAAAAAAATCAAAGACTATTATGCATGCCATAAAGCTCAGTTCAGTTTCTTCTCCTCCCTGAAGGTCATCCTAAATTTCGCCTCCTCCCCAGTTTCTCACACACATCTTTTTCTGCCTTCTTATAAGAGTTGTTTTTCATCTTTGGTGTCTCACCTTATCTTATGGTTATTTATTCATCTCTTTTCCGTTCAGTCACACATTCTAAAAAAACTGTAAGCTCCTTAAGGTCAGGACCTGTATCTAACACATTCTTTAATCATCCTAAGCACTTCACACAAAGTGCAAGCCCATTGTCTGTGCTCTTCACACATTGTCTATGCTCAGTAAATGTGCATTGGATGAGTTCAGTTGTAGAAAGTAATAAATGGATCTTTTTTTAATAAATGCACCACCTCTCTGGAAATCCACAGTGCTCACATTTTGTGTTACGAGCTCATTTTAGAGTGATTGGATGCCTTTTATTGGCTAATGTCTGCCATGTGGTAATGTCTTCATTTGCTGAGTTGATGTTCCAAATCTTACAACTCTTAGTCATAATTATTAGTTTTTCCCCTGAATTTTGTGCTTCATTGAGGTTTTAAGGGGTAAAATTAACCTCCCAGCTTTTCCTCCATAAATTTATAATTTCATTGTGATTTCATTGCTAGATTGGCTTCCATTTCAGAGATTTGTCCAAAGTTTAGGTGATTATGTGTCTGTTGTTTTTCTCTTCTCTCCAATACAGTTATTTCCTTACAATCTAACTTGCTCAACTGCATAGCAATAGATACAGCAACATGATGTGGAATTCTAAATACTACTTACTTAGAAAAGATAAATCTTAAGGGAAATGAGACATGTTTTTTCACCTGTGTTAAAATTATATGAGAATTTATGAAAATAAAGACTCGTTCCCATAATATTCTTCCCTGCTCTGGCATCTGTTTACCTGGACATAAGTCAATGTTTTCTGTGGAACACAACATTGTAAAATGTACATTAACAAGTTCTTAAGGGATATCATAAGCATAAAATCTGTTTAGCTATTCAACAATATGGAAATTTGATTGTTTAACTTGAATTAGAAATGTATGGCTTTAATTTCACTAAAGTTATATATAATTACATAGATTAAGACATGCCTTTGGGAATTTATTACTTCTCAATATTGGTAAAGCTAACATAGACATTAGACTCATAAACTACATAATTGCTTGTAAATAGATACCTTGTAAATAGATACATTGTAGGTGAAAAAAATCATTTAAAGGGTCAGAAAATTATGTCTGGCTGCAAAACTACATTCGAATGTGTCACAGAACTTCTTGAGACTCTCTGGGGAAAATATTGAAATACTAATTTTTACCTCACTTGCCTCAGTTGCTTGTCCTTTGTAAAAATAATTTGTAAAAGTCTGCCTCCCTGTCCATCTTTGAATCCCTCCAGTCCTAACACCTGGCTCAGCCAGCTACCACTCCTATATGTACCTTTTTCTCAAGCTGTGAACCCAGTGAAGCCCTGCAAGGCGTAAATGACCCTGGGCCAGTCAGGAGCTCAGCATCAAGCAGATCTTGTTTCAGGTCTTCTAATAAGCAGACTTGCCCTTTTGTTTGTAATAAAGACTGTGTCTCATACTTCATGTTAGTAATCTTATTCCATTGCTCCCGAGTCTGCTCTGATTTGCTGCCTATTAAGTGAACTAGTTGGGTGATTTTTTCAAAGTGGGTCCCCCAAAGCATCAGCAACACATGGAAACTTAAAGAAATGCAAATTCTTAGGCCCCACCCCAGATTTAGTGAATCAGAAACCCTGGGGGTACAGTTCAGTAACAGGTGCTTTAACAAGCTGTCCAGGTGTTTTTGATGAATGTTCAAGTTTGACAACTAGTGGGTCAGTTTTTTGGCATTAATTCCTCTTATTTCCATGTGCCTCTCTGCTCTCTTCCATCCCATCATCAAGTCCTCACCCTAACAGGGCAAACTTCTTTTGGAAAGTAGAGAGGGAGCAGGAGACATTTTTATGCCAGATTCAAAGCATGTGACTTTGGGAAGAGAGACAAAGGTTGAAAAAGGAAGGGTAGTCTGTTTTGTTGTCCAGTAATACACTATGGAAAAATGTAGTAAATGCAGCTGTAATAAGTGGAAAAAAAAACTGTTAAGGGAAAGAGATGCTCAAAGTTAGGATGGTACTATCCCTGCCCTGGGTATTTTTAGAGGGACACCAATAAAAAATATACTTACTTTTTTGGTGGCTAGACTGTGTTTCTTTCAATTCAACACTGCAGAGATAAATATAGAAACCAAGTTAATATTCAGGTTTTACAAAGAGGCGTCCTGCCCAGTTCAGTGTGTTATGGGACAAGAACAGCATGGGACAAGCAAAAACGAATCAGCAACTTCATTCTCTATCCCTCTGCCTCTCTGAGCTATTGTTCACTCAATTATCCCCACTCCTTTATTCACCCTTCAGCCTCCCTTCTCCATGGTTCCTTCTCCCTCACTATGCAAACCTATGAACATTATCACCGTAGGACAAAAAAACAAACATCGCATGTTCTCACTCATAGGTGGGAATTGAACAATGAGAACACTTGGACACAGGAAGGGGAAACATCACACACCGGTGCCTGTCATGGGGTTGGGGGACGGGGGAGGGATAGCATTAGGAGATATACCTAATGTAAATGATGAGTTAATGGGTGCATCACACCAACATGGCACATGTATACATATGTAACAAACCTGAACGTTGTGCACATGTACCCTAGAACTTAAAATATAATAAAAAATATATAATTAAAAAAAAAAAAGAAAATGAACTAGGAGGAGGAGCCAAGATGGCCGAATAGGAACAGCTCCGGTCTATAGCTCCCAGCGTGAGCGACGCGGAAGACGGGTGATTTCTGCATTTCCATCTGAGGTACCAGGTTCATCTCACTAGGGAGTGCCAGACAGTGGGCGCAGGTCAGTGGGTGCGCGCACCGTGCGCGAGCCGAAGCAGGGCGAGGCATTGCCTCACTTGGGAAGTGCAAGGGGTCAGGGAGTTCCCTTTCTGAGTCAAAGAAAGGGGTGACGGACGCACCTGGAAAATCGGGTCACTCCCACCCGAATACTGCGCTTTTCCGACAGGCTTAAGAAACGGCGCACCACGAGATTATATCCCCCACCTGGCTCGGAGGGTCCTACGCCCACGGAGTCTCGTTGATTGCTAGCACAGCAGTCTGAGATCAAACTGCAAAGCGGCAGCGAGGCTGGGGGAGGAGCGCCCGCCATTGCCCAGGCTTGATTAGGTAAACAAAGCAGCTGGGAAGCTCGAACTGGGTGGAGCCCACCACAGCTCAAGGAGGCCTGCCTGCCTCTGTAGGCTCCACCTCTGGGGGCAGGGCACAGACAAACAAAAAGACAGCAGTAACCTCTGCAGACTTAAATATCCCTGTCTGAAAGCTTTGAAGAGAGCAGTGGTTCTCCCAGCACACAGCTGGAGATCTGAGAATGGACAGACTGCCTCCTCAAGTGGGTCCCTGACCCCTGACCCCCGAGCAGCCTAACTGGGAGGCACCCCCCAGCAGGGGCACACTGACAACTCACACGGCAGGGTATTCCAACAGACCTGCAGCTGAGGGTCCTGTCTGTTAGAAGGAAAACTAACAAACAGAAAGGACATCCACACCAAAAACCCATCTGTACATCACCATCATCAAAGACCAAAAGTAGATAAAACCACAAAGATGGGGAAAAAACAGAACAGAAAAACTGGAAACTCTAAAAAGCAGAGCGCCTCTCCTCCTCCAAAGGAACGCAGTTCCTCACCAGCAACGGAACAAAGC